>NW_020837975.1:6709460-7309460 GCF_003676395.1 Aethalodelphis obliquidens | reverse complement strand
ACTGTAAAGATCACCTACCCCACTCACTCACTTTTTAGATTGAGAGCATGAAACCTAAATGTTTAAACTCCTGTCTTAGCTCCTAGAAGCCAACAGATCTCATCTCTGTTAAGCTACTAACCTCAAATCTAGACCATAAACCCAAGAGACTTTTTGAGCTCTAGCCACTTGTAATGACTGTTCATAGCAATCTCCAATTACTCTGTCATGTGCTGCTAAGTCATGAGTTGTTCTAGAGAGAGCTGGTAAAGTAGAGAAAAATCTCCCTTGGAATCTAGTTCCTCAAAGAAATAAGAGATGGCCAAGGTGTGGCCTAGTGCTCAGAAGACACCAAAATATTTTCACTGAAGGATGGCATGAGAAATTGCCCCTGACTACTAAACTACTCCCAAAGGACTATGAAAGGAAATGAAACATAACAAGCTCCAAAAACTAAAGGCAACCACAGTGCTTAAAACCCCTCTGCACGCAAAGGTTACAACTAGGACAATGTTATTCAGAATCTAATACTTTGTAGGCTAGGGATATTTTGAAGCTCTAATGTAATGTATCACTTCTAACAACCACAACAACTATAATGAGAACAGCTCCTGCAAGAGCCAGTTCTCAATTCAATTCCCCCGACTCCATACAGGGTGTGGTAAGTCCCATTCCCAGCACAACTTGACCACGTCCCTCTCAGGTTTCCTAGCCCAGGTCACACACTCTGCTGCTTCGTGACATCTTAAAAATGTCTTTAAAGCATGAGTAGCGGACTTCCCTGGTGGCACAGTGGTTAAGAATCTGCCTGCCAATGCAGGGGACACGGGTTCAAGCCCTGGTCCGGGAAGATCCCACATGCTGCAGAGCAACGAAGCCCGTGCGCCACAACTACTGACCCTGTGCTCTAGAGCCCGTGAGCCACAACTGCTGAAGCCCGCATGTCAAGAGCCCATGCTCTGCAACAAGAGAAGCCACCGCAATGAGAAGCCTGTGCGCCGCAACGAAGAGTAGCCCCTGTTCACCACAACTAGAGAAAGCCCACGCGCAGCAACGAAGACCCAACACAGCCAAAAGTAAATTAATTAATTAATTTTTTTTAAAAAAAGGATGAGTAGCTGTCAATTTTAAAGAATGACTAAAGTTATACCAGGAATGTCAGGAGTTTTGAACATCAGAGAATCTGATGTAGCCATTAACTAGATTAAACAAGAAAAACCATACGTCCCTTTCATTAGATATAAAATACTTTATGATTCAACACTCATTCATGATAAAAACTTCTTCAAATTAACTAATGTCAATAATATATTCAATGGAAAAAAACAAGTTGCAGATATGTATCACCATTAAAACAAAAATGGAATAAATTTGTCTAAGCATGGTAAAAAAGAAATCTGAAAAAAATATACATAAAACTGCTGGAAGGACTGAAGGGAGGAAGAGACACTATGGATTGTTATATTTGACTTTTTCGATTGTGAGGATGTATTAGTCTAACAAATTTAAAATGATATTTTTGTTTTAGAAAAGTTAGACTCGATAGTACGCCTAATCATGGCCCATTTAACTTTATATCAAACGTACAGAAAAGACCATCTACTAAGAATCATAAGGAAAAAAGTATTTCTCAATTATATAGATCAGTGCAAATTAAATCATCTCTCATTTCCATTTTTCCTCCAAATCCTCATCCTCGTCATATGTGTCACATGCAGCCTCCCACAGGCACCTCAAGGATAAAGGTCATACCACGTATATTGCCCTGAACACTGTGAACATTGATTAAATACATTTTTCAAGAGAAACAATGTGAAACAGCACATTCCAGGCTTCTTGGATCCGTCTTCAGGTCAGTGAATTATACCGGTCAACTCAGAGTGCTCAGCGAGGTTAGGAATGTCTAATTAATCTTTTCATTATCTTCCAAATTTATGGGCAGTTGTTTTCCAGAACTATGTGGAATCTCAACTTTAGAGACACAACGTACTCACCAGACAGTGCACAACACACTCTGTTCTTAAAACCACATAGCTGCTTATCTTACGGCTATGCTTGGCTCAAAAGACAAGTGAGAAGTGTCTGAGAAGTCTGAAAATGAGAACATCAGTGGCCATCTAACCAGGACCCAGATGACTGAAACTCATTAAGCTGCACCACCGCACTTCCTCCAAACCTTGCTCAAGTGACCTCAGCCATTGCCCACAAGGGTTGGAAGCAGAAGTCATATTTCTTAGATGAGCAAGATGTGAAAAGCCCACAGAAACAGAAAATGCTCCTGACTCTTCAAGCATGCCGTGCCTCATTTTTGCACTATCAACTACTTTGCAGATATTTCTTCTAAGCAGATCGGGAAACCATTAACAATACCATGTGAATAAATGAAAAGCATACAGTATCCTTAGCATATTCCCCCAAACTTTTTATTTCTGATTACTTGAAAGCAAATAGTAGAAGGCAACTAAATACTTCACCATGGTGCATATTATAATATTGCTAAGACAAACTGGGCTAATTCTTGATGAAAATATTTATCAAATGCATAGTGCAACTTACATGTCCATTGAATCAACAGCAAATTTCACAAATATGATGAAATAGATACTAGGATCAAATTAAGTAAGTCTGTCGAGAAGACGTGCGAAATCACTCCATAAAGCTGTTGAAGAGACTTCCATTCCCCTGTCTGCAGAAGGCAGCATGCATTCTGATCTGTTCCATCCCAAGAAGCACAGGGCCTGCCCTGCAGGGAAGGGCCCCGTGACAGCTCTTGCTAGTGATTAGGCCCTAAGCCTGTCTGTTCTAGATGTGAAAGTTAGGGAGCTTATTTGGCTGCAGATCAAGGCCACAATTGTCAAGCACCTTTATTGGTAATAAAAGTAATATTCCTATCTCCATCTGTCTGACTGTGTGAATTTCCCTCTCTTTTCAATTGTTTCAGAAACAACTAAGAAGAGGTTATTATTTTTTTTTATGTATAGAAGCACATCTCACTTTACTGTACTTTGCTGTACTGTGCTTCACAGACATTGCAGGTTTTTTGTCTTTTTAATTTTATTGAAGTATAGTTGATTTACAATGTTGTGGAGAGGTATTCTTTTTTTTTTTTTTCTCACGGTACGCAGGCCCCTCACTGTTGTGGCCTCTCCCGTTGTGGAGCACAGGCTCTGGACACGCAGGCTCAGCGGCCATGGCTCACGGACCCAGTCGCTCCGCGGCATGTGGGATCTTCCCGGACTGGGGCACGTACCCGTGTCGCCTGCATAGGCAGGCGGACTCTCAACCACTGCGCCACCGGGGAAGCCCGAGAGGTATTCTTTGATTGGCTTCATCATACCTCATAAAACCCACCTCCAAAAGAACCTAAAATCAGTGCTCTTAGCCCTTATATAATCTACGATCAAATGTTTTTAGAACAAAAATTCGTAATTCTTAGGAGAACCAGTTTATAATGCTGTAACTACTTATGAGATGAGTTTCAAAGACACACTAGTTCATCAGGTTCTTCGAAACTCAGAGAGAAAAACAAAACAACAATTAAAAAAAACAGCAATATGCAAACAACTGGAGTATCCCAAAAGTCAGAAAACAAATAAAACTGAGTAAAAAATTAAAATTCAAATGTGATAAACATCTGTCTGTGGGCAGGGGGAAGAGGATGATTTGTGCCAGGGCAGGGACAATGACACAGGCTTTCTCCACAGAACCATTTCACACCATTCCTCAAGGGAGAGGACAGCTCTCTGGGGAAGATACTGGAGACCTCCCCTGCCCCTTAACTCTAAAAAAGCCTAATACGATTGATTTTTTTTTTAAGACTCAGCTGAATAGGCCTAAAAGGATTGCTCCCTAACTGCTTGATGCCTGAAATTCTTCCAAGAAAAAGAAAAGCCTTTTAAACTGCAATTAGAAATAAATGGCTTAAAATGTGCTTTAAAATGGTTGAGAAGTAATGCATTTGCTACATCTCTATTTTATCTAATTATGAATAAATGACATCAGAGCCATCCTGGCTTAGATGGAGGGAAGGAGATGAGAACACAAGGTCAATATGTGCCTTTAGTGGGAGAGAGGTCACTGCAGAGGGAGGTGCAGGTTGGGATGGGAGAGAAGGATGTAAAACCATTATTTAAAATGATGATGTACTAGAAAACTCAATGACAAAGGGAAGTGCCCATGACACATACCAGACCAAGTTATAGAACAGGAAAGGCTACAAGGGAACTGACTTAGTTCAGGCCCTGGGACCTTGTCCTAATAAGTTTCCCCAACACAGATACCATAAAGAGTGTTGTCATGGGCTTCCCTGGTGGTGCAGTGGTTAAGAATCCACCTGCCAATGCAGGGGACACGGGTTCCAGCCCTGGTCCAGGAAGATCCCACATGCCGCGGGGCAACTAAGCCCATGCACCACAGCTACTGACCCTGCACTCTAGAGCCCGTGAGCCACAACTACTGAGCCCACGTGCCAAAACTACTGAAGCCCATGCACCTAGAGCCCATGCACCTACAGCCCATGCAACAAGGGAAGCCACTGCAATGAGAAGCCCACGCACCACAACAAAGAGTAGCCCCCGCTCACCACAACTAGAGAAAGCCCGCGCATAGCAACGAAGACCCAACAAAGCCCAAAATAAATAAATTAAATTAAATTTTAAAAAGTGTCGTTAGATTAATTAAACTAAAGCTGGAGTCTGATCATTGCTAGTCCACTCCAAAACCTTCAGTAGCATCCCTCATCCTTCGAAATGAGGTCAAAATGATTCAGTGAAGGATTGATGACTTGTGTGAACCAGCCACAACTTATTTTTCCCAATCTTATTTTCTTCTTTACTACGTTATACCCCATTGCTTCAGCAAAATTTAGCTTTTCTCCAAATACGCGCAGTCTCTTCCACTTCAGTGCTTTCCTCATCCACCTCTCTCCCCAGACTGCCCTATGCCTCAATTCTCTTCCTTCAAAGGCCACAGTTCACACTTTAGCTTCTCTGGTCCTCCATGCACAGAACAAGGCCTACTGTGTGTCAGGCACTCTGCTGAGGCTGTACCTAAATTATATTATTCAATCTTCACAACTACCCTGTGAAGTAGGTACTTTTTTTTTGTGGGGGCGGGGGGGCGGGGGGCTGTGCCGAGGCACTTGTGAGATCTTAGTTACCCGACCAGGGATTGAACCTGTGCCGTCGGCAGTGAAAGCTCGGAGTCCCAACCACTGGACCACCAGGGAACTCCCCTGAAGTAGGTACTTATCATCCCTAAATACCAGAAGAAGAAACCGTCTTAGAGAAATAAAATATTGTAGTCCCCCCTTAGTTATAAGGGATACGTTCCAAAACCCACAGTGGATGCCTGAAACCACGGACAGTGCTGAACCTCACGTATACGATTTGTTTGTTCCTATATGCACATACCTATGATAGAGATTAATTTATAAATTAGGCACAGTAAGAGAATAGCCAAATCGATAGCATCACTACTCTTGCACTTTGGGGCATTTTGGGGGTTTTTTTGGCTGCGTTGGGTCTTCATTGCTGTGCGTGGGCTTTCTCTAGCTGCGGCGAGCAGGTGCTACTCTTCATTGTGGTGTGCAGGCTTCTCACTGCGGTGGCTTCTCTTGTTGCAGAGCACAGGCTCTAGGCGCACAGGCTTCAGTAGTTGTGGCACGAGGGCTCAGTAGTTGTGGCGCGTGGGCTTAGTTGCTCTGCAGCATGTGGGATCTTCCCGGACCAGGGCTCAAACCCATGTCCCCTGCATTGGCAGGCGGATTCTTAACCACTGAGCCACCAGGGAAGCCCTGGGGCCATTATTAAGTAAAATAAGGGTTTATCACACAAGCACTGCGATGCTGCAACAGTCGATCTGATAACCCAGACAGCTTCTAAGTGACTAATAGGCAGGTAGCATATACAGCGTGGATACACTGGACAAAGAGATGGTTCACATACCAGGTAGGATGGAGCAGGATGGGGTAAGATTTCACCACACTACCCAGAACAGTGTGCTATTTAAAACTTATGAAATATTTACTTCTAGAATTTTCTATTTAATATTTTTGGACAGCAGTTGACCGTGGCTAACAAATCACAGAAAGCTTAACCGCAGATGGGGGGGACTACTGTAACTTGTCCAAAGTTCCTACAATAATAAGTACTAAACCAGGATTTGAATTCAGGCACTCTGACTCCAGAGCCCAAAGCCATAACCACTGAGCCTTTCAGTGCTACATATCCAGAAGGACTCTCTTCTCTCCTCTCAACTTCCATTATCCTTTATCTGCTTACACTAGTTAATAACAGAGTAAAAAGTGAGGTGATATGTATGTATCCATATGCATTTTGCACATGTATGTAATATGTATATATGTGTCTCTCTAGACTCTAAGGCACTTGAGACCAAGGTCCATCCGTGTGAGATCTGTTTTTGTATCTGCTTGGTATCCAGAACAGTGCCCTGCTCATATAGGTGTGTACTGGATAAAATGTTCTATGAATAAATGAAGCTATGTTATCAGTCCTGTGCTCTGTTTTTCAAACAAGTAGTTTCTTACAAAAGTTTGGCTCCCAAGGTGTTTACTTATCTAGGTGTCAAGAGGGATATATTTCACATTAACTGATAGCAATGAAGCCGTTAGTCCTATACAAGTTGGGGATGAGGTGAATGAATAGTGAAGGAACTACATATCCTTAAGAGCTATTGCCTCTATTAAAATATATTAGAGACTTCTCCTAAGAATTAGAAACCCCAGGTTGGTTTGAAATTACGGTAGTGCTTTGACCATTAAGGAAGGAAACACATCATAGGCACTGGATTAGTCTGGCAATGGAAGCAAATGAACAGTTGAAGGGGGATTTGAATTTTTTTTCTCCTCTGCCTAGAAAGACTATAGAGAATTGTATGTCAAGGTAATGACCTCAATATTATATCCCAAGTCATCAACAGCTGGAGGTCCTTCACCAGCCTCCCACTGACAGTCACAGACCCCTGTGTTCCCATCTGCTGCAGAGGCAACAGGGCTCTTCAGAGGAAAGGCAAAGTCAGAATCATAGTCTCCAGACTCTCCACCTTGATGGCAGCAGAGGTCACTCTACTTCTGCAGACACACTGGCCTGTATTTCCCCCCACTGGAGATAAGGGTTCACCAGCATGACGTGTGCTCTTTCAATGCACCCTAAAGATTGTGGGGTGCTGAGCACCCTAAAATAAGCTCCTGAAGCCCCTTACCAGTCGCTAGGGACATGCTAATCCCATCACCACTTCACCAGGGGGGTATTTTATTTTATAATTAATTTTTATTGGAGTATAGTTGCTTTACAATGTTGTGTTTCTGCTATACAGCAAAGTGAATCAGTTATTCATATATCCACTTTTTTATTTTTCTTAATTTTTATTGGAGTATAGTTGCTTTACAATGTTGTGTTGGTTTCTGCTGTACAGCAAAGTGAATCAGCTATACGTATACATATATCCCCTCTTTTCTGGATTTCCTTCCCATTTATGTCACCACAGAGCATTGAGTAGAGTTCCCTGTGCTATACAGTAGGTTCTTATTAGCTATCTATTTTATATACAGTAGTGTATATATGTCAATCCCAATCCCCCAATTCATCCCACCCCCAACCTTCCCCCAGGGGGGTACTTTAAATAAATAACTTGCACCTTCTTTCTTTCAAGGTTTTCCTTACACAGCTGGTAGCCAGAGCTATTTAGGAAGTATCAACGATACTTTTAATATTGAAATACTGGTGTGTATTTAATCCAGTGGGGCTTTTAACAACGTATATTAATTTAAAATGTTTATGTTTTCAGGATTTGCTTAAAGATAAGAGACAACTAAAACTACAGGAAAGAGGAGCCCAAATATTAAGCCGTTCCCTTTCTCATACGTCAAGTACAAATGACAAAGTCCAACAACGTCGGCAAGTCCTGGCTCCACCACTCATCTCAGCGGTTTTTAATACAAACTAACACAAGGGTAGTCTCACTTCTGATTCAGAAGATGGGGCATTAAAAAAATGTAAACAAGCCCATCCCTGTGCAGAGAAGCATGAAATGAGAGTCATGTCCAAAGGACAGAACCCCAAAGGTTTTCTTACATTAGAGACAACACGAATGGCCTCACATAGCCACTCCTCTAAGAAGGGAAATAAGAGCAGATAGAAGAAGAAACCTGAGCAGCATAATGTTTGAAATACCTAGAAAAAGTGATTCACAGCAGTCTTGTCAAATAAAATGGGAAGGAAGAAGAGGGGGATAAGGCTGGGGGGGGGGCAGGGGAAGATGATTGTTTTAGCTGAGATGTGGACAGTTTTTTTTTCTTTAAATACCTTAGCCAAAAGAAACAGGTTTCACATGTGTAAGAGCAAGGAAAGCTTGGTTCACAGCCAACTTGTCATGAAGCCCAGTTTCCAACACTTACTAAAAGGCCAAGTTGCAAGGATGTTTTTTCTTGCATGAGGTTCCGGGGGAGGGGATGTAGGGAAGCCCCTTAAGCTACGTGTAAATGCAAATGAGAAAATGAACAATAACTAGACAGGGTCCTTGAGTAAGGCCAAAATAGTTTAAAGCTAACCAAGCTCTAGGCAAGATCCAAAGACTTCGGTGAATAAAAAAACTATTTCACCCAGTGTTGTAAGTATCCTGGGAGCTAAAGTGAGGGCTGCTGTCCTCATCGGCTCTCTGGAAAATGCTTCAATTTGCAAGGAGAGTAAAAGAATAACCAAAGCTTTCAACTCTCCAACATACATGGTTAGACAGTTAGTTATGGAGGTTCTTCAATTCTTTTCCCTTTCTCCAAGCCAGTCCGCTGAACACCATAGTATAATAGTCTAAGGCCACAATTTCTGGAATAGCAGTCATAAAATAACAGCTATTGACTACCTAAAAAAAAAACTCACAGTATCCTCAAATGAAAGTAATGTTTAGTTACATTAATTTCCATCTAATTCGTTAGTATTTTTCAAAGGCATTAGCCCTGAAAACTCTTTTGGAAGATGTCAGTCAAAGCCACAAACAAGTAGAAGAAAACAGACATTGGTATGATATCGAAGGAAGTCAAGTGCTTGAAGGAGGGGCAGCTGCTTCCAAAACACTTACACTGTTTTCCTGTGTATAAATCCAAAACCACCTTCTTCCCATCACTCTATGCATGACCCCTCTGCCACCTTTTGCATTTAAAAATCTTTTTAAGCTTCCATTTCTAATAGCCGACTTCAAAAAAAATCCGTTTAACCAATGACCTTTAGTCTTCAAAAGCAGTGATGGAACGATCAGTGACATAAATTTAAAATTCCAGACTGCTAAACAAAACTTTCAAAGAGGAGCCACTCTTTCACCTCAACAATAAAAAAGATAAATAAGCCAATTCAAATATGGCCAAAGGATTTGGAAAGGTATCACTCCAAAAAAATATACAAATGGCTAATAAGTAACATGAAAAGTTACTCAATAACATTAGCCATGAGGAAAAAGCAAATTTAAAAAATCACTTTATATCCACTAGGATGGCTAAAATATAACAGACAAGAACAAGCGTTAGCAAGGATGTGGAAAAACTGGCACCCTTATACATTGCTGGTAGGCTTGTAAAATGGTTCAGCCATGGTAAACAATTTGGCAGATCCTCAAAAAATTAAATATAGTTATCATACAACTCAGCAATTCACTCCAAGAGAAATGAAGGCATATGGCCACACAAAAACTTGTATATAAATGTTCAAAGCAGCATTATTCATAATAGCCAAAACATGGAAACAATCTAAATTTTCATCAACTGAGGAATGAATGAGTAAAATGTGACATACCATACCATGGAATGTTTTTTGGCAATAAAGAAGAATGAAGTACTGATAGTTGCCACAATATAGATGAACCTTGAAAACATTATGTTAAGTAAAAGAATCCAGTCACAAAAGGCCACATATTGTATGATTCCACTTATGTGAAATGTCCAAAATAGGCAAATCCATATAGACAGAAAGCAGATTAGTGGCTACCTGGGGAGACGGAAGGAAAATGAGAAATGAACTCTAATGTGTATGGGGTTTCTTTTTGGAGTGATGAAAATGTTCTGAAATTAGACTGTAGTGATGTTTGTACAATTCTGTGGCTATTTAAAAAAAAAAAAAAGAACCCACTATTTGACTGGTAGTTATGACCAGGTTAAAGACAAGAATAACGCGCGCGCGCGCGCACACACACACACACACACACACACACACATTATAGCTAATGAATCTCTGTCTATCTTGTCTGTTATACAAGCAGAACGCAAGGAATCAGGAATCGGAAGCTCTGGAGCTAGAAGAGATCTGAGAAAGCATCCGGACCATCATCTTACCCGTGGAAAAAAGCTATGGTGAAAAGGGGGAAAATGACCCTGTCTAAGGCAGACTTGAGGCTAGAACTGAAGTCAAGGCCTTACCCGTGCCAGATCCTCCAGTCTCTCTCTCTCTACCTTAAAATTTGTCAGAACTATCCCAATTGGGTCAACCAGTTGGCTGCTGGAGGCCTCAGCCTCTACGGTGCACCTCAGCCCTTCTCCAGAGGCTGCAATTGTTTTAAGGCAACTCTCTTGTACCTGTAATATATATTCATTAAACTTTGAATATGGAAAAGGCTAATCACGCACTTATTAATCTTTTACTATTTTGTGCTTCTTCCTCATCAATTTTCCTGCCCTTTAGCTCTTTGGAAGTGTCCACAACAGAAAGAGGTGTTATTTATTGAGCCATCTAAGTGTGGATTTTTCCCAGGCTTGCACATAGATTACAGGAGACGTTCCTGGATGAAGGAAAGGAAATTCAGCAAACTGGTCCCATCCCTTGCCGCAGACTGGTTGGAAGAAAAGGTACAGTGGTTCCCTCCTCTAACCATTTTGAATCACTCAGGTTTTATAAGATTTAAATACCCCTTAAGACTTGGTGGCTCCTTGAAATAATGCCGTTTGTGGAGAGTTAAAAAAGCAGAAGGGGAGGGGGCAGGGGCTCTTCTACACAAAGATAAAACTTGCTTCTGAGAGTCCTCAAAGCTAAGAAGGCATGAAGGTCCAAGACCGAAAACAGCCTTTAATTTGAAATTAGCGTAAAACCCTTCCCTCGACCAAAGTAATAAGGAAGAAGGGTCATTGCTGATGGGCAGCTGACCAAGTAGGAAGGAGACTCAGCTATACCTGTGACCACAATCATGGGAATGAGGCAAAATGATACTTCTTAGGAGATACAACATTCCTAAGTTTGCAAAATTGTGGTTAATTTCCATGAGGAACCTGTAAGAAGGCTGAGAAGTTGCCTTCCTCAGAGACAAGCAGAGCAGGGAAGAAAGCCAAAGGAAGCGGGGGAGACAAACGAGAGTCCCCCACACCCCCTACCCCCATCTCCGTCATCTCCATCAACCCTGAGGCAGTCAGGTGTGGTAAAAGTCTGCATCCCTATTTTACAAAAGGAGTCTGGGATTTAGAAGAATTAAGCAGCCTACCCAGGTCACACAGAGAGCATGGGGCAGGCTGGAGTTTGAATCCTGTTCCGCTGGACTCCACAGCCTGGGTTCACAACGACACATGACCACCTGCTCACCTTCCTTCCCATAGAAGCTTCTCTCTCTCCAACCCTTTCCTGTGCATTATCTATCAATATTTATGTTGTTGACCCTCCAAACACAGTCCAGGAGAGATGCACCTAGCACCCCCTTGCTAAATCCCTCCCCGCAATAAGTAACGAGAAAAGTTCAATATTATGAATATTCCAACAGACTGGGAGAGTTTAGGATCATTGGGAAACGATCCCATCAGATGTGGAAACCAACTTCCTGTGCTGGAAACTACCCATTGATTGGTGTAATGAGAAGACCAAAACCTTTCATTTAATTAAAATTAGTCTTCTGGAATCCAACGTGGGGAAGGAGAGAAGGGGAGACAGCTATCGATCAAAGATAACTGAAAAGAAAAATCTCATTCATGAATTTCAAGAAATCGTACAGTAGGAACATGGAGATTAAGCCGGAACTACAGGGGAAATAACAGGATAAAAGAGACAAAGCAGTTTAGGGGTTTGGGTCTCATAACTAAAAGTAATGGTTAACCACTATGATCTTTACAAGAGAGACAGATATTAAATATTTCAAAAAGATAAAGAAACAAGACAAAAAATTTAAAGCAAAGCAGCAGATGGCTAAATACTCCAATAACAATGATGAAAAACAACTGCCCCACCAGGACAGATAATCTGCATGGTAAGGCAAGGCAAGTCACTCACCTATATATACATATATGTACATATGTACACTAGAGAAAAACGGGACCTTTTCCCAGGCAAGTAGCTGCTACACAAGAAAATCAAACATGGGTCAAATACATTTACTCATCTGTTATTATCAAGTCCCTACCATACAAGGTTCTTTTGCTTAGGAGAGTCAAAAGTATATGAAATCTAACCAAAGAGGCCTAAATGAGACCCCCCCCCCAACAAAAAAAGAGTACTGGTTAAACACAAGTGCTGAAAAATGTACTGAAGCATAAAGAATATATATGTTGAAAGCTGGCTTGTACTAATAATATTGAGCATTTATTACATTCCAGATATTCTTTGAAGCACTTAACTGTAAAGCATTTACAGAGATAAGAATTATTATCTTCATTTTACAGAGGAGGTTTAATAACCAGCCCCAAACCCCACGGCTACTAAATTCTAGGCACTTTACAAAATCTGTCTCACTTCTTCATGACGGGTCTTAACTTTGTTACACATATTTAAAAACCGAGGCTCAAAGAGGTTAAGTGACTTGCCCAAGGTTACACAGCTAATAAGTGGGTACAGCCAGTGTTCAGGCCAGGTCTATAGCACTCAAAAAAGCATCTGTTCCCTCTTATGTTACCATGTGACATTCCTAAAACAAATTCTTGAGTGGAACTAAAAAGAGGGAACAGAAAATGCCGTCTTCAAAATGGTGGCTCCGGCTAACAGAAGGGAGACCATTAAACAAGGTGATTAGGAGCAGGGGCCCTAAAGCCAACCTGCCAGGACTCAAATCCCAGCCACAATACTAGGTGTGCAACTCTGGGCATGCTGTGCCTCCGTTTCCTCAGCTGTAAAATAGGATAACAACTGTACCCTCTCAGAGGGGTTGTTGTGAAGATTAAATGAGCCAGTACTTGGAAACTTGGAAAATATTAGAACAGTGTCTGACACAAAGCAGTGAGGGGAGGTCAGGGAGGGTGGTAGAGGAAAAAGAAAGAAGGGGGGGGGGCGGGGAAAGACTGCTCAAAAAAGAATAATTGAAACAAAGCAAACATGAGGAAGGGCCTTAGCCCAATCCACCCTGCTGTGATAATGCTTTTATTGGGGCTTTTGGGCTAAAACCCTGGCCTAGGGGAAGCCAGGGCTCTTCCTTATCGTAACATTGCAGCTTCCCTGTGCCACAGTGCTCCTAACAGAGTGATTCCACGCATGAAAATCTGAGACATTTCAGATGATCCTAGGACGCCTGGGGCTCTAAAAAAAGCTACTCTCTTCTTCCACGGTGTTTCTTCCTTTACAATCTCAAAAGCAATCACATCACCGGCAGAGCCTGACCATGGTAGCCGAAAGCTTTACAGGGATTTGAAACAGCAGAAGTATGTGGTTTGTGAAGGAAAGGGAAGGCAATATTCCCAACCTCCTCCAAAGTTCAGAGGTTGCCTTATGGAAAACAACGTTGAAGCCCAAATACCACCTGATACTGAGAAGCCCGTGGCTCAAGAAGGTCCAGGGAAATAGGCAGTAAAGTTGAGCAGGAGCCACTAATAAGTGCCAAGTCTGGGCCCTACATCCTGTGGAGTTGGACGCTCAGAGAATGAATGGGGGAAATGGAAGCCTCGCCTCCGGCTACCGCGCTCAAACTTCAGCCCAAAGGAAGCCATCTCGGTTCCGGGAACGGGGCCGCTCTTGGGGCTCCTCTTGGTTGTTAGGGGTCATTACCTTCCTGCTCGTCGCAAAATCTTCCCCTAACCTGCTCCTCCTCTCCACTCTCCTCTCTCTGACCACTATTTGCACAGCCATTCAGACAGGACTGAAGACTCAGGTCACCTTGCACCTGTCTCCCCCGTGTCTCCATCAGTCATCAAATCCTATGTGTCACAGCACCACCTCAAACACTACCTGCGCCGACCCCTTCCTCTATGCCCATAGCCATCACTCAGTCCCGATCAAAAAGAGGTGAACGATCAGAACAGCTTCCCGGCGGGCCTTCCGCTTCCTGTCGCTCACCTCACTCCAACCCAAGCTGTGAGTCTCCAGTTGACTCACTGGCTTAAATTTCCAGTTCCTGTGTCAGTCCACAGCTATGTCATCCCCTGGTCGCCTAAATGGCCCCTGGTGCCCCTCTACAAAAACTAACCCTTAGATCTATGTTAGAACTCTGTGATCACTCCCACTTCCCACGCCCCAAATCACATACCCCATCGAATTTCCCATTACCCTAATCAGTTTCCTTACAGCTTCTAGAACACATCAAGTCCCTTCCTACTTCTGTACCATTATGCACATTTCTTTGCCCGACTCAAGCCATCAGCCCGTTTCAAGCCCTATCAAGGAAGCCTCTCCTGACCACACCTCCCTCTCCTTCCCTGAATTCCTCTAGCACTGATGTTCTGCACCACATCACTTTCTGTACAACAACACTGCTGGATGCTTAGTATGTGCCAGGCGCCATTCTAAATGTTCTACGTTCATTTAATCCTTATAACAACCTGATGGAATTACTCTCATTTTACAAACAGACAAACTGAGGCGAAGAATGGCGAACTAGCCCAGGGCCCACAGCAGAAGTCCTGAAGCCAGGAGTTAACCTGGCGCCAGATCCCACACTCCTCACCATATATAATAATTACAGACCGCTTCATAGGACATTGTGATGATAAGTTACTCAATAGTGGGGACACAGCCCTTCCTCAAAGCTGCATATGAGCTAATATCCCATAACTGAGGAGAGGAAACAAGGTCAACCCCCGATCAGGGACCGGGGTTGTACCTGATGCCTCACAGTGCCTGAAAGAGGAGCTTTTCTCCTCCTGGGAGGCTGGGGGGCACCGGGATAACGAGGCAGCGAGCGAGCTGGAGTGCCCTTTAAACTACCACCTGATCATGGGAGTATTCCAGTGTAAAATCCACCTCGAGTACCAAGACACTCTGTCTGCCTTTGCCTGCACACTCTGCACCTCAAAGTCTACATCTTTGGGGTCCCGGATGCTACGGTGAGAAATACCTGTTTTAAGGAATTCAAATAAGTTACGTGACACAAATTAGAAGGGGTCACAGAACAATTCAAAAGGTTCCATTTTGGAAACCCTATGAATAAAATGATGGTGTCTCCTGAGAGAAAGGGTCTTCGGCTTCATCAGCACCCCTCTGTCCCCCACTCAGCAAGTCCAGGGACAGAGATCATTATCTCTAATACCACTGGCCCCAAGAGGAATGGCTCTCAGAGGTTGGGAACATTACACTTTCAGAGGGCTCTAGAAGGTTTTTTTTTTTTGGCTGCAACTCGCAGCATGCAGGATCTTAGTTCCCCGACCAGGGCTCGAACCCATGTCCCCTGCATTGGGAGCGTGGAGTCTTAACCACTGGGAAAAGGGAAGTCTTCACAGCCAGGGAAGTCCCTAGAAGGTTCTGAGAGATTGCGTTTCTCCATTAAACACATCCAATCAAAGGCATGGATAGTCAAGGGAGGCTACCGGTGGCCCTCAAAGAAGTTTCCCCAGTACCACAGGTAAGTTTCCCATGCTGCCACCACCCAGGGAAGAAGGATTTGCCCCGAAAGCACTGAGACTCCCTCACCTGTGTCCCCTGCAGGGTAGCATGCCAGTGACTGGGAATGTCGAAGCTTCTTTACTACACCATGTGATCATCAGAAGATATAAAAAACACCATATAAACTACACAAACACATGAAGAAGCACAGTTCTTCCACAGGCGACTGGCTCCAGGAACTCCCAGATATCAAAATCCACAGATGCTCAAGTCCCTTATATAAAATGGTGTCGTGTTTGCATATAACCTACACACATCCTCCTGTACACTTTAAATCATCTCTAGATTACTTATAACACTTAATAGAATGTAAATGTTATGTAAACAATTGTAAATACAATGTAAATGTTATGTAAATAGTTGCTGGAGTGTGGGAAATTCAAGTTTTGGTTTTTTGGAACATTCCGGAATTTCTTTTTCCAAATATTTTCAATCTGCAGTTGGTTGAATCCACAGATGTGGAACCTGCAGATACAGAATCTGTATGTATAATAAGATCTGAGCCTTTTTACAGCCTCCTCTAGTTTTACTTCCTAATTTTAATCCACTCCTGATGAAAATCCCACAAGGCTCTCTCTAAAGCAGGGATTCTCAACTTTAGCACTATTGACATTTTGGGCCAGATAATTCTGGGTTTGGGGAGGCTGTCTTGTGCACTGTATGATGTTTATAGCATCCCTGGTCTGATGCCGGTAGCACGGCTCCCCGACTCCCAAGCTGTGACAACAGACATCACCGGCATCGGGGGTGGGGAGGATCACCCCTAGCTGATAATCACTGCTCTAAAGAAACTAAAGAAGCTCAATTTGGTCTGAATCCCAAACAGCACTCCCACCCACCCAATTTCAAGTTGAAATTACATTTCCCCCAGTTTCCCAAACCCCAGATAATGCTCCCCAGAATTCTATTGACAAAATCAGTAAGATTCTCCAACTCCTGGCAAGAAGGATCTTCCTCCTTCCTATCTGTCACTTAAGCCTCCTTCATGGTTTCTCAGCTATTTCTCTAGAAAGGCTGTAATTTTCCTACTCAGTCACCCCTGGGCCCATCAGCTTACCCTTCTATCACAGAGCACGTGAAGGCCTCTGCCCCAAGGCCCAATTACATGCTTATTATCTGGTCACAGACAGGGGCAAACCAGACTCTTTCCTGGCACCCTCAATGTCATTTGTCATATAGGACTTCAGGAAAGCCATTCTATGAGCAGAAACTAGAGGGAAGAAAAATGTACTAAAAGAGGGTTTGTGAAAGGCCCCAAATAAATGGGCTTCATTTTTTAAAAAATCATTTACAGAAGATAGAAATCAAGAGTCTAAGATAGTCAAGGCTTCTGAGAAAAAGAAAAGGATAATGTGAAACTGTAACTAATACAGACAAAAACAAAACACAAAAAACAGACCATAAAAAAAAGAAACAGACCAGAAAGGGACTAAGAATTAAGTCTCCTTGCAAATAACATGTAAGAAAGAATATGAGAACACTTGAAAGTCCAATAGAAATAAACATAATAGTAACTGCTGAGTTGCCAATTAAAAAATTTGTCTTCAAGAACAGAGAGGCAAAAGATCTACATAATTAGGTAGGAAAAATAAAAATGATACTAGAGGCAATTAAGACTTCTAAGATCAGATAATATTAATAAATGTACTAACAGATTCGTATGCCTTTGTCTCTCTAATCATTTTGCCTCCTCCTCCACCTCCTTGATCATCTCAGACAGATTTTCTCCAAATGGCAGGAACCACCCATTTGGAAATCCAAATGTTCCCGTGCCAATGGCTGCCAAACCACACGCAGAAATAGCAGCGCTGCAGAGAAACATGAAACTTAACAAATTACCCCCAAAGAATGTCTCCTTTATAAAGGGTTAAAGGCTGAGAAAAACAGGAAACTGAACTTGAAGCTTTTTTGGAAGGCAACTATGCTCACCCCCATAGAAGCTTTTTGGAGTAGAAAATGTGTACAAATCTTCAACGATTTTATGAAGACTGCAGTGCATACTGAGGGCACAGGTCTCTGGGACCTATAAATAAGAACACGAACCTGAAGCTCGTTGAAAGAAAGGCTAGAGGAAAGTGTATCTAAAAACCAAACCCTGACCAACTTCTATCAGACTTTATAGACCTGGCTGAATGGTTCATATTAACATCCATAAATACAGGAGAAAAGAAAAATATGCACACCAAAACCCTTCCATTCAATGCCAAGTACAAACAGATTCTGGGAGGCCGTAGGGCTGAGCCAACATTACCAGTGCATTCACTGTCCACCGAGCTGACTTTTTAAAAAACTTCCCCTAGGTGTCTGAAGCCCCTGCCTCTGCAAAAGGACTTAGATTATTAAAAAAAAAAAAAAACAAAAACAAAAAACCCACAAAAACTGGCATCCTTCAAACAGCTTGAGGCTCTTTGAGGATGGAGCTGGGGGGAGCCGAATGGAGTCCAACACTGGGCACAACACAGGCACTTAAATAAGGGTCAAAGAGTTGATCCATCTTCCTCTCCAACCGAATTCAGGAATCCTTTCCTAGGGTCTCAGAGGAAGAAAAGCACCTCTCTCCTCAGACTCTATCTCCCCTATAATCTGTTCACTCCATTATACCCATGATGTAGCTTGATAGACTCAGTTTAAAACTATACAACTTTGTAGCCTTCTGAGCTTGGCCAAGTGGCTTAAACTCTTGTTTCCTCTTCTGTAAAAGAGGGGTTGACTCCCTAGCTCCCATGGTTGCTGGGTGAATTAAACAAGATAAAACAGGAAACGTGCTTCCCCCAGTACCTGGATACAGGAAGAATTCAGTCTGTGCTGTTAACATTATCCCAGCATCTTCAGTTGCCCCCTTTCTATCATGTTCTTCCATCGCCTTCAGATGTGGTCAGAACACAAGGCAAAAGGCTTCACTGAATCCCACTGCTCCAAAGCCATCTTACTTCAATTCTTCCTGTCCTTGCTGAACTCTGGAAGTCAGTGATCTATACCCACTGGCCTCACAATAGACTCCCTACCCATTCACTGCACAGACCCTCAAGGCAACCATCAGCTTTTCACCTCCTTAATGAAACAGCAACTCACACAATCCCCAAATGCAATTTCTGTTTTCATTTTCCACGATCTCTGAAGTACTCGACAGTCGATCAAACTTTCCCTTAAATTTTCTCTTCCCTTGATCACTATAGCATGGCCTTCCCAGACTTCCCTTCAGCTCTTGCTGTTTCCTCCGGTGGTGGCTTCTCTGGTGTGGAAATGCTGGGGGCTCAGTACTCTTTCCCCTCTTTCTCTGGACATGCTTGCCTTCACCATCTTCCACCAGGACGAACCCCACGGTTACCAGGGCTGACTGTCAGGGAGCCTAGGCAGAGTCTTGTAAGTATGTGAAGGAAATCCTGCCAGGACAGATTTGATCTCTGCGAATTTGCTGAAATGCAAAGCCAGGAGTACTGGCCAAGGTGGGAAGGCAATGTTTGTGGCCGAAACAATGTGTGAAAACAACAGCTTGAAGTGGTAGGTTGACAAAATGTCTACATTTCTCATGACATCCCAGCCCTGACAAGTACAGTGTGGTGGTTAGGAATGTGGACTCTGGGCTCCACACTGAATCCTGACTCGTCCACTAACTAGCTCTCTGACCTTGGTCATGTTAGTCTGTCTTAGTTTTCTCATCTGTAAAATGGGGATAACAATACCTATTCATATGGCTTTGTGAGGATTCAATGTAAAGTATTAGCATGGTGTTTAGAATATAGTAAGTGCACATGAAATTTAAGCTGATTTTGCCCTCTACTTACTCTGTGTTCAGTCTTAGTCTAAAAAAGAATGTCAAGTAGGATGCCCCATCACTGACAAGGGGGAATAATCCACACAGGAAACAGAGTAAGGAACAATGCTCTGAATTACCTGCATATAATAACCCAGAGGAGGGTATCGATTTATTCAGAGTCTCCCCCAAAACCTCTAATGCTCCTAACACTTGTTTAACAAAAAAAAGTCCCTGATTCTTTTACTAGCCACCAGCTGCTAACAACAGAGTCTGCAAGTTTGACTAGATGGACTCACTTCCAAAAAGAACTTCAAGATTTTGCGGCTCGGGTTGTTGTGAACTCCAAACATCAGTTGTTTTAATAAATAAGCCAGGGCTTCCCCAGTGGCGCAGTGGTTAAGAATCTGCCTGCCAATGAAGGGGACACGAGTTCAAGCCCTGGTCTGGGAAGATCCCACATGCCATGGAGCAACTAAGCCTGTGCGCCACAACTACTGAGCCTGCGTGCCTAGAGCCCGTGACCCACAAGAAGAGAAGCCACTGCAATGAAAAGCCCGCGCACCACAACGAAGCGTAGCAGCCCCCACTCGCCGCAAATGGAGAAAGCCCGCACACAGCAACGAAGACCCAACGCAGCCAAAAATAAAGTAAATAAATTTAAAAAAAAATAAAGAAGCCATTACCTATATCACCTTCTGACCAGAAAGCTTCAAGTTGTACTTGTTTTTGAATATAAGTCATCACACAAGTGCCTACATTAGAAAAAAAAATTTTTAATAACAAAAATTTTTAAAGATGTTAGCATTTCTGAAAGAGTCTCTCTCCTTTCTCCTGTTTCTTCAGCGTTTTTATAGAATTTCAGAGCTGGAGGGAGCCTTCGATATTTTTGAAGCCGAGGCTTTCATCAGCAGCTACATTTGCAAACTCCTGAGTCCTCGGCTTGGGTGAGGGGCTGATGACAAACCAGAAGAGAAGGGGACTCCTTTGGTGCCATGCAAGTCTGCCAGGCCTACTGCACTAGAAACGGCTCAGCCGGTAGGTGCTAATTAATCATATGAGAACATGCCATTCCTTGGCTGTTTTTTTAAAATATGCAAATAGAAAATTTAAATGTGATGATGTTACAAAAGCTGGTACTCTAATGATTCTTAGCGAAAAAAGCAGATGTTGGGGGAAAGGGGGGGTGGGATGAACTGGGAGATTGGGATTGACATATATACACTATTGATACTATGTACAAATTAGATAACTAATGAGAACCTACTTGTATAGCACAGGCAACTCGACTCTGTGCTCTTTGGTGACTTAAATGGGAAGGAAGGAAACCCAAAGAAGAGGGGATATATGTATAAGTATAGCTGATTCACTTTGATGTACAGGAGAAACTAACACAACACTGTAAAGCAGCTATATTCCAATAAAAATTAATTTAAAACATAAAAGTTTTAAAAGTTTGGGACTTCCCTGGTGGCACAGAGGTTAAGAATCTGCCTGCCAAGGCAGGGGACACGGGTTTGAGCCCTGGTCCGGGAAGATCCCACATGCCGCGGAGCAACTAAGCTCGTGTGCCACAACTACTGAGCCTGCGCTCTAGAGCCTGCGAGCCACAACTACTGAGCCTGCTCACCTAGAGCCCGTGCTCTGCAATAAGAGAAGCCACTGCAATGAGAAGCCCACGCACCACAACGAAGGGTAGCCCCCGCTCGCCGCAACTAGAGAAAGCCCGTGCACAGCAACAAAGACCCAACACAGCCAAAAATAAATAATAAATAAATTTTTAAACAAAATTTTAAAAACTAAAAAAAATTTTTTTAAAGCAGATGTTGTATTATTCTGATTCATTAGCTTATCTTACTACTTTCAAGGCCAGCTCTAGTCCCAATAAAACTTAGTTCCAAGCCCACCTGTGTTTTGTTGTTTAAAGAGCCATGTTCAGAAGAGAGGTGGAAGCTATTCTTTGACAAATGGTTTTGAAAGAAAGTCTTTACACAGACTATCCTTTGGATACGCTGTGTTTTTTGTACCAATCACAGATCCAGGTGGCCCAGAGGGAATGATTAGTTCTTTTTTTAACTTTTGGACAAACTAAGAAATGAAGCTATAAAAATAGATGTTTCTCTGCTCTCTCCTCCCCAGTGTTGCCAAGCTTGTTGCTTTTATCTGTAATCCTTATCTGCCTGCATGACAGTCTTACTGTTTTGTGCTATTAAAATATTACAGTTGCACAATATAAGATCACATCCAACTCAGCATCTTCCCAACAGAAAGAATCAATCCCTTTAATGATCACTTTCGAGGTCTAACTGTACTGCTCCCCAGAGAAGAGGCAATAAGGCCCTGGGACGGCAGCTGTGGGCAGGGAACCAGCCGACCAGTCCCCAGCAAGGCAATGAGCACAGAACAAAAACAGTAGGTGCCATGAAGCCAGCCAGGCCCAGGTTTAGAGTCCAACTCTGATATCTACCAAGCTGAATGACTCTGAGCACATTACACAATTCTTAAATGGGTCTATTTGCCACCTAACTCGGAGCTGAGGGTGAATTCAATCAGAATGTATCTAAAGAGCCTACTGTAATGGGACAAGGAAGCTTAATGAATGTCTTTTTTCATCCCCAAATCATGGTGCATCTTTAAAAACTGTCCTAGTGAGGGGAAGGGGAAACACTTGAACCTCTTAGCTCATGACAAAACAGGCAAGCAGACCCATTCATCAAAAAATCAACAGCAATTTAGTTAAGGACTCTTAAAAATGCGGGGTGGGGGTGGGGGAGAATACCTACCTTAACTTCTTAGAGCAGGTAGAGGAAGGAAACAATGTCTACCAGGCAACGGGGACACAACTGTGGCCAAGAAAGGGAACCTACATACCGTCAAGGGGCCTGCAGTCCAGAAGTGGACAGAAACAAGCAAATGGGAAATTACAATACAGCACGATAAACATAACAGCAGGACTTACAGAGCAGGCTCTGGGAGCACACTAGAATCAGAAGACTCCCTGCAGGAAGCAACATACCACAATAATAATAATAGCTAACTAACACTTGCTGAGAAGCCGCGATGTGCTAGGAATACGCTAACTGCACTAGTGGCTTACCGCCTGTAATTCTCAGAACAACACTGCAAGACAGCCACTATTATTACTGCCATTTTAAAGGTAAAACAAAGAGGTTAAGAAACCTCCCGAATGCATACCACTAGCAAGTGGAAGAGTTGGGATTTGAACCCACTTGGGCCGACCCCAGAGTCTAGGCACTTAACCACCACACCTACTGCCTTTTCTAAGATGAGGCCAGAAGCTGTCAAACATCAGAGCCTGGGAAGTTTTGTAGACGCAGAGGTGTGTGGTACAGCTCTAGATGCAAGTCAGCACAGGGCCCAGGCTCATGGGAATTGCAAATGGGCACTTCATACTTGTTAAATTAAGTAATTCTGAAGCCTCCAGTGCAAAGCTGACAGTGGTGAGCAATGAGGAAAGAGGAATAAGCCAGACTGCAAAGCCTCAAAAACACATGAAGGAGTTTGGGAAGGACAAGCCAATGATCCTGAAACGGTGCTCTGAGCCAATATTCAATTTCCTCTTAGAAATAACAGTCTCCTGGGGGAAGCTTCCCAAGAGACAAAATTCCAACTTTTCCTATAAAGAACTAGAAACATTATAGTTCACCAATCATAATTGATACTCATTCAGGATCAAGTTTTTTAAGGAGTATATAAAATTCAAAATGTAACAGTAACTTGCCCAATTCACATTTAATATGTTATAGTTACATGGTTTTCTGTAAAAAAAAAATGTTTTTTTCATGCTTGCAGTCAACTTTTTCCTTCAATAAATCAGAAGGCAACAGGATACTTTTAATGAGACTATAAAATTCAGTAAACAGACTTAGTAGCCATCTTTAAGGAGACCTTGAGACGATGTGCTAATAAATGTGAAGGCTTTTTGTGAAACTGATCCAGAGATACCTTTTGCTGCCTTCTTCTCCTCACTGTGATTTTCTACACAGAAAGCACAGAGGCGCATTGGGGATGAACTTGTTGGCGCCCATGTTATCAGCCCCATAGCTTCACCTTATACGACAGTTACAAAGCTCTCGTTTAATAAGCACATACCATGTTCCAGGTGCTGTGCAAAACGTGTTATCCTCACAAAGGCCCTCTGAGGTGCAAGGTACTATTGTTATTATTCCCATTTTGGAAGTTAGAAAACTGAGGTACAAAGAGTTTAAATAAATTACCGCTAAAGAGAAAGCTGGCTTTGAACCCAGGTCAACTAGCTCCAAAACCTATGCTCCTAAACACTGAGCACCTTGCCTCTCCCAAGTCCCTCCTGCCTTCAAATGGCATCACCAATCCCGATCCACATTGGCAGAGAATTCAACACCCTCTGACTCTCAACCAGAAGGTGTTCCACACCCACAAACTCAAGGCTTTGATTTCAACGACGATGGCTAAACTCAGTCTCTGGAAGGAACAAGTGGGGCAGGTTCTAGGGACAGAGCAGAGACAGTGGAATGAGAAACAGGAAAAATATTTCTGGAGTGAGCCTGAGGCAGCAAAACTGAGGGGGAAAAAATAGGTGCTCCCAGGTGGGGGAGGGAGTTGATAACAAGAGACAGCCTCCTCCTCTCTCCAGGGATTGTCCAGTCCGGGAGTTCTGGAAGTTGCTTATCAGCTCCCACCCACAGCTCCACCCTCAAAAACTGCTGTGACCCTGGCCAGAGCAGAAACACCTCGAATTCCCTAAGCAGAGCAGCCAGGGGTGGGGAGGTGGGGAGATGGGGCCAAGCTGGGCCAGGGGCCTCCTGGCCTGAGGTTTGGAAAAGAAGCCAGAGAGCAAGGGGGGAGGACAGGGAAGTCAGCAGTGGATTCTCTAGGGACATGATGTCCCTTCTCCTCTAGCCAGCTGGAAGAAGACAAAGACCCTTGACTCAAAAAAAGATCTTTACCTACAAGACACCGTCGCATTTGTTGGTTAGTTGAACAGACAAGCAGAGTGAGACAGGGCAGATGGCCACTTCATTTGCACTTCACTGTGAATCCTCTTACAAAAACTGACTTTCTAACATCAGGTTGAATCTAGCTACACAGTGGTTACAGGAATTCTGATAGGTAATTTGGAACACGGGGCAGGGGGAAAGGGAGCTTGGCTGGATGAGAAGAGAAGAGGTCCCATAAACGAAAAGGTGCAAAAACAAAAAAATCAACAATCCATCACTGACATCTCAATGTACCTGAGTGAAACCCACCTCTCCACAAACCACACAGGAAAAGGCACTCAGCCATGGGCCAGCTCCCAGTTCTCCGTCTCCAGCAGCTCTGGCCAGCAGCTGGGGCAGCAGGAAAGCTGCAGGCAGGCTAGCAGGCTGCTGGGGCAGCCCCTTAAGCCCCCAGCTTCTCTCCAGCTTCTCTACCAGAGTACACAGGATAGGACACCTGGAAGGCCCACAGGGCAAGGTTTAGTGGTGGACCAAACAAAGGAGGGTTTTATGTTGCCCTTCCCCCGCGCCAATTAGACACCAATTAGAAGAACCTGTGTCTCTAACTATAAAGGGAGAGGCCACCCCCACCCCCGCTTAATTATTAGCCATTTAACCCTATTACTCCAGGTAATGCAGGAGGGCTGGGGGGCACACCTTTAATAAGGGATGATCACACTGCAGGCAGCAGGGAGGTTGCCTCTGCCTGAGCCAACACAGAGCAGTGCTTGTTCACAGCAGGTACTCAATAACTGGTGAGTCAAAGACCAAGATGGAGTATACTTGACAATTTAAGAAAATTTCCGCAAACTCTGTAGTCCAATAATGTGGTATTTTTTGCCTTTATGTTTATGCAATCAATTCCCAGCTGAACCATGTAGAATTATAAGCCCTACGCAGATGGGATGGGGAACACGCTGAAACTTTTTTATTTTTAAGTTACATGGGGGCAGAGCATATTTCAGGGTCAGAAGGAAGAGTTTTTTTTTTTTTTTTGGCTGTGTTGGGTCTTTGTTGCTGCATGCAGACTTTCTCTAGATGCAGCGAGCGGGCGCTACTCTTCGTTGCAGTTTGCAGGCTTCTCATTGCGGTGGCTTCTCTTGTTGCAGAGCATGGGCTCTAGGCATGCAGGCTGCAGTAGTTGTGGCACGCGGGCTCAGGAGCTGTGGCTCGCGGGCTGTAGAGCGCAGGCTCAGTAGTTGTGGTGCACGGGACCCATGTCCCCTGCATTGGCAGGTGGATTCTTAACCACTGCGCCACCAGGGAAGCCCCAGAAGGAAGACTTTTACAAGAGATCAAATGAGGAAATTTTTCTTTAAAATGAGACATCTGGCAAACCTGGCAATTCAGTTTTTATTTGTTGATGAAAATTTCTTGGACCTGGGTTACTCTCTGAATCATTCTTCTTAAAATAGAGGCTTTAATAGAGAGCATTTTGTCTGATTTTTCTTCCACAGCAGGCTCCACTGAGCACACAGAGGAAGCAGCAGCCTCAGTCCAAAGTAATTCCATTTTCATATTAACTAACATTTTAACTCCAATTCAGCAATATTTGTAGAAAAGTGTATTGTAGTTGAGACGCCGGTCTCATCCTTTCCTAAAGCTCCATATCCAGATATTCCTCAATGTGTTAATAAGTAAGAGGCAGACATGATGCTCCTCAAAGGCTTTATATTGGCTGCAAGGAAAACAGCTCTGACCTGGAACCAAATACTTTCTCTGAGAAGATGGGAACAGAGACAACCAGCTCTGCCTTAAATTAGGAGTGGACCCCAAACAGAACAGAGTGGCTTAGAGATCAGGGCTTCAAGAATGTGCCAGCCCACCGCAGAGCAAAAACCAGTCAGCCTTTCCTTTCACTCCATTATTACATTCTCATCAATCAAGCTGAAATAAAAAGGAAACCCTCTGGAAGGAAATCTTAGGAATGTAAAAACCCAAACTGCACTTTATTAACAACAACAAAAAACACCTGCCCAGGACTTCTCTGGTGGCGCAGTGATTAAGAATCCGCCTGCCAATGCAGGGGACACAGGTTCGAGCCCTGGTCTGGGAAGAATCCACAAGCCGCGGAGCAACTAAGCCCGTGTACCACAGCTACTGATCCTGTGCTCTAGAGCCCGTGCTCCGTAACAAGAGAAGCCACCGCAATGAGAAGCCCGTGCACCGCAACAAAGAGTAGCCCCCACTCACCACAACTAGAGAGAAAGCTCGTGCGCAGCAACGAAGACCCAATGCAGCCAAAAACAAAACCCAAAACCCACAAATCTGCCCAGGCCTGAAGTTCCAAGATGTTAACCAATACAGATCTATGCTTACAGGAAGGGTGTCTGCATTTTTCCAGCTGCCTACAGCACTAACTATGGGGTCCCCTTCGTTCATCAAGTATCTGAGTATCTATGAAGCTCTAGCACTGCCACAGGGGCAGGGGACACATGTAAGCAGAAAGAAAGATGTGGCCTTGGCCCTCGTGGAACTTATATTCCGGTGGTGAGACAGACTTCAACGATCCCAGAAATAAATGACATAAAGAGCTAGCTAATGCTTCCCACCACAAACAGAACATGATAGCCCCAAATACCCTTCTAGAGTAAAATATCACCCCATTTTACGGCTGAAAAAAATGAGATACAAGAAGCAATGTGCCCAAGATCATACAACCTACAACCTGTGTTTGGCGAGGTCTCGAGTCCACAGCCTCTCACCAAACCAGGTCACCTCTGCCCTCTTCCTGCTGCTTCCAGAAGCCCTCAGTAAGACCCCAGGGAGAAACAATTCTACAGCCTATCGTGCTGCCACATTCAGAGCCTTTGGACAGGCCTATGTTCAATGAACACTCTTTTGGGGTTCAAAGTGCAATATTTTAGTGCTCTTCTCACTTCACTTACGGGGAAATTTTCCTTCTTCAGAAATGGAAGAGTCAATAACACAGGTAGCCCAAAGGCTTCCTTCACAGAATAAACCTAAAATGACTACTGGGCCCTGGAAGATTTCTAGCTGCCCAAGAAAATGGGCTGGCACCTTACTCTCTGTTTCCTGTCCTGGCCAATTCAATACTGAGTAACAGAATTTCAAAACCATTTCCTCCTCAATCTTAGAAAAATCTTACAACATCCCAGACCAACTTAAATTCACACTGAACAGTGTCTTCCTGAAAACACTCTATAAATCAAATGATGATGACTAAATCATTCTAGACCCATTAGTGACAAATATTTTTGCTGAGCAAATTATGAGTACTTAATTAGGACTGTTTAAATTCTGATGTTTTGAATCACCGAATTTTCATAAAGTAGCACAGTCTCAGAATCATTTGTATAAATTTTTTAAATGTTTGTATAAATTTCTTTGAGAAGATACCATCCTTCCTGACTGATTAGTTTTAGATTCAAAGACTATTTTATGTAGTCTTTCCTAACCAGTGAATAGTTGGAGGTCAAGAGACCGAGGCTTAGTTCAGCCACTATTTTGATGTGTAACCTTAAACAAGTCAGTTCCTCTCTCTGTGTCTACTTATTTGTCTTGTGGGCACATGAACAGTCTTTCTCAGGGGTGGTGAGGCCAAGGAGATGACACAGGTCAATGCAAAAGGTATTATTTAAAGTCGAGATATTTGATCATCCTTCTGTACCCAGCTCCTAGCACAGGGCCTACCACAGAGCAGAAACTCAGTAAATGTTTGAAGTATGAACAAAGTTCACTTCTGCAGAAGCTGACAGCATTCATCGAGTACAGGAAAGGAAACCTAACCTTAGGGAACCAAATGGTGGGTCAGGTTAACCACAATAAAAATAGGCAATACACACTCAGCCAGCAGGACCACAATAAGGTTCTGCATCTCATCATCAAAAACAGAACCACCCATCCCTACATACCATACAGATACACAAAAGCAGGTCAAACATGTCACTCAGAACTAATTCTGTTTCTCAATCCATCCCAAATGTATTGTTTTCAATGATCCTCTAACCAAGATATCAAAGTATTCTTACTAGTATACATTTTTCTAACCTAAAATCATCTTTGCAGTAGAATAAGGTAGTTCCTAAAAAATAACTGTCTACTAAATCCTTACTATGTGCTAGGTGAGAGATTTTCAGTTATTTCAATTCCTACTCTTTAATAAAATGTGTTGTCAACTCCTCTCAGAGGTGAAGGGGGCTCTCCCACCCCTGGGCAAGCTACCCAGTGTCAGGGTCTGGAGCCCCGCCTCCCTGAAGACCCCAGACTACCAGAACACCTGGGATCAGGGAGAAGCCGCAGAAGCTGCTCTGAGGTTGAGATCAGGCCGGGGAGAGAAAATGGGGCTGAGGACCACCCTCTCCCTCCAAGGGGCTCTATGTTTTATGTTTAAATACAGGGGAACCAGAGCACACCAGTGATAAGGATCAGACTACACAAGTATCACTGGAAAATGCTGACACTGATGCTAATTATAGATGCCGGAGAACAACAAATTAGTAAACAAGAAACTGTGAAATTTTGATCTGGCCATGTAAAAATTAATACTAATTATAGTCACTTACGTGAATTGCTTACCTAATTACCATGCAGCACAATAATGATCATGCACATCAATAAAGGTGTCAGATTAGCATAATTGTTTGATTTCATCACAACACTGAACTGAGGTAACACCTGGCGGCTTTCATAAATTGTTGCTCACCCAGCACGCTTTTTTTACTCACAACTTAAAGCTGAATTGAACATCCCTGGGTGAACAAGAACTTGCATTGCTGTAAAAGCATAAACAGTCCCTGGGCACCACCTGAAAACTGGAACAGCAGAGATTCCGTGGCGACTCAGAACACTGCATAGATATTCCAGGGGCAAGAAATATATCTTGCATTTTATTATATATGACTCTGTAGCCAAACTGCCATTTCTCTTCTACTCATTTGAATGAGGATTCTCCATCCCACATACCACCATCCTTCATTCTAATCTGTCAGAGATTTATAGTAACAGGAAATTTGGCGCTGGGGCTGGCAGATAAATGAATTTTGGCTGACTGGAGAGAAAAGCTTCCTCTCAGCAGAAAGGGTGTGGTTTGGGTTTCTTAATGACCATTCAGGGTTAGGACTCCAGACATTGCCAATCACAAAGCCCAAGCAGCTTGTTTTGCCTTTTCTAGAAATTTCCAGTCCTATGTACATGGTCCTTGAACTTCACAAGGACGTATTCTCATAGCTAAGGGCCAGGACTGTTTGTGAGGAAGTGCTAGGCCCTAGATAACAGCCCTGTGGGTTAAGGATCCCCCTCACTGCTATCCTGTGCACATCGAAGGAGCTTATTCCAGCATATCACAGGCCAAAGCAAAGACAGGGTTAGCATTAAACTTTATAAAAACCTTAGAATCAAATCTATGCACCACCCTGCAAGAAGTGCCGGTTTGGCTTTCTGTACACATACCAGTAAATAAACAACTATCCTGAAAGGAGTAGGAAGTCTTTTCCTGCTTTCCGTAGCACTAGTCACCCCCAGGGGCAAGCGCCCGCGGGTCTTCTCCGTGGGAACACCCATTTGGAGCTTTAGCTTTCACCGCAACAAACAAAGGACGATTAGAACAAACCAAAAGACTGATTCATCTGCCCGATTTGAAAAAAATTATCATACAAATGCCTATGCACACAGAAATAAGTAATGGGGCTATTCTAAAGCAAACACTTCCCTTCTTCGGAAGAGGGAAAAAAGTATTTCATTTCAGTTATGGCTTACGAAAATCCAGGCCTCAAAATTCCACTTTCTTATTTTACATTGTAAAATTCTACTTAGTCATAAGAGATTTCAACCTCTTGCTTGTAAATCAACTGCCAAGTCCTGTTCCTTGCACCTTCTGAATATCTTTCCAGTCCGGGCTCCTCTCCATGCCCACTGTTACTAGTCCTAATAGCTTTACACGCCTAATCAATTTCGACCCCTCCGATCCACTTCCCCAAAATCTGAAGTGACCTTTCGAGATTGCAAATCCATCATTACCTTCGGTGTAAAATCCAAGTCCTGAACGTGGGCCTGACGGTCTCGCCTCTGCCTGCTACTCCAAGCCCATCTCTCCCCAGTCCCAGCACCCCGCCTCCACCCTCACACCAGACAATCGCCTGCAGTTTTCTCCATCCTTTGCACATGCTGTGCACTCTCTCTCCAGCTTGGATGAGCCCTCACTTTCTCCTTCTTTGCCTGCGCAGCTCCTATTATCTCTAATGTGCCACTCAGACGTCACTTCTTCAAGGAGGAGCACTTCCCTCACACACTTAAGAGTGCCCCCCTCACCCTCACCCTGTCCCTTGGTTCCTCCATGATCCTCCAGCATCCCTGCTTCATAGCACTCATCACCTCCTATCTGTCTCCCTCGTTAGAAGATTAGAAGGCTGGGACGGAGCCTTTCTTTCTCTCTAATTCCACTGGCTCACACAAGGCCTGGGACTCATTAAATGAAGAGCCATCGTCCTTTGGTTCCAAATCAGCACAACTTCGCCTACTAGAGAGTTACACATGTAAGCTACTGTGGGGGGGGGGTGGTGGCGGGGGAACTACTAAGGTGACTTCTCATTAATGATAATGATAATTATTATGGTAAATGTCAGCTGAAGGCACAGAGCATGGTACAATGGAAAAAACATGGACTCTGCAGTCAGTGAGATATGAGACTGAATTTAGATAAGTAACATAAGCCCAGGTCTGTGGGGGTTTTTTTGTTTTTTGTTTTTTGGGGGGGTACGCGGGCGTCTCACTGTTGTGGCCTCTCCTGTTGCGGAGCACAAGCTCCGGACGCGCAGGCTCAGCAGCCATGGCTCACGGGCCCAGCCGCTCCGCGGCACATGGGATCTTCCCGGACCGGGGCACGAACCCGTGTCCCCTGCATCGGCAGGTGGACTCTCAACCACTGCGCCACCAGGCAAGCCCAGGTCTGTGGTTTTATGGGAGAATTTATTTAAGTCTGGGCACGTGTCGAGTATAGTATTCGGCACATATAGACCCATCCCTGCTCCCACCCCACTGTACCCCACGAGTCTGGGTGTATGGTGGAGAAAAGGAAACACATTCCCAGGCAAAAACCTATGGTGATAAAGGCCAGAATGGTAGTTACCGCAAGGAGGGGCATTTTTGGCTGGGAGGTGACATGAGAGCCTTTTGGAGTACCGCAGACGTTCTATGTCTTGATCTTGGTGATGAGTACACAGATGTATACTAGGTAAAACACATTGCTCTGTACACTTACTATCCGTGCATTCACTGTATGTAAATTATACTTCAATAACTTTTTTTAACTAATAAAGGAAGTACATTCTCCCTATGACGGAAGACAGCCTCAAAGATGAGGCCTGAAGTCAAAGCATGTTTGCACGCTGAAAGCTCCTGGTCACCCACAGCAGTGATTCTTAGCCCCAGGGCTACAGTGTTATTATAAAGGGTCAGCAAATGCATTTGTACACCAGGCATTGGAAGCAGGCAGGATAAATGTCTCACATGCAGATACGTATCACAATGTCCCAAAGGTACAGAGAAGCTACCATATTTAATAAAACACATTAATTTCAGAGTGTGACTAACTTTAGAGTCACTCTGTTATAACATAGTTTCTCAATCAACAAACACTCAAAGTATAGCTACAATCCTGTTGGGACTAAAACAATTTTTTGAAGTGTCATCTTACTTTCAATCTCACACTCTCTCGCTCTCTCTCAGGCCTAAAGTCTAAACACAATCAAGCCAGCATCCTAGGGGTACACAGAGTGGTGGGGAGGGGTCTCCAGACCACCCTAGTCCATTACCATCTTCTCTTCTTCCAACCTCCTTTAGCACCAACCATCTACATCCACGGCTAAACAGTCAAGTACCTAAAAGGTGGTTGGACTTCCTCTTTATAAATATTAATATTGGCAGCTGCCATTACTATGTTCCAGCCACTGTTCTAAGTATTTACATGCATAACTTCATTTAATCTTCACTCAGTCTTATTATATGGGAGATATTATTATTAGAGATGAGGAAACTGAGGCCAAGAAATTAAGAAAGTTGTCTATTTTCTCTCAATTGGTAGGTGGCAAAGGCAAGATCTGAACCCAGAGAACTTGACTTCAGAGCCGCTACCTGACATGGCGCTTGTGTGTTTACTTTTTATTCTGACATAATTTTAGGCTTACAGAAAAGCTGCAAAGATAGTAGAGCTCTTGTGTACCTTCCCAGCTTCCCCTTATGTTATCATCTTACATAACCACAGCACATTGATCCAAACTTAAGAAAGTAACACTGGTACAATACTATTAACTAAACTACAGACTTTATTCAGATTTCTCCAGTTTTTTTTGTTTATTTTAATTTTTTTTTGGAAGTATAGTTGATTTATAATGTTTTTACACTCATGCCCTTTTTCTGGTCCACTTTACGTTTGTAGGCATAATTCCTTAGTCTCCATTCTGTAATGGTTCCTCAGGCTTTCCTTGTCTTTCACAGCCCTGTCACTTTTAAAGAATACTAGTCAGGTATCCTGTTGAATGCTCTTCAGTTTGAGTTTGTCTGTTTTCCCATAATTATGGATTTTGGGGGAAGAACATAAGAGGTGAAGTGCCCTTCTCATCACATCCTATCAGGGGGTAAGTGACATCAACATGACTAAAAATGTTAACCTTGACCTCTTGGTTAAGGTGATGTCTGCCAAGTTCTTCCACGGTAAAGTTACTGTTTTCCCTTTCCATACTCTTATTATTTGGAAGCCAGTCTCTAAGACCAGCCCACACTCAGGAGAAGGGGAATTAAACTCCATCCCCAGGAGAGGAGAGTTTCAAAGAATATGTGGACATGGTTTGAAACCACCACAGTAATTAATAAATATTTTTGGAAGATGATTTAAGGCCATGCTAATATGCTGTTTCTCCTTAAACTGTCACAAACTAATTTTAGCCTTCATTGGTAGATCTTGCCTGCAGCAATTATTACTGTGGTGTGCTAATGGCGATTTTCTATTCCTCTCATTCCTTCTACATTTATTAACTGGAATTCTTCTGAAAAGAAGAGCTATCTCTTCTCTCCCATTTACTTATTTATTCAATCATTTATATCATTAACTCATAGATGTTTATTTTATTCTTTGGCTTATAATCCATTACTATTGCTTTTTATTTTGCTGTTCATATTGTTCCAACTTTGGCAATTAAGAGCTCTTTCAGGTTGGCTTCTGTGTTCTTTTGACATATTCATCTTTTTTTATTTTCCCTGCCCCAGTACTAGAATCAACGATTTCTCTGAGGAGATCATGGGGCCATTTTATCATCACTCTAATCAAGTCAATTTCTTAAGGGAACTGACCAATTTCGTATTCCTAAGTATCTCCTACAGCAGTATGCTTGACATACAGGAATGTAGTTGTTTATGAAAGCTTCAAGGGCAGAAAGAGCAATGGCCCGTTTGCTGACTCACATAGTTGAGGCGACAGGCTTCTTTCTCTCCTGAGCCACCCTGCGGGACAAGGTGTAGAAAAAGCCACATGGTTCCTGGCACACAGTAAGAGTACAGTAAGCAGTAGGTCCTTTCCCCAGTCTGTCTCTGCAGCTGCTTTAAGACGTGCTGATGCACCTTCCTTGGGACCTCTGTCAGGAAACGCTACAAACGCAACAAACGTTTCTTTCTCTCCTGCGCCCCCCCCTTTTTTTTTATGGATGGGAAACTGAGGTGCAGGAGAAGTAAAAAATATTGCCAAGGGGCTTCCCTGGTGGTGCAGTGGTTGAGAGTCCGCCTGCCGATGCAGGGGACACGGGTTCATGCCCTGGTCTGGGAAGATCCCACATGCCGCGGAGCAGCTGGGCCCGAGAGCCATGGTCGCTGAGCCTGCGCATACGGAGCCTGTGCTCCGCAACGGGAGAGGCCACAACAGTGAGAGGCCCGCGTACCACAAAAAAATATATATATATATTGCCAAGATCATACAACTAGAGAATGGCTAAGGTAATTCTAGGCAGAAGACCCCTGGGGGCCTGGTCTCCCATGCCCTTCCCCAGAGGCAGCGTGCACCCTGAAGGAGGAAGCTTCCTGGAGGCCATGTTACCTGTAGACTGATTTTTCTATCTAACCCTCATCCTCTTCCCTTCAGAGTTCAAGCACGGAGAGGCTGACTAAAGGGTAAAACTAAGAGACCTATGTGCTTTCCAGACCCCAGGGTTCCAGACAGTCCTAGGCCAACTCTACAGACAAGAAGAACTTAAGGCTTAATTTAAAGATTTTGTCTGGGTATCTACAGATCAAATAAAAGGCTAACGTCAAAATCAGTGAAGGAAGGAAAGACAAGATTTATATTTTGTTCCACTCAATCCCAGATGGCCACACGAACCAAAAGACCAATCCTAAGTGACTAGTATAAGTATGAATACTAAGTGGGCAATGAGAAACAAATTAAACATATTAAAACAAATGTGAAACACAATCAAAACAATGTTAAAAAGCAGAAGGTTAAGGCTACAGGTGTCAAAATCTTGCAAGTCCCAGTACCTGGTAATTAGGAAACCTGATGCCAGCCAGATTCATCACATGAAGTCAGCCAGTGACTTCATTATTTCATCAATAGAAGGAAATCAGATAATACCTTGAGCAATAGGAAGTGTTCACACACACACACACACACACACACACACACACACACGGCAATAATGTTGGTTACTACATTATTATATAATCACATTTTTTTCAGATATATAGTCGACTAAAGAGTAAATATTAAAAAGTGAGGGAAACAGAAATGATGGTAACTAAAGACAAAGAGTCTAACAGATCATGATGGTTACAGAAAAGACACTTTTAAAAAGACAGCTCTGTCTGAAAAAACTTAAGTTGGTTGAAAAAACTTAAGTAAAAGTACTGGATCCTGATTTTGTATACACTCTCCAAGAAAGAAAAAACTGCTAAACTTTAAAGTGAAACACTAAACCCTCAATCATTTACTTAAAAACCTTTCTGAAAGTCTTCTCTGGGTCTGCTAAAGATAGCAGAAAGGCTGCTGGTAAGAGTGACTAGCAAGAAAACTATTCTCCAGCCGAGTTCTTAAACATATAATAATGGAGATAGCAACAGATTAAAAAGTAATGAATCTGGAATCTCTGCCAATTTCAACATGAGGTATTTTCATTTGTAACAGATAAAAAGTAATAGAGTATTCTATTACTGCTAAGCATACAGGACCCACAGGTGTTTTCAGTACTACTCAGCTAGAATACTATCTTTTCCTTCTACTTCTACAACCTGGGGACTCAGACGTCTTCTTGGCAGCCATGATCTCCACATAAAATAGACTCTACAGGCCTTGCAAATGGAAAATCTCGGTCTTGGGCAAGTCACTTTAACCTTTCTCATCAGTAAAATGGTCACTAATACCAATATCACAGGATTGTGAAGATTAAAGCACCAAGGATTACGGAAGTAACATTTCCTGTCCCATAATCCCAGGCTTCAAACTACTATCAACAATCATTTGAACCAGCCAGACAGTACTCTCTGAAAGTCATTTTATGGACAAACTAATTATTGTTTGGGAATGGAAAATCTGGTCATAAACCACTAATGAGGCAGGGGAAGGGGAAGGAATTGTAAAAAAGCAGAATGGGTAGCAATAGCTAGAAATAATTTCAAATACACAGGCCTCTAGTTTCTTGCCAATTGTTTAGATTTACTTCCCTCGCACACCCTTTGGCCTCTGTGGTACATCCCGCAGGCATGTGTCCAAAACAAATCTTTACCACTTTAAAATCTGGTGGGGAAGGGGAGGGTACTGAATTTTCTCAGAGGTGAAATTCATGAAAGCATTAACCTGCTTGAGAGGAAGGTGAGGATTTTCTAGAAGAAAAGTTTGAGGAAGTTTGAGAATAAGGGAGGCTTTTTCCTCTTCGTGAGCTGCACGGCTTTCCCTATATCCTCTAAACTAATATATTATTTGGCATAAGTTTAAAGACATTCCCCTCATCTAACTTTCTTATATTCCAAGGAAATTGCCAATGATTTAAAAAATAAGCCTCTCACTTTATGTAGTCAAAGTGTTCCAAAGGGCTTTTGTATTACACTCTTAATAAAAGGAACAATCCCCAGTTGCGTAGAAGCTAAGACTAAGGACTCCGGAGCTAGTCTGCCTGGGCTTGGAAGCAAGCCTCAGCACTTCCCAGCTTACTACAGTGGGCAAGTTATCTGATGGCTCCAGGCTTTGGTTTCCTCATCAGTAAGACGGCAATACTACCTGTGCCCTCTCCAAAGTGTTGTTATGAGGATGAAATGAGCTAATATTTGTAAAGTGCTTAAGAACTGTGGATGGCACAAAGTGTTATCAAAGCAACTATTAAATTAAAATAAATAAATCCCTAATCTGGGGGGTAAAATTTTACCTAAGCATATAGTAAGGGGTGGTTTGAATTTCTTCCAAAGACAGTTCTCCAAGTGGTCAAACGCAATGCTTTACGAGCAGAAGTTTGGGGAGTCAGACTCCTGGCTCTGCCATCCTCCATGTGGCCCTGAGCTGGTCACTTTAACCTCTCCCTGAACCTTTGCTTCTTCATCTGTAAAATGTGGATAATAACAATTAGCTAGCAGGTATGCTGTGAAGATAGACTGAGAAAATATAGATGTAAAGTTCTGGGTACAGACAGAGGAAAGTATTAAGTGCTCAAGAAGTAAAACTCTTCCCCAACAACGTGTACATCCCAACCTACCATAGAGTCTGTAGCGACAGCTCTGAGCTGCTGTGAACTAACTTGTGAGTGAACTACCTCAAATACTGCAATCTGAGCTGGGCTTTTGTGGAAGTTTTATCAGGGCTGTGGGGCAACCTGAAGAAGCAAGAATCAGGCAGGTGAACCGAACCAGGATCCAGAATCAAGCTGGATCATAGGAGGAGGAGGGAACATGACACCAACAGTTATGAACAAAGCCAGGACCAGGCTCCTCTCCAGGCTGAGCAAAGAGCTAAAGATCTAAAAACAAGCCCCAGAAAGAATTTTCCAGGTAAACAGCCCTTTTGAAATGATCTGTTCTGAAAGCTCTTCTGGCCACTGGACTTCTTAGAAGTAGGTCTCAATTATAATTCAAAAGGAAAAATAACTTGAGAAATGGATTGTGTTTAAAGGAAACTGAAAAGAAAATCACAATGAAGGCTTATTCAGGTGAAAGGAAAACAAAGTCAACAGGTTGGTTCACTCAGACAAAAAGGGCTGGGTTACAGGCAGAAACTCCCTTTAAGAAGGGTCCTCCTAAGGTTAAATAAAGCACCACCTCCAAATACACTAGTTTGTGTTTTCTAAGTATCTGATACCTCAAGTAATAGTACCACTGTCTCTAGTTTTTCACAGGTAAGAAGAGAGAGTTCCCCATTTTTTTTAATTAAGAAAATTAAAATCCCTGAGATTTTAAGCTTTCGCTATGACTGGAAAGAATTGTAATTAGGAGATCTGACTATACACAAGCAAAGCTGAAAGTCACAAATTCAATAAAAGGAGGGACAATAATAAAAAAATTTACTTTCTTAATCTTAGTAAGGAAAAGCACTTAATAATGCCCTCCAAATTAAGGCTACTAATGCAATATCAGTGAATGGTCAATAAATGCTGACTACTAGTACTATTATTAGTGGGACATACATTTGGAGCTGCTCTTCCAGTCACATCGAGTCCTCACTGGCAGGGATAAGCCAGCGTGCAACCCTGACAGAGGACAGACCCCATCACGTGGAGGCAGAGGCACAGCCTCGGTCTTGCAAGAATTACACACCATCCAACTCGACAGTGTGAACTTCTTGGCACTATGAAGCTCAAGTGTTTTAAGATACATTTTCCTTTCTCAGTAAAGTCAAACATATTTCTTCTCTTGTTTTTGTTTTCGTTTTTCATCTTAACTCATGACAATGCTCTTTAAAGAATCTGAGAGCCCAACATGACAGTGCTATGGAGTGAGTAAGATGGAGCTGGATGCTGTCATTGCCTAATAGAGGCCAAGATCTCTCTGAAGTAGAACCTTACTGTCCCAACAACTGTCAAAAAGAAACAAATAAGTGGCTCCATGTGGTGCTTTTATCACTTTTAAATTGACACTACAGGTGTAGCATTTGTACATCTGGCTGGTCAAGGGGAGGAATCTGAGCCAAAGCAGAAGGACCCTGACCCAGTCCTCCCACCCCCACTCCAAACACATAAAACCAATGGATAAAATAAAAGAAATACTTTCATATATAGTTGAGCTCCAAACCAAGAAAAGAAAATATACAGATGACAGAACAGGAACTCAAAATCGGACCTGTGAGTGGGAGCTCTGAATGCAATAGCTCAGGAGTCAATAATGAGACAGAGACCTATGCTTAGTATACTTAACGAAAGACAATTCAACTGACTCTTCAATGTTTACGTAAAAAGTGTGACACCACGAAACATATTCAGAGTAACATATGAGACTGAATAAGTAACAACTCACCTTGACACACCCAGATTCTTATCTAGAGCCACCCCATAAACCTGGTGGGAAAACACCATTTTTAGTGGGTTTTCCATAATTAAAATCTAAAGAAATTTGGTCTCTAAAGTGTCTAGAGTATCTTTTTAAGGCTTTGTTACCTATAGGGCCATGTATGGCCAGCAGGAAACTTAAAAAATTAAAAGCCATCTGAACTAATCCAGACTCTGGAAGATTAGAATCCTTGATTTGCAAGTGACCAGAAGAACCAGCACAAACTGGAGGACTCTGAGTAGAAATAGCACTCAATTAAAATACACAAATACAAACAACACCACTTCATTACAAACCAGTTCAACTGCTCTACATAGTAAAGTAAAACTGTCAAAGTCTAAATGTCTCAGAGCACATTTTAGAAAGGTTATTACTGGAGCACAAATAAGCTTAAAAGTACGAGTTCACAATGATTATTCACAAGAAACTCATTGGACACGTCTGAAGACTACTAGGAAACCAACTTGATCTGAAAACTGGTAAATAAGGGAAAAGAATCATGCATTTAATCCATCTTTCCTACACAAACTCTACCTCAGGGTAACCAAGTAGTTAATAACATGAGGTTTCTCTATAAAGTTTCTCTCCAAAAAGTATTCCAGTTAATAAACGAAGAAGGTAAAATAGAAATGAAAAATCACCATTTTGCAAACTCTAAATCATGGCTTTAGACCGTGATCGTCAATGGCTGCCGACATCACAAAAAAGAAGACTAAACAGAAGGACGTACACAACATCCCCTAGAAAGAAATCCTGCCAGAAAATCTGAACCTGAATCAGACCAAGCCTAGATCTGATTTCCAGCCCACAGGAAATACAGGGGACAGATGAACATGTTGAATGATACCTCAGAGATGCAATCAGCGAAACCCAGACTCTGGGAAATGGGGCAAATGACCTTTTTTTCTTCAACAAATAAACTGGAATGAAAAAATGACAGAGATGAAAGCCACAGATTTAAAGAGACTTATGAGACATACCAACCAAATGCAATGTATGAACCTTGTTTGAACACAGATTTGAACAAACCAACTATAAAACATAAAATAAAATATTTTGGGGAATTCCCTGGTGGTCCAGTGGTTAGGACTCCACACTCTCTGAGGGCCTGGGTTCAATCCCTGGTCAGGAAACTAAGATCCCACAAGCCAAGTGGCCAAAATAAATTAAAAAATAAATAATACAATATTTTAGACCATATGGAAAATTTGAACCCTGACTGACTAAACACTTGATGGTTTTAAGGAACTGCCATTTTCAGGTGTGATAGTGGTATTTTTAATATTTTTTAACGAGTCCTTATCTTTTAGAGATACACACTTAAATGATATATAGGTTTTCTTCAAAATAATTGAGTTGGGGGGGATGATGATAAAAAGAAACAAAATTTGCCATAAGCTGATAATTGTTTTATGGTTACTTAAGGTATGTGAGGATTCATTATTTTATTCTCTCGACTTCTATATGTTTGAAATTTCCCACAATAAAAGCTAGAACAACAAAAGGCAAAAACAAAATGGATTCTGTCTCATTCTGCTTGAAGCATATTGCTCTACGCATTTGTATTATTAATGGCCCTCTTCTAAACATTTTGCCTCTGAAGAAGGACCCAAGAGGCCCCAACCTGACTAATAAAAATCCTGTGCCTGCACAAAGGTACCTTTCTAAATATAAGTAGCATTTAGCAGCCATAGATCAGTACATTACTTTCCAATCAGAAGGACCCAGGAGGTGTAAGGGGCCTTAGAATTATTGTGAGTCCTCAAATTCAACTGCACATATGTGATTTTTGCAATGGTTAAATACTCAAATTACATCTACTATCCTACTGAGTATATAAAATGTCATAAGCACGAGCACGCACAAACTTATCTACAAGGATGTACATCACAGTGTTGTTCCAACAGCAGAAAACTAAAATCAAACTCATGTCTAATGGTAGGGAAGGGATTAAATAAATTACAGTTCATACACACTATGGAATACCACTTACCCATTTAAAATGAGGTTGAGGGGAAAAGAAAATGATGGGGAAAATGTTCACAATATAGCAAGGAGAAATTTGAGACAAAGTACATACAGAACATTGTCTGTTTTGAAGAAAAATAAAAAGTTTGCATAGAAAAAAGACCAAAGTATATACACCAAAATTGCAACAGTTGGGGCTTCCCCGGTGGCACAGTGGTTGAGAGTCTGCCTGCCGGTGCAGGGGACGCGGGTTCATGCCCCGGTCCGGGAGGATCCCGCATGCCGCGGAGCAGCTGGGCCCGTGAGCCATGGCCGCTGGGCCTGCGCATCCGGAGCCTGTGCTCTGCAACGGGAGAGGCCGCAGTGGTGAGAGGCCCACGTACCAAAAAAAAAAAAAAAAAATTGCAACAGTTAATTTCTTTAGGTGGCAGAACTATAGATGATTTTATTTTCTTCTTTGTGCTTTTATGTGTCTAGCAATTCTTCTATAATAAAGGCAGAAGTCCGTAATCCCTTGTCTACAATTCAGGAATCCAAAAAGTTATGAAAATAAATTTTCGAAAGTTAGCGGCAGACTTGGTTAGGTGCAAAACTGATATGGAGCTGCTTCATATTTATCCCACTTAGTGTGAATATTAACAGGTTTCACTCCAAAATGTAATGTTTCAGAGTGCTGCCCCAGATCCCAGTAGGAGCTCAGTATCACCCTCCAGCACCCCCAAAATTCTGGATTCTAAACCCCAAGATTTCAGACAACAGATTGTGAACCTTTATCAGTTTGTAACTTTGCCACCGTTACCATTTTTAGGCTTTTAAAAATAGGACTCATATTTGAAAATGTTGGGAGCCTCTGCTATCAATTACTATAAATTTTTAAATGGGAACATTAAAAACAAAAAACACATGTCCTTAACAAACAGTATTATCATTCCAGATTCATCAAAGGTGGCAAGCACTGGGCTCCCATCATATAACTGTAGTAGCCCAGGTTCACCAAGCCCTTGGCATATGCCAGGCATTATGTGTCTTACACATCTTAACTCATGGGATGCTGCCTCAGGAGGTAGGTACTATCCTAGGCCCATTATATATATGAACACACAGATGCTCAGAGAGGTTACATAACTTGCCTAAGTCACAAGGCAGAGATGGATCAGAGCCTGACCCTTAGCAGCCATGCTAAACTCTCACCAGTTAAGTAAGCCAGAGGGCTGTTCTGCTTCCTGGATCATCTCCACCGTTTTTAATAGTGGTAAGAACATCACAAGTAAAGCAGAGACAACTGACGTTTTAAAAACTCTTTTTTGATTTGTAAACTAAACAAACTTGATCTACAAATTACTGAGAAAGGATAAATATGAAGCCATACCATAAAATTTCTAGTATTACTACCATTAACTCTAACCACACCAAAGTTATTTGAAGATGTTCTATGAATGTAACAATATAATTTTCTACGCCACAAAAAACCTCCCAGTAATCTTTTGGAAATCGGTGTGGGTAACATTTTCTGAGGGCTCTCCAGAAGAGACCCAGTTCCTGCCCACAGGAGAGCCTGACATTTCCAACAACAAACTCTCCACTATCTACTTTTGGGGCTTCCTTGGTGTCTCTGGGCTATAAAACCCAGTAATTTACTTTCTCTACTGAAGACTAGGGCAGAAATAGCCTCGACTTCCTTTTGCAAAACAAAATTCATAGCTGTTTGAGGTGAACAAACCAAGGAGGGTGAGGGGTAGGGAGAAGAACCTTCAAAGGGATTTTTCTGGCCAAAGATGCAACTTTCACCGGGACCAGAACCTCCCGGGACAAGTGAACATGTTGAAGCTGACTAGATACAAACCAAATTCTTCACAGGATTGTTTCACTGTTTCCCGTCTCTAATTTTTGTAACTAAGACACTCAAAAATGAACTTCAGGGACTTCCCTGGTGGTCCAGTCGGTAAGACTCCGTGCTCCCAATGCAGGGGGCCCAGGTTCAATCCCTGGTCAGGGAACTAGATCCCACATGCATGCCGCAACTAAGAGTTTGCATGCTGCAACTAAAAAAGATCCCTCATGCCGCAACTAAGACCCGGTGCTGCCAAAATATAAATAAACAAATATATATATAAAATAGATTCTCTTTTTAAAATTTTTTTTTCAAAACTGAACTTCAATCAGAGAATTAAGGGAGATCGCTGACTTGACAAACTTACGTTAAATTATCTTTTACTACCAGTAGATGCCTTACTCAGTTTAACATTAGGCATGCTCTAGATGTTTAGATATAAAGTAACCACGCTGCAGTCATTCCCAGGCATGCCACCTTTTTTGTTTTGTTTTGTTTTTTTAACAGGGGGACCACGTTCTGCTTTTGAGAAAGCAAAAATGTACAGCAATTCCAAATGAAAGGAAAAGGGTTGCCATCCCAATAAAATTATACTTAAGTATTTTAAGAAGTTCTTTAAAAATCATTTTTAATGAATTAAGAAGGTTTAGTGGAAGATCCAGAAAACTGCTATCCTAGTAAATAGTTGTGTTTTTTGTTGTTATTTTGCTCTTGAATTCTCTTAGAAGAGCAGGAACTTAGATCACACAAATCCATGAGTTCCTGCTTCTAAGGTCTCCCATTCTACATCCTTACATGGTCAGTGTTACACTCCTCAGGATGTTAAAATCATCTTGCTCAAAATAGGCACATTCAAAAGAAATCTAGCCCAGTAGGAGGGCAAAAGTAAAAGGGTCAGCATGAGAAAAAGCTGTCACGTCACTATAATTTCCAAGCTACACATCCATTCTCGGAGGCCATTTCAATAGAATGGTTAGGGTAATCACTCTTTTTTTTTAAAGTATGAATTCCTTAAATAAACATCAGGAATCTTCTTTTTTTTTTTTTTTTTTTTTTTGCGGTACGCGGGCCTCTCACTGTTGTGGCCTCTCTCGTTGCGGAGCACAGGCTCTGGACGCGCAGGCTCAGCGGCCATGGCTCACGGGCCTAGCGGCTCCGCGGCATGTGGGATCTTCCCGGACTGGGGCACGAACCCGTGTCCCCTGCATCGGCAGGCGGACTCTCAAGCACTGCGCCACCAGGGAAGCCCAGGAATCCTCTTTCTTTAAAACAATGAATAACTTTGTCATATCTTCTAAATTTGGAGAGAACCCGTTATTGCCCCTCAAATGGGATCCAATTTTCAAAACTTTCCATTCTTCGGGCTTCCCTGGTGGCGCAGTGGTTGAGAATCTGCCTGCCAATGCAGGGAACACGGGTTCAAGCCCTGGTCTGAGAAGATCCCACACGCCGCGGAGCAACTGGGCCCGTGAGCCACAATTACTGAGCCTGCGCGTCTGGAGCCTGTGCTCCGCAACAAGAGAGGCCACGATACTGAGAGGCCCGCGCACCGCGATTAAGAGTGGCCCCCGCTTGCCACAACTAGAGAAAGCCCTCGCACAGAAATGAAGACCCAACACAGCCATAAATAAATTAATTATTTTTTAAAAAAAAACAACTTTGCATTCTTCATTCCTTACTTCAGAACCTTTTCATATCTTTGGGAAATTCATGACTGTCTTTGGATAATTTCCCCACCACCCACAGTAGAGTAAAAATCTAGTTTATAGTCAAATTTATTGCTACTGTCTATAAATTTTCAGATTTCTCCAGCAAGCCTCCTTGGCTTCTTTTCTTATTCACTCTTCTCATGCTTAAGAAATCAGCCCTATAGGGCTTCCCTGGTGGCGCAGTGGTTGGGAGTCCGCCTGCCGATGCAGGGGACACGGATTCATGCCCCGGTCCGGGAGGATCCCACATGCCATGGAGTGGCTGGGCCCGTGAGCCATGGCCGCTGGGCTTGCGCGTCCGGAGCCTGTGCTCCGCAACGGGAGAGGCCACAACAGTGAGAGGCCCGCGTACCACAAAAAAAAAAAAAAAAAGAAAAAAAAAAGAAATCAGGTATAGAACTTTCCTAGACTATGACACAATCTATTCCTCAATTACAACCTTTGGTCTGTTTCTCTGTGCTTCTGAACCTCAGGAGTGCATTTCACTTTACATCATTCACATTGACACATATCAGTATTTAGCTCATAATCCACTTCATAGTTTTAAGCTAATGAATTGTGTTTTCTTTTAACTTTTCCTTTCCTCAGAACTTTCTTCCCTTAGTTGTTAGAACACTTTTAATCCAAATCTTACTGTATTCTCAAACAGAAGTTGCTTTCCTGAAAATCAGTAGTTTCACTATAGCCATAAACATATTAAACTCTCCATCACATGAAAATGTGAGTGCCCTACTATGTGCCCAGGGCTGAAAAATACCGTGTTTAAAAAAAAAAAAAAGTTTAATACAGAGCCTGTCTCAAGCTACAGAATAAAGGCAACCATTCAACAATTAGAAAATGAGACAGTATTATATAAAGTAAAATCCATGCTATTCAGAACCTCTGTAGGACTAGGCATTTTAGATAACTATGCTTTCTAGATAATCTACTGCTTGTCCTTTGAAATAACAAATATTATATTTGAATTATTTTAGATAGAAAACTAAAATTTTTTGTACTTTCATTAACAAGCTATACTGAACGTAGTTTAATCTTTATTTGATTGGCTAAGAGTCACAATAAACAGATACTACAGCACTAAGCTATAGTGCAGTGATGTTTGGGGCCTAACAAGGTGTGTAGGGCTATATTCATCTATGTTAATAGTCTCAAATTACTGGCGGTGGGAAAAATTATGCTAGCCTTTTATTGCTTTTTCTCTTATTTTGCCAATCTGTCATACAGACATATCATACTACTATAAACACTACAAGGGAACAGACCTTGTATTGGGAGAGGACTAATTTTGACAGACTACCTACTATGTGCCAGGCCTGAGATAAATTTTGCAGTGCATCTAACAACTGGCCTAGCACAAAGCAGAGGATGGGTAAACATTTGGTGGGTGAATGGCATTAGTGTGCCTGCCTGAGCAGGGCCTCTCCCTTATTTACTGTTTCTAATCTGCCGTGGCTTGGAAAACAGATACCCAAGAGTAAAAGAACAGCATTTAAGACATGTCTGGCATGGCACTTTGCACGTGGCAGGTACAGCATGGCAAAACTGTATGTGCTCAACGGAACTGGGGAAGCCTAACAGTGAGCGCTTACAATGTGCCAGAAACTGTGGTGAGCTTCTTCCACACATTACATAAGACAATACCTATAAAACAGATAATATTCCCCCATATCACAGATGTAGAAATTGAGGCTCAGAGTGGTTGAGTAATTCACAGAAAGTCAAGCAGCTAGTCAGTGGTAGCAGCGAAATATGAATCCAGGCAGTCTGACTCCAGAAGAAGTGGTCTGAAGTGTAATACTATACTGCTTCTGAATAAGTATACAGTAAATAAGTGAAGGTCAGAAGGACATGAAGTTCATAACCACTTTTTTTCCTAGTAGAAGTCTTCTTTGCTGACTTTCTGATCCTCAGCAGGTATGTTCTCAATTGGTGAGGGTTACTATATGTAAAGCAATAAACTGTGAAATCTAGGCAAGCAAAGTATAAGTTGACGTGCTACTGTTCACTGCAGATAACGGGTTCCAAAGAAGTAGAAGCCTGAGAGATCTGTGTGTATTAGGGTCATTAGGGAGGGCTTTAAGAGGTTAAGACCTAAGCCCAAGCAGTATAAGAGAAAAGGGATGGGTGAGAGAGGAGGCATTTTGTAGCTTAAGAATAAGCACAAAGCCTTTGTAGAATGGGGGTGGGGGGTGGGTTGGGTCATAAACATATGAGACAAACATACTTGTGATCCAGAACATTTATATCCACTGCAGCTGTAAGCTCCTATTCCTGCCTGCTTGACTTGGTCACTCCAAACAGCTGGACAAACGTAGGCTGCAATTGACAATACTAGTGGGGTAGGATATGGCAGCTAATGCAGGGGCCAAATCTGAAGCTACAATTCCACAGCTCTCATTAAATAACCCAGGGTCCTTGAGGTGGGGTGTGTGGGCATAGGAGACCTACCCTCTACTATTTCCAAACCTAAAAAGGGAGGATATGCTGACCTAGGGATTATCTAAATGCATGGTTTCATTTTCTCAGAAATCTTTCACTAGGTTTAATCAGAGTCACCTCTAATTAATGACATACCTAGTGTAACTAGTGCCTGCAGATCCTCCCTGCCCCTAGGAGTCACAGGGATGAGAGGCCGGGGCAGCTCTGAGGCCATATACCATCTCGACAACAGATACAGGAGCAAGTCAGAAGGAGTCAGCTCTCTTACACAAGGGAGTGGAGACAACATCCACCCTTTATGACAGAGACTGGACATATTAACATGAGGCCCAAAGTAAAAAAAAAAAAAGAAAATCAACAAAGATTTTCTAGTCTTGCCTAACTACAAGGTAGTTAAGGGGTGGGGAGGTGGGGGGGTAAGGTATCTCTGGCAAACAGACAAATGCTGTAGCATTCAGCTCATTAGAGACAGGCACCTCCAAACCGGTATGGTCTTTCTCTCATCTCTCAGACATCAGAAGTGCAGGAATATCAAAGTAATCCAGGTAAGATTCAAAACCCAATTTATGCATTCGAAGTACATTTATTGAACACTTGTGTCAGGCACTGATATAGGAACTGGGAATATAAACATAAAGACTAAGTCACTCTGAAAGATGGAAGTATAGCCATCCATTATTATTATTTCTTTTTATCACACCCAACCTCTTAAGGCTCCAGACAGAAAGTTCTTCTAGTGACCCACTGGCACCAAATAAGTCTCCTTTCCCACCTCAGTGCCCCTGATCATGGTGTGCCCACTTGGAACGCTCTCATAGTACTTCACCTACCCAAATCCTCACATCCTGCAAAGTCAGCTGAAGTCCCCCTCCTCCTGGAAGCCCTGATCTCCATCTCATCCCACAGTGATGTCTCATTTCTCTGAACTACTAACAGTGAGTACCACCATCAGTTTATGTAGAAATGTATCATTTCCTAATTGATACTTTTATTTATTCAACAAATCCTGAGTACTAACTATGTGACAGCATTGTTCTAGGGGCTGGAAATTGCCGCAAAAGAACCCCCTGGGAGAATTCTCTTAGACTGCTTTTTAATATCTTCCTGTATAGACCTGGGTTTGCACTCAGTGCTTAATACCTAACAATTTATTAGAGCCTTGGGCTTTTTAGGTCCAAGCTCACTCAAATTGAAGTTACATAAACTAATGGGGAACAAAAGCGAATGAAGCCATTTCTAAATGAACTTCCACTTCTTAAAAACCTCAAAAGAACAAGGAAGGAAAAGAAAACCGGCTATGAAAGTGCTGCTGAAACAACACATTTTACTCACACTGACAAAGCACCTACAATCCCCCCTCCAAGCCACATAAAAACGACCTTTTTCTCTCAATCCTTACAGCTCCAGATTCAAGTGTTTATTTTAACAACAGACCCTGGAAAAGTTTAAAGCACCCCTCAGCTTCCTAAACAAGTCTTTCTAAAGCTTTATTTTTTGATGAATAAACCCCCTGATGAACCCTGCATATGACACTTAACAGACTAATCCAATGAGATTCACTATAAGGAACCAGAATGGAAGCTTCAAGCACAAGAGGGGCTCAAAGAACACCACTTTGAGCGTGATAAACCCAGAGGCAATTTTAATATAAACAACAAAAGCCACGTCCTGCAGAGCCTGGTGGAAGGTTCCAAGTTCCCAAAAGAAGGGAATCAAGAGAATTTCCTCCAAGGGAACCGCGAGATTCTGCAAGGCGTGGGAGTTTCTGCAGGAGATGAGGGAGATTTAAAATATACATATTTTCTGCTCTAAAGTGGCTTGTGAGATACAACAGCTGGCACCCAACAGCGGGCGAGGGTGAAACCCGGCTGTGCCATGCGGCGGAGGCTGCCACCTGGGCACTCCCACCATTCTTCGCTGCCGGGTTAGGCGAGACGAGGAGAGCCTGACGCCGCGCGGACCCGCACCGGCGACCCTCGCCCCTTGGGCCGCCTGCCCTCGCCCCAGGGCACCCCGCAAACCCACCCCACCAGGGCCTCCGGAGCCCCGATCTCTCTGGGGACCCAGGAGACGGGCAGGGGAAGGGGGGTCTCCAGGCAGCTGCCCAGCCCCGTAGCGTTACCCACCTGAGCAGGCTGGATAGGGGATGGCTCGAGGAGCCAAGACCACCGCCGCCGCCGCCGCCGCCGCCGCCGCCGCCGCTGCCTCCCCCTGAGCCCCCGCTGCCGCCGCCCCCGAAGCCTGAGGAGAGCCGCTTCCCGGACAGCAGCTTCTCCACGGCCGGGAGGTGTCCGGTGCGGGCCGCCTCCAGCAGCTCCTGCTCCTTCCCCATCCCCAGGGCCGCCGCCCCCTGGAACCCCTTTCCGGGGCCGCCGCCAAGCCTGTTCTGGCTCGCAAACTTTCGGTCTCCGGGCAACGCGCCCCCCAAACCGGCCGGGACACCACCCCCCTCCCCCCGCCTTTTCCCCCAGGAGCGCGTCACTTCCGGGATCCGGCGTCACGCGTCAGAGCGCCCCCGAGCCCCGCCCCCTTGCCCACCTAGCTGGGCGGGGCTCAGCGAGCGAGAGCAGGTGGTTGTGGTCTGCGCCAAGTGCACCCCGCTGCGCAGAGATAGGCCTCCCAGGTCAAGAAGAGAGCGTCGCAGGGTCACCCGCTGTATAAGTGGAAGGGAAAAAACGCGGTTCACCTGTCTGCGCCTCCCGAAGTGCGCTCCTTTTCCAAAGGTTTTGGGAGCTCGCAGGACACAAAATACGGTAATTCATCCAGGCGTGTAGAAACAAAGAGAGGAATATGGTAACGCGCACCTACATTTCCAAGGCCATTCCTTCTGAACACATAAATATGTAATGGGTGTGGGAATCTAGTGATAAAGACGTAAGTAAAATGCCCGCCTCCGTACCGCAATGAGGAAAGAGAGGAAAATTTTAAAAGGGAAATATCCGCACTTCATGCTCCCAATCCCTGAAATGGCTCGTTAAAGCGAAACACTCAAAGGAAATATCTCCCTCCCAGTAGGATTTGTTTCCCCTTACTTTTTTTTTTTTAGCCGCCCCCGAGGCATGCGGGATCCTAGTTCCCGGATCTGAGATCGAACCCGCCCCTCTTGCAGTGCAAGTGCGGAGTTCTAACCACTGGACCGCCAGGGAAGCCCCTATTTCCTCTTACTTTTTTTTTTTTTTTTTTTTTTTGCGGTACGCGGGCTTCTCACTGTTGTGGCCTCTCCCGTTGCGGACACAGGCTCCGGACGCGCAGGCTCAGCGGCCATGGCTCACGGGCCCAGCCGCTCCATGGCATGTGGGATCCTCCCGGACCGGGTCACGAACCCGTGTCCCCTGCATCAACAGGCGGACTCTCAACCACTGCGCCACCAGGGAAGCCCTCCTCTTACTTTTGATGACATTAACCAAAGTGACATTAAAAGTCAGATTTGTAAAACCGACCCCAATCTTGAGTCCTCGTGAATTGGGAAAATCATACAATTGCGTAGAATCCGCCTGTTTTTTGTTTGTGGTGCTAGGACTGTTCCTGGCTCGAAGTAGACGCTCAGTAGTTGTGGAGTTAATACTGCATTGTTTAAATTCTGTTCAAGCTGTATGACTATTTTCTTTCTTTTTAGGTGCTTGAGGAACGGAAGAGAAACGCTGGCAATTCAATGTTAACACAAGCCCGAGGTCTCTGTCCAATTGAACTGTAAGAGGTTGAGTTCCTGCCTGCGTTTGCCCGGTAGCCGCATCCCACAAGGGCGAACAACGGAATTGAGTTTTCTCCTGTCCCCAAACTTTACTCTGAGGAAAGCGGATTAAGGACGGAGTTCACTGACACAGCGTTTTGAGAAAGACGGAAAGGAAAAAGAAGCCCTTCAGTAAACAACAAAGCTCTCCTTTACAAATGCTGGTTTCCCAAGGTGGAAAATCCACAAACTGATTTCCGTGCCCTCAATTTTCCCTCTCCCCACCGCCACCAAATCAGAAGTAAATCGGCGCCGTGAAGTCCTCTAGGCGCGCCTCTAAATGACCCCGCGGAGGAGCGGTATCGGTGATGTCATAGCAGCGCGACGACAGGAAGTAAGCTCCTGGGCTGCGGTGCTGCGCGGAGTCCCGAGGTCCTGAGTCTGACAGCATCGCGATCTCCTCTCCCATCTTTCTTCTCGCCGCCATGGATGATTCCTGCGAGTCGCCCACGGAAAAAGGTGGAGAGACAGGGGAGTCAGATGAGACGGCCGCTGCTCCTGGAGGCCCGGGGGTTACTGACGCGGACGGAATCCCGGAAGAAACTGACGGAGACGCAGATGGGGAATTGAAAGAGGCCTCGGCTGAAGAAGGCGAGGTAGGGAGAGATGTGTTGATGAGGCCGGAGGAGTTGTGTCACTGGCTGCTTGACAGGCTTCTTGGTTGGTCCCTCCCAAGCTAAGATAGTGACCCTTTAGATCTGCCATCGCGGGGTTGGGGGGAGAGAGGAGACAAAACCTTCAGAGCCGGTTCAGTTCCCGAGACCCAAGCACTGGGTCAGTATTTTTAATCCCTGCCCTTAGGCGTTAAAGCTACTTCTAAGGGAATTTCAAATTGCCTCTTGGTTTTCCTGGTGAGGAAATTGAGGTCAATGCCAATCAACACTGAAACTTAGGGCAAAAGCTAGAACCCAGGATTCCTAGTACCACTTTCACCTCAATATGGTTTCTTAGATATTGCTTAAGTGTAACTTTGTCATTATAGGCTGCGGAGTCGTCAAAGGGAGACTTTGAGGTAGTTACTAATTTAGTCACGTTCTTATCCTCTTCGGACATTTCACTGCTACCAGTGACCTGGGTGCTAATGTCCAAGGGTCTTTATAGCACCAAACCTATCAATTGTGCCATCCCAAGAGTTCAGCAGTGTTGCTCCGCTGAGCATCAGTCAGGATACTAGAATCTCAGCGTTCTCTAGGTTCCATTTCTAAAGGTAGAATCTTGGGGTCTTAGAGCTATAATTCCTGTTTGAATGTAAGTGTGAGAGCATGGGTGAAGACATTGAATTAAATGGAAACAGACTTTCAGAGCATAAAGTTGTATCAAAATATATAAAGTTAAGAACTTTTAGAAAAAGAAAAATGTGACAAAACTACTTTAAGAAGGAACTTTAAAAACAGATCTCAAGGACAGAAAGGATTTAAGTAATAATTAGCTTAGTCCAGTAAAAAGCTCACTACCTCCAGAAATTTGCACCTAGAAGATAAAAAAAATTTCTGATGCTTGTGAAACACTTTTTTAAATTGATCATATACCAGACCACAAAGAAAAGCATAAATTCTTAAAAGTAGAAATCATAACAGATCATATCCTGTTAGTACAGTGCAATAGAACCTGAAATTAAAAACAAAAATTTCTCCCACTCCCACTCCCTCCAAAAAACTAACACCTGGACATTTTAAACTAGTTTCTAGATAGCTTTTGGATTAAAGAAATTAACAAAGAGAATGCCACGTCAAATCCAATGGGATTTGACCAAAACTTTATTTAAAGAAAAATTCATAACCTTACATATTTTTACTAACAAACAAGAGATATTGAAAATAAGCACCCAGCTCAAGAAACCAGAAAAAGAACAAAATAAACCAGAAGAATGTAGGAGCAAGGAATTAATCAGGATGAAAGTAGATGTTAATGAATTAGTGCTTTAAAAACATAAACAATAAAATTAAGACCTGGTTATTTGAAATGTAAATGTACAACATTATGAAATAAGAAAGGGCTATAGGCACTGATATGGAGATCTTTAAGCTTTAAGAAAATTTGATGTTCAAGTTTAGAACAAGTAATTTTGAAACTTCAAGAAAAATGGCTCATTTTTAAGGATAATATAAATCACCAAAATTGAAGCACAGAGAAGTTAGAAAATTTGTATATATCAGTAACTAGAGAAGAAGTTGAAAAGGTTGTTAAAGATTTACTGCCTTCGCTCTCAACATACTTCTCATATTCCTGTATGAGTTTAAATGTGAGCTTCTCTTTAAGGAAACAGAAGTTAAATCTCATTAATGAGGTTTGTTGTATCCTTAGAGTCTATATTGTTGGAGGGGATGAAGTTTGGATTTTTTTGTCATTATTAAACAGATATTAAACATCTAGTATGAGTAAAACAATGGTAAATATTTATGTGAGGAGAGATAAATAAGAGACAAACCTATCTTCAAAAAGTTGTCAGTCTAGGGGCTTCCCTGTTGGCACAGTGGTTAAGAATCCGCCTGCCAATGCAGGGGACACGGGTTCGAGCCCTGGTCCGGAAAGATCCCACATGCCGCGGAGGAACTAAGCCCATGTGCCACAGCTACTGAGCCTGCGCTCTAGAGCCCGCGAGCCACAACTACTAAGCCCGCGTGCCTAGAGCCCGTGCTCCACAAGAAGAGAAGCCACTGCAATGAGAAGCCCGTGCACCGCAACAAGGAGTAGCCCCCAATTGCTGCAACGAGAGAAAGAATGCGCACAGCAACAAAGACCCAATGCAGCCAAAAATAAATTAATTAAAAGAACTAAAGAACAAATAAAGTTATCAGTCTAGTAATGGGAAGTAAATATTTGCATGATACAGTGGTATTGAAAGATAGGAAGAAAAGAGCCCTACATGTGGGAGAAGCTCACTTTAAAGTCCCAAATTCAAAAAAACACTGCTTTGATGAGAAGGTGCCTCCTTTTTAATATTCTTTCCACATGGAATCATCATCAGTAAAGAGATCTATAGATTTAGACGAAGAAGAGCTGGCTGGGTGGAGAGGACTTTTATGACATCCCCTCTAAAGAATGAGGTCAGAAGAAGAGGATCAGGGGGAGAGTGGTTTTCATGATCCTTGGCACTACATTGCCCTTGTAAACAGATAACTGGAACTAGGATCATAGCTAACCTGGAAAACTGGACTATTTAGTAGGTTTTCTTTCCACAGCTGGGCTGAAAACTCCTTTAGGAGAGACAGGGTAGCTTATATTTGATGGTACAGCCAATGCCTGGAACCAGAAACTACAAAAATAAGTGGATTTGTTGTGTTGTAATGAGAAATGATGTCTTCTTACCTTACCCAAGTCTGGGAAGTAGACCAAATGTATAAAGGGTTTCTTTTGTCTTCTTAGCTCAAGAGTCAGGATATCTCAGATTTAACAGCAGTTGAAAGGGAAGACTCATCATTACTTACTCCTGCAGCCAAAAAACTGAAAATAGATACCAAAGAAAAGAAAGAGAAGAAGCAGAAAGTGGATGAAGATGAGATTCAAAAGATGCAGTAAGTCACTTTTCTGATCTTTCCCCTTTCAAGGCTCTAACCTGACCACACAAAGTTAATACATTTTTCTTGTCCTTAAATTTTTTTTTTCTTTTTTAAACTCAAAAGAAAATAAAGCACTTAATATTTTATTATGTTATGGTATAGAAAATATAAGTAAAAAGAAAAATATCACCATACCACCAAAATAAACACTGTTAATATTTTGATGTATATTCACCAAGATATTTTCTTTACACATATAAATCTATAAATTAAATTAAAAATTTCAAAGATGTTAAAGACTGTTTGTAACCTGTTTTCCACATTATATATGGTAAATGTTTTCCATGTCATTAATTATACATCTAGGTCATAATTTTCTTCAAAATGGAAATAGATTCATTATGTTTTCTGATAGTAAAAATGGTATGGGTTCATTACAAATAATTCAGAAAATACAGAAAAATAGAAAAAATAATTACTTATAATTCCACCACCCAGAGTTTACCCAGGGTATATATTTGGGTATATACCTTTTCAGATATATTCTTTAATGTTTGATATGTCAGTATATAGCTAAATATTTTCACGTCAGTAAATATGCCCATAAATCATCATTTTTAATGGCTGCATTGTATTCCATTATGTGGATGAACTATGATGTAATCTATTTCTGTAGTTCTGGTTTTTTTTTTTCTCTTTTGACAACATTATGATCAACATCTTTGAGCACATCTTTGCATACTTGTCCATTTACTTCCTAAAATAAACTCCTAGAAGGTAATTGGTAGTTTAAACAGTATGAACATTTTCAAAGGTTTTTCATTTGTATTTCCAGATTCTCCAAAAAGGTTGTTCCACCTCACAGTCTACCAGCATGTATGAGTTTGTGTCCTCCCATCCTCACTAATACCGTGCTTTTTAATACTTCTTTATCTGTTTTATGAAAAATGTTAATCTTTCTTTAGTTCATCATTTTAATTTCTTTAGTTAATACTGAAGCTTAATTTTTTTCCTCTCTATATATTGGCCATTGGTATATTTTATAAATTTCCTATTCACTTCCTTTGCTCATTTTCTAAAATTGGTATGGCCATCTTTTAATTTATTTGAAAATTTAACTATATATTAAGATTATTAACCCTTTTCCATATATTTTATAAAATTTCCCCTTAATCTGTTAATGTTGGAAACTACTGGTTTGAATATAAATTTACATATTAAATTTTTATCTTTAATGTGAAGCGTAGCCTTATGGGGAGAGAGAGCCTAATGCTGAAAACATAACCTGTACAGTGTGATTCAATGACCCAACGTTGTTGTTTTTGTTCTTAGTGAAGTAAGAAAGGAACTCGTATTTCACTTATTGTCAAGTTCCGTAAGAGTAGAGATGCTTTCTCTTCATTCCTCATAAACACTAAGCCTAATACTATTGATCCCTTGAAAAATTTATTTTTTAAATATCTGAGACTTGCTTTTATTGACATAATAATATACATCTTAAGTATTCATTCTTATAAGTGAACTTAATTACCTGAATCTTTGTCTAGAATCCTGGTTTCTTCTTTTTCTGAGGAGCAGCTGAACCGTTATGAAATGTATCGCCGGTCAGCTTTCCCTAAGGCAGCCATTAAAAGGGTAAGGATGGACTACCACACTCATTTCCATGAGCTATGAGAACTGAATGAGACTCAAGAGCTGTATCCATTGGCATTTTGAAGTGAGGTGTTAGGCAAGTTGGTGGAACATTTAGGCAGGAAAATAAAAATAGCATGCCCCTCAATAATCTGACCAGTTGTAATTTTGTATTCTAGGGATAGGGTCTCAACAAATACAATAGGCCATTATACACCTGAATCCTTTTGTTTTACTGGTGTCAATTTCAGATCCAGCCTTTAGTGAACTCTTTCAGTGCAGAGCTCTTATGGGTACTATGTTCCAAAGCCAGTCCTTGACTACCTTAATCACAGTCTTTTGTCCTTCTTTCAAGCTGATCCAGTCCATCACTGGTACCTCTGTGTCTCAGAATGTTGTTATTGCTATGTCTGGTATTTCCAAAGTTTTCGTCGGGGAGGTGGTAGAAGAAGGTGAGTGGTGTTGGTCTAAATACTGGATTGAGCCTGTGGTGGTCTTATTTCCAAGAATATCTATAGTGAGGGACTTATTAAGGCACCAGTGGTGGTTTCCATTTACACTATAAAGGGAGCCTTGCATTCAGGAGAGCATGAACATTATTCCTTGAAAATTTCAATACTGGAAGGCCTGGAAACACCTAGGAAATCTGCCCTCCTGATTCCTGTCCTCAGCCCAGGGTGACAGAAGCAGACTCTGTATTTTCCTCCAATGGATTTTGCTCATTTCTGCTGCCAAAAGTAAAGGTACAAAAAAAAGCAGTCACTGGGGCTGACCAGTGTGGTATGGTGAGTAGTTGTCCCTGATGTTATGATCCCTGGGAACTGCCCCCTGTCCATCAAGTAAAGAACCTGGCTGCTGCCCATTGCTAATTTCTAGCTGGTGAAATACCTATTCTTTTAAGGAGAAGATATGTTTTAAACTGTTGCCTATGATAATACCTGATGTGGGATATACTAAAGCTAACATGATACATTTTATAGCGTTCTCTTAAGAAGGGAAAATGTGTTGGTTTATTTCTTTAGCAAGCTTAAGAGAGTTAATGAGAATTACAGGACTCAAAAGGATTGTAATACATAAGCTCTTGTGTGATAATGAAACTCTCTCCTTGCCCTCTGTTTAGCACTGGATGTGTGTGAGAAGTGGGGAGAAATGCCACCGCTACAACCCAAACATATGAGGGAGGCTGTTCGGAGGCTGAAGTCGAAGGGGCAAATTCCCAACTCGAAGCACAAAAAAATCATCTTCTTCTAAACCACAGTCTAGAAGGGCCTGGTACTGAAGGAAGAAGTACTCATTCCAGACTTTCTATTGCATGAGACTCTCTGCACTGGTGCTTTAGTATCTCAGTCCTCGAAGGATTCCATGATGCTTTAATCTCTTCCTCAAAACTCTCATATTCATTATACCTTGAAGGCATGCAGCCTGTTTCATACTTGCCTTGACTAAATATTGGGACCTCTGAGGGCATTCTGAGGCATTTAACTGTTACTGGATAGTTGGAAGAAGAAAGGTTGATGAACCTTAAGCATCTTCTGGACAGGAATGCTGCTTTCAGAAAGAAAACCCTTCCAAGACGGTTTGACGGTTTCACATTGAAGCCTGAAGTTGCAATGACTTAGGTTGTTTCTTACATTTGGTTTTAAGTAAATGAAACAATCAGAAACTTTTGACTTGTGATACTCTACCATGAAGGACACGGTGACAGCAGGAGTAGTGGAATAGTCTGTCCTTGTAAACATTTTGGTGAGTGATCATTAAACTGTTTTCCAACTTGCCATGTTTGCATTCATTTTCTGTCTAGCAGGTTGGAATGGTGGGGAGAAGTTCATCGTTCTTTTTTGGTGTCAGAATAAAACTGGTCTTGGCTTTTTTGTGAAAATTTGAGCCCTCCCCATTTCCCACCAGAACCAATAAAATTTTATCTCATAAAAGAGTACTTAAAGTACTTAAAAACAATGTAAAAACCCATATGTTTCAATTGCTATAAACAGATATACCAGAACCAATACTGTTTAATAAGTTTAATTTGCTTTTTTCAAGTGGTTCACAGAACCAGTACACTCAAGGTTTGATTAGGTACTGCAACATTAATATTTCCCAATACTGACCAATATTCCAGTTCATTGGATACATTCTCATTGTTTTCCTCACGTAGAGGGGAATGGAGTGACCTTTTATTGACAGTGATTAGCAGTAATAAGGCTACTGTAATATAATTGGCAATCTCCAAGAATTCTTTCCTCTCAATCATTTGGTGTCATAAGGAGAGGGGTTTTGAAGCTGTTCTCTTTTGAAGCTTTCCTGAGCATGTCTTAGTAAAGATTCCAATTCTGTTTAGCACCCTGAGTGGGGGAAACAGCTTGGACACACAAAGTTGGGCAAATATGGATTTTAGTATCTTACGTTAAAACTCATGGCTTTAAACGTGTAGTTAGCCAATGGAGAAGACACTTCAGTAGTGTATTCCACAAAGAAATGCTGTAAGACTCAGGCTAAATCTTGACCAAAAACTAATATATTGAAGGGAGAAACAAAAACAGATCTCTTAACTCTCAGAGGGAGCTTTTTAAGTGGTTATAAGAACTATACCTATTGCAATTTGAGATACTGGATATGGCTGAAATTTACAGATAATAAAGAAGGAAGTTCACATCCCAAGTCTAGCCACTTAGCAAAGCCTCACAGTTTAAGGTTATCTGAGAGTGTTTCCCCTTGTATCTGTTGTAAGAGAGGGAGAAAATAATCCCCATTCAACAACAGCTACTATCCATACCTACCCAGAGGTGAGTGGGAATATTCCTATTCTAGCAGAAGGTGGGGGAAGATCCTGGGGAAGGCCATAGTCCCTGAAAGGATAGGACATCACACCAGAATCTCTTGAAACAGTAATTACTATGGTAAATCACAAGGCAATGACACAGCTCTTGCAGTTCTCAAATAACCATCCTACTAGCTTGTGTAGCAATGTTGTTTCCATAGTTTTGTGATATTACTGTAACTGTTTTTGCAAGTTTAGGCAAGTATTAACTAGGGGAGAGAAAAAAAACACAAACCCTTAGTTTAAAGGTTTGGAATGGAAACTTCCCATATCACTATGTTCAAACTATCTCTTCTTTCTACTACCCACTGAACTAGCCTATGGGGAAACTGATGTAAATGGGTTAAATGGAAGCATTTATGTTATGGGGTATGTGAGGGGTGGCTTATCCCTTGTATATTCCATAGACAGGAACCATTCCTTTCAGAACCATGAAAAAGGGTACGTGAAGGTTGAGGCCTGTGGCAAAATGAGGGTCAGATTAAATACACAGCAAAAAGCAGCCATCACAAGAATAGAACCTACTCCTTCTGTCCTAAGTCTAATAAACTAGGTTAATTATTCCAGTGAGTTGAAAACAGAATTTGAGATGGATAACCGTCCCTGCAGCTCAGCTAAGAGAGATTTAAACCAGTCCATATGCACTAAAGCTCATCTCTAGTATATCTGTGTAAACAGGAACTCTAGACAATCACAGATGATACATAGGTGTAAATGCTTCACAGCTGAAATGGTGATGTGCGGTGGCTGAAGCCTTTTGAGGGGGAGCGGTGCTATCACTCCAGACATTTTCTTGAGGTATTGTTATTTCTTGTTCACAGAGTCTTAGAGCTTCAAGGCAGAAATTGTAAGCAGTCCAAAGGAGCTGATACTACTATGTTTTCCTTCTGCCTTTTTCCTTTACATTTATCCTGAGGACTACCAACAAGGTCACATTTCTTCATTATGAAAGCCATTCTTCCCCCAATGAATAGGAGTATGAAGTTATACATGATTTTTACTAAAATTCCATGGGACATTGACCCCAACCACATTTCCTGAGGCAAGAACTTCAAGACACAATGCCCAAAGCTGTCACATAAGGAAATTCAAATTCTAGGGCTCCATTTGTCACATGGACAGGAGCGCCAGAGAGCCCAGAAAACCTGACTGAGCTCTGCTCATTAAAGGGGTGAGCCTCAGTGCTTGCCAGATTTGTTTCTATTGCCTCCCACCAAGCACAAGCTTAAAGTGAGGGTGTACCAAGCAATTCTCTGCATGGAGGGACACAGTGGGTAGAAAAGGAGGGGAAAGGAAGAGAATCAGAATGTGATTTTATACCAATTCAGGTGAACCTAAGGTTGAATAATTCTATTTTCTGGCTACTGGCTCTCCCTCCTCCCCCTTTAAACACATTAGAAATGCCATACTTGAGAGGAGCAGTGATTCTTTTTGTTCATCGTTCTGCCTTTGAAAGAGGCACTTAAGGGGGAGTCTGTGGAGGGATGCAGTTACCCTCTCCGTTGTATATCACCAAATAGCCCTAGTTTTCCATAATTCCTCTTGGAAAACCATCATGCAAGGATTCCTCTTAAACCTTCTGTACCCATACAGTTTCTGCCAGCACTTCTTGAACAATGACCTCTAGAAGTTTCTGATTTGCTACGAGAAGTGCTTTCTTTTACCTAAGGCTAATAGGTACGGCCCTAGAGCTAGTATTTTGGGACCTGAAGAACATGTCCCTGCTCTTGACTGAATATCTGATCTAACACTACCCTCAGCTTTCATCTTTCCAGAACTGGGGCCAACATTTTAAAGATGTGTCCACATGTGGAAGTACCTCCACCACCTGATAATTTTTGCTGTTCTCTGGACCTTTACCCTCTTCACCATATACTTTGTAAATAAGGTCACTAGAAGTGCACAGATAATTTAAGACATTACCATGGCCTTGCACGACGTGCTGTTTTCTGTGTTGGCTCCACGTGCCCTTCCTGATGACGCAGTCGGACTTTTGGCCACAGCAGCACACTGACCCCTCCTCCCTCTCAGCAATGCTTAGGTTTCTTTCCTGAGTTCTAACAGAGCTCACTGCCTCGCTGGTTGCTGATTCTCCCATAAGTGCATTACTTCACACTTACACAGAACCTCACCTGCCACTTTCCTGAGTATTCACAGCCCAGTCTGTGAATCTTCTGCAATTTCACTTCTTTTTTTTCAATTTCTTCTGATTTATCTTTCACTGCCTGGAAGCAGTGACATTTGATTGCACTGTAATATCCCACTTTCAGGTTATTTATAAAATTCTTAGATAAGGTTAAACCAAGCATCAACCCATAGGGAAATTACCCTGTTAACATTCTCTCTAGAAAGGTATTTATTTTTAAGTCTCTACGTTGTTTCCTAAGCATGACAGAACATTCCCATAATCTCATAGTAATTGTTGTTTTTAAGATTACCTTAGTGACGAACCACAACAAAAAGTCTGTAAAAGTCTGAGCAAATTAGATCTTGTTCCTTCTTGAACACATTTTTCTTTTTATCCTCAAAAAACTAGAATATACAAGTCAGGCATGATTTCCCATAAAGGAAACCATTTTACCTTTCCTTCAGTAGGTCACGTGTGACTAAGACTTTAGTGACACTACTAAATCACTATTTTGCCATCTTGCCAATTCAAGGTGAGTTAGCTGATGAACTTCTGTCCAACACAGCTTGAAGTATATCACAGAGCAGTATGGATGAAGATGGAGTGTTGGTAAAGAATTTGGTAGTAAAGAGAAAGGGGGAAATAGCTCTTTCATCAGGCAGGGGCAAAACCTAGCTAGGTTGAAGGGTTTTGTTTTGCTTTGTCTTTTACTTAAGTCAAACTAACATGATTTTAAAAAGCCACAGCGATAGAAGGGGGTGAGAGGAAACAGGCTGAGATGTTAATGTTACAGTTTAAAACACATTTTTCGCTCCCAAACAACCAAGTGCTAATGAGAGTGCTGGTAGAAAGTCATAGTGCTGGGAAAGCAGATGCGCCAGGGACCCCGGGGAGACAGGAAATAACCTGTGAGGTGCAGCTGTGGAAGAGAGACAGGACACAGCCAGCAACAGCAGCGCAGAACCAAGCTCCCCTACAGATCCTCACCATGTCATGCCTTCAACCTAGCTCAGGGTGAATAGTTTCTTCTTAAATTTCAAACAAATTGCATTATAGAAGGGAAAGATGATACAAGTGAGCTGCTACTGTTGTTTACTTCCTACCACAGCATCACAGCGATGAAAGCATCACAGAAAGAAAGCTTAACCCTGAAAAATCTGATTGTAATATGAGCCAAGATGACATGAGCTTGGTTTCCTTTCCAAACAAAGCAGAATCCATGTCTCGTTTATTCTTGTGCCTCCCCAGGCTCCCGCCTTGCTGGCTATTTCCTGTTCCACTCTACTACTGTGGCCGAAGCTCAGGCCAAGGACTTCTCAGGTCGACTACAGGAAGCTCTGGAACATAGAATCTTTGATGGCTCTGTGGGTGACCAACTGAGGAGATGGGTACTCTGCCTTGTTCACACAGGTGGAGCAAGCAAATGTCTCTGCTATGAAACCAGACGGTGAAATGACCCTACAGTGTTGAGGAGATTCCACCTAGTGTGCAGAGGGCCAAAAGGCTTTATACAGGAAATACGTGATGCCTGAGCCACACACAAAGCTGCCCCCAACTTCCTGGAACGTGGTAATACTTTGCCCTGTCTTCCATCCAAGTCAGAACTGCTAGTAGAAAGGACACCACGAGGAGTGAGTTGAGTATCCTTAGCTGACTTGTCCAACCCTGGATGGTGCCTGTCGCAGGTGGTGCGATTGCTGGTGATCTCCTCCTCTCTCCTTGGCACAGATGGCTGAGCCACTGCTGTCAGAGCTCAAAGAGGGGGTTATATTTCCTAATCTCCTGAAGAAGTTTCTCTTTATCCTGGTTGGCATGAGCCAATGCTTGTTTAGTTTCTATAAGTTCCTTTTGTAGGGTAGGCAGTTCTTGTACCTGAGGAACAATTAGTAATTCACAGTGAATAAATAAGGTAACACACCTTGCAGAAACATCCAGTAAGGGAACGAGGAGTAAGAATTCAAGCAGAACAACCCACAAGTTTGGTCAATGATCAAGAAAACCCAACTAGATATTTCCTAAGAGCCTAAACCCCTCTTCAGAGTTCATCAGTTGCAGGGACAGCAACAGGTGGAAGATGTCATCAGCAACTATTCATCTCCAGCTCCTGACTTACATCCTCTGTTCAGCATTTCTAGAAGCTGCTGCTAGGTGACAGGAACCCAGACCACCCAGCTGTACCCAGCACAAGCAACCTTTTCAGCCCTCTGAGTTTTACCCGCTTCTGTGATTACAGCCCTTAAGGGTTTATGGGAAAGGTACTGTTCAGTTATATCCTCACCTGTGGACCAAAAGCCTCCCCTGTGGGCACAGGAAACACCTGTTCTTTTGGGGGCTGCCTCTTCTCACTTTTAAGTACTTCGGCTGATGGTCTGTCCTGAGCAGCAGCTGGAAAAAAGTAAAGGTTCTAAATGACAAGCTGCCAGCAACGTGCAGATTATTCCTAGTTGTCACCTATTCCTTTACAGGAGCAAAAAGGCAGAGAAGCCGGGAGGCTGACAAGCCCAACTCACCGCCTATGTGGAACACACCGTCGTCACTCCGCTTCAGCACAACGTGCTCCACGGCTAGAGTGATGGGGATGGGGCCTGGAGAGGTCGGATAGATGGGGGGGATATCGTCCTATAGGAGAGAGAGAAACCACATGATGCCCCCAACCAGCTCAGAGCAACTTAGGTAACAAGCCATGCTTCCACCATTGAGCTGGAAGCACTTTTATGTCAAATGTATGTTTATCCATACATTCTTGTGAGATGTGAGAGGCATAATTGAGTCTCTCCCACTCTAGAGGTGGTGAGACTGAGGACCTGATAACCTAATGGGCTTGCACAGTCATGCTGCATGCCAAGGGTCAGGGCTAGAGACAAGATCCCCTCAGTTGAACTCAGGACTCTTTGCCAGCAACACATTTTTATGTACTACTGTAACACTGACAAAGAATGCTAATATGCATTTCCTCACTTGATCCTCATTACATTTTACAGGGACAGGAGAAGAAGTTAACAGCTGTCACTGCCAGAATCCCTTGCCTGACTAAGCCTAGGGTAAAACCCCAAAGTTCCTCTCACCTTTAGAGTGATCCTGGAGTTCAGGAGCTCAATCTGCATGGGAACTACCAGTGGGATCTCCTCATCCTCCAAGAAGGGCCCCAGGCCACTGAGCACCGAAGTGAGCAGCTCAAGGTCACAGCCCTGAAGCAAGAAACGTAGGAAGCCATTCTGTGTGGCCAGAGGGGAATGAACAGCTGCACCAGGCCCCACCTCAAAGCGAAGGCCTACAGCTGGCCTGATGTGGCCAGTCTTCAAAGTTGAGGCTTCCTGAAAGCTTTTGCCTTTGAGAAGAAAGACAGAAGGAAAACATATTAATTAATTACTAGCCAGTGATTGCTCTAAGCACTTTATATATATTTAATATTCCTAACAACCCTGGGCCAGAAGTATTATTATCATTCCCATTTTAGAGATGAAAGAACTACGGCACAGACAGTAACTTGCCCAAAGTAACACAACTTGTAAGTAGCAAGGATACGATTTGCACGCGGGCAGCCTAACTGCAAAGACTGTGGGCTTGGCTACTTTGCTCTAATGCCTCTCATGACAGAAGGGATGTTAAGGACCAATAAAAAGCTGGTCTTGCTATGAATCAGAGGCACTGGGCTGATGGCCAAGGTAAAGCTCTTAAAACAGAGGACCCTTGGGAATTCCCTGGCGGTCCAGTGGTTAGGACTTGGCGCTTTCACTGCTGTGGCCCAGGTTCAATCCCCGGTCAGGGAACTAAGATCCCGCAAGCCACACAGCACAGCCAAAAACAAACAAATAAACAGAGGACCCTCAACTCTGCTAAATTTGATCATCTCTTCCTTTCTCCAAGTCTTGGTCTTCTCACCTCTCTCTGAGGAAGCCAAGCGGGATCTATGCTAATTTACTCAAAACTGCATAAAGAATAATCTCAGGTGTAGCCAAGGCTATGAAACAACTTACATACCTATATAAATGCAAATTGGTACAACCATTCTGGAAAACAAATTGGCATTATCTACTAAGGTTAAAGCTATACCTACCCTAATGACCTAACAATTATTTCCTCAGGAATATAAACCTGGAGAAACTCTCCAACATACATATCAGGAGACACGTACAAGGATGGGCATGTCAAGACAGCCCTATTTGAAATAGCAAAAAAACTGGAAACAACCCAAATGTCTGTTCAGAACAGACTGAAGAATAGTAATTAGAGTAATGGGTACAAGAGATATTTTGGGGGTGATGGTGATGTAGCTTACTAAGCTTACTAATATTTATCAAATTGTATACTTACAAGGAGTGAATTTCATAGTACGCATAAGCAGTTTTTAAAAAAGCAAAAAGTGGTATATTTCTACAATAGAATATTATATAGTAGTAAAAATGAATAAATTAGAGCTAACTCAACAACCTAGAAGAATCTGAAGAATATCATGGTACTTGAAATCACAAAAGAATACAAACTATGATTCCATTTAGAAAAACTTGAAAAACTGCAAAGCTAAATAATACATTGATACAAACACATGCAGAAGAATTGTAAAACAAGAGAATGAGAAATACAAAATTCAGGACAGTGATTCCCTATGATAGGTGAGAGGCAAGAGGAAGGTTCTGGAGAGGGACTCCCGGGGACTTCAAAGTTAATGGTACTGTTCTATTTACTAAACTAGGTAGTGGGTACATGGGTTCATTGTACTGTTGTTATTTTATACCTTATATATATTTTACAAGTATTCTTTAGTATCTACTCAATATTTAAAAAAAAATTTTTAAACAAAGCATGTAGCTTAAGCCCAGATTTTTCCTGTCATCTTTTAAAGTATAAATGATAATTCACATCAAAGGACTGAATCAGAAGTTCCCTGATCAGATATAGCTTGATGTTAGCAGCCTCACAAAGAAGTGGACACAGTCCTCATGTATAAGCATAAGGAGCACCTGGGAGGTGAGGACGCAGACTAGCCTACTGAGTACAAAACCCCAGAAAGAGCTCTGGGAGGCTCCTTGCAAGGAGACTTCATTAGACTTCTTCCTCCCCCAATCGCTGCTGGAGAGAAGCGCCAAGGGCTTGGCACTAAAGTAGCTGCCCTTGGAGCACAGTGACAGGAGCAAGTCAAGCTATGGATGCCCCAGAAAAATCCCACCAGCTCTCCTGCAATCCCACCATCCTCACCTGGGCACTGTCCATGCAGGAACTGCCAGAGTCCCACGGTGCCTAGCTGCTGGAGGGTCAGCTCCTCTGCTTGCAGGGCCACAGTCAGGTCCTCACCACGTACCTCAATCCCCAAGGACACCTCATTCACCTTCAGGACCAGAACTGAGACCTGTAAAAGGAGACTCCCTTAGCTGAGTCCCAAGCTTCCAGCTTAGAGCCTACCCTCTGCAGAGAAGAAAATAGAACAGCTGACCAGGTGAAGATGAAGGTCTTCCCCACTGGGTGAGGCTGAACTCTTGGCCTCTGGTGACCCCTGGCCATAACTATCTGCAACAGGGCTCCCTTGAACACCAGCACTGTCTAAGACATTGGGAAGAGATCCTGGCGGAAGAGATTCTCGACCAGACTCTGCATAAGAAAGATAACAAAAGAATTTGAGAGTCAAAAAATTCTATTCAAATCCAATCTCTAAAAACAGTGACAACTGTACAAATAAAACATTTATGACACTCATGAGACAACTGGAAATTTGAAGACTAACTAGATATTTAATGAATTTAGGGAATTATTGTTAATTTTTAAAAAGACAATGGTATTTGGTCACCTTAAAAAAAGTCTGTAAATGGAAGCAAACTAAGTGTCTATGGACGGATAAATGGTTAAACAAAATGTGGTATAAACATACAACAAATAATGGTCTTAAAAAGGAAGGAAATTCTGACACATGCTACATACAACGTAAATGAACCTTAAGGACATTTTATGTGAAATGAAACAAGCCAGTCACGTATGGTTCCATTTATGTGAGGTACCCAGATGGTCAAATTCATAGAGACAGAGAGTAGAATGGTTGCCAGGGGCTGGTGGAAGAGGGAATGAGGAGTTATTGTTTAATGGGTATAGAGTTTTGCAAGATGAAAGAGCTCTGGAGATGGATAGTGGTGACGGTTGTGCAATGATTTGAAGGTAATTAATGCTACTAAATTATAGTTTAAAATAGTTAAGATGGTAAATTTTATGTTATGTGTATTTTACCATAATTTTAAAAATATTTTAATATTTAAAAAATTTGTATTTTCTAGAGATGCAAAATGAAAATATTTATGGATAAAATGATATGTTTCGGATTTGCTCCAAAATAATATGGGAGGAAGGGAAGTGGGCAGAAGAATATATAAAACAAGAATGGCCATGAGTTCTTAATATCTGAAGCTAGGTAATGGGTATATGAAGGTTCGCTATTTGAATCTTTTTTTTTTTTTTTTTGAGGTACACGGGCCTCTCACTGTTGTGGCCTCTCCCGTTGCAGAGCACGGGCTCCAGACGCGCAGGCTCAGCGGCCATGGCTCAAGGGCCCAGCCGCTCCGTGGCATGTGGGATCTTCCCGGACCGGGGCACGAACCCGTGTCCCCTGCTTCGGCAGGCGGACTCTCAACCACTGCGCCACCAGGAAAGCCCTGATTCTGTCTATTTTTAAATATTTGGATTTTCCCATAAGAAATTAATAATAATAACAAAACAAACATGGATATATACCATCCAGCTTAAGAAACAGTACATTCTCTTTTTATTTTCATTTAGATACTCTTAAGGGGCGATTTTAAAAGTTTTCATTTCAATAAGCTGAAAGAACTAGTGTTAACTCCTAGTGGTGATTAATCTAATGCCTAAAGGTTACTTGTTTTATCATAGACAAAAAGCTCCTAGTTATTTTCCAACAATAAAATACATAGTTTAGGCAAAAAGCAGACAACAAACACACACACCATTGATACAGCCACAGAATTAGTCTTACCGCCACAGCTACATGGCTGTAAGACTAGCGCTCTCTTCTTTGAGTGTTGTTCTGTGATAAATGTCAAGTACTAATCAATAACCTAGAAGATGTGGGGATAAAGTCAGAGCCACAAATCCACTAAAATTTCTCTTCTTTTGGTTTTCTGATTAAGAAAATGTCTACATTATCAAATCTCAGCTCCTTTTGCATCCTGCTGGTCTGAATACAGGCATCAGAAAGAACACTCTTGGGGCTCTACAACTCTGCCCGGCTCTGCTTCCACTTACCAGACTCCAAGAGCATCACAAAGCTCTCACTGCCATCACTGTCCACTGAAATCCGGTCTTCAGGGCCACTGTTATCCAATGAGACACCATCAAATGACTGCTGAGATACTGTCCTCTTCATGGAGAAAAATCGGAGTCGGGCAGCTCCTCCACCTACAGGGCCTGCCACCCCCTCATCTATCTTGGCCATGGGCTCCCTGTTTAAAAAACAAAAACAAAACCCACAAATGTGGCTTAGGAGGTATGTTGTTCCATTCCCTTGCAACACCCATCCTTTTCAGCCCAGAGCGTTATTGTATACATAAACTTTGATGTCAATTATTACCCGCTACAAGACCACTTTTCAACTGCTGGCCTTTCTGAATCCCCATATTCCAGCATTTCAAACTGCATAGGCAGTTCTCCCATATCAAATGTCAAGGTTATTCAGGTCATCCCATGTACAGAAGAGACCAACTACCTACAGCCCTGGTGCTTGTGAATGGTACCTGAAACCCATGTTCATTCCTCAAGTACTTACTGAATAACCTCTGCATACAAGGCACCGGGCAGTGGTGGGGAGTGATGAATAAGACATCCCCTGTCCTCAAAGAATGTACATTCTATCAGGAGAGAGGAGACTTATACACAAATAACCTTATATGGTAGTAAGTCACACACACCGTAAGAGGGACAGGGATACAAGCCAAAGGCTAGGCAATACCAAAGAGGGGAAAGGATGAAGAGAACGGCTCTGTGGAAAGAGATTATGTTTGAGGTGGTCCTTGAAGGACTGTGAAAGAGATGATGAAGAGGGCCTTCCATGGGGAAGAAACAGCATGAGCAAAGGCATGGAGCCAGAAAACGAAATGTACCTTTGGAGACTAGTAAAGAGCTCAGCTCAGCTGGAGCGTAAGTTTTGTCGGGGGAGAGCAATAGAAGATAAAGTTAGAAAGGTTTCTTTAAAGAAACCTTTAAAGACCTTATGTGCCCACCTCTGATTTTATTTATAGGTGAAGAAACTGACTCAGTCCCAGTTAAAGGTAGAATTAAGAAGAACCCAAGTCTCCTAACTTCTTGCTAAGTGCTTTTTTCACTTTACCACATGAGTGGCAGCCAGATTATAGAAAACCCTGGACAAAAGATAACGCATGAAAGTGCTCTGAAAACTGTGAAGTGCAGGAGGCATACAGGAAATCTCTGTACTGTCTACTCAATATTGCTGTGAAGCTAAAACTGCTCTAGAAAATAGTCTATTTTAAAAAACTGTAAAGTGCCATATGGATATATCGTAATAACTGATTACACCACACTAAGAAGTTCAAACTCAATTCAGGGAGAATAAAGAAAAAGCCAGAAGGCTTTAGAAAAGGGAAATAACAAGATCATACCTGTGGTTTAAGAAGTTTGACCTGGGACTTCCCTGGTGGCGCAGTGGTCGAGAATCTGCCTGCAAATGCAGGGGACATGGATTCGAGCCCCGATCTGGGAAGATCCCACATGCCGCGGAGCAACTAAGCTCGTGTCCCACAACTACTGAGCCTGCGCTCTAGAGCCCGCGAACCACAACTACTGAGCCTGCATGCCACAACTACTGAAGCCCGCACGCCTAGAGCCCGAGCTCTGCAACAAGAAAAGCCACCGCAACGAGAAGCCCACGCACTACAACGAAGAGTAGCCCCCGCTCACCACAACTAGAGAAAGCCCGCACGCAGCAACAAAGACCCAATGCAGTCAAAAATAAATAAACAAATTAATTAATTAATTAATTTTTAAAAAAAGAAGTTTGACCTGCCTTTTCCAAATATGCTAGCGAGGGAAAGATATTCAATGAGGAAATCAACTAATAGTTCACTAAAATAGTCCACATGTGGGAGCAGACAGGAGAAACAGATGTGAGACTCCCTAGAGCTGTGCTCCCAGCGTCATCCTCAGACGAACATTATCATCTAAAGGGGAACTCATTAGAAATGCAGCTTCTCAGGCTCTGTCTCAGACCTACTGGACGAGGAACTCTGGGGACAGGGCTCAGCACTCTGTGTTTTAACAAGCCTCCAGATGATTCTGAGGCATGCTTAAGTTTAAAAGTATGGTCAGAACCTGACAAATGCCTGGAAGAGGCAGAGCTTGAATGAGCAAAGGAATGATGCCACCAAAAAAAGAAAGAAAAAGAGAACTGGCCGGGGGAGGGAGGGATAAGGAATTTATTCTTTTATATATGTGAGGTTCAAGGCACCCCTGGGAGATCACTGTGGAGCTATGGGCAGTAGATAGTTTTAAAGCAAGAGCAGGGGAGGGGAGGGAAGTTAGGACTGAAAATAAGGGCTCTCGCAGACGTGAGGAGATGGACAAAATAACTTAGAGCGAAAGTACAGCTGATCCTTGAACAACACGGGTTTGAACTGCACAGGTCCATTTATATGCAAATTTTTTTCAAGAGTAAATACTATAGTACTGCACAATCCACAGATGGTTGAATCTGTGGATGCGTTGGAACCACTTATATGCAGGAACCTCTTATAGGTAAGGCCAACTATAGGTTACATGCAGATTTTCAACTGCACAGAGATTCAGTGCTCCTAATCACCACATTGATCAAGGGTCAAATGTATTCAAAAATGCATTTGAGTGATATAAACCTTCTGAAAGTTTGGCAAATACATCAAGAACCTTAAAATGTGTGTAGTGTTTGACCCAATAATTCCACTTCTGGGTTTTATTCTAAAGGTTTAGATATGCATAAGGAGTAATGTTCACAAAAATAGGGACGTTTAACACAGCCTTGGTTTTACCTGAGAAAAAATTGGAAACAGACTAAATGATGCCCCCCAGAGAGTGGACTGGATGAATAACTTATGATACACCCATCTGCAAGAATATAATAGAGCAATTAAAAATTATATGTTCAAATACCTCATGAATGGGGAACTATTCACAATAAATCATAAAGAGAATAAAACTGGAAAATTTCTATATTATATAGAAATAATATAAATACACAAATATTATAAAATAATATTTGGGTATTTTATATGAGTAGGCACATGTAAGCATTCGCATGGATACACAAATATGTATAGAAAAATTGGAAGCAAACAGATGCAATGTAAATAATGGCTATCTCTGGATAGTGTCATTACAAGTGACTCTTAACATTTTCTTCTTATTCTTTTATTTTTCCACACTGTCAACGAAATGAACACAAATCATTTTTATAATTTAAAAAATAAAAATTATGACAAAAGCGATCAGAATATGGACAGCCTAGTGCTGTGGAACAGTTCCATTTACAGGATAAAAGGAAGAAGAGAGCAGCCAAGGGAAAAGAAAAGACTCCTTCCAAGAAGTGCGAGGAACTGACCAGCAAGGCTGGTCCAGAATGAACTGACCAGCAAGGCTGACTGCACAGAGTCGTCCTGGAAAAAGATGACTGAGAAAATGCCACTGGCCTGGGCAGTTAGGAAGTCACTGTTGGTGTTTCAAACAGAGTTTGTATCACACACCTTCCTTTTCTCCTTTTTACCTCTCCTCTTTTCCCATCTCCCTTACTTTTCTCTAATTAGAAAAGGCAGCACATTAGGTGATTGGGAGTCCAGGCTTTCAATCCTCACCCCACCACTCACAAGCTGTGTGATCTTGAGCAAGTTTCTTACCTCTCTGAGCCTCAGTTTTCTCACCTGTAAAATGTGGAGTGATATTAGGACCTGCCTTATAGGGTTCTTACAATAATTCAATGCATTAATATTGTTAATATTTAGGACAAGGCCTGACACATAGAAAGTACTCAATAAATGTTGCCTAGTATTATTACATAATTAATCCTTTAAGCTTTCCTCCTCTTTCCTCCTAGGCTATCTAGGCCTAGCAGGTACTAGTATACCCGCAGGCATTGCTTTGAGACACACTTAAGAAAATCCACTTAGACAAAAGTTCTAAAGCCACTGATCTTCAAACCATGGTCCCCAAACCACTAAGTGTCCCAGCAAAGATTTCCCATAGTTTTCATTATCTTTCCTAAAACCACAGGCACCCATGGAAAAATCTATACCTTCCCACTCTTCTGACTGTGCATTTCTGTGTTTTCTGCTTACTCCCCACTGTAGCCCCGGCATCTAACACAGAGCCTGGCACACAGTAAGGGCTCAAAAAATACTTGTTGAACGGATGAGTGAAATTCTTCCTTCTCTATTACTCTGACAGATATTGATAAGGTGTACCAGAAAGAGCAAGTTCAAAGCCCCAGCTTTTCTAGTTATAAGATACAGGATCCATGGGCTCATCCTCTCTGAAGCTTCCATTTCCTCAGTTATAAACTGGGAATACAAACATCTGCAGCGACCTCCCCGAGCTGCTGTGGGGATTACATCAAATAAAATACTATATGAGAGCCCACTGAAAAGAATAAAATATCATACAGATGCCAGGTATTATTATTCTGATACAGCATAGCTGTATCAATAACAGTGAATCAGTGAAAGAGGAGATAGCTTGATGCTAAGAAGCAATAAATGTTGACTTGAAAACTGCCCAAGACCAGGCTAAGATATATGGAGGCATGAGAAAATCCATGGGATTTTGTTATTTTATTGCAATTTCTGGTTCTTCCCCTATCACAGAATTAGGTGTAGTCCCGAAAGTAAAGTCCCTCTGACTGGTATGCCTATATCCTCTAAGTAGCCTGAAAGTTCTTCCGCTGCTCTACAGGCAGCTCTGAAAACTAAAGGCTTTGCCACATTAACTAGGCCATTCCATGTACGCTCCTGGACCACGCGGTGCTTCCCAATCTACAAGTGCACATGGCAGGAGGCCTGAGCCCAATGGCCAGAGCTAGGAGGGAGAGAGGAGGTGAATGAAGGAGGCAGAGAACCACTCACTTGGCTGGGGGCAGAGACAGCATCTTGTGCATGGTGGAGGTCATTCGGTCTCTGCCCAGACTGAAGGCATCCTTAGTCAGAGACATAGCTTCCTTGGTGAGGTCCATGGTGGCATGTAGAGCCTCCTTTGTGGCATCCTTGGTCATGTGAATAGCACTTGATAATTCTCCCTCAATGTTCTTCAAGGGGATGAGCTCGCCCTGTCCATTCACAGCAGTATCCTTGCCCCCTGGGGGCTTCAACTCAGCTGGTGAGCTAGGTGCCTGGGCGCTGCTCAGTCCCTTGTCCTGTAAGGAATCAACTGCCTCATGGCCCTTCCCTGCCTCCTGCTGTGCAAGAGAATCTGTGTCCTGCACTTCTCCATTGCTATGGAGAGGCAGTGGCCTATCCTGGGATGCATCCAGATTTTCAACGTCAGTGTCCTCCAGAACCTTCCTGGGGCTTGCTGGGCCCTGTTCTGAGGAGGCATCAGACTTCAGCTCCCTATCCTCTGAAGGAGACAGCTCTGAATCTACAAGGCTCGTAGTATCTGAACCCTCAGAGTCAGCTTCGACAGCGCCAGGGACAGGATGCATGAGCAGAGCCACCTCAGCACTGGGGAAGAGGACGCCAATGCAAGCTGTCTGGTCCTGCAGAGGAGACCCAGTCATGGCCTCGGTATCCTTAGTAAGCTGCTCCTGAAGACCCTGGAGCACCTCCTTCAGGCGGAGGAGAGCCAAGTACTGGTAGTGGTCAAGCCTCACTCGGACATGCTCAGGCGAGTGTATGAGCACATGTACATCTGCCGCGTCCTCCAGCTCTGTCAGAGGCCCTTTGTTATCCACACTACTGCTGCCTTCTTTCAGAATTTCCATGACTTCTGTAAGGCCTGATAGGCTTTTCAAATCATGCTCAGTCTTTGACCTCTGATGGGACACAGTGTCAGGGGCAAGGGCCTCAGAATGGACAGGACTGCCAAAGCTGGCGGATGCTTTCAGCCTCCCTTCTGTGGCCATAAGGAGCTTTCGTGCCTGGGCTTGCTGCCAGCGGAGGGGTAGGCAGGCCCAAATCGACAAGGGGAAGGGGGCCACAAAATTCAAGGAATGGCCTTTGAAGTTCTCTGTTCCCTCAAAGTCCAAGGAGATCTGGGTGAAGTGGATGGACCAGAGATCCTGGGAAGCCTTAAGCCGCTGGGGAGGGAGGGCACTAGATTGAGGGAATCGGGAATCCACCTGGAAGGCGTGATGCAAAAACAGCATGTGCAGAAGGCTAAAGCCGCCTGGCACCTTGGGAAACTGAACATAATTGGAATGAAAGAACTCAGCAGCAGCAAAACCCCGGAAGAGACTCTGAAGGTCTGGACAGCTACAATGTGGGGCGTGACGTGTATTGGTGGCAGTCACGCCTGATGCAGAGAAGACAAGGGCCTGGGGACGGTGCAGCCCAGCCCGCTCTCTCTTCTCCAGCGGGAAGCTCACCTTCAGAGAGAAAATGAAACCCAATTCAGAATGGCCAGCTGAGCAACTCTGCAACCCACCATTAATACACACGTGAAAGACCATTTGGGCTGTAAAACTGCTTTCCTTACTTCTATCAAATGGACAGAGCAGAACCTTGGATTATAGCCATGGTAGAAGTGCAGCTGTGGCTGCCAACAGGGAACAAAAATCCCACTCTCTACCCTACCTTCAACCAGAAGGCATCCAGTCGGATGTCCAAGTGTTCATCTTTCTGGCTTGAATCTTCCAGTTTGTAGATAGCTTTGAACTGCTCCAAGCTGCGGTATAAATCCAGGCAGAAGAGGTTTCCCCAGAGCAAGCTGACAGGATCCATAGTAAATGTCAGACCATTTAACTGAATGTAAAGATTGGGACAGGGAACTGGAAAGCAGAGAAAAAAAGAAACCATGAATGAAGTAGCAGCTCGACTCTCACTTATCAGCTAATATTCATTTTATTATCAAAGGTATATATTTACACAGGGAAGAGTTTTCAACAAAGGTGTGCTAAACTAACTCAAACACTTAAAACTCCAAATGACAAACAGAATATAAGCAGAGAGCCCCCGAGGCGGACAAATGCGAAGAGCAAGAGCAAGACAGTAAGGACTGACCAGAGCAGATGCTTACCTGGCAGCTCCTGATTATCGGGGAAGTAATACTCTGTGAACTCAATATGAATGGCAGAGACCTGAGTGGGGAGGTTGTGAAGTTTCCGACTGCAGGAAAGGAGTGCCGATGGCTTCTTACTTGGCTGTCCAGCTGTAGAAACCTATGCAATCACGAGTTGCTGTTAGCATCTATACAGCACCCAGAATAGAATTTCCTCAATTTCCTCTGAGATAGGAGGATAAAGCCTCTACAACTCTTCCAAAGTCTGTCACAGGGAGCAGAGTGCTCTTCACGCAGATTCCAGGCATTCTCACACCTGACTAACACTAGCTACGAGTTCGTTTTTTCAGTGAAAGGTTTGTAGTGGGGTATTCAGAGGAAAGTGGGGAATCCCAAGTCCTGATCTCAGCAGTCACACTCAGAAAGAAACAGACCAAAGTGTCAAATCCACCTGGAAGGGAGGGAAGCAGCCTCCGAATTCTACAACCTTGATCACATTTGTTGCATTCCAAATGAACTGCTCCACCCCTTTCCAGCCCTGTTTCCCTGTGTCATGGGCTCCTTACCTGGTGGACGTCCAAGTCATCCACCCGTATTACCAAGCAGCTAGAGCGTAGGCGATTCCATGCTGGAGGCCGAAAGACAGCCTGTCGGCCCTGAGAGGGGCTTCTCTCAAGGGGGTTCTTTTGAGGACTGGAGAGAGAATCTAAATAAAAATAAGGAGGTGGGAAAAAGAATCAGATACACTCAACTATCATCATTAATAGAATTCGGAAAGTAAAAACCCTAAGATCATTAATGCTATATGTAGGAAAGAGTTTAACACTGGCAAGCTCCAGGACGGAACTCAAAAACTATTCTCTCCTTCAGACCAAGGCAACGGCCTATTAAATAGAGAAGCTAACAACCTCTCTTCCACACTGCAGCTATCCCTGGAGACAAACAGGACTCTGTAAAGAAAAAAGTCACAGATGTCTCTCCGTGGGATAAAGTTGGAATAATCAGCTGGGAGTAAGTTGGGATAATTAGCCAGTCCAGTGCTTTATTGCCACTGATACTCAAAGGTAAATGTCAAGAGGCAAAGCAACAGGAGTCCTCCAGCTCCTCATAACCCACCTGCTTTCCTCCGGAAGGGAGAGTCTACCCCCAGGTGCCAGGGTGGTTTCAGACCTGTCTCCTCGTGCCACTTCTCCATTTTACTCTGAAATTCCATCACCAGCTTCTGGGCCCACTGGCCTCGGGTCTCCATGGCCTCACAGTGACGTACCCAATGTTTGCAGCTATCGCCTGTGCGATAAAGCAAAAAGATTTTAGTCTAAGATCATGACCCAATGTTACAAATTTTCTTTTCCATTGGTATAGTTTTCCATAATTCAGAATCTGATCCCTCACCGCCAATCCAAAATTCTCTGGGATAAGTAAAAATTATGTAGTGAGAGCACTCAAGTTCTTCTGGATTCTATATGTGATTTTTCCCTAGGGTTCCCTAAAGGCCAGCTGCTGACTTTTGCCATCTTTAACCATGGACCACTGGAGAGGCTCTAAAACTAGTGCAAGTAAGGGGTAGAGCACAGAATCAAAAGCAACATCTCAGACACTGCCTCCCCTCCTACTGCTTCGCATCAACAGTGGACCCTGCAAGTTTCCAGAAGATGTCCTCTTGAAAAGGACTATTGCCAACACCTCTCTGAGCATGTGCTGCAATCCCTGGCACCCTTCTGCTGGGCAGTCAGGGATGAACCCAGGCATATGGCCTCAATACCTAGGCCACGCTAAAACTGCACCCATTCAGAATTCTCCTACCTGCCCAGTGGAAGGGGTAATAGTCAAATGCCATCTTGCGAAAGGTAAGCTGCATTGCACCACCCATGAGTCTGTTTGCAGAGACACCTACAAAGAAAAATAAAGGTGAACAGCAGCAGAAGAAACAGAGGCCTAAACACCACTTGAAGCACTTAAAAGTCCTCCTAAGGGTCAGCTCCAAAGCCTGGCTGATACATAAGTGTAGCCGAAAGGCCATGATGTCAGGTGATTTGCAAGGCTGAGGCCCTCCTCTTTTGAATTGCAATGGACATGCTCTAAAAGATTTTTTTTTTTAAAGCATATTCCACTGTCTCTGTAAATGGCTGTCAGATTTCTGGAAAGACAAAAGAAACTGCAAAACTCAGGATTCTGGAATTCCAGTCCTAGGTCTCCCACAGGCACACTTGACAACCTTGATTGGTTCCCCCAAACCTGGCAATACTAGTATCGCTGCCCCGCAGCACAACACCTGGAGAGGCATAAGCCAAACTCCCCAAAAAGCAGGACCCATATTACTTCCTTTCATATCTTAGCTAAAGCTGTGATATATAAGACTGTCATTACACACTGTACATATGAAGTACCATGGAACACTAAAAACACTGCACTAACAAGGACATTATAAACATACAGAATAGTGTAGATAAACTGAATTTTTTTGCAATAAGTCAAATATTCTATTGTTTATCTTGAATTTACATTTAATTCTTACTAAATGAATGAACTTTCCATGTTTCTGTCTTATCTCTCCAACTAGACTCTAAGAACTGTAAGAACAAGGACTATTTCTTCTACATATGTGTGTTGTCTAACCTACCCTGTTCTGCACTTCCCTCCTATCCCTTCCATCCTATTTCCAGGTGAAGGGAAATACCATGGGACCTTCTAGCTGTAAGCTGGTACATCTACAACCAGGAGGGTCATTTCCATCCACTCTAGATATCACCACACCAAGGTTCTGGACTAATCACCATCCTATTAGGAGATACACCTACACCTGTGTTCCTGTTGCTCAACCTTTTTGTCATAATTACCATCTCATAGGAGCCTGTTTAGCTATTTTTTTCCTAATTGTCCCTTCTCCATGAAATTTAATACCACAGATATACTGTATACCTTATGTACTATATGTCTACCTGTGCTTTATACATAAAAAGAATAAGAATAAAGCTTATTCCTTTTATTCAATGTCAGGTTAAGAAAGACTAAATAATTCTTTTAAGTTAAAAGTTAAGGGACTTCCTTAACTGGTGGCACAGTAATTAAGAATCCACCTGCCAATGCAGGGGACACGGGTTGCACAGTAATTAAGAATCCACCTGCCAATGCAGGGGACACGGGTTCGAGCCCTGGTCCGGGAAGATCCCACATGCCATGTGGCAACTAAGCCTGTGCGCCACAACTACTGAGCTTGCACTCTAGAGCCCACACACCACAACTACTGAAGCCCGCATACCCTAGAGCCCAGGCGTCACAACTACTGAGCCCATGCGCCACAACTACTGAAGCCCGTGCAGTCTAGGGCCCATGTGCCGCAACTACTGAGCCCGCGTGTTGCAACTACTGAAGCTCGCACGCCTAAAGCCCATGCTCCACAACAAGAGAAGCCACTGCAATGAGAAGCCCAAGCACCGCAATGAAGAGTAGCCCCCCGCTTGCTGCAGCTAGAGAAAGACCACCACATAGCAACGAAGACCGAAAGCAGCCAAAAAATTTTTTTAAAAGGTTAAAAAATAAAGTGTGAAAAGTTAAATTTAAAATTTTAAAGCTATTAATATTTAACTTAAGTTTATAACTATATCTGCTGAGTAACTTTTATATATATATTATTTATTTATTTATTTTTGGCTGCATTGGGTCTTTGTTGCTGTGCGCAGGCTTTCTTTAATTGCGGCGAGTGGGGGCTACTCTTCAATGTGGTGTGTGGGCTTCTTATTGCGGTGGCTTCTCTTGGTGCAGAGCACGGGCTCTAGGCGAATGAGCTTCAGTAGTTCTGGCACGCAGGCTTCAGTAGTTGTGGCTCACAGGCTCTAGAGCGCAGGCTCAGTAGTTGTGGAGCACAGGTTTAGTTGCTCCGCAGCATGGGGGATCTTCCTGGACCAGGGCTTGAACCCATGTCCCCTGCATTGGCAGGCGGATTCTTAACCACTGCACCACCAAGGAAGCCCTGTTGAGTAACTTTTAATGTAATTTATTTCTTATATAAATTATAATGTATAGAATCACATATGTAATTTAGTAATTTATATAAATACATAATAGTGACATAATCAAATTTTAATTATTCAAAATTATTTTTGATAAAATAAAGTTTTTAAATTAATTTCTTAAAATTATTATTTTGTTAGCTTTTAACTTTTGCTTAACATGAGAAAATAACTTTAGCTTAACTAGGTGCTAGATATTCAGATAGTGTCAATATTTTTCCTTTTCAACATTTAATTAAATTATTGATTTGTTGAACAATTTGTAGAATTAAATAATAAAATATAAACTATTTTTATTTAATTCTCAAAGTTCAAATCACAAAAGTACTAAGGATTAAATATAAACAACACTGATGAGGCAGCCAATGACAGCTGCTAGCTATGTACAGGCCACCTCTCACCATCTGACTTTGAGATCAAGCAATAGATAAAGTCCTCTAATCACAGCCATCTGTTTGCCATAGTTTATAGCCCTGATCTTCCATGAACTCAACATCAGTGTTGCTCATATGATACCCAAGAAAACTCAATAAGAGAAATTAAATACTAAGAAATAAAATTCTGTCAATAAGGTTAAGCACTGTTATATCTAAGTTTTTTTTTCACCCCCACCCCTCACCAAAGAACCAATTTTCAACGTCCAGAATAGGCAAACATCAAGACAGAAAGATCAGTGGTTGCTTAGAGCTGCAAAATGGGGACTGTCATCTAATGGGTACAGAGTTTCTTTTACGGATGACAGAAAGTTTCTAAAATTAGATTGTAGTAATGATCACATAACCCTATGACTATACTTTAAAACACTGAGGTGTAGGGGCTTCCCTGGTGGCGCAGTGGTTGAGAGTCCGCCTGCCGATGCAGGGGACACGGGTTTGTGCCCCGGTCCGGGAGGATCCCACATGCCGCGGAGCGGCTGGGCCTGTGAGCCATGGCCGCTGAGCCTGTGCGTCCGGAGCCTGTGCTCCGCAACGGGAGAGGCCACAGCAGTGAGAAGCCCGCGTACCGCAAAAAAAAACCCAAAAAAACACTGAGTTGTATATTCTAAATGGGTAAATTGTACGGTATATGAATGATATCTCAATAAATATGTATCTGTTTAAAATAAAAGAGTGGATTTTTACCTGCTGTGGGGAGATATCATCCCAGTTGAACGTGCATGACCTAGGCTACTGGAGGGAGAGGGTTTCACAGCCATGCTCCCTCTATTGGATTTATTTGGAACTAAAAGAACAATAAACTACACGACTGAACATATTAAAATAAGGTTTAGAATAGAAATCAAATATAATTACCCATTATCAACATATTTAATTATAAACACATAATCATATATGACACATAAATGGTAAATAGTGCACATAAATGACTAAAATTCTCCAGTGAGATGGTGGGAGAGGATAGCCCAGCCTGAAGAGAGATGAAGAAAGCTTTGGCTCACAGCCCTTATCCTGAGAGAGATAACTAAAAAGAGGCAGATGACCCTCTTTTCCCCATCAACCACCCTCCTCCTCCCAGAAGCCTGAAGGGTGAGCTGCTCCAGTTTGATTTTAAGAGAGAGTGCTGCCCCACTGCAAGCCAAGCCGTCCCCAGTTACCCACCAAGTTTTCAATAACTTCACCTCCAATACCAAGGCTATAGTGTCCCTTAATGAAAAAGCAGACAGATGTAGCCTTCAAGGAGTCCCTAGAGCAGCATTATCTAAAAGAACTTTCTGTGATGATGGACATCTTCTATGGTCCATAGATTATAACGAGTACTTGAAATGTTGTTGGTATAAATGAGGAACTGGATTTTTAATTTTATTTAATTTTGATTTTAATTTAAATAGTCACATGTGGCTACTGGCTACCATTTGGACAGAGAGTTCTAGAGCAATGCTATCCAATAGAAATGTAACATAAGCCATATAAGTAATTTAAAATTTTCTAGTAGCTACATTAAAAAAGTTTTTTTAAAAAAGTGAATTTAATTTTAATATTACACATTATTTAAACCAATATACTCCAAATACTATCATTTCAACATGTAATCAATATGAAAATAATTATTAAGGTATTCTACACTCGTTTTTTGTACTGTATCTTCGAAATCCCAGGTGTATGTTACACTTGCACTCCATCTCAATTTGGATCAGCCAATATTTCAAGTGCCCAACAGTCATATGTGGCTAGTGGCTGCCATATTGGACAGGACAACTCCAGAGAATCTTAGCACCCTTTCCATAACACCTAGTTCTCCCTTCCCCTTTCTTCCCAAATCCAAGGAGAAGAATCAAACTCACAAGAACTCTTTGTGTTCCTTGCCCCTTCACAGAGTCATCTGCCACACCTGGGTATGGTTGGCTGGGATTTATCCCTCTATCTAAAAATATCTTATCCAGTGCTTCCCTGGTGGCGCAGTGGTTAAGAATCTGCCTGCCAATGCAAGGGACACGGGTTTGAGCCCTGGTCTGGGAAGATCCCACATGCCGCGGAGCAACTAAGCCTGTGAGCCACAACTACTGAGCCTGCGTGTCTAGAGCCTGTGCTCCACAACAAGAGAAGCCACGACAATGAGCAGCCTGCGCACCGTGATGAAGAGTAGCCCCTGCTCGCCGCAACTAGAGAAAGCCTGCGCACAGAAACGAAGACCCAACACAGCCATAAATAAATAAATAAATTTATTTTAAAATAAATAAATAAAATAAAAATATCTCATCCAAAACTTCCCTAAAATCCACCAAGTGGATTCACTTAGCTTAATAAATACATGCGGGCTTCAGGGAAGGCTAGTCATTCACCTCTGATTGCAGGACCCTGTTAAATGAAGAGGACAGTGCTATACGCCCTTATCAAGCAAAAGGACGAAACTCTCAATAATGTATTTTTGTTTGTTTGTTTTTTGGGTTTTTTTTTGCGGTACGCGGGCCTCTCACTGTTGTGGCCTCTCCCATCTGAGAGTACGGGCTCCGGACACACAGGCTCAGCGGCCATGGCTCACGGGCCCAGCTGCCCTGCGGCATGTGGGATCTTCCCGGACCGGGGCACGAACCCGTGTCCCCTGCATCGGCAGGCGGACTCTCAACCACTGCGCCACCAGGGAAGCCCTCAATAATGTATTTTTAATAAAGATTTCTGAAAGGATTAAAAACAACAAAACAGGGACTTCTCTGGTGGCGCAGTGGTTAAGACTCCCCGCTCCCAATGCAGGGGGCCCGGGTTCATTCCCTGGTCAGGGAACTAGATCCCACATGCATGCCACAACTAAGAGTTTGCATGCTGCAACTGAAAAAGATCCCGCACGCCACAACGAAGATCCTGCATGCCGCAACTAAGACCCAGTGCAACCAAATAAATAAATAAATATTTTTAAAAACAAAACAAAACTGCAAGGTCTTTATAGTAACACTTGGAAGAAACAACCAAACAAAACAATAATTGTTTTAGCAAAGAACTTCCAGAACTAGTGACTAACAAACCAGTGAGCAATTTATTTCCTGTGGTGGCAAAAGCAATCTTTACGCTGTCACTGCTCCTTTCAGCTCTTTCATATTGGGAGTGGAGAGGGGTTGAAGTCACTTCAAGACCAAGGTATAGCAAAGCAAGAGAGGCATTGGTGCTTGGTGTCCCAGAAAGAAAAGGTAGTAGGTTTCCCCAAGGAAAATGAATCTAGGTCTCATTAAGAAGCAAACGTTAACCTCCAGAGAGGAAAAGGCAGCAAGAACACAAGCTTCCATAGGACGACATCTAAAAACAAAAGCTGGTGGCAGAGGGGTGTAGAGGGGGAACAAAGAGTATTGAAGGAACTGGCAGCAGAGAAATAATAATACCGAATACTGGCCTATGACTAATGTCCTCCAAATTCAGTATATTATGTCATTTGAGCCTGATAACAACCTATGAGGTAAATGAGTAAGATATGATTTAACTTAAGTTCACAAATGAAGAAACTCAGTGAGGTGAAGTGATTTCCCTAAGGCTCATGAAGGAAAGAAATGAGTCAATTATTTTTTCATTCTGAATAAATGTGTATGTGTACTTAATACCAGTTGCTCTAGTGAGTCTCAAATGGGCAGAGATGTCTGCCAAAAAAGCAGGTGCTATTTGTTTATGCTCTGCTTAGAGCACCACAAAATAAAAGCAATGTCTGAAGGGCTCTGGGCTTGACTTTCCTAACAACCACTCCACTCTGCATTAACGCCCTCTCTTTATTTAAAGATGGCTCTCCTATATCCTGTGTCTACTCTTTTTCATATGAAATATCCCTGTGTCTTTCAACTCTTTCCTGCTATGCTATGGTTTCCATAGCATTAAACAATCTGCACACCCTTCCTGGGATGCTTTCTCTTTGTTAATGTCCTCAAGGACAGCATCAAAAACAAGGCTTAGAGTTCCAAATGGAGTCTACAAAGGTGCCAGAGAAGAACTTCCTGAGTTCTGGAACCCACACTTCTATTGATGCAGTTTAAATTAATATGTGATTTAGGGAACACCATGTTAAAAAAAAAATTGCTCTAATGAATGAAAAAGCATGACAAGAACACACCATAACCCCTCTGCTTGGGAAGAACACATTTATACATAATAACTATTTAAATTGACTCAAAGATCTGAAAATTCTGAGGTTTCCTATAGTTGAATTTACTTTCCTGAAAGCTTATACCAGTGGTTAGCATTGCCCAAAAGACTCTGGGGAGGGAAAAAAAAATATACACTGCTTGGGCTCTACCCCTGAAGATTCCGATTTAGTGGGGGCTGGGAAGAGGCCCAGCTCCTGTGTCTTACTGTCTCACAGGTAGTTCTGCTGCATCCTAAAAGCTGAAGAGCACTTGCTGACAGAGAGCTGCCACAGGAGCACAGAGGCCTGAGGAAGGCCTGTGATTAAGGGGAGCCAGACAAATACCCCACAGAGTCTTGAAAACAGCCTTCCATCCCCAAGCTTTGCCCAGAGCTCCAGGCGGTGATGGACTACCCTGCACAGGCTTAGGCCTCACGGGGTACCTGGCTCTCGGGACTGGCTATCATCACAAATGTGCAGGTCCAGGCGGGAGATGAGCAGATGGTAGGAGGACTCTTTCACATCAAATTTCTCAAAGTACTGGCTGAGGCGGCTGCTGCTGCTGCTGTTGCTGCTGCCCTGGCTGCCACCGAACGCCTGGGCCCAGGACTGCTGGGCACTGGGAGCAGGTGGGGTGATCTACATGTGACAGAGAGAAACAAGAAGCCAGACCCAGACAGCCTCCTTGCTGGCTTTCTTTAAGCTTTAGTTCAGCCTGAAGAAAACCACAATTTGACAAGGTGTCCCTTCCTTCTCATAACTATTCGCCTGGTATCTCATGTAGGTCTATCCCACTTAAATAACCCAAACTCCAAGAAGCCAAATTATAATTAATCTAGTAACTGTCAGAGTCCTGTTCTGAGATTTGAATTGCCTTCTAAGCTCCCACCCCCCTAGAACTTAGCTGACTGATGCTAAAACACCTCCTCCACGAAGTCTTCCCTAAATGCTCTCTTTCAGCCCAGGTAGTTGGATCCCTTTTCTTTGTGCTCTCATGGCACAGTGTTTACCTCTATTACAGCACTTATCACATCATATTGTAATAACTTGTTTATAGTCCATATTTTAAGACAGCAAGAGTCCAAGGACAGGAACAAGAGGCTTTCCAGTGGCTAACACTGTATACCTAACACACTAGAGGCACCCAAAGAACAGAATAACTGAATAAATCAGAGGCACAGGCAAAGCCTATGTACCTACAGAAGTGAATGACAAATTCCCCCAAATAAGCCTAATAAAGTCTAGGCTCCACATACGGTGGAGGTGTGAATTAGGTCCGGCCTACCATCTCCCCACTGCCACCAAGGGTCTCTGTTTCACCTCTAACCTGTACAGGTTCAGGGGCCAGGCTCTTTCTCTGCTGGGCTGACTTCTCCATGGCCTCACTCAGTGATTCTGCATATTTCATCATAGCCTTGAGTTGTGAGTCAGTTAGCACCCAGAGCAGGTCATCCAACAGGAACATCAGCTTGGAGGCTATCACATTGCAATCTTTGGTCTGAAGGGGTCACATAGAACACAGGGTTCAACATCTGGTACCATCCCAACTACTCAAAGTGACCACTGCCCAACCAATTGCAGGGATGGCTTTTCAATCCCCAATACACGAAAGTATCAAGCACTGTGGAGAGTCAATTTCTTACAAAACTACTAAAATTTTCTGTGATTAACAAGAAGCAGCAATGATCAACTGCCTATGTGTCCCTATATACAGGTAAAAATCGTGGTTTTCAAAATTAAAATGACAGGGAGGTAGAAATGCTTCCTCATTAGCAGATACAGTGCAACACTGAATTGCAGGTCCTCCCCTTTCAAATGTCATTCCAGGGGCGGGCAACACTCAAAGAGGAGGAAACGCCATCTCCCATGCTATCTGGGAGAATAAAAGATGGAAGTTTTCATGAGGACAGAGAACACACTCACTCTTCTCTTGAGGGCTATTTGGATCCTGCCTTGGTTGGTAATAAGCCTCAGTGGAGTGGTGACTGGGTCCTGATCACCATTGTCTGTAGCATCTGCCTCAATTCGAAGTGTTTGCCAAGTTATTTCCTTAAATGTTAAAACCTAGAAGGAAAGAAAGTTAAATCCCTTAATTCTGTGGATGAAATTAATCAAGAGGCAGGAAGTCCAAGGGGAAAAGACTGGCAAGGCAGAGACCCCCACCATTCTCAGCTGGGATCCTACCCACAGAAAGCAGTGGATCAGAGATCCATAATTGAGGAAAGGATGTAACAGTAACACTGGACAGAAGGGATTTTTGGGTTCCCAAGAATGGGGGAGACTTTGAGGAAATCCCCAAAGCAGGAATAACATCCTTTAAGAATGAGTCCTATTTTGAACCCCCCATTCTCCCTTCTCAGAATGCCAGGGCTGTCACCTCTCCTCGGCGGGGGTCAGTGATACGGGTGAGGCGGAGGTCACTCTGCTGCCAGTTGGGGTTCACACTATAGCCCTGGAGCTGCCACAATTCAAAAGAAGCGTGGAAGGCCTTGGAGTGAATCTTGATGGTGATGGAATTGACGACGATGAACATCCCCTCCACCACCTTCTCGGCAAAGCCATACTCACTACAACAAACGAGGCAGACCAACATTCAGGATCATACGAGATTTGACGCATACTCTTTTTTTTTTTTGGCCATGCCGTGCATGTTGCGGGATTCTACTTCCCTGATCAGGGATTGAACCCGGGCCCTGGCAATGAAAGCGCCGAGTCCTAACCACTGGGCCGCCAGGGAATTTGTAGGCATACTCTTTATACTGGAAGACATAAGACAAGACTCTTAACAATGCCTGTCTTTGGATGCTAGAACTGTGGATGACTTTTTTTTTTTTTTTTTTTTTGCGGTACGCGGGCCTCTCACTGTTGTGGCCTCTCCCGTTGTGCAGCACAGGCTCCGGACGCACAGGCTCAGCGGCCATGGCTCACGGGCCCAGCCGCTCCGCGGCATGTGGGATCTTCCCGGACCAGGGCACGAACCTGTGGACCCTGCATCGGCAGGCGGACTCTCAACCACTGCGCCACCAGGGAAGCCCGAACTGTGGATGACTTTAAAAAAATTTTCTCCTCCCATTTCTGCTTTATATTTTTTACATTTCTAAAAATTTTTATGACGATGTGGTACTCTTTCCGATGAGATTTTTTTTTAAGAATGGAATAAAAGAAAGAGTTGACCTGGAAACAATCTCTGGTTAGAAAGAATAAACTGAAAAAATATTTTCACAGTCCACAAACTACCTGAATAAATATTGAATATTGTCTGTGTGAGGAGAGCTATAACAACAGAAAGGAAACACTAGGTTTCCATAATATCTTCAAAGACAGAACATACTCTGCAAAAGTAGTGAAAAGAGGAAAGAAGTACAGCCAGGTTAGCATGAGGTCTAATACTGTGAAATCTAGTCAAGAACAGTCCCACCTCTGCCCTGTCAAATCTATCCCAAAGAGCATAGCTGTGCTTTATAGTGAGAGGCAGAAACAGCAGGGAGAGGAACAAAGGCCATCCTTAAAGTCCTTCAGGACGTGGAAAACACAGACATTCTTAACATGTAGGTGAAACAGTTCTCATTACAAGAGATAAAAAAGTCTGGGAATTACAAACTGGAAAAAGAAAACTTTGCAATTTATATCACAAAGGGCTAATATCTCTAATGTATAAAGAGTTTCAAAAAACTCAGAAGAAAAAGACCAAGAGCCCAATAAAAACGGGACAAAGTAGGGACAGTTCACAGAAAAATAAATGCAAATAGATATTAAACGTAAAATGATGTTCAACCTCACTCATATATAAAAACTACACTGAGAGTCACTTGATTTATGACAAAAGTGACAATGTCATAGGGAAAAAAAAGTGCTAACCATAAAGGGAAAAATAGATATAAAGGACTGTGTTAAATTAATCATTTCTGGTCAACAAAAAAGTAACATTAGCAGTGATAGGGAACCCACATAGTAGGAGAAGATATTTGTAATACATGTATATAACCAAGGACTTGTTTCCAGTATAAAGAACTTCTACAAATTAATAAGAAAAAGACAAATAACCCCCAAAATAACCCAAAAGATAAATAGGGGCTTCCCTGGTGGCGCAGTGGTTGAGAGTCCGCCTGGCAATGCAGGGGACACAGGTTTGTGCCCCGGTCCGGGAAGATCCCACATGCCGCGGAGCGGCTAAGCCCATGAGCCATGGTCGCTGAGCCTGCGTGTCCGGAGCCTGTGCTCTGCAACAGGAGAGGCCACAACGGTGACAGGCCTGCGTACCACAAAAAAAAAAAAAAAAAAAAAAGATAAATGGGCAGAATACATCAATGCTTTGTGAAAGAGGATATTTTAAATTCTAATAAACAAATCCTCAAAAAAAATGCAAACTAAAATCATAATGTGATACAACTACACACGTATTAGATGGCTAAAATAGAAAGAGAGACAATACTAAGTGCTAGCAACACTGCCAGGGGGAAAAGTGGTACAAGCACTTTGGAAAACTGTCCAGCAGTATGAACTAAAGCAGAACATATGCACAGCCTATGACCCTGCAACTCTACTGCTAGATATATACAAATCAGAAATGTGTACATATGTTCACCAAGAGGTATGTATAAGAACGTTCATAGCATCACTATTCTTTTTTCTTACATATTTTTAATTTACATATAGAAAAGATCACTCTTTGTGGTGTACACGTCCAGGGTTTCAACAAATGCATAGAGTCATGTATCAACCACCACAGTCATGAAAGAGAACAGTTCAATGTAGCATCAGTATGCTTAATAGCCAGAAACTGCAAACAAATCAAATGTCCATCTACAACAGAATGGATAGTTGTGGCATATAATGGAATAACATACAGTAATGAGGATGAATGAACGATAACTACATGTAACCACATGGATGACTTTCACAAACATCATGTTGAGCTAAAGTATGTAGACACAAATGATGACATAATTTGTGATTACATTTATATAACTTTAAAAATAGGGAAAACTAACGTGTGGTGTTAAAAATCAGGATAAAGTTATCCTTGAGGGTTTGTATGACTAGGAAAGGTGCAGGAGGCTTCTGGGTTTCTGGAAGTGGTCTGTTTCTTCTTGTAAAGAATCATTAATCTATACACTTATTTGTGTACTCCAATATAACTTACCAAAAAGCTATACAGAAATACCATGTGTTATCTTTAGACAAAAATCCTAAAGTTTGGACTTCCCTGGTGGTGCAGTGGTTAAGTATCCGCCTGCCAATGCAGGGGACATGGGTTCGAGCCCTGGTCTGGGAAGATCCCACATGCCACAGAGCAACTAAGACTGTGCGCCACAGCTACCGAGCCTGCGCTCTAAAACCCGCAAGCCACAACTACTGAGCCCACGTGCCACAACTACTGAAGCCCGCACGCCTAAATCCCATGCTCTGCAGCAAGAGAAGCCACCGCAATGAGAAGCCCGCACACCACAAAGAAGAGCAGCCCCCACTCACAACTAGAGAAAGCCCACGCGCAGCAACGAAGACCCAACAAAGCCAAAAATTAAAAAAATAAATTTAAAAAAAAAAGAAGCCTAAAGTTTGAAAATATTGTCTATTGGCAAGGCTCTTGGAAAACAAGAACTCTTACAACATTGCTGGTGGTAACACGAAATTACAAAATCCTTATGGAGGGTAATTTAGCAACATCTATCAAAATTATACATGCATTTGCTATTTGACCCAGCAGCCCCACTTCCAGGAATCTATCCCAAAATATGCTAGCAAAAAAAGTGGAAACAAACCAAATGTCCATCAACTGATGAATGGATAAATAAAATGTGGCATATCCACACAATAGAATATTATTCAGCCATAAAAGGAATAAAGTACTGATACATGCTACAACATAGCTGAACCTTGAAAACACTATGCTAAGTGAAAGACACCAATCACAAAAGACCACATAATATATGATGCCATTTATATGAAATGATCAGAATAGATACAGAAAGCAGATTTATGGTTGCCTAAGGCTAAGGCAGGGGAGAATGAAGACTGACTGCTAATAGGTATAGAGTTTCTTTTGGGGTGATAAAAATGTTCTAAAATTGATTGTGATGATGGTTGCACAACATGGTGTATACACTAAAAACTACTGAATTGTGTACTTTAAATGGATGAATTCTGTAGTATGTGAATTATACCTCAATAAAGCTGTTTTTAAAAATATGCTGGAAAAATACTAAGTAACTTACGAACAAGGTCATTTATTACTGCACTATTTGTAACAGCAAAAACCCTAGAAATAATTCAAATGTCTATCAACAAAGAACTGGCTATATGAACAATGACGCCTCTATAAAATATACTGAGTATTTTGCAGGTGCAAAAAGGAATAAGAAATATCTCTCTACATACTTCTATGAAGTGCTCTCCAGGATATACCTTTAAAAGAAAAAAGCAATGTGGAAAGTGTTTATGGTATGTTACATTTTGTGTAAGAAACAGAGTGGGGACAATACAAACATACATACATATAACATGCCTTGTGTTATAGTTTTAACTTTGGAACTATGTAATTTTACATAGGTTAAAAAATAAAAAGAATTTAAAAATTTAAAACAAACTGATATAAAACTCCTAGAAGATAACATACGAAAAAACCTAGATAACCCTGGGTATAGCGATTACATTTTAGATACAACACCAAAGGCGCTATTCATGAAAGAAATTATGGATAAGCTGGACTTCATTAAAGTTAAAAATCTGCTCTGTGAAAGACAAGGTCAAGAGAATGAGAAGACCGTCCACAGACTGGGAGAATATATCTGAAAAAGACACATCTGATAAAAGACTGTTATCCAAAATATAAAAAGAACTCTTAAAACTCAACAATAAAACAAACAACCCAATTAAAAAATGGGCCAAAGACCTTCATAGATACCTTACAAAAAATGATATACAGATAGCAAATAAGCATGCGTCTTATAAGTTCTACATCATATGTCATCAGGGAAGTGCAAATTAGAACAACAATGAGATTCCACTATGCACCTATCAGAATGGTCAAAATGCAGATCACTGACAACACCAAATGCTGACAAGGACATGGAGCAGCAGGAACTCTCATTCACTGCTGGTAGGAATGCAAAATGGTACAGCCACTTTGGAAGATAGTTTGGTGGTTTCTTCCAAAACTGAACATACTCTCACCACAGATCCAGCAATCATGCTCCTTTGTATTTACTCAAAGGAGTTGAAAACTTAATGGCCATAGGAAAACCAGCACATGGACATTTATAGCAGCTTTATTCATAATTGTCAAAATTTGGAAGCAACCAAGATGCCCTAATAGGTGAATGGATAAATAAACTGTGGTATACACAGACAATGAAATATTATTCAGCACTAAAAAGAAATGAGATATAGAGTCCTAAAAAGACACGGAGGAACCTTAAATGCATATTACTAAGTGAAAGAAGGCAATCTAAAAAGAAGGAATCATCCTGGAAAAGGAAAAACTATGGAGACAGTGAAAGGACCAGTGGTTGCCAGGGGTTGGGGCAGGGAGAGGGATGACCAGGTGGAGCACAGAGGATTTTTAGGGCAATGAAAATACACTGTATGAATCTATAATGGTGAATACAGGTCATTATATATTTGTCCAAACCTGTAGAATGTACCACCAAGAGTGAACTTAATGTAAACTATGGACTTTGTGTGATTCTGATGTGTCAATGTAGGTTTATCTATTGTAACAAATATACCACTCCAGTGGGGGATGTCAATAATGAGGGAGGCTATGCATGTGTGAGAGCAGGGGGTATATGGGAAACCTCTGTACCTTGCTCTTAATACTACTGTTTAAACCTAAAACTGCTCTTACACTGTTTAAAAAAAAAAAATGAAACAAATGAATGCCTCTGTATGTCAAATTGGTATCCAACCATAAGAAGAATGATTTCAAGTAATTTTAAAACACAGTATTTTTTTTTTTTTTGCGGTACGCAGGCCTCTCACTGTTGTGGCCTCTCCTGTTGCAGAGCACAGGCTCCAGACGCGCAGGCTCAGCGGCCATGGCTCACGGGCCTAGCTCCGCGGCATGTGGGATCTTCCCGGACCGGGGCACGAACCCGTGTCCCCTGCATTGGCAGGCGGACTCCCAACCACTGCGCCACCAGGGAAGCCCTAAAACACAGTATTTTGACAATACATCCCTAATAGGATATATCATAAGGTTAAAACACACATACACACAAAGAAAGCTACTGCATTCAGTAGTCGTATCGATAGTTATAATACTGGTTTTGTTATTTTTTGAAACTACTGAAAAAGTAAATCATTTATTATATTATTGTAGTTAGGAACCAAGATTCAGTATATGAATAAAAAATACAGGGACTTCCCTGGTGGTCCAGTGGTAAAGAATCCGCCTTCCAATGCAGGGGACGCAGGTTCGATCCCTGGTCGGGGAACTAAGATCCCACATGCCGCAGGGCAACTAAGCCTGCATGCCACAACTACTGAGCCCGCACACTGCAAACTGCAGAGCCCACATGCGCCACAACTAGAGAGAGCAAACCTGCACGCCACAACTAGAGAGAAGCCCATGCGCTGCAAGGCAGAGCCCGTGCTGCAAGGCAGAGCCCGCGCTGCAATGAAAGATCCTGTACACCTCAACAAACACCCCGTGTGCCACAACTAAGTGCTGACACAGCTAAGAAAAAAAAAAAAAGAATCCAGCATTTATCCTGACATTCCTGTACAAACTGTATTTCAAATAGTTGGTGAAAGAAAGTTCTTTATAGAAAATCACAACTAATAAATGCAATAGGAAAAAAGAATTATAAAATCTCTATTTTCTATCCTACAATGATATAATAGATCTACAGACAACCATCATCAATGGTCCTTAAACCATGAGGTAAGAGGTAGATGAGGAACTTATCATAACGGACAAGTCAGGCCAACATCATCTGAATCCACTGATTAATCCTAACCAAAGGAATATTATGTTCCTCCCATTACGTTACAGTAGGAAATACGTGGTACCATTCATGAAGTATTTTTACCAAGAAAACAAACAAACAAATGAATCAAATCCAGCCTTTAAATCTAACGACCAGATTAAACAAGAAACATTTAAAACGACACCTCGAGGACACAATCAGCCAAAATATAAAATGTGGGAAATTCTTTAGAAGAAATACTCCAGTTTCTACAAAGAACAAATGATACATAAAAAAGTGTAGGGATGGGGGACTGTTCAGAGCTAAAGAGCTTTAAAAGGCATATCCCCAAATATAAGGTGTGGAGCTCTGTGGAGCCACACTGAATTGTAAAAAAATATTTCAGAGACAATTCAGGAAAACTGAATATGCAGTAAGTATTAGATGATATTAAGGAATCCCTATTAATTCTATTAATTGTGATAATAGTACTGTGGGGTTTTTTCTTTCTTCTCAATCCTGTTTGTTAAAGACACACAATACAGAAGTATTTACAAGTGGAATGATATGGCACCTGGGATTTGCTTTCAAGAACTACAGAGTGAAAAAAAAAAAAAGAACTACAGAGTGGGGCTTCCCTGGTGGTGCAGTTGTTGAGAATCCTCCTGCCAACAAAGGGAACACGGGTTCAAGCCCTGGTCCAGGAAGATCCTACATGCGTGGATCAACTAAGCCCGTGCACCACAACTACTGAGCCTGCGCTCCAGAGCCCGCGTGCCACACCTACAGAAGCCTTCGCACCTAGAGTCCCTGCTCTGCAACAAGAGAAGCCACTACAATAAGAAGCCCGCACACCGCAACGAAGAGTAGCCCCCGCTGACCGCAACTAGAGAAAGCCCGCGTGCAGCAACAAAGACCCAACACAGCCAAAAATAAATAAATAGATAAATAAGAACTACAGAGTGTGCGAACACACACACATACACACACATAAAGTGGCAGAAGAAAGGTAGAAAAAGAATGGTAAAATGTTGAGAATTGTGAAAGTTAGATCTTCAGTGCATGGGGGTTCAGTACACTATTCTCTCTATTTCAGTGCATGTTTGAAATTTTCCATAATAAAGTTTTTATTTTTTAATTAAAAGGTGATCCGAACCAGTTAATATGTTGGAAATAATAGGACCCAAAGCAACTAACCTCTGCCCTGAAGCGAGGGCAATAGGAGACTGTCCATTGGGGGACCGAGGCTCTTCACATGTCTTCATCTCCACCTCTACCTTATCCAGACACTGAAATAAAAGCCACAGAGAGCTAAGCATCTGCACAAAATCCCACACAGCACAGACTGTGTCTTATCCATCTCTGTGCTCCAATACCTAGTCGAGGGCTGTGCCCACAGTAGGCAGATAATAAATGTCTGTCGAATGAATGAATGAACAAACTGAAATACAAAGAGAGCCCTCATCTTCCGCCTTCCATTTCCATTAGCAGCAGAACTCCATGACAAGCATGGGATTAGCTCACAGCAGAAAAAGAAAACATATATCCAAGTTACCGAGATATTACTATCCCTGGGGACTCCAATCTTTGGGGTAAAGATATGTATCAATCAGTTCCTGGAGGGCTTTCCGCTGATAATCACCCAACAGTCAACATGAACTAAACTTCTAATTTTTCCTCTGTCAGGAGTCCAAAGGAAATGTAAAGGTAGAACCTGGGCAGCAAAACTTGTTTTAAAATAAAAACGAAAATCAAAATAAAACAAAATCAACTCAGGACTCCAGGGTCTTGTGTCTCAGTGCTAACTGCTATGTTGCACAGCAGTTCCAGAAAAAGCCCAGACAATAGTCACTCTGTCTGACAGAGGAGCTCGCAAGCCAGACAGAAGAACCCACACTCCCAAAAGGGACAGCCCATCAGGGCTCCTCCCCATCTTCTCTCAGATCTTCTAAAACCTTACCCCAGCCATCCCCATTTGATTACTTGCAATCAAGAAAGGCCATTACCAAGCAAATTGGGTGTGTCTTCAACTTTGTCCACTGGATCTGAAAGAGGAAAGCAAAGACTCAGGGCTGTGGGAGTCACCCCTCAAGAAGGCAGTCCTGCTGTCCAAAGAGAGTAGCAGCACTCTGACCCCCATTCTCACCCGGATTGAGGCCCTGTTGCAGTAGACCCGAGTGATGGCTAACCAGGTGGGAAGCTCCAGCACATTCTGTAGAACCTCTTCATCCAGCTCCAGGTTGGTCAGCTGACCCTCCCCTTTCAGGGTGCTCAAATTGATTTTGTCCGGGGAAAGATTCTTAGTGAACCTGAAAAGAGTGATGATAAGAAGCTATTATTTCCACAGAAATCTGCACATGGGCATTATAGCAAATAACACTTCTCAGTTTAGAGAAAAGAGAAAGTTAAAGAACAAATGGGGACTAATGGCCACACTGTCTCTACGCCATGTAAGATGTTAGGTGAGGACTTCCCTGGTGGCACAGTGGTTAAGAATCCACCTGCCAATGCAGGGGACACGGGTTTGAGCCCTGGTCCGGGAAGACCCCACATGGCACGGAGCAACTAAGCCCGTGCGCCACAACTACTGAGCCTGCGCTCTAGAGCCCATGAGCCACAACTACTGAAGCCCGTGCACCTAGAGCCCGTGCTCCGCAACAAGAGAAGCCACCGCAATGAGAAGCCCCCTCACCGCAATGAAGAGTAGCCCCCACCTGCCTCAACTAGAGAAACCCCATGTGGAGCAACAAAGACCCAATGCAGCCAAAAATTAATTAATTAATTATTTTTTAAAAAGATGTTAGGTGAGACATTTCATTCTGTCTCGACTGTGTCATCTTTCTACTCAAAAACCTACAATGGGAATTCTGGAGAAATGGCTATAGCAGTGGCAATAGAGCCTTTTGATATATCTGAATCTCCATATAAAACCAGGACTAGATAGCAACTAAAAAACCCATGGATAACATTTAAAACAAAACTAGAAGATAAAGCATCCTCATAAACCCTCATACACAAGCAGGCAGGGAAAAAACATTAACAGCCACAAGACATGAATTCTATAAGCAGCTGTGCAGATCAACACAGAGGAAAACAATAGGGCATCAGACAGATCAGAGAACAGAAGAACCCCAAGATAACCAAGTACTCAGCGAAAAGCAATGTGAGCCAATTTGAGAAAGCAACTGAAACTGGAGGGATTTGGGGCAAGGGGCCCAAAGGAGCTGAAGCAATCTAACCCTATAAACTCATGGAACTAACCAAGGCTCCTTCCTAGGACAGGGTACTGCTGGGAAAGGAATCAAAACTGAGCAAGACAGAAATGAAGAAAAGAGATGGTCCAAATAAAAGTGGGGCGGGGGTGTTGGGGGGTAACAGACCAGAATATCTCAGAAAGCAAGCCATTATACTTTTTAAACACTATTTGAAACAGCAGAAGAGGGAGCTCTATGAGGTTAGAATACAAAACAGTAGCAGATTAATTATGGGCTTGTTAAGTAGGGTAAAGTGAAACCCCAGACCCTTACACCTACCTTTACTGATGTGACAAAAGAACACACAACCACTTACAGACTTGCCAAAGGGACTGAACCTGAATCTCATCACGCTACTGGGTCCAGCTGCTAATTTGCAGGAAATACAGAGGAAAACTGCTGAACTGCACCATAAGTGGGCAATCAGCAAAATCCAGGCCATGGGAAACTCTACAGATCAAGGGGCCTGGACATAAACAATGCACACAGGCCCATCCTCTCCCTTTTCCACAGTCACTGTCTCGTCTTTGCTCATGTGCTCTTGCCACCCACTCCTTTTCCTGGAGCACCCTTATCACAATTTGCCATTCAAGGCCCAACTCCAGACTTCTCACTGAGGCTTTCTTTCCCTAACTGCTTGAACTCACATTAAACTCGTACCTTCTACATCCCTGGAATCTGTAACACACATTTAGGTCATAATCAGAGAGGGTCTTAGGGTGTTCTCTAATTTTCCCATGTGTAACTACTGCTGCACAATTAGATGTTGAGCCCTTTGATCAGGGGCTTAGTCTTAGCCATCCCTCCTAATAAAATGGTTCCCTGACAGAATGCTGGGCCTACATACCTCGTAGCTAACTGCCCTGTTGACTGACTACTCCCAGCTCCCTTCTCTCATCTTTCTGGCTGGATCAACTTAAGGCCATTGCCTCACAGTGTAACCCCTCTCCTGTATGACAAGTTGTCTAGATGAATCTCACCCATATAAGTTCTCACTGTTGTTGCCTCACATAGTCACTATTTTCTACCCCAATAATGAATTCCATTTCTCCTTCCATCAGTAACTATACTTAGCCCTTACATATATTAGATGCTAATAGCTGACTTTAGAGTTATATGTTGTTTACCAACTTTTTTTTCACACATATCCTTTCCTTTTACTAAGCTATGTTTTCAGTCTTTGTGGTTTTCCTTGGACCATAACATCATGACGGGCAAGAGTTTTATCTTTACAATTTTCCCCTACAGTGACTAACATGGTATTCAGTTGGCCAAAAAGTTCATTCAGGTTTTTCAGTAAAGTGCTATGGAAAACCCGAACGAACTGTTTGGCCAACCCAATACTATGTAAAAGGGCTCTGTAACAATTTTTTAAATGATAGTAAAAAAATTTTTAGAAGTTTATAAACACACAGTACTGTATGATATTAACAGGTACACAGAAATGCACTGGCATGATAACAACAAATTCAGGGAAATGCTTACTCATGGGACAAGAGGAGGAGACCACAGCAAGTGTCACCTGTATGGACAATGCTTATTTCTCAAGTTGGGAGGTGACTGTATGGCTATTCATTATATCACTCTCTATACCTTTCAGTATGGCAAGTATTTCACAATAAATCTACCTAAGATTTCTATCAACAACCTACTGTATAAACTTCCTGTTGAGAGAGCTACTCCTCCCATTGGGTCTCTCACACTCCTACATGTCTTGGTGGGTAAGAAAAACACAAAACACATGACCCTGACTGCTCCTTACCCAGGCCACTTCTCAGGATTCTGTTTGCAAAGCGTTTTGAGGGATGAAGTAATGTCCCCCTCCAGGGCAAAGAGCAGGCTTGTGTACCACGTACTATAAAAGCAGTGGATTCCCCAAGCTCAATGTTCCAGTCCTACGACACATGTACAGGCATCCATCGGGACCTGTTCATACCACACCCATGGGACCTGTGGGGGCAAGGGGAACTAGTGCAAACCTGTGTTTATGCTGCTTGCTGGGCCATGAGTAATAAAGTCCTTTGTCTCTGACCCAGGAGCCTCGTGCTCTGCCAGCAACCACGAACTGCAGCAGGCTGTTAGCTTCTAAATAGGATAAAATAAAATCCCAGACCCTTACACATACTTTTACTGATTTTAATTCATTAAAAAAAAATTAATCAACATTTACTGAGTATGAATCAATTTTATTCTAGGAACCAAAAGAACAAGTTTTCTAAAATGGCTCCTATTCTCTGAAAACTAACTTGCCACAGAGGGAAAGAGAATTCCTCTTTTCCTGTAAAGAAGGGCCACCTACTAGGAAACAGGACTGGGTGTGAAAGGGAAAAATGAACACCTTAACCACTTCCACTATGCCAAACAACAACAACAACAACTGAAAGTAAAGGAAGATACAGTGCACATCCCTGAGTAAACTGGAGGAAACACAGTCCTGAAGGAAGGAAAGGAAAGCAGAAGACAGAACTCAATGTTATTTGTAATCACTAGGTACCAGCAGGCTTTGTTTTTCAAGCCCCTTTTGTATCTAAAATAAGATATTACAATTATTTCCTCCCAGCAACCCTTCCTTTACTCTTTAAGTATTCAGGGAAGCCACCTCAGCTCAGAAATGGGGGCAGGGCATCCATCAGAAGAATTAGTCTTAAAGATAATAATTTTTGAAGACATAAAATTAGTTTTGAGGACTGTGTGTCTCCCCTCTCCTTTGCACAGATTCTGATAAGACCCCACCTCCTCACCTCAGCTGAGAATCACTAAGATAAGCTACTTTTCCTTCTGATAAAAAGTTATTTTCAAGAAAAAAAAGTAATAGGTACTTTTTCAAGTATGTTTCTCTCTGAAAAAAAGAAGAACATACTTCAAATGAAATGAATAAGTTACACCGCTTATTAGCACTGACATTCTCAGAGTGACTGTATTAAATAGGTAGCATACATCTAACTTCTATACTGTATTCTATGCAAAATCTAACTCTATTTACAGTTCCATATAAAATAAATGTCATTTTTTCAAGCCTTAAAAAAATAAAAAAGTATGACAACATTTTACTTTGTACCAGTCACTGAAAAGGAATTTAAACACATTATCTCAATTAGTCTTCGCAATACCCCATATGAGGTATGCATCATTATCCCCATTTTAAAGAGGAAGAGCAATGGTTCTGATGAACCTAGGGGCAGGACAGGAATAAAGACGTAGACCTAGAGAATGGACTTGAGGACACGAGGAAGGGGAAGGGTAAATTGGAACAACTGAGACAGTAGCATTGACATATATACACTACCAAATGTAAAACAGATAGCTAGTGGGAAGCAGCTGCATAGCACAGGGAGATCAGCTCCGTGCTTTGTGACCACCTAGAGGTGTGGGACAGGGAGGGGATACGGGGATACATGTATACATACGGCTGATTCACTTTGTTATACAGCAGAAACTAACACAACATTGTAAAGCAATTATACTCCAATAAAGATGTTAAAAAAAATAAAGAGGAAGAACATGAGGCTCAGATGTGAAGTCATTTGCCCAAGGTGACAGGGCAGGAAGAGGCAGAGAAAAAGCATGAACCCAGCTCTGCTCACTGGACTGTCTTACTTCTAGTAACATTTTCACTCAGTAATATGTTCCTCTAAAACACATCTGGCACAGAATGAATTTATAAGCTATCTCAGAAATGGTTAGAGGACATCTTTTCCCTTTTACAACCTACCATGGACTGCTTAACCTGTATAAGAAGAATAAATCTGTTTGGGGGGGTAAAGTTATAGTGTAACTCCATCAAAAACTTTTCTGCACTTCGCCAAACAAATCAGATTAATAAAATCTTTCTTAAGTATGCCCAGGGCTAAGTCACCACCATACCAGCAGTAATGCCCAGTCTCTACCAAGACACTGACAAGAGACCACACAGGTTACTGTGCCATCATCTCTATGATCAAATATGCAAGTAAGTTAGTAAGTAATCATCAAAAACTGAACACACAAAACCAAGAGTTCTTTACTTATGCTCTAAGGACGGCTGACAGTACGGGCGGGTTATGCCGGACCACCACAGGCTGTTCTCCCATAACAGTAATAATGATATAACATAGATTTGCTTTTTAATTTATCAATTTACTTTTAGGAGTCAACAAAAAATGGCTATTACCTTACCAGCTTCTCAAAAATGCAGTAAGGGGCTTCCCTGGTGGCGCAGTGGTTGGGGGTCCGCCTGCCGGTGCGGGGAGCACGGGTTCGTGCCCCGGTCCGGGGGGGATCCCGCGTGCCGCGAAGCGGCTGGGCCCGTGGGCCGTGGCCGCTGGGCCTGCGCGTCCGGAGCCTGTGCTCCGCAGCGAGAGAGGCCGCAGCGGTGAGAGGCCCGGGTAACGCAAAAAAAAAAAAAAAAAAGACAAAAATGCAGTAAGAATTACTCAACTGATATTGTCCACATTTTATAATAACAAAGAATAGGTGAAAAGGTGACCCATGGGGCCAGTCGTGGGGGAGGTTTGTGGAGGTCTACTCAACCAAAGAAACCACTGATCTGAGATCTAATCAGAAACCATCCAACAACCCCTGGTACAAATTTCATTCAGCATTTGTGCTCCTAATAGAGGATGACATCACTGAGTCCAAGGGTGGCTGAAAAGGCTAATGGAAGCCTGCTATTTATTCCACTTCAAGAATGTGGGAAAACATTTTCTGGCCATCTGTTACTGTTACAGAGCATAGAAGCTAAGATGAAATCAAGATGGAAAAACAGATTTTGATCAGGTTTCATTTCTGCCAGAGAACTGCAATCTGCCAAAGAGACAACAGAGAAAGGCTCTCAGACATCTTTACATGTACCACAATGATGGAAAGTGAGAATTCTTAGATTTGCAGTCACAGAATTTCAGAGCTAGAAGGGATCTTAAATAATCACTTAGTCCAGGGACTTCCCTGGTGGTCCAGTGCTAAAGAATCCGCCTTCCAATGCAGGGGACCCGGGTTCGATCCCTGGTCAGGGAACTAAGATCCCACATGCCACAGGGCAACTAAGCCCCCGTGCCACAATTACTGAGCTCACGCACCTCAACGAGAGAGCCCGTGTGCTGCAAACTACAGAGCCCATGCACTCTGGAGCCTGCACACTTCAACTAGAGAGAAGCCCATGTGCCACAACGGAAGATCCCATGTACCACAACTAAGACCCAATGCAGCATGCATGCACGCATAAATAAGTAAATAAATAAACATAGTCTTTTTTTCACCTTCCATTTTTAAAGGACATTTTAGCTGGATATGGAATTCCAGGCTGAGTTTCTTCCTTTAAGCATTTTAAAGATATCATCCCATTGTCTTCTTGCCTCTTTCGTTACGGATGAGAAGTCAGCCATTAATTTATATCAATGTTCTCCTTTCTGTGATGAGGCATTTTTCTCTGGCTGCTTTCAAGTTTTTCTCTTTATCTTTAGTTTTCAGCAATGTAACTGTGATGTGCCTGGGGTGGTTTTCTTTGGATCTATCCTGCTTAGGGTTTACTGAGCTTCTTGGATTCAGTAAATCTGTTTTTCACCAAGCTTGAACATTTTTAGACATTATTTCTCCCACTCTCGCTCTGTTACAGCTCTTTTGAAATATTATTAACATACCATATATACATGCATTTAAAATGTACGATTTTTTTAGTATATTCACATAGTTGTACAACCATAAGCTTAATCAATTTTCACTACCTCCCTCAAGGAAAAAAAAGCCATACCCTGCAGCTATCACCCCCAATCTCCCCATCCCTCCCAAAGCTAGACAACTGTCATTCTATTTTTTGTCTCTATAGATTTGCCTATTCTGGACATTTAATATAAATGGAATCGTACAATATGTGGTCTCTTGTGACTAGCTTCTTTCACTTAGCATACTGTTTTCAAAGTTCTCTATGTTGTAACATAAATTGGCACTTCATTATTTTTTATAGCTAAGAATATTCCATTGCATGAATATGTCACATTTTGTTTATCCATTCATCAGTTGATAGATATTTGGGTTATTTCCACTTAGAGAATATTATGAATAATGCTACTATGAAAATGCAAGTACAGGACTTCCCTGGTGGTCCAGTGGTTAAGACTGCGCATTCCCAATGCAGGGGGCCCGGGTTTGATCCCTGGTCAGGGAACTAGATCCCACATGCCTCAACTAAAAGTTCACATGCTGCAACTAAAGATTCCCCATACTGCAACAAAGATCCCATGTGCCGCAACTAAGACCCAGCACAGCCAAATAAAAAAATAAATATATTTTTTTAAAAAAGCAAATACGGGGCTTCCCTGGTGGCGCAGTGGTTGAGAGTCCGCCTGCCGATGCAGGGGACACGGGTTCATGCCCCGGTCCGGGAAGATCCCACATGCCGCGGAGCAGCTGGGCCCGTGAGCCATGGCCGCTGAGCCTGCGCGTCCGGAGCCTGTGCTCCACAACGGGAGAGGCCACATCAGTGAGAGGCCCACGTACCGCAAAAAAGAAAAGCAAATACAAGTTTTTTTGTGGACTTACAAATTTTATTTCTGTTAGACATACACTTAGGAGTAAAATTGCTGGGTCAAACAGTAACTGTTTTACTTTTTGAGGAACTGCCTATTTTCCAAAGTGGTTGTACCATCTTGCAATCCTACCAGCAGTATTTGAGAGTTCTAATTTCTCCACATCCTCACCATCACTTGTTATTATCTGTCTTTTTCATTATAGCCATCCTAGTAGCCACTGTGGTTTTGGGGGGTTTTTTAAACATCTTTATTGGAGTATAATTGCTTTACAATGGTATGTTAGTTTCTGATTTATAACAAAGTGAATCAGCTATACATATACATATATCCCCATATCTCCTGCCTCTTGTGTCTCCCTCCCACCCTCCTTATCCCACCCCTCTAGGTGGTTACAAAGCACCGAGCTGATTTCCCTGTGCTATGTGGCTGTTTCCCACTAGCTACCTATTTTACACTTGGTAGTGTATATATGTCCATGCCACTCTCTCACTTCATCCCAGCTTACCCTTCCCCCACCTTTGTCCTCAAGTCCATTCTCTACATCTGCGACTTTATTCCTGTCCAGCCATTGTGGTTTTGATTTGCATTTCCTTGATGGTCTCATGATGTTGAACATCTTTTCATGTATTTATAGCCATGTCTATTCAGATACTCTGCCCATTTTTAAATTGGTTACTTGTATTTTTTTTATTATTTAGTTGTCAGCCATTATTCAGAAGTTTTTTGTCTTGTTTTAGTTATCTACTGCAGCAAAACAAATTACTCCTAGCGCCATAAAACAGTAAGCATTTTATTAAGCTCACACATTCTGTGCATTAGAAATCCATTCAAGGGATAACTAGGGTTGTTTTTCTCTGATTCATGATATCTGGGGCCTCATCTGGGAAGAGATGAATGGCTAGGAGCTGGGATTACCTGGAGCCCTCTTCATTCACATGGATGGGTCCTGAGCTGGAATGTCTCAAAGGCTGGGCTCAGCTGGGACTGTTGACTGCACACCTACATGTAGTTGCTTCGTGTAGCTTGGATGTCACTTCCACCCCCATTCAGTTGGTTACAAGAAAGCCACTAGGGCCAAGAGAAAAACATGTAAGGTGAAAGATATTGTTGTAGCCATCTTTGGAAAGTATAATCTGCCATGTATCTTATTCTCTCTTCTCTCCTTCTAGGACTCCAGTTACACATATTTTAATATTGTTCCATAGGCTGAGACTCTGTTTTCGTTTTTCAATCTTTTCTGTTCTTCAGAGTAGATAATTCCTACTACTCTATTTTCAAGTTCACTGACCCTTTCTTTAGCCATCTCCAATCTGCTGTTGAGCAAGTCCAATAAATATTTCATTTCAGATACTGTACTTTTAAGTTCTAGATTTTATATTTGGTTCTTTTTATACTTTCCATTTCTCTGCTCACATTCTCCATTTGTTGTCAAGTTTGCTTTAAAGTCCTTGTCTGATATTTATTACTACCAAGTTTATTTACTACTACCAAGTTTGCTTTAAAGTCCTTGTCCGATAATTCCAACATCTGAGTCATCTTGGGGTCATTTCTACTGACTGCCATTCTCTGGACAATGAGTCACATTTTCCTTTATTACACATGTAGTCATTTATTATTGTATACTGGACATTATTGAGATTCTGGATTCTGTCAATCTTCCTTTGAAGAATTTTGTTCTGTTGGGCAATTAACTCAGCTAGATTCATACTCCAAACTCTGTCTTCCCTGTGGTGGACAGAAGCTGAATCTCAGCTCAATTCTTTCAGCTTTCAACCATTGCCTTTCCAGGCTCCATGGAGTCTTCGCCCATGCATATCAAGGATTAAAGCAGATTTTAGGGCTTTCCCTTCTTTTTTTTTTTTTAATAATTGCAAATCTCTTTATTCTTTTTTTTTCTTTTTGGCTGCACTGGGTCTTCATTGCTGCACACTGGCTTTCTCTAGTTGCAGCGAGTGGGGGCTACTCTTCGTTGCAGTGCGCAGGCTTATAATTGCGGTGGCTTCTCTTGTTGCAGAGCATGGGCTCTAGGCATGCGGCTTCAGTAGTTGCAGCACGTGGGCTCAGTAGTTGCGGCTCACAGGCTCTAGGGCACGTGGGCTTCAGTAGTTGTGGTGCATGGGCTCAGTAGTTGTGGCTCGTAGGCTCCGGAGTGCAGGCTCAGTAGTTGTGGCACACAGGCTTAGTTGCTCCGCAGCATGTGGTATCTTCCCGGACCAGGGATTGAACCCATGTCTCCTGCACTGGCAGGCGGATTTTTTTTTTTCTTTGCATTACACAGGCCTCTCACTGCTGTGGCCTCTCCCATTTCGGAGCACAGGCTCCAGACGCGCAGGCTCAGCGGCCATGGCTCACGGGCCCAGCTGCTCCGCAGCACGTGGGATCTTCCCGGACGGGGCACGAACCCGTGTCCCCTGCATCGGCAGGCGGACTCTCAACCACTGCACCACCAGGGAAGCCCAGGCAGGCGGATTCTTAACCACTGTGCCACCAGGGAAGTCTGCTCCCTTCTTTCTGAGATTTATTCCCTCATTTTCCAGCCCCTCTTATAGCCCTGAACTCTACTCTCTGACTGCCCAAGCTAGTAAGACTGCAGACTTTTGCTTGAGTGCTAGCCATCACCCACCATGCAAAGTGGGGAGTGTCCTCAGGCAAAAAGCTATATAAGTGAGAATCTTACCCAGTGCAGTTCCCATCTTTCAAGTTCCCTGTCAGTTTCTGCCTCATTTGGTCACTTTCCAAAGTCTTCCAGTTGTTGCTTTTTACATACTACCCAGAGCTCGTAATTGTTACATGAGGGAGGGTTAGGTCAATATAAGATACTCCTATATTATTAGAAGTCGAACCCTTTTCTACCTCTGTCAAGCCAGTTCCTCAAATGAAGTGAGTTCCTGAACACTGCAGCCCCTTCTTTCGCTCAGGTTAAAAAACAGAAATTTCAAAAAAAGAGACACAGAGAGAGAAAAAAGAAAAACAGATGTCTCTTAGAAAAGGGAAATGCATATTTTCAGCTCTGCCTGGGAAAGCACTACACCAGATGGCATGAGGAAGTCAGCTTGAATGAACTTAGCCCATCCCTATCTGGATTGTCTACATTTCAGAACTCCCCAACTTTCAAATGACCCATATATACCACTGCCCAGACCCCTGCTGCCCAGACTCCTGCCCCATCCTCACTGCCACTGCAACAAAAACCACTTTTGGAAAATAAAAAACAAACTTGGAGCTTCCAGAGTATCTGTGGATTGAGGAGCTATGAAAGTAAGAGTAGCTTAGGGGAGTTGACCCTGTAGGACATATTATGAATTAGAGTTGGTCTAGTTAGAATAGCATTCCTGCTCCCAAATATGTTCTCTATTCCTCCCCTTGAGCTGGGTGAAATCATATATCCTAATGAACTGGGAATTTTGGTGAGAAAGTAAGGGGAGCAGAGCATATAGGCCTGAGGGTAGGGGGATATGGTAGCAGAGGACTGGGGGTAGAACCGGGGCAATGGGTGCATGAGAAGGGGGGACTTAGGAGGTGGGAAAGAGACATAAAGGAGAGAAGAGCAAGTATATCAAGAGCAAACTTGAGCTGTTTCAGATTCCAGACTAACTCAGTGGTTCTCAGCCCTAACAGACCCAACTCTACGAGTGGTATTGCCAAGAGTGACAACATTTTCTAAAATAACGTTCAAATCAATTTTCCCCCATGGTAGCTGCAGTCCTGGAACATTCACTCTAGTTTAAAGCTATGCAGGGAATTTCCTGGTGGTCCAGTGGTTAGGACTCCGTGCTTCCACTGCAGGGGGCACGGGTTCGATTCCTGGTCAGGGAACTAAGATCCCACAAGCTGCGCAGAGCAGCCAAAAAAAAAAAAAAAAAAAAAAAAATCTATGCAGTACTTTGTGTTTACATGTAAGTAGGCTTATATAATCTAAACAGGTAATTCACCTCTGTAAACATCTAACAAACATTCAGAAGTCAAAAAGAACAAAGGACAAGGAGTTCCCTAGTAGCCTAATGGTTAGGATTCCAGGCTTTCACTGCCGTGGCCCAGGTTCAATCCCTGGTCAGGGAACTGAGATCCCGTAAGCCACTTGGTGCAGCCAAAAGTAAATAATTAATTAATTTTTAAAAAGACAAAGGACAATCCTTCTTTGTGTGAAATGATTCTGCATACTGCATGACGTCAGCATCTCCAGCCCACTCATTAAAAGCTGGTCACACTCCTCAATCACAACCAAAAAAAAAAGTCCTTGTTGAGATACAATGATCTCAATGATCTAAAAGATCTTACTCCAAGGAATGGGAAAGAAAAACGTTTTCTTCTTCTTCTTCATCTCCCCACCTCCTTCAAATGGTTCCCTAACAATCAAGATCCAGATCTCCATCTAGTGAGCTTATATTATATATAATTAACACACTATTGCTTTTGTGGGCTAACTGGGAACCTATTCAACATTTATAACACTATTTCTACTACTGGACCACACACTCCAAATTTCAAACTTAGAAATAAATTTTGAGAACATAACACTTCCATAAGTCAGAGACTTAAATACACTGACCTCTCACCATCCGTGTTCTCATTCTTTAAATGATGGGCTGACATCCAAGATAGATAGATATAGATATAGATATCTCCAAGGCACTATAAAGACTGAGTATACATGTAAAATGATCATTGCTGTGGGCGAATAAAACAACGTCAATCAACAAATAACTTATAATACATCTAGTCCTTATTTTTGTGGCAAGAAGGTACAAACTACATACCCTTTACCTAACTTGCTAATGTGAATTATTTTTACACCTTAGTTTTTCCATTTACTACAGATATTGATTGATTGATTGATTCTACTGCTTATAAATATTGGGAAATGTTCTTTAGCATCTATAATCAGCACCAGTAGCACTTGCTTCATCACACAGAGATAAAAGGTCCCTTAATGACACTGGGTGAATTGGATTCCCTTGCCCTTCTGCTCTCCCACCCCCACTCCTGCTCCGGTCTACGGTTCCATGAGTTATAACTATACACCTCCATTCTACATACCTTCTCCTGCACCCACTTAACCCATTCAAAACATCTTAAACTCTCTGGTTTTCAAAGTAGCCAAAGGACATAATCCCTGCCATATGGGGGTCACACTCCATTGGTTGTAGAGAATTAAGCTGTGATAAAAAGAATCTTTTTTTTTTTCCAGCAATTAACACCATACTTAACAGATTATTATTCAACCAGGCTTTATATTAGGTGAGGGTAACTAAATGACCTCTAATTTTTTTTTTCCGCTGTGAGAATACAGTATATGATTGTGCTATCTTCTTAAACTTTGGATAATTAAATCTTCTAAGGACCCAACCCAGTATTATATTTCAAGTATTTCACCTATGCCGAGGTCAAAGTTTACCTTGTAGTGTGCCTTGATAAGAAAAAAATGATAAATGGGACCAGCCCTTGTTTCCCTCTCTCCTTAAGCAGTGATACAGAGCATTCATCTCTACCTCTCCGTATTAAAATATTAAGAAACATAATTCTTAAATATCTAAAGAATTAGACATTTGGGTAAGTTAGGCACTGTCAGTGATCTCTCTTGAGCAACTTTAATATGATAAGTAATAGTCACTGTTCATTGAATACTTTTTCAGTAGCAGGCACTTTTATACATTATTTCTAATCCTCAAAACAACAGAGTGCGTTATTATCCCCCATTTTACAGATGAGAAAACTGAAGCTTCAAGAAGCAAAAAGACTTGCTGAACACCAGTTTACAAGTAGCAGAGTCAGAATGTACAGCCACCTTTTAGAATCCAAAGTCCTGGTTCTTTCTACTACAATGACATGCCTCTCAATTAATTTTTCAAAGCAGCTAATTTCATTATTTGTGAATCATACATTAAGCTTTGTACGTCAGATACATATGACAGTACTGCTTTGAAATTTTTATTGCTTATAAATGCTACTTTTTAAGACACAACACAACCACTTTATGATAAAAGGGAATCATCCTTGGAAAGTTGTAAAGACTCTAATACAAAAACTATGAAATTCAGGGCTTCCCTGGTGGCACAGTGGTTGAGAGTCTGCCTGCCGATGCAGGGGATGCTGGTTCGTGCCCCGGTCTGGGAAGATTTCACATGCCGCGGAGCGGCTGGGCCCGTGAGCCATGGCCGCTGAGCCTGCAGTGAGAGGCCTGCACACCGCAAAAAAAAAAAACTATGAAATTCAAGTTTTAGTTTCTTTAGTAAAGATAAAAGACTATGCCAATGGGGTACTAAGCTTATAGAACAGAATGAAATTATTTAATATCCAGGGTAGTCTGAAGACAAATATTTAACAAAAACTCAAACACCTAATAAACGGCCCCTCCTTTCTCTCAAGGTACATGACTGTTATTTTGACAGGGAGCAAAGCATCACATCTCTTCCAAGCAAGAAATGTATGGGCTAATGGTTACAAATTACCCTAATTATTTTCATTGAACCTCCCAATTTGAACATTTCTCCAAAAAGATCTGTTTTCAAGGTTCTGACATTTGCTTGTCAGACATTTGACATTTGCTTGCTCAAATTTACAAATAAATCAGAATTTGAAAATTAAACAGAGGCAAAAATAAAGTGGCCATCTGGTTTACCACAGATGAAGTAAAGAAATTTTCAAAACATACGCAACAGAATGACTAAAATGTCATGAAGAACCTAGGGGTAAGACAGGAATAAAGACACAGACCTACTGGAGAACGGGCTTGAGGATATGGGGAGGGGGAAAGGTGAGCTGTGACAAAGCGAGGGAGAGGCATGGACATATATACACTACCAAACGTAAGGTAGATAGCTAGTGGGAAGCAGTCGCATAGCACAGGGATATCAGCTCCGTGCTTTGTGACCGCCTGGAGGGAGATGCAAGAGGGAAGAGATATGGGAACATATGTATATGTATAACTGACTCACTTTGTTATAAAGCAGAAACTAACACACCATTGTAAAGCAATTATACTCCAATAAAGATGTTAAAAAAATTAAAATTTTAAAATTTTAAAAAATAATAATAATTAAAAAAAAGAATGACTAAAATGAAAAAGATAAAAAATACCAAGTGTTGGCAAGGATATAGAGCAACCAGAACTCTCATACATTTCTGGTGGAAGTGCAAATTGGTACAGCCACTTTGGAAAACTGTTTGGTAATATCTATTAAAATTTCACATATACATATCCCACAACCCAGAAATTCCACTCTTAGGTATATCCCCAACCAATATGTATACATCTGTTCACCAAAGGACATATACTAGAATGTTTCTAACAGCACTATTCAGCATAGCCCTAAACTGGGAAACTATCCAAATGTCCATCAATAGTAAAATGTATAAATGCATTTAGGTATATTCACATAATAGAACACTAGACAGCAATGAAAATGAAAAAATCTACAAATTGATACAACAGAGATTAACCTCACAAAAATAATGTTGAACTAAAGAAGCCAGACATGAAAGCATACATTCTGTGATTCCATTTATATAAATTACAAAAAAAGACAAAACTAATCTTTGCTGTTAGAAATCAGGACAGTGGCTACCCTTTGGTAGAGGTAATGATGGGAGGAGACACAAGGGTGTTTCTTGGTGCTGGTAATATTCTCTTCCTCCACGTGGGTGCTGGCAGCAAGAGTATGTTCAGTAGATGAGAAGCATTAGAGCAGCAGAGTGATTAAGGAGCCCGGCTCTGGGGACTTCCCTGGTGGTGCAGTGGTTAAGAATCTGCCTGCCAATGCAGGGGACATGGGTTCGATCCCTGGTCCAGGAAGATCCCACACGCCGCAGAGCAACTAATCCCGTGCGCCACACTACTGAGCCTGCACTCTAGAGCCTGCACTCCGCAACTACTGAGCCTGTGTGCTGCAACTTCTAAAGCCCGCGTGCCTAGAGCCCATGCTCTGCAACAAGAGAAGCCACTGCAATGAGAAGCCCGAGCACTGCAACAAAGAGTAGCCCCCACTCACTGCAACTAGAGAAAGCCCGCGCACAGCAACGAAGACCCAAAGCAATCAAAAATAAATAATAAATAAAATTTAAAAAAATAAATAAAATAAAACAGATGATTAATAAGGCATTTAAAAAAAAAAAAAGGAGTCCGGCTCTGGAATGGGAGTGACTGCGTTAGAATCTCAGTTCCATCACTTACTAGTTACAATTTGAGGCAAGTTATTTAACTTCTCTGTGCCTCATTTCTTCATCGATAAAATGGGCCTAATGTCTCCTTCACAGGGTTAGTCTGAGGATTAAATCATCATAAGACTTGTAAAATGCTTATTCGCACAGTTGGCTATCACTATTAAATATCTGCTGAGTAAACAAAAGCGCTTATTCTGAAGCAACGCAACAAGATGAGGAAGGAAACAAATACATCTATGATTGCACTATTGCCAGAAAATGCACAAAATAATTATTGGGGAAATGAAGATGACAATAAGTAAAGTCTAGTATAAAGGGGCGTGATCTGGAAGCTGAGACTAGGCCTAGAAACCTTCACCTAAACAGACCCTGGGCAAGCAGGGCAAGCCTCTCTGAGCCTGCAGCTCCCAGCAGTCCACCAGAGGCTGGCCCAGTGATCTCTCCAGGATGATGAGTATAAACGAGTGGAGGCACTGATCAGAAATGGAGAGGGCTGAGCTCACAGTCAGGCTCTCTTATTCTCTGAAAGGACTCTGAAATCATCTATGCCTCTGAATTTCACCTAATGCTTATGTTTTTTAAATATCTATCATGTCTATCAGCCATGTCTTTGTCACTCGGGGTCACATTTCCCGCAGCCATTCTGAGTAAATAATTCATACTTCTGATGGGTTTCTAAAAGAGCCAGTTGGATTAGTTGCTGTCACCCATACCATGGAAGTGTATTCTCTGGCCATGTGATAATAGCTACTCTTTATTAAACGCTACTTCCACGCCAGGCACTATAATAAATACTTTATCCCCAATTCTCAAAAAATTCTGCAAAGCACGTAGTATTCTTCCTTATTCTCATCCTTTACAGACAAGAAAACTAAGGCTCAGAAAGGCTGCCCTGTTCATTAAGTGGCAGAGCTAGAAGGTGAATCTAGCTTGTCTGGCTCCAGAAAAAAAACGCTCTTTTCCTGAGCCATGGTCCCTTGACTCACTTTACAATCTATCATATTTCTTCTTACTTGTATAACAAAAGGTCTTAGCTAAGGTGTTCTAAAACAAGAATAATCTAATTTGGTGAAAAATCAATTTTGGATATTTTTTAAATGATTACTTTTGTTTCTAAGTAAAGGTCTCCTCCTGGGTTTATTTAAATGAATACTGTACATTGAAGCTATTTGTATTAAACAGCAGTTATCCAAACCATAGGTTAAAGCCCTTAGAAGAGATTTATACTTCTTTCCTCCTGAATCCCCAGTGCCCAGATCAGTGCTTGGCCTAGAGAAGACACTTAACAAAAGTATCTTGAACATCACCTCCTTCAAATCTTGTTTACCAAAATACTCTACTAACAAGTAGGATGCATTCCAACAAGAAACTTTAGTACCTGAAACTTCATGACCAAAATTAAAAATAATATGCAAGTCACTGGGATATCCTTCCTGCTATAGGATACTCTTCCAGGTCAAGCGGCACTGTCATCATCAACAAGTAATTATTAAACACCTATAAATATTTACTTAATATAGTAACCCAGTACCCCTTCTCCTCTCTCCTTCCCCATCAGGTTTGGCAAGACATAGAAGCTATAGTTCCCCTCCAGGCAGGCCGGCCTCTGTACGTGTAGTAGAGACCATACAAAGACACAAATGTCACATGTGATTAAGGCAGCTTTTCCGAGTTAAACCAACAGAAAGGCCTCAGGAGTTTGACCTTTCCCCCAGTTAGACCCATGTCCTAGCACTTTTCCAGGAGCCCTGAAATTGCAGCCCTGAATAACCTTCTCCCCCCACCTCCTCAGTCAACCACACAACCCTGAGGAAACAAGAAATTTCTCCCAATGTCTGTCATACCTACTCCTAATTCATCTAAAAGAGATACTTTGTTCACTAAGGATTCACTGAATGTGTTAGCATATACTACTAAAATTTTTCTTTAAAAGCTCTATCTTCATAGAGGGTGCACAGAATATGAGTGCCCTATGGGGAAAGTATACCAGAATTAGAAAGGTGGGTTCTATTTCTCTACCTTTTTTTTTGGCCGGGCCATGGGGCTTGTGGGATCCTAGTTTCCGGACTAGGGATTGAACCGGGCCCTTGACAGTGAAAGCGCTGAGTCCTGACCACTGGACCGCCAGGGAACTCCCTCTATTTCTCTACCTTACCTTCCACTGCAACTTAGGCAAGTCATTTATCCTCCTAGGCTTTACCTTCCTCAGCCATAAAATGAGAGGTTGAACTAGTCAAGGATTATTCAGGGCATTCACTCAAGATGCCTTATGGGGTTAAGGCATGTGCTTTAAGGGGTTCTTAACCCCTCCCCCCAGGGAACTTATATAAAAAATTACTTGTTTGTGTATGTGGATTTTTCTGGAGAAGTCTATGGCTTATATCAAATTGTCACACAAGTTATGGCCCCCAAAATAGCCATATCTCATGTTTTATTGAGCACTTACTATGTGCTAGGCACTTTACCAAGCCCTTGTGTATTAACTCATATAACCCTCACAATAACCCTTTGAGTTAGATACTATTATTATCCTCATTTTACAGTTAAAGAAAGTAAACCAAAAGGACTTCCCTGGCGGTCCTGTGGTTAAGACTTCACCTTCCAGTGCAGGGGTGAGGGTTCGATCCCTGGTGGGGGAGCTAGGATCCCCCATGCCTGGGGCCAAAGAACCAAAACATAAAATAGAAGCAACATTGTAACAAACTCAATAAAGACTTTTAAAAAAAAAAGAAAGAAAGAAACCAGAAAGAGCCTGGACTTTTAAACACAGTGCTATGTTAGGTAAGGTCATCTCTAAACTTTAAAATTCTCTGATTCTGTGTTCACTCAAATTAATGGTTTTCCTTTAGTTAAATTTTGTCTCATTTCACAATCATTAGTCCTACACATAAGTCTTTACACAGAACAACCAAATTTATGGAACACCCAAATGAATGTTACCTGAAAAACAATATACTAGGGAGTTAACCAAGTAAAGGGTCCAAAGGCACTTTCCAGCTCCAGCCTCCAATCTGCTTTTCCTTTTAAAACATGGTGTGGTGATTAACCAAAAGATGTATCTGAATCTAATGACTAATTAAAGTCTAAAATCAAAGTAACAGTAAATTGGCCAGTGTCTGCCAGAAAAGGAGATGCAGTGACAGGAATAGTGTCTCACACACCACTCACCAAGGCAATGAGAAGACCAGGAAAGACACATGAGTGCAAGGTCTTGGGTCCCATGTTGACTGGCTTCTCCCCCTACTTGCACCTCCTGAAAACCACTGACCACTGTGGAGCCAAGGATTGGATCACTCTCCACGTGACAGACAACGGCTGTCTAAAGGTATTAAGGTATCACCAAGCCCCGCTTGGAATAAGGAGTGAAAACGAACTGAAAGGCTAGCTTCCAATTTTTGTGGACACCAGTTCTGACAACCTGCAATCGTAATCAGGGGTCAGCAGTCACCCAATTACAACTGAATTGTTTTGCCTGTCACCTGGCTCGGGTCCAAATGACTTGAGGGACATCACATTGCTTAATAAATGACTGCAAAGTAGAAGTGGGCGTCGTTAGCTCTTTTCACAGGCTGTCAAAAAACCTCCACATCTTAAAGAGAAGGTTGTTGAAACTTTATGCCCAACTCTCATGGCCCTTCTCCATTTAGTCTATGTAAGGAGAAGAGAAGCAAAGGAAGGAGAAAGGAGATCAGAGGAACGGCCCTGGGTGCAAGGATTAGCTTTTTCAAGGGTGATGCAACAGGGTCAGCCAGACGATGAAGAGGAGGAGCTGGGTGCTTCTGGGAAGGCGAAACCAGTGTCGGGGTTGGGAATCTGAACGGAATATGGGTTACGCGGGACTGGGTGACAGGGTTATTTAGAAGGGGCAGGGGAAGAAGGATCTAGCCCGGAGCAGCACTAGGAAGAGGAAGGCCGGGGTGGCGGTGGTGGGCGGGTCAAGAGGCGGGCAGACGGCCCCGAGGGAGGGGCAGCGGGTCCTCAGCCGAGAGGAAACACAGCGGGGCGGGCAGGAAAGGATGGAAACCGCGGGGTCCACGGAGTGACGGGCAGAGGGCCCAGGGGGCATGCAAGGGAGGACGGGGTGACCTGCCCGGCGGTGTGGGAACTGAGGGTGCGCGCAGCCGGTCAGGAGACCCTTGGGGTCGGGAGGGCCGGGGGGCTGTTAGGCTGGGGAGGAGAGCCTGGGCACCCGCGCAAGGGCAGGGGCGCCGGGTCGCGGAGGACCCAGGGCCAGGGAAGAGCAGAGTGGTGACAACGTTCGGGGCCACCGGAGCGGGGAGGCGGCCGTCCGGCTCGAGTTGAGGCGGGGATCGCCGCCGAGTCCCGGCCCGGGCTGAGGAGAGGGAGGCCGGCCAGGAGCACGGCGTCAGGGAGGAGGGTCGAAGGGGGAGAGGAAGGGCCCGGGACCGCTGGGGCCGGCGCTGGCGCTCTCACCGGGACAGGTGCTTCAGGATCTGCTTCTTAATGAGCCCGGCCATGCCGGAGCCGCGGCCCGCGTGGAAGGCAGGCGGGCAGCTGTGTTCTCCTCAGCCGCCGAGAAGAGGCGGCCCCTCACCTCGCCGCGGCGCGGGGACCGGACGCCGCCGCCACAGCTGCCGCCATGGCGCCCTCCCGCCCCTGCTCCAGCGCCCCGCGCTCCGCCACGATCCCACCCACCCGCGCGGCGACAAGGAGATCGCGCGTCTCCAGCCTGGCTCGCGGCTGCCCGGAGCGCGCGCTGTGGGAGGGGCGCGCGGCGGCGACGGGGGCGCGCGCGGCGAGGGGCGGGGCGGGCGAGCTCTGAGCTCGCTCACTCCCCTCAGCCCCGCCCGCTGTCTGAAGCCGATGGAGATCTGAAGGACTTCGCCTCCGAACTGCAGGAGGTTCACACCTCCGCAGTCTCCTTGAAGCATCAGGGAAAGGCGGCGTGTCTGTAATTTTTTGCAGGAATTAGCTAGATAATTCCACACCTCCTGGTCCGCTTCTCATTCATTTCCCTCACACGTTAACTCATTTGTTGAGCACCAGCTAACTGTACTGCAGGAATCGGGCTGGGGAGTGAAAAGTAGTCTCAAGGACCTCACAGGCCCATAGAACCACTGCGCTCTGCTGCTTTGTGCTGAAGAGTGAGAGGGGGCGCCTCGCCATCCTCTATGTGCCCCTCTTAGCCTTTACCTGGTTAACCAATGGATAAATGTTTACTCAACACATATGAGATGTACTGCAGAGGTACCCACTCTCAAATGCTGGGGGCAGCAGAAAATGAGGCAGTAACTTTGACCAAGGGCTTTAGAGATCAACTTTGTTTTACAAATAAGGAAACTGAAGCCCAGGGGAAATAGTTGAAAGAGCTTACAGAAGGTCACAGCTACATAGTGAGACAGAAGACTAGAACCCAAGTGTTCTTACTCTCAGTCCAGTGCTACTTCCACTCAGTCCATACACTTAAAAGTGTAACCTATATGCCGGGGACACCTGTAGATTCAGGCAAAGGTGGGAAGGTGGCAGTTTTCTGGACTTAAACCATCAAGCAAAAGCCTAAGCAAAATACTCTCCGAGACAGGCTTATAGGAAATCTGGCCACCGGTTAATTTTAAGTTTATTCATTCTTGTAAATAGATAATACATGAACATAATACAAAAATCAAGATAAGCCTCCCCCCTCCCCTGTCCCTCAGCCATTCAATTCCCTTCCACTAAACCATTGTTACCCCTTTCCCAAATTATGTTTTTGTTTTGTTTTAATTTATTTATTTTTGGCTGCATTGGGTCTTCGTTGCTGCGCTCGGGCTTTCTCTAGTTGCGGCGAGCGGGGGCTACTCTTCGTTGCGGTGCGCGGGCTTCTCATTGCGGTAGCTTCTCTTGTTGCAGAACACGGGCTCTAGGTGCATGGGCTTCAGTAGTTGTGCTGTGCAGGCTTCAGTAGTTGTGGCACGCGGGCTCTAGAGTGCAGGCTCAGTAGCTGTTGGCGCATGGACTTAGTTGCTCCATAGCACGTGGGATCTTCCCGGACCCGGGCTCCAACCCGTGTCCCTAGCACTGGCAGGTGGATTCTTAACCACTGCGCCACCAGGGAAGCCCCCAAATTATGTTTTTAAAAGGGAACAAATCATCCTCAGCCTGGGTTCTCTACTATCCATTTTCCTCCATCAAGACTGCATAATCTATCATTATTTGTTCCTCTGCCCACTTCTCACCAGAATACATACCAGGGACCAATAGACCCCACGGAAGAAGAGATTTCTTGCCAGGATTATTGACCATAATAGCTCCTTCCCAATTCGGCTGTCACCTGCTGGGGCCTCAGGGCAATTTCTTGCATTTCTTGCTCCTTTTCCTAGAGCACCCCAGCAGCTGACTGGATATCTGACATTAGCTTGTAAAAGAAAACTTGCCTCAAGCTCAGAGACTCAGTATCCTTGTTGGATGATTCATCATGCCTGATGAATTAGATATTTTTATTGAAAGCAAAAACTCATGCTCTAAAACAATATGGCCCTTCTAAGGACCACGGAATAGGAGAGTTCATACTCTCACCAATAGTATCGTGTTTACCTTTCCCTGCAATGCTAAGAATGCAAAGCATATAAAAACAAAAGGTATTTGGGGCCAATCTGTATTTTTTTTAAGGTTAAACATTTCATTTTGAAATGATTGTAGATTACTTACTTCAGTTAAAGTAAGAAATAATACAGAGATCCCTGTACCCTTTACCCAGTTCCCCCCAATGGTAACATCTTGCAAAACTTTAGTACAATATCACGACCAAGATATTGACATTGATACATTCAGTGTACAGAATATTTCTTCCTGATATGAATCCCTTTTATTTCCTTTCCTTGCCTTATAGAGTGGGCTACCACTCCTGGCACTTTGTTTAATAGTACTGGTGAGAGCAGACATCCTTTCTTTGTTTCCAAACTTAGGAGGAAAGCATTCATTCAGTCTTTCACCATTAAGTATAACGTTAACTGTAGATTTTTTTGTAGGTGCTCTTTTCAACTTAATGAAGTTCTCCTCTATTCGTATTTTTTCTGAGAGTTTTTATCAAGAATAAATGTTTAAGGACTTCCCCAATGGTCCAGTGACTAAGGCTCCACGCTTCCAATGCAGAGGGCCTGGGTTCGATCCCTGGTCAGGGAACTAGATCCCACATGCTGCAACTAAGAGTTTGCATGCCACAACTAAAGATCCTGTACGCAGCAACTAAGACCCGGCACAGCCAAATAAATAAATAAATACTTTAAAAAAAATAAATAAAGGATGTGTTTTTAAAAAAAAAGAATAGGGACTTCCCTGGTGGCACAGTGGTTAAGAATCTGCCTGCCAATGCAGGGGACACGGGTTTGAGCTCTGGTCAGGGAAGATGCCACATGCTGTGGAGCAACTAAGCCCATGTGCCACAACTACTCATCCTGCACTCTAGAGTCTGCAAGCCACAACTACTGAGCCCACATGCCACAACTACTGCAGCCCGTGTGCCTAGAGCCTGTGTTCACAACAAAGAGAAGCCACCACAATGAGAAGCCTGCACACCGCAACAAAGAGTAGCCCCCGCTCACTGCAACTAGAGAAAGCCCATGTGCAGCCAATAAATAAATAAATTAATTTTTTTAAAGGAATAAATGTTTAATTTTTTTCAAAGGCTTTTTCTGCATTTAATGTTATGTAATTTTTTTTTAGCCTGTTATCATGATGGATTACATTGTTTGACTTTTCAAATACTGAACCAGCTTGCATCCCTAGAGTAAACGCCATTTAAAACATGGTGTATAAATTACTTTTATATATTGATGAATTCTACTTGTCAATATTCGGTTAAGAATTTGTGTATACTTCCTCGATGGCTAATAATGTGGAATGTCTTTTCATGTGCTTATAGCCCATTTGTAAATCTTCTTTGGAGAAATGTCTATTCAGATATTTTGTCCTTTTTTTTTTTTTTTTCATTTATTTTTGGCTGTGTTGGGTCTTCGGTGCCATGCACGGGCTTTCTCTAGTTGTGGAGAGTGGGGGCTACTCTTCATTGCAGTGTGCAGGCTTCTCATCAGGTGGCTTCTCTTGTTGCGGAGCATGGGCTCTAGGTATGCGGGCTTCAGTAGTTGTGGCTCATGGGATCTAGAGCACAGGCTCAGCAGTTGTGGCACACGGGCTCACTTGCTCCACGGCATGTGGGATCTTCCTGGACCAGGGCTCAAACCAGTGTCCCCTGCATTGGCAGGCGGATTCCTAACCACTGCACCACCAGGGAAACCCCCCCTTGTCCATTTTTAAATTGGGCTGTCTTTTTATTATCAAGTTGCAATAGTTCTTTTTGTACTCTAGATACAAGTCCCTTATCAGATATATTATTTGCAAAAATTTTCTCCCATTGTCTTTTCATTTTCCTGACTGTAAACTTTGAAGCACAAAAATTTTTAATTTTGATATCATTTATCTTTCTTTCTTTTATTGCTGTGTTTTTTGTGTTGTATCTAAGAAATCATTGCATAATCCAAAGTCATGAATATTTACATGTATGTTTTCATCTAAAAGTTGTATAGTTTTAGCCCTTACATTTACTTGAAATGATCCATTTTGAGCTAATTTTTGTATATGGTGTGATGAAGGGAAACAATTTCATTATTTTGCACGTGGATATCTAGTTGTCTTAGCATCATTCATTGAAAAGAATATTCTTTCCCTATTGAATTATCTTGGTGAAAATCAGTTGCCATGTACCAGGAAATGACATAGGTTGTAGGTCAATTATACTCCAAAAACAAACTCATAGAAAAAGAGATCAGACTTGTGGTTACCAGAGGTGGGGGGGTTGCGGGGGGAATGGGGAATTGGATGAAGGCAGTCAAAGGTACAAATTTGTTATAAGTAAGTACTAGAGATATAATGTACAACATGATAAATATAATTAACATTGCAGCATGTTTTATATTAAAGTTGTTAACAAAGTAAATCCTAAGAGTTCTCATCACAAAGAAAAAAAATTTTTTTCTATTTCTTCAAATTTGTATGTTTATGAAAGGATGGATCTTCACTATACTTATTGTGGCCATCATTTCATAATGTATGTGAGTCAAATCATTATACTGTACATCCAAAACTTATACAGTGCTGTATGTCAATTATATTTCAAAACTGGAAGTAAAATAATAATAATAATAGAAAAGCAATTGCCAATATAAGGGTTTATTTCTGAACTCTTAATTCTATTCCATTCATCTATATGTCTAATCTTATGCCAGTAACACAGTGTCTTGATTAGTGTAGCTTTGTAGTTAAGTTTTTGGGGTTTTTGTAATAAATTTATTTTATTTATTTTTGGCTGCGTTTGGTCTTCTTTACTGCGAGAAGGCTTTCTCAAGTTACACGGCGAGCGGGGGCTACTCTTCGCTGTGGTGCACGGTCTTCTCATTGTGGTGACTTCTCTTGTTGCGGAGCACGGGCTCTAGGCACGCAGGCTTCAGAAGTTGTGGCATGTGGCCTCAGTAGTTGTGGCTCATGGGCTTGTAGTAAGTTTTGAAATAAGGAATCTATAGTGTTTTTGAATGTATAGCTTATAGTTGTACAGCTTTTGTTTGTCTAGGTATTACATTATTTATACAAACCTTATCACAGTCTACTGGTATTGCCATTTACCAGACATAATGAAGTATAGAAACCTTACCTCCCTTTATGTTCCTTTTTTCTCCTGGAGGTATAATTGTCTTGAATATTTCCTCCACATATGTTTAGAGCTGCATTAATCAGTGTTGTGATTTTTGCGTCAACCATCAAACGTAATTTAGAAAACTCAAGAAAAGTATAGTCTACTGTACTTAACCATATTTTTGCTTACCATAGCCTTCCTTCCTGATGTTATGAGATTCATTCATTTATTGTTTCCTTTCTGTTTAGAGAACTTTTTAGCCCTTCTTTTAGGGTATATCTGCTGGCAACAAATTCCCTTAGTTGTGCTTCATTGGAGAACATGCTTATTTCCCATTCATTCCTGAAACACTATTTTCACTATATAGGATATAGAATTCTGGACTGATAGGTCTTCTCTTTCAGCACTTGAAAACTGTTTGCCACTTCCTACTGGTGTCCATGGTTTCTGATGAGAAACTGCTGTCCTTCAAATTGTTTTCCCTCAAAAGTAAGGGGTCATTTTTCTCTGTGTGTTTTCAAATTTTTTGTTTTTAGTTTTCAGAAGTTTGACTGTGTCTTGGTGTAGATTTCTTTGAGTTATCCTGGTTGAGGTTCACTTCATCCACTGCAAACCTTTGGAAAGTTTTCAACCATTATTTGTTCCAGTACTTTTTTTGGCTCTTTCCTCTCTTCCTCTCCTGGAACTCTGACAATATGAATATTACATCTTCAGGGACCCACAGGTCCCTACAGCTCAGTTCATTTTTTTTTGTAAGTCTATTTTCTGTTGTTCAGATTGGGTATTTTTATTGTTTTATCAAGTGTTCTGATTATTTCGTGTTCCTGATTGTTTGCTGTTGAACCCATCCACTGAAATTTTTTTACTTATTTGGGGGTTCCAAAATTTCCATTTGGTTCTTCTTTTTGCCTTCTACTTCTTTGCTGAGATTTTTTTTTAAATATTTATTTATTTGGCTGCACTGGGTCTTAGTTGCGGCATGCAGGATCCTCCTTGTGGTATATGGGATCTTTTTTTAGTTGAGGCATGCGAAATCTTAGTTGCAGCATGTGGGATCTAGTTCCCTGACCAGGGATTGAACCCGGGCCCCCTGCATTGGGAATGCGCAGTCTTAACCACTGGACCACCAGGGAAGTCCCCTTTGCTGAGATTTTCTATCTCTTCCTTTGTTTTGAGCATGTTCTTAATTGCTCATTGGAGCATTTTTATAATGTCTGCTCTAAAATCTTTGTCAAATAATTCTAGCATCTCTGTCATCTTGGTGTTGACATGTATTGATTGCATTTTTAAATTGTTTGAGATCTTCCTGGCTCTTGGTATGATAAGTGACTTTAAATTGAAACCTGGATATTTTCATATTATGTTCTGAGACTCTGGATCTTATTTAAACCTTCTGTTTTGCTGACTTTTTCTTGCAATGGCCTGGCAGGAGAAGTGGGGAGGTGCCCTCCTGTTACTATCAGGTGGAGATAGGATTGCCCAATTAGCCTCCTTGGATACCCAAGGAAAGGGCTCCCCATTACTGCTGGGCTAAAGTGAAAGTTCTGGCTTTCCAGTAGGCCACAGCTAATACTTTTCCAGTGGGCAGTGACAGAGTGTTGTTACTGCTCCCCACAAGGCTTCCACTGGCATGGGGGTATGTGCAGCCTCATCACCACTGGGCATTGTTGAAAGTCCTTAAAGTCCTGACTAAGCATCTTCTGAAACTATATCAGTCAAGAGGGGGCAATGCCTTGTAACTGCCAGATAAGAATGATAATCCCAGCTCTCCTCTGATACCACCCTGGCAGGAACTTGGGGCACTTCATTATAGCCTCACAAGGGTGGAAGTGTAAGCTCCCCACTTGCCCTTGTGGCATGGGTTGGGGTAGGGTAAGTTTTTTTCTATGGTGTTTGGCTGGAGTGGAGTGGTTATCGTCTAAAAGTTTTCTGTCTGGCTAAGCTGCCTCTTTTCTGGTCCTCTGGCTATAGGGAGCAGGCTTTTCTTGGGGAGTTTTTTGTCTGTTGCCCATTGGAGTTTCCTGGTTACCAGCTTCTTCAGCTCCAAGTCTGGCACCTTTGAGGCAAAAAGAAAATCCAGACAGCTCACTGTGTTGTTCCTTGGATCCCAGGTTCCCTAGCAGTTCTGCCTTCTTCTCTCCACCTTTCAGAGTTTCTTATGCTTGTTTTTTAATATAATGTTCAGGGTTTTAGTAATAAGAATAGAGAAATGTACACCTATTCCATCTTTCTGGAAGCAGAAGTTCATACATTTTAAAAAACTTATTTCAAAATAATTATAGATTCACAGAAAGTTGTTAAGATAATACAGAGAAGCCCCATGTGCCCTTCACTCACTTTCCAGCAATGGTTATATTTTATACAACTACAGTACAATATAAAACCCAGGAAACTGATATTGGGGTGTGTGTGTGTATAATTCTGTCATGCATTATGTGTGTAGACTTGTGTGACCATTAGCACAATAAAGATACAGAACTATTTCATCACCACAAAGATCTCCCTCATGCTACCGCTTTATAGTCATTCCCTGCTCCCCCCTAACCCCAACACCATTCCTAACCCTTGGCAACTACTAATTTCTTCTTCATCTCAATAATTGTGTCATTTATATAGATGGAATCATGCAGTAGGTGACCTTTTCAGACTGGCTTTTTTCACTCAGCATACTGCCCTTGAGATCCATCCAAATTATATCAATAGTTCATTCTTTTTTACTGCTGAGTCATATTCCACAATCCATATAGTTTTAAAAGACCTAGGTGATCACTTTATTTCAGACCCAGTAGCTTCACTCACCTGCTTGGCAGGACAGCCACATCTCTAAATTCATGATTAGGGACTTCCCTATTGGTCTAGTGGACAGCCACATCTCTAAATTCATGATTAGGGACTTCCCTATTGGTCTAGTGGTTCAGATTCGGTGCTTTCACTGCCACAGCCCAGGTTCAATCCCTGATCAGGAAACTGAGATCCCATAAGACGTGCAGTGCAGCCAAAAAAAAATCATGATGAAACATTCATTTGTACATACTGTGCTTTGTATGGAACAAAAGAGGACATACACAATGCCCAAACAAAGATAAGACTATGCAGGGCTTCCCTGGTGGCGCAGAGGTTGAGAGTCCACCTGCCGATGCAGGGTCCACAGGTTCGTGCCCCGGTCCTGGAAGGTCCCACATGCCACGGAGCGGCTGGGCCCGTGAGCCATGGCCGCTGAGCCTGTGCGTCCGGAGCCTGTGCTCTGCAATGGGAGAGGCCACAACAGTGAGAGGCCTGCGTACCGCAGAAAAAAAAAAAAAAGATAAGACTATGCAAACAAGGAAAGGTAGTTTTATAGAAGACTCAAGAGCAAGAGGGTTGAGTAGCAAAAAGATGCTATTGCTGTCTGTAAGGATTCTTGAGAGCAGTTTCTAGTTTGTGGTAGTTATGACTTTAAAAACAACTTGAGGGGAACTTCCCTGGTGGTGCAGTGGTTAAGAATCTGCCTGACAATGCAGGGGACACGGGTTCAAGCCCTGGTCCAGGAAGATCCCACATGCCGTGGAGCAACTGAGCCTGTGCACCACAACTACCGAGCCTGTGCTCTAGAGCCCGCGAGCCACAACTACTGAGGCCAGCATGCCTAGAGCCCACGCTCCACAACAAGAAAAGCCACCCAATGAGAAGCCTGCGCACTGCAACGAAGAGTAGCCCCTACTCACAACAACTAGAGAAAGCCCACCCACGGCAATGAAGACCCAACGCAGCCAGAAACAAAAAATAAATAAATTTATTTAAAAACATATATATATTACTTTCCTCCTGGAGTATCTCTTTTATCAGTCAGGTAGGTTCAGCTGCATGTAACAGAAAACTCAAGATAATGTATGACCTTAATAAAAAAGATGTTTACTTCTCTTCCAGGTAAAAGAAGTTTAAGGTAGAAGTACGTGGCAGCTCTTCAATCTTTAGGACCTATGCTCCTTCTATCTTGCTAACACCATCCTTAGTTGCCAATTCATGGTCCAAGATGTTGCTTGCATTTCAAGCAAACATCATATCCACATTCCTGTCAACAGAAAAGAGAAAGGGCAGAAAAAAAAGGCATGTTCTCTCCTGCCACATGGCCTCCCCTAGTTACGAGCTGTGGGAAATGTGCTACCACCCATTGCCGATGGTCATGCATACTGATAAAAATTAGGCATCCTCTTATTAAAGATACTAAGAGATACTGGGGTAGGCAATTAGTAATGTCTAACTGCCACTCTAGGCTCTATTGTTATTCTTTTTGTCCTCCTCGCATGCTTCTCTCTCTAGCAGAGCCCTGAGAGATAAAAGGGATGATGAGTGGGAAAATACAGCATTTGAGTGTAGAGGTAAAATTCTTTGTCCTACTTTTTAATTCTATATTCTTTCAACAAGCATCCCCAGAAAGTACTAGGATGTGATGTACAGGCAAAGAGGAGGGGGGAAGGATTAAGAGACCTGTTTCTCAGGGTCATTGTGAAAGCTAAGTACTTACAAAGGGCTTTGAGATCTTGGCCTCCTGTGCTGAGTTCAAAGTCGCATCATCATATGAGGACGTAAGTCACCTTATGGGCTTTTCTTTTTCAAGAATGTGAAACCAGTTTGCCTTTATTTTTTGGCTGTGCCACACAGCATGTGGGATCTTAGTTCCCCAAGCAGGGATTGAACCCACACGCCCTGCAACGGGAGCTCGGAATCTTAACCACTGGACCGCCAGGGAAGTCCCCTTATGGGCTTTTCTTAATTGGCAGCTGGGGAAAGATACTTATTCAAAAGGAACAAGTATGGAGAACTTGGACAATCACCTGGTAGGTGATCAAAATTACTGTTACCAATGAGGGGCGGATGCCCGTGTGCCTGCCTACAGATGTGATATTCCAGGGATGCAACTGAGGACATGTACCAAACTGTAATCATGAGGAAACATCAGGCAAACCCAAAATGAGAAATGAGGAACATCCTATTAAACAAAAGCCGGTGAAATAATCAGTGTCATAAAAGACAAAAGAGAGGCTGAGGAATTGTTCTAGATTAAAAGGAGACTAAGGAGACGTGACAAAAAATTAATGTACATGATTCCAGAGAGGATTCTCTACAGGAAAGGGGAAAAAAATACAAGGACAATGTTGGATCAGTGGGGCAAAAATGAAACATGGTTGGTAGATTAAATTTTTTTTTTTTTTTGCATTACACTGGCCTCTCACTGTTGTGGCCTCTCCCGTTGTGCAGCACAGGCTCCGGACGCGCAGGCCCAGCAGCCATGGCTCACGGGCCCAGCCGCTCTGCGGCATGTGGGATCCTCCCGGACCAGGGCACGAACCTGTGTCCCCTGCATCAGCAGGTGGACTCTCAACCACTGCGCCACCAGGGAAGCCCTAGATTAAATTATTGAATCAAGGTTGATAACTAAACCACAGTTGTATAAGAGAATATACTTATTCTTAGGAAATACACACTTAAATATTTATGGTAAAGGGTATGATACAAGCAATTTACTCTCAAAAAGTTCAGAATAAAAAAGAATGTATATATATGGAGAGAGAGAGAGCACAAGCACAAATGATAAAGCAAATGAGGTGAAATGCTAACAGGTAACAAAAGGTGATGGGTGATTCTGATTAAAGGGTATATAAGTGTTCTTTATGCAGTTCTTAAACTTTTCTGTAAGTTTGAAATCTACCACCCTGACCCTTAAAGAGCAAGAACAATAAGGATCATTCGGACTTTTTTATTCCTGCACTTGTCTGATGAACTATTCTAGATGCTGAATTTGATCCTGTGCCAGAAAGTCTAACCTTTAAATTTTCAATTGGCAGGGAAAGAAATGTCTTCAATTAGTTAACGTTTATTAAGGTTTTCATGTAAAACAATATACCAGGCAAGCCTTTGGGACACTTCTGTCAGAGGAACAAGTATGGAGAATTTGGACAATCAACTGGTAGGTGATCAAAATTACTAGAGTAAATAGTAATTTACTGAATAAATTACTATTAGTAATAGTGATTTAGTATTAGTAGATAGTAATTTACTAACACTAATTTACTAATAAATTACCTTAGCAAAATTAGTAAGGTAGGCCAGGCTTTTTTCTTCTGTTCACCAAGTGAAAGATACCATCTGACCGAAGCTATGTAATTGGGACAAGCACTTAATCATCACTGGACTTTTTCCATACAGGATGACCAAGTTAGCCTGTGGTTCTATGCAAGGATCCCATTTCTCATGCAGCCTGGAATCAAGAGGCCTGGCATGCTGACAAAACCATTAAAGCCATGCAGTAGACATGATGACAGCTTGGACTTTTTTTTATACAGCAGGTTCTTATTAGTTATCCATTTTATACATATTCATGTATATATGTCAATCCCAATCTCCCAAATCAACCCACCACCACCCCCCTGCCACCACTTTCCCCCCTTGGCGTCCATACGTTTGTTCTCTACATCTGTGTCTCTATCTCTATTTCTGCCCTGCAAGCCAGTTCATCTGTACCATTTTTCTAGATTCCACATACATGCGTTAATACACGGTATTTGTTTTTCTCTTTCTGACTTACTTCACTCCATGACAGTCTCTAGGTCCATCCACGTCTCTACAAATGACCCAATTTCGTTCCTTTTTATGGCTGAGTAATATTCCATTGTATATATGTACCACATCTTCTTTATCTGTTTGTCTGTCAATGGGCATTTAGGTTGCTTCCATGACCTGGCTATTGTAAATAGTGCTGCAATGAACACTGGGGTGCATGTGTCTTTTTGAATTATGGTGTTCTCTGGGTATATGCCAAGTAGTGGGATTGCTGGGTCATATCGTAACTCTATTCTTAGTTTTTTAAGGAACCTCCATGACAGTCTGGACTTTAACTATACTTCCCATGGTTTTGGATCATGGCCCATAGGAAAGGAAGCAAATGTTACCCCACATCAACACTAACTTCTTCAATTCTTGGTATCTAGTAGTAGTCTGGTTTGTACCTATACAAATGCTCACATTACAGTTGACTCATATTTTAGAATTAAAACCAGATGTCTAAAGGCATAAATCAATAGCAGTAAGTTTATCTTCTTTATAGCCTCTTACAAAGGAAATGTCTTATGATCATTCATTATAATAATAGTTTGCCCTAGAAAGAGTTAATAAACAAAATAAAAAGAACCTTCCTTAGAACTATTTATTCCTACTTTTGTTCACTGTAGTTAAAACTTGTTAAACTTTTAAGTCATCATATTGTTTTTCTGAAGCTATGTAAAACACTTTCTTCAAAGACTAGAAATGTTTCTAGGGTGGATATTCAACCTTAAAAACATACTGTGGAAAAAGCTTCCTTTTAGGAAAACCTGGGTTGTTTTCTGTGTATCCACAGGCTCTTTACCCTGAGCCTCAGAGCTATACAAAACAGAAACTTGCTGAGTCATATATAAGCTGGCTTGGCAGTTTCCCCTAACAAACCCTTAAGTCTGCAGAAGATTTTAAAAACAAATCTGAGCTATAAAAGTCATATAAACTATCAATTTCTGAGACTTAAGTCCTCCTTAAAAAGATGTGACAATAAAAAACTAAAAGGCAACAAGTAGTCCTGGCAAAAGCTCAGACTAGTAAGTTGACTCAGCTCCTACAGAGGCTGGGCATAAAGATCTCACTGTAAGGATATCTATTTCTAACCTCTTGTTTACCTAGATGTGGTGATTTATTTGCCTAAATTAGCTTCTCTTCAAAATATTCATGAGTTTCTAGGAAAAAAAAGTAATCTACCCATTGTCATTTTAATTTCTAGCTACAAATCTTTTCAAAATTATAGACACATACATAGAGTTATACTCTTTTTATTTTTTTTTTAAATTTATTTATGTGGTTGGGCCGGGTCTTAGTTGCAGCAGGCGGGCTCCTTAGTTGTGGCAATGCGAACTCTTAGTTGCAGCATGCATGTGGGATCTAGTTCCCTGACCAGGGATGGAACCCGGGCCCCCTGCATTGGGAGCTCGGAGTCTTAACCACTGCGCCACCAGGGAAGTCCCCAGAGTTACAATCTTGAGTAAAATAGATCCTAAGACAGAGTTTGCCAAACCCACTAATAATAATCAAAATTTCCTAGGGAGCTTTCCCAAAATGCAAATTTCCTAACCCTAAACCAGATATATAGAATCAAAATCTGGCATCTTTATTTTGGAAAAGGTCCTCCATAATTCTGATCACCAGGCCAGGTTGTAAACTGCTGGTTTAGGGCACCCTCTAACCATCACTATAACAATAACCTCAGATGGGAAAGGTGGCTTCTTTTGTTTTTTTTTAAATAGCTAATGATTCAAAATCCAAAAGATACAAAAAGGTGGCAAACCTTTCTCCTTCATCCCTGTCCCCCAGTCACCCATTTACTCTTCATGGGCAACCAATATCTCCAGCTGCTGATCTGCCCTTCCAGAGATCCTTTAAGCACACACAGGCACATACAGGTACCTCCTTTACAAAAGGATAGCAGCAAACAATACATTGTTATGTGAACAAACCAAAGTGCAGGGCAATGTGTATCTCGGAGTTCTTTCCCCATCAGTATAGAACTTCCTTATTCTGTTTCAACAAGCATGGTACATGCCACTTCGTGGATGTAACGTACTTGATAAACCAGTCCCCTTTCACTGGACACCTATGTGATTTCCAGTCTCTTGCTATAACGCATAATCTTGTACACAAGTCACTTCATACATGTGCAAGTCTATCTGTAGGATAAATTCCTAGACATAGAAACACTATGTCAAAGGATACAAGTATTGTAATTCTGAGCGATGCTGCCAAATTGCCCTCCCCAGAGGTTATACAATTTTCACTCCTACCTGTAGTATGAAATAGTTTAGATTTTACACTGAGCTGAATATGAACAGTGGCGATGGCTTACTTTCTAGATGCCTCCCTGAAAATATCCTCCTTTTAAAGCCTAGTAACAAATAACATTCTGCAAACACCTTCTGCACCATGAAAATCTGCATAGTTTTCTCATTACTAATAGAACATTTTCTGACTATTTGAAGTCCAAGAAAAAGAGGAGCTGAGTGAAAGGAGGTTAAGGCAATTCTTGCTGCTGTTAGCTGACACGCACTCACCGTGAAGCCTTTTTCCCTACTTTAGCATAAAAGAATTAAAATTTTCCACTCACTACACAAAGTATTATTAATGTGAAAAATTAACCAGGTGCTGTTTATTATTTTAATCAACAAAAGCTCTACAAGTGTTGGATTTACCAGTTTTTGCACAAGAGAACTTTACTAAATAAAGACAAGGTGCCCAAAGGGACCCACTCTACAGCTAAGGGAAAATAATGTCATACAGAGGGCATGCTGAAGAAAGAATGAGCTAGAGAAACACAATTGGACTCTCCTTTATAATACAAAAAGAATACAGAAGGGAGAAAAAAGGGAACACATTTTTAACTAAAAGAATTGACAATTTTATTTTCACATTTCACAATACAAATGAAAATTGCTTTTTCTGTCCCACCACTCCCCTCCAAAACTACTCTTTGATAGGAAGGGGGAGCAAGTCTTCCTTGTCATCCTGTTAGAAAACATCCCGAGTCACAGCACCATGATCTCCTGGTGAAGTAATATAAAACTGATATAAAGAGGTTCCCCAATCTCCTTATCTGTCTGGTCGAGTCATTCCTGGCCGGGTGGGCACCATCATGGGACGGGCAGGAGGTCTCATCATTGGGGGCCCAGGCATCATTGGCATGTGGCCTCCCATAGGTGGCCTCATTCCAGGAGCTGCAGGTAAAACAAAGAAAAGGAAAAAAGACAGTCAAAAATACTACTTAGGAGAGCTTGATGGGACTTCAATTAAAGACAAAAAAGTAGCCCCCCCCTGCAAAATGCTGGAAAAAAGACATACTTGACAGAAGAAATGCAACAAATTCATCACATCTGTAAATTACTTAGACATTCTCAAACAAAAAACAAAAAGGTCAACACAAGAACCATATGGGAATCATGATCTAATGATACTAAGGGGGAAACTATTAATAGACTGCTTTCCAGAAATCACCAGGGACTAGTTCCCTAAATTGACCTTTTTTCTCACTCAGGGAAATTCACAACTAAGTCACATGTTAGTCAGCTCTTTTAATCAGTTCTATCCACCATATAACCAGGAGCTATTTCATGAAGGTACACAGGCACGGAGGACAATCTTACCACTAAGCGTTTGTTCGGAGTTGTAGGAAAGGTGAGCAGGAGGCCCATGCTGAGAACCTGTTAGTAACCATACTTAGCTCAAGTCAAGAAAAATAATAGGCAATAATGTGATTTATAACAATTAGCACACACACACAAATTTGATTTTTCTAATACATTTCAGAAACTATTAATGAGTTTTTTTTAAGTGTCCCATCAATACACCAGCCAAATAAATGAGTCAGGGAAGGGAGGGCAAGCAGACAGGTGAGGGTTGGGGAGGAATACAGGCAGCTTCACGGGAGTGGTAATGTTCTACTTCCTCAGCTGGGTGGTGGGTTCATGGTATTAATTGTATTACTACGCCTTATAATTTTCATGTTACATATCTTCTTTTTAAATATCAAATTTTACCTAATTATTTATTTTCAACTAAATCATTTTGATTAAAGGCTTGCAATAAATGCTTCAAAAGAAAACTATATTTAAAGTTGAATATAGCCTTATCACAAAAAGTAAAACACAAGGGTATGCAAAAACACAAAATCCAACAGGTACAGAATTGAATTTCAACAGAAACAGAAAATACTAAAACTTCTAAATATCTTATTAAAAAATCCCTCCATAACATAACCTGTATTCAGCATTTCTTAGAAGAAACTGATCTAGACCAAAGACTGAAAATGACTCCCCTGAAAACTTTTTCTTTGGTCTCCATAATGCCTTAAATCTTAATTAGTTGTCAACATTGGCAATTAATATGTCTTGTTACTAATAAGTAATTCTAGACTTCTTTTTTCATCTTTTTAATGTGGAAATGTTCAAACATACACAAGCATAGAAAAAAAGAATATAATGAACATCCATGTACCCATCAACCAGCTTAAACAATTATCCACCCGAGGGCAACCTTGTTTTATCTTATCCTCACACATTCTTATCCTTGCCCACCCCCCAGCTACTCAGTTACTTTAATGCAAATCCCATAATTTTATTATTTTATGCTGGCTAAAAACTACAACAACAACAACAACAAAATACTCGGGCAAATTGGCAACACTAAGCCTGTATTCTCAAATGTCAACCATAGGTTGACCCTGAGTTCTAGAAGGCTTCTTTGCATGTGACAAGCATTCCCCCCGATTCACATCCCTAACCCCTCTAGGGATGTGAATCTGTGATCCCAATTTAAGAATGCAAAAGACATCTGAATCACTTAGATTGTGTTTTGGATTCACAAGCCAGTAAAGCAGGAATTCTCTTTATCTAAACTCTCCCACCCCTAAATGATACCCACAGCAAGCATACTGAATGTTTCTGGCCAGGAAGCTACTCTAATGCCTTTGCACCTTGTCTTACCAGTTGAGTTGTAGGCTTCTTATGTCAGTTGTATTTACTCTAATTACATAATTTAATTATTCTGCAAACTGATGAAATAAGAATGTAGAAAAAGAACGATTTCTATAAAAACTAAGCTGATAATAAGAAAGTCTCAGGCAAATCATCCCCCAAAAGTACTCACAAATTTGGTAAGCGAAACGATCATAAAAAATAGAAACTAAATTGCCTCACAAGGTCTCTAACCACTTCAAAGAAAATGAAACTGAGGTTGGTAAAGGACGCATTATGAGTATGGCTTTCTGGTTTATGCAAGAAATATATGGTGTTCCAGTCAGTAGACTCATTCTCAAAGCAAAGGCCCTGACCATGTATCAGAAAACTCTGCAAATTAATGTACATTTATGTTTATGTTAAAATAAAATGTTTGAGGCATAAGTTTTTCCCCCTTCCTGAATAAAAGACTAACTACCAGGCCTAAGGCCTTTTTCATAAATACTAATTAACCTAGTTAACCTGCAAGATTAAATCAGCAATAGGCGGTAGCTCTGCTCCAAATCAAAACCAAGAAAAGCAGCAGCACAAATACATATCTACCATTCTCCGCATTATAAATGGCCAAAAGTCAGGAGGGGGTGAGGAAACAGGAGGGACAGAGGAGAAGGAAAAAAGAGGCAGTCTTATCCTGCTTTCAGTTGCACAAGGTCTTTGGATACCATCCAATTACACTGATAAACCAAGTATTTCTTTTTATCATTATAGATTCACCAAATGTAATTTGTTGCAATACATTTAGACAGCTAATTAAGAATTCTATTTAAATGGAAAGCTAAAACACAATGGAGCATCCAAGAAGGAAAGAGATTCAAACTTACCAGGTCCCACTGGCATCATCCCAGGAGGAGGAGGGCCCATCATTGGCATCATAGGAGGGCCCCCCATGTGGGGTGCTGGCATCATCCCAGGGCGAGGAGGACCCGCTGAAATAAAGAATGGGGCCTGAGGCTGAGATATGCCTGTATATTAACATTTTCTCTTCTCAGTGAAATAGGGCCTCATGATCTGGCCCAAATTCTGGCCCAAATAGTTCTGTAACTTCTTATGGTTTCTTTTATAACAGCAGATTCACAAAAATCAGCGGGCTACAAAACTTTAGTTACATTATGACTAAAAAACAAGAACAAGCCTGCCTAGACAGAAGTGTAAAATAAAGATAAGTTTCTCAGGGCTTCCCTGGTGGCGCAGTGGTTGAGAGTCCGCCTGCCGATGCAGGGGACACGGGTTCATGCCCCGGACCGGGAAGATCCCACATGCTGCAGAGTGGCTGGGCCCGTGAGCCATGGCCGCTGAGCCTGTGCGTCCAGAGCCTGTGCTCCGCAACAGGAGAGGCCACAACAGTGAGAGGCCCGCGTACAGCAAAAAAAAAAAAAAAAAGTTTCCCAGGTTAAAAAGATTCCAACAGTTTAAATTTTTAAAAGAAGGGTATTATCCCCCTGATGAACTTAAGCCACAAGTACCTAATTTCAAATCTTTTTTTTTTTTCCAATCAAAACTATGTTTAAGAGAGTCTTTGGAAATACGAAAATGTTTCCGCACAGATATTCCTGAACAATAACAATCTGGAACAACTCAGATGTCCAACAATAAGCAAATGGTGAGACTGATTATGTACATTCATACCACTGACTATTCTACCATTAAAAATAATGGAGTTGAGTGCCAGCCAGTCAGGATAGAGTAGGAGAGCAAGCCTGTGATCCTGATCAGGTCCCAGGATGGCAGGATTCCAAGGAGGGTTTGGTGGGTCACTAGTGGTCTACCTGCATTAGTGTGCAACTATTATAAACAGCCTACTTCTCTGTGTTTATATCCATGATAATTTACAGGACTGAGTTTAGGTCTCTGAGTTCAATTTTAATCTGAACCCTTCCAGGAGGGCCAAAGAACTTATGGCCTAGTTGCTCAATGTCCTCCTGTCTGTCATGCAGAAACAACAAACCTTCCCAGAGAGTAGAGTCCTTTGATCCACTCCTCTTTTAACTATGCAATTTTTGTCTCTCACAGGTGTATATATATTGGTTTTAGATGAGTTACAAGGTTGGGAGAGAGACTGAGGAGTTTATCAGCTACATCAGTCCTCCAGTGTTGCATTCATAGCAGTAAACAACTCAGCAGCAATACCTCTTTATACATCAGCTCATCTAATCACAGGTACATTCTGAGCTTTCCATTGACTCTATCTCAGACCCATTTGAGATGCCACAAATATAATACCCTAATAATAAGGTAATCAGAAGGTAACTCTAAAGATATTTCAGAAATTATACCACTGAAGTTGTTTTCTATTACTGCCTATGTATTCATTTAATGAACATTTGAAAGCCAACTGTGAGATAATCTAACAAAATCAAGGGTAATCTGCCCAGTTACACCCCTTAAGATAAAAACTTTATAAACTTACGGAGACTGGGGGGAGGTGGAATCATTGCCCCTGCAGGAGGAGGGGCAGAGAATGGAGTAGGAGGTATCTTTCCTTGTTGGAATGCAGCAGCTTTGGAGAGTGAGGAAAAAAACAACAAACAGTGAATGAGAATTCAGCAACCCATTTATTTACTAAAATAAGCACTTTCTTTTAAATTTTTAACAGTCCCATATTTCACTCTAAAAAGCATTCATCTAAGATTACTACATCATGGTCTCCACAGTTTTTAAATCAACTTTACGTACTCACAAGCTAAAACTGCAATTAATTGGTTTACTGATCTGGGTTTTTTAACCTGTTTTTATTTCATCAGCATTCCTATGGATGAATTAACTATGAGAGACTAGTTAACTACGAGTGAAAACCTCCCACCTATAAATGTCTTACCAAAGAGCAGCAGTCATCTTTAATCTGTACATGTATTTTACACTCAATTCAAGCTGCTCATAGTTTTGTTTGAAAAATGTGTGATAACTGCCCAGAGGCCAGGCTTTGTAAAATTTCAATCCTTCCTATATATGCTTTCCTCCATCAAAACAGTACACCATTTTGGTTTACCTGTTTTGAAATTAATGCACTGAGGTAAGAGATGTAAAAGAAACAAAGATTTCAAAGCAAGAGGTTGCTCCGAAGGAGATTATGATCTTGAAAAATGTCCAATAAAATTATCTTTTAATTTTTCTTTCAGACAATATGAGGCACAAATGAAAACAAAAGAAATTGAAGATTGTTTATATTTGGTTTGGGAAAGAAGTCATACATAAATACTAAAATACACACTCATAAAGTCTATTCCTGAATTTGTTAGCCCTTCCCAATTCAGTGCAGCCTGCAGCCCAGACACTCCCTCGTTCCACTCCAACCCCACAAGTGCAAAGGAGATCAAATTACTCAAGTAGATCACTGGTAATTCATGAGAACCAGATCCAAAAAATGACCTAGAGTAGAGATTTATGAACAGCTATCATATTCCTCCAAACAGAGCCTGTGCTCTCTAAGGGATCACATCCCCCAGCAAAAGCCTTTTCCAATCAAAAGTCACCTCCCACACGTTGTGTAGGACAGCCTGTAAAGGCTGAAGAGGGAGCGGCTAAGTAGCGGACTCAACATCAACATAACCCTGAACATGATGAGGTATGCCCCCAAGGGCTTGCTTCTTATCCTTTAAAAGTCCTCCATCAAAAACATTTACTCATCTTAAGTTATTCGGCTGAGCACAAAAAATAACAAACATAATGCTAACCTTTAATGCAAGAAACTTCCAACATCTTTACAAATAGAGGAGAACATGATTACATTATATTTTTTTCCCAAATGAAATGAGACAATGTCTGAGATTTGCTCCTTAATAATCCAGGAGGGGAAAGGGAGTAGATTGCCTCAACAAGGGGCAATTCTGTCCCCTTGGGAACACCGGGCAATGTGTGATGATATTTTTAGTCACAACTGGGCATTGCTATTGGCATCTAGCAGGTATAGGCCAGGGTTGCTGAACAGTCTACAATGCACAGGACAGCCCCCAACAAAGAATTATCAGGCCCCAAATATAAATAGTGCTAAGTTTGATAACTTTAGTATAAATGAAACAAGACTGCCGCAGCAGAGTGATGCGGGTGTGGCAGCCATGGGAGGTTTACTCTCTAAAGTTCTCCTTCTATTTTGCTTAAAATTTTCCATGATAGTTTTGCTTTTTTTAAAAAAAAATAAAATCACACCACAATCAAAGCCCACATTTGCCTGCCAGTTCTGGGTACAATGAATGATCAGGAAAGGCCACGTTTCAAATACACCAGGATGATCTAACATAAAAATGCAGTATCTCTTTCTGTCAGTGCCTTGGACCCAACTATCCTAAACAACAAAAATGTTCTTAATTAAATAAAAAGAGTATGGCATGTATGGCAGTGGTCCAAAACATACCCAAACTATTCTGTCACATCAGTTACTTCCTTTGTGACCAGTTATCTTTGCCAGGACAACAAAGAATAAAAGTGTCTCAAACTCTTCAAAGAGAGCTACAAACTCACCCCCACCTTTTCCTATTACAACCAGAAAACAGATCTAAAAACCATGGCTCACTACAAAGGAGGTTCTGCATAAATGTGCTACAAAATCTGGTCCACATCAATAGTGAAATATTAGGCAACTCATTCTTCTCTGCCCAAATTCCCAGTCTAATCAATACCTGATTGCTCTAACCTCAAGAATTAATATTAATGTTTTCCTATATCCCTGGGAAACCAATGACCTTCCACTTCTTTGATTCAGCACATCAGAATGCTCCTATTTATCATTCAGAATGAGTTGCTTCTGTGAAAAACAACAGAGACAGGGACGAGAAAGAATGGAACCATTCTACCACATCAGAACAAGAGACTGAAACGCACTTGTTTTGTCAATCAGGCTCTGAGCCTGCTCTTCCATCCATTTCTGATAGTAGTCTTTCACATTCTCTTTGTGTTTCCTACCACTGCAGTGTGTCTTTCTCACAGATGGCTGTAAAACAAAAGGTTGTATCAGTCAGAGAAACAAATATCCAAAACCAGAAAATTTTTAAAGCCCTACCTTTTAATAGGTAGCCTGGCTACCTCTAGCAGCCTTAGCTGGTGCCAAAGCATCACTTAAAAACATTATCCAGCAACGTACTGTGGTAATTTACCTACTGTATTTATTATCTAAACCAGGGGTCAGAAAACTATGGCCCATGGGTCACCCACCTGATTTTGTGGAAAAAAAGTACTGGAACACAGTGGTGTTCATTTGTTTATGTATAGTCTATGTCTTGTCTCTACAACAGCAGAGTTGAGCAGTTGCAACAAAGACTGTTTGGTCCACAAACCCAAAATAATTACAAGCTGGCATTTGAAGAAAAAGTTTACAATCCACTGATCGAGAAAACAATATCATATAATGCCCTTTCTTAGGCCATTCTACAGCAAAATAATATAGCTTACATACATTTAAATAACACTGTTTATGGGAGTATATTCTTTTGAAGGACCATGGGTCTAGAAAACAGACTCCATGTGAATAACACACAAACCTTTGTCTCTAGCCCAATAATCCTTTTGTTCTTTCTTTAACAGTTTTATTGAGGTAAAACTGACATAAGATAAACTCCACACACTTAACCTTTTGGTTTTTTAAGTTAACATTTATTTAACTCTTACTACATGCCAGACACCATGCTATGTACTTTACAAGGAGTGCCTCAATCTCTATAGAAATCACATGTGCATGGTACAGTGGAATACTAATCAGAAAGAACGAATCACTGATACATGCAATACGGACAAATCTCAAAAACGTGCTGAGCAAAAGAAATCAGAAACACAAAGAGTATATAAGGATCCATTCATATGAAGTTTAAAACCAGTAATAATGATCTTTAGTCATAAACACCAGATCAGTCAGTGCCAGGGGTGCAGGGGACTGATTGCAAAACAACACAAGGAACTTTCTGGAGTGATGGAAATGTTCTATATTTTGATGCATACATGAAGTTGTAATCATTTGACAAGTCATCAAACTGTACACTTAAAATGTGTGCATTTAATTGAATATAAATTATAATTCAATACAATTGATTTTAAAAATCACAAGGTTGGACTTCCCTGGTGGTGCAGTGGTTAAGAATCCACCTGCCAATGCAGGGGACATGGGTTCCATCCCTGGCCCAGAAGATCCCACATGCCGCAGAGCAACTAAGCTGGTGCGTTACAACTACTGAGCCTGTGTTCTAGAGCCCGCGAGCCAGAACTACTGAGCCCGCAAGCTGCAACTACTGAAGCCCGTGCGCCTAGAGCTCGTGCTCTGCAACAAGAGAACCCACCGCAACAAGAAGCCTGAGCACTGCAACAAAGAGTAGGCCCTGCTCACCACAACTAGAGAACAAATGCCTGCACACAGCAACGAAGACCCAATGCAGCCAAAAATAAAATTAATTAATTAATTAATAAAAAAATAAAAATCACAAGGTTATTGGGACTTCCCTCGTGGTCCAGTGGTTAAGACTCCACACTCCCAATGCAGGCAGCCTGGGTTCGATCCCTGGTCAGGGAAGTAGATCCCACATGCCGCAACTAAGAGTTTGCATGCCACAACTAAAGATCCCACATGCCACAACCAAGACCCGGCAAAGCCAAATAAATAAATTTTTTTTTAATCACTAGTATGTATAAAATAGATAACATGAGAACCTGCTCTATAGCCACTCTACTTCACTTCGCTGTACAGTAGAAACTAACACAACATCGTAAAACAACTATACCCCAATTAAAAAAAAAGTTAAAAAAATTTTTAAAAATAAAATGTTTGGTTCTACTGGAAAAAAAAAAAGAAATTAAAAAGAAATCATCCACTGCATGCAACTCAATTGTCAGGAAGGACATTTGAATTTTTTTTTAATTTATTTATCTATTTTTGGCTGCATTGGGTCTTTGTCACTGTGCGCAGCTTTCTCTAGTTGCGGTGAGCGGGGGCTACTCTTCGTTGCAGTGTGCGGGCTTCTCATTGCGGTGGCTTCTCCTGTTGTGGAGCACGGGCTCTAGGCACATGGGTTCAGTAGTTGTGGCTCGTGGGCTCTAGAGCACAGGCTCACTAGTTGTGACGCACGGGTTTAGTTCTTCCGCGGCATGTGGGATCTGCTGGACCAGGGCTTGAACCTGTGTCCCTTGCATTGGTAGGTGGATTCTTAACCACTGCACCACCAGGGAAGCCCCAGGACATTTGAATTTTCACAGAAGAAAAATAAGAAAATAAACCCTTTACCTACTTAAAAAGAAAAAAAATCACAAGGTTATTATCTTCTGTTTATGCTTAAAGACTTGTCTCAAAACACATAGATGGTAAGCAGCAAACTAAGGCCTGGAATCCAGATCTCATTCAGATGCTCCTCACAGCTGCCTTCCTCCCTCCTAAGTCTCTTCACGTGACTGCTTCAGCAGCAGCATATACGACCAACGTCGTGTGAGCAAAACTGTCTTTTTTATGGTCTGTATCTCAAAATACTGTTCCCTGTCACCCAACCACTGCTTACACTAATACCACAATGATGCCTTAAGCCTAATAACAAAATCATGCCTAAGAACCAGCAAAACCTCAAAAGTTAGAGCACTGAATGTTTTATACATTCATACTGAACGTTTTATACATTTCGAAGTCCACCACAGGTACTGCTTCAATCACTATGGAAACTTCCTATTTTCACAAGGTATCATGTTAGAACAGCAGTATTACAAGGATTCCTGACATTTCTCATAAAGAGATATTTATTATAAAGAGAGACTTTTCCATTCTCTGAATTCCAGCATTACCAAGATGAGTGAGTATATGACAATATAGCACTGGAAAAGGGTAGAAAGGCATAGCCGCCCATACTAACAACTTCAAAAAATTATGACTAGGGGTTTGAACTAGAGAGGGGGTTAGGGACACAAAACCAAAACAAAACAGAAAGATGGGGGATCTATAGGCAAGCTACTACCACTACCAACTTACTGGAGGAGTCTCCTCCAGGACAATCTATAATAATATTTAGAACTATTATTTCTTCAAGAGGAACCACCCTACTTACATGTTCCACAAATCTATTAATGCTGAACTACATCTAACCATGTGTTAGAAAGAATTCCAAATGAAGTGACAACAGAGGAATTATTGGCTAGGTTCTTGCATCTATTCAAGATGACATCATAATCGAATTCTAATTTCATCAGGTCTCTGCAGAGGCAGCAAAGTAGAGAGCTGCAATTCTGAAGGTATGGCTCACAGACACCACTCAAAGTGAAAGACAGACCAGTGAATTTTAATGTTAAAAGAGCGTATGACATGGTTTCAGATTCCACACTGCAACTAGCCATGTGCTGAGTTTTCGTGCAATAATATAAAGTAATAAAGAATATCCACGATTGTCTAAAACTGCTATTAAAGTACTCCCATATCCATGTGAGGATGGATTCATCATATACTTCAACCAAAACATAGTGCAACAGATTTGAAGTAGAAGATGAGAATCTGCCAGCTTCCATTAAGTCAGATGTTACACAGGATTCCAAAAATGTTAAAATGCCATTCTTCGTACTTAATTTTTTTGTTTTGGAAAATAGCTATTTTTCACTTTTAAAGTGTTATTTGTATTACAAGTAAAAAGTCTGTTATCATTACCTTTAAATGAATTAATAAGCATTTTTTAAGTTTAAGTTTTAACTTCAAATACAGCAAATTTTAATGGACATAACCCACCTTTTTTTCTCTTTTTGAATAATCCAGTAATTTTTAAGAGTGTAAAGGGACCATGAAACAAAAAAAGTTTGAGAGCTGCTGGCATAGAAGCTCTGGAGTTAGACTGCCTAGATTCATCTTCCAGCTCTATACAACTTACTGGTTTTGTAACATCCAGTCAGTTATTTATCCACACTGCCTCAGTTTCCCCCTTTGTAAAATGGGAGATAACACCAACCTCATAGGATTAACATGAGCATTAAACAAAATGATACATGGAAAGCATTTGGAACGCTGCCTGACATACAATAAATATTCAATCTTAGTCGCTATTATTTGTTAAGCAGTTTTTAATCAAATCAAAGTATTCGGTTTAAAATTTAGGCATTTCTTTCCAATTTAATCAGTCAAACATTTAAGAGCCTTGACACAACGAAATATTTGAACTTCAGAACGTTTTCCTAGAATTTTTACTTGTCATATAAATTTTTTTCATCTTTAAACTTGCTAAAGCTTTATTATTTCGGGTCTCCACTGAAAACACTGACTGATGGAAGACTAGCAACTTTGAATTATGAAGACAGTTACAGGAAGAGTGGAAAAACAAACACCCCAAAGTATTTTCTCCAAGCATTAGCCCTTAAACCTTAGCAAGATGAAATGCACAAATTACAAAATTTTTAAAAATCTAATTTAGGGAGTTCCCTGGTGGCCTAGCAGTTAGGATTCCGGGCTTTCACTGCTGTGGCCTGGGTTCAACCCCTGGTCATTGAACTGAGATCCCACAAGCCGCACGGTACAGCCAAAAATAAAAAGCCTAATTTATTACATATAAGGCTTTTCTTAGGTTTCCTTTTGTTAAAAAAATAACTTTATTGGGCTATAATTCACAGATAATTCAATTTACAAATTTTAAGTGTACAATTCAATGGGTGTTCGGTATATTCACAGAGTTGGGCAATCATCACTACAATCAATTTTTTTTAAATTATAGTTGATTTACAAATATTATATTAGTTTCAGGTGTAAAAGACAGTGATTCAATATTTTTGTAGATTATGCTCCGTTTAAAGTTACAAAATAATGGCTATATTTCCCCTGTGCTGTACAATTAGCTATTTATACACAGTAGTTTATACCTCTTAATCCCATACCTCTATTTTGCCCCTCTCCAATTCCCTTTCCTCACTGGTAACCACTAGTTTGTTCTCTAAATCAATGAGTCTGTTTCTGTTTTGTTATATACATTCGTTTGTTTTATTTTTTTAGATTCCACATACACGTGATAACACAGAGTATTTTTCTCTGACTTATTTCACTAAGCATGATACTCTCTAGGTCCATTCATGTTGTTGCAAATGGTAGACATATACGGTTTTTTGAAGCTGAAAAGAAACACTACTTACAGAGTCATGGGTGAGGTATGTATCGCAGTAGTCACAATAAAACCTGGAAAGAGAAGGAAAGTAGAGAAAGAGAAAATGACAACCCGTTAATAGATGCCCATCCACCGAGGTGCTGTTTATTGAAGGTAAAATAGAAAATAAAATAAAGTAAAAGACCTATTCACGATGAGAAGACATCAAACAGAGCGTTCTGACACAAGCCAAGCTTTTGGGTTGCCTTACGGAGAGTCGACCTCCACACTCCTAAAGAGGTATCTAGAAATCCGGGTCTCCCTTCCTCCCCCAGACCCTCTCGCTCCCCCAGAGGCTCGTGGAGCCAGAACCCGCTCTGTGCTCCCCCGCAGGGCCACAATCAGTGATCGAGACCGCGAACACCCCCATATTCAGGGCCCCACTCACTTAGGCATGTCGCTCGTCAGGCCTTTGGCAACTCCGTTCCGCGCCGCCCGGAAGTGACGCGCACAGTGAGCGCCGACGCGACGGAAGCGATGAGTCAAATGCGACTGCAGAAGCCCCACCCTGTCATCCAATCCGCCAGCTGCGCTGCGCCTGCTGTACGGCTTTGTCGGCGGAGCGAGAGGCGGGGCTTGTCCTGCTCCTTCCTTCACCTAGAGGAGTGTGGGAAGGGGGAGTATCAAGTGTCCCTGCGAGCTTCAATGCACGCACTTGTGGCCGCGATTTTCGATGCTCCTAGAAGCATGTCATTCATGCTTTCTTTCGACAGTTATCTAATGAGCGTCTGGTATGTGCCAGGCACAGCTATAAATGCTAAGAAGCCAGCAGTGAACAAAACAGACAAAAATCCTTGCTTTCTTGGAGTTGACATTCGAGTTGGGGAAGACAAATACAGTAATAAAGTCAGTATGTAGTGGGTTAGATGGAGCCAAGTGCTATGGGGAGGGAGGGAATGTAGCATGGAAGAAGGGAGTTCAAATTTAAATAAAACAGAAAGCTTGCTGAGAAAGTGATGACTGAGAAATGATAGGTTTCTTAAAGCAAGAAGGCCAGGCGCAAGCCATTTTACATAGTGTCTCTTTTTTTGAGACTCATTAACCACTGGAGGTGGCAGAATCCCCAGTTTCAAATCTCGTGGCTGCTTCCTAGCTGTGCTGCATGTGCAAGTTATTTAATCTTTCTGACTCTGTTTACTCATCTGAAAAATATGAATAATAGTTCTTACTTGTAGGCTTTGAGGAAGAATTAGATGCGAAAATGGTTGTAAAGCTTTCAGTGCAATGTCTGTACACACTAAGCCGTCCACAAATGGTAGTTATGGTTCCACAAGAGGAAACTGTTAGAAGAAACTTGTCCAGGGAGTTCCCTGGTGGCCTAGGGGTTAGGATTCCAGGTGAGAAATGGAGTATTTCCTACCATATCAGTAAACAAAGGATGTCACACTCATCAGCAATTGCAGCCCCCACTGTTGTGAGCTAGTGAGCCCTGAGGGAACTGAGGAAGGAAAAAATACCTGCCATCTAGCAGCCATCAGATTGCATTCACTCCCTACGGTGAGCCCTGAGGAAACTCAGGATGTGAAAACACAGGCCCCCAGATAGCTGATGTGCATAGCAGATGAAAGATTTCAGTGAGCCCAGACTCTTGCATCTTCCCATACACAGAAAAGCGCTAAATTCCTTTACTTGGAATATCTGATTTTCTTTAATTAACAATAATCTTTTGATGTTCAGACTACCTGCCCTTTGTTGCAAAACTGCTATATAACCTAGCTCCCTGCCTTGCCTCCTCCGAACAGTTCTCTCAGGGTTACTTGAAATGCTGCCTCCCGGGCTTAAATTCCTAAAAATTCCAGCTGAATAAAACATAACTCTCAACTTTTAGGTTGTGAATATTTTTTAAGTTGACACAGGGTTTCACAGTTGTGGCCCAGGTTCAATCCCTGATCAGGGAACTAAGATCCAATAGCTGCAGGGCAAGGCCAAAAAAAAAAAAGGTAACTTGTCCACAGGGATAACCCATTCTGGCAACAAGGCCAAACTTCCAGCCTGGTGTATCAGACTCCAAAATGGCCTGACCCCTCTTTCAGAAAAGGGAAATAGGACTTCCCTGGTGGCGCAGTGGTTGAGAGTCCGCCTGCCGATGCAGGGGACACAGGTTCGTGCCCGGGTTCAGGAGGATCCCACATGCCTCGGAGCAGCTGGGCCCGTGAGCCATGGCCGCTGAGCCTGAGTGTCCAGAGCCTGTGCTCTGCAACAGGAGAGGCCACAACAGTGAGAGGCCCACGTACCGCAAAAAAAAAAAAAAAAAAAAAGAAAGAAAAAAATGAAAAGGGAAATAGTGTTGGGAACTGGGGAGGAGGAGCTTTTGCTTCTTTTGTTCCATATTCTCTGATGGTGGAGTTGCAACCAAAATAATAAAACCTGGTGCTTTATTGGAATATTTACTATGTCCTAGTGAGACTGGAGATAGATGGGCCCCAGGCTGAACAGTGTGGACAGAAACTCCATAAAAGCAGGATGATGGAGGAAGCTGGGCCCTGCCCAGATAAGAGATAAAAGACCAGATATTCCTCATTCTCGAAGTCAAGGAGACCTTCTTGACTACACATGCACAGAAAGGCTCCTTGGAGATCAAAAAGGGAGGGGGTGCCACCTCATAGTAAGTGATGCCAACTACCCATAGGCCTCTTCACTAGAATCCATCTTGGCTAAGAGGTGCGCACGCACACAGGGAAGGACCCTGAGATATACCAAATGTGGACTCAGAACCAGGCAAAGCAAGATGATTGGACAAAGGAAACCCAGAAGAAATGCCCCATAAAAGTGATTCAAACTGCCACGAGCATGTGGCTCTCTCTCTCTGAGCCCGCCCGAGTGTCTATCCACACGTACTGTACTCTTTTTCCTTGTAATAAACACTTTACTTGCTTCACTACTTTCAATCTCTATGTGGAAATTCGTATCTTCATAGCTGATGGGTCACGGCCTTGTCACTGGCCACTGGTCCCTGGTGGTCTAGTGGCTAGGATTCAGTGCTCTCACTGCTGCTGCCCGACCTCAATATCTGGCCAGGAACCGAAATCCTGCTTCAAGCCACTGTAGGCCAAGGCCACCCTAGATCACTAGGTACTTTTGTCAACTGACAAAAAAATGCACAGGGACTTCCCTGGTGGCACAGTGGTTAAGAATCCACCTGCCAATGCAGAGGACACGGGTTCAATCCCTGGTCCAGGAAGATCCCACATGCCGTGGAGCAACTAAGCTCGTGTGCCACAACTACTGAGCCTGTGCTCTAGAACCCGTGAGCCACAACTACTGAGCCCGTGTGCTGCAACTACTGAAGCCCACGTGCCTAGAGCCCGTGCTCCACAATGAGAAAAGCCACTGCAATGAGAAGCCCGCGCACCGCAACGATGAGTAGCCCCTGCTCACCGCAACTAGAGAAAGCCCGTGCGCAGCAACGAAGACCCAACACAGTCATAAATAAATAAATAAATAAAATAAATTAAAAAAAAATAAATGTGAACCTCGGGGCTTCCCTGGTGGCGCAGTGGTTGAGAGTCCGCCTGCCTATGCAGGGGACACGGGTTCTTGCCCCGGTCCGGGAAGATCCCACATGCCGCGGAGTGGCTGGGCCCGTGAGCCATGGCCGTTGAGCCTGCGCGTCCGGAGTCTGTGCTCCGCAATGGGAGGGGCCAGAGCAGTGAGAGGCCCGCATACCGCAAAAAAAAAAAAAAAAGAAAAAGAATCCACCTGCCAATGCAGGGGACACGGGTTCGAGCCCTGGTCCGGGGAGATCCCACATGCCTCAGAGCAACGAAGCCCACGCGCCACAACTAATGAAGCCCACATGCCTAGAGCCCATGCTACGCAACAAGAGAAGCCACTGCAATGAGAAGCTCCTGCACCGCAACAAGGAGTAGCTCCTGCTTGCCACAACTAGAGAAAGCCCATGTGCAGCAACTAAGACCAAATGCAGCAAAATAAATAAATAAGTAAATAAATAAAGTTATATTAAAAACAAGGTGTTGGGTATAACATGTAAAAAGGTCCTACAAAACAATAATGAAATGACTATCGACTCAGTAGAAAAGTACAAATGGAAACTAAATGTAAATGTCTTTTAAACATATGGAAAGATACTCATCCTCATTCATAATAAAATTAATTCTAATTGAGTCACTCAGATACCTTTTATTACTTACTGGATTGGTAAAAAACCAAATGATTGAAAACTCTTAGAATAGGCATGAATATGGGTAAACAGGAATTATCATACATTACCAGCATATATAAATTGGAACAATTCCTACTGAGGGCAATTTGGCAGTGTCTACCAAAATCCCATATGTATATACCCTTTGACTAAGCATAGGAATTTATCCTACAGTTTTAGTTGCAGGTGTGCAAAATGATGTATATACAAGGTTTTTCACTGAAGCAGTGTTTGAAAGATAGAACAAAAATCTGAAAAGTTAAATGTCTATCAACAAGGCCCTAGTTGAATAAATTGTAAGACACCATAGTGGAATACTATGCAGCTATAGAAAAGAATGAGAAATATCTTTGTGTGATATGGAAATCTCTCCAAGACATATTGCTGTTTGAAAAAAAGCAAGATGCCAAGCAATGTTAATAGTAGATATCATTTCTATAAAAAAGGAGGGAGATACTATGTATTTGTATTATCTTGTAAATGCATTAACAATCTCTTAAAGGAGATGCAAGAAACTAGTAACTGGTTATCTGTTGTGAAAGGTAAAGGTGGGAAAGATATACTTCATGGTATTTTTTCAAAACTTTGGTATTCAAACTTAATTAATTAAAAAAATTAAGTACAATTTTTTTTGCTGTTTCACTTATTTATGTATTTATTTTTATTCAAACAGAAAGTCACAAAAATTACCATCATCCTCACCAGTTCACTCAGTCCCATGTAATTAATTTTTTTTATCTTGATCTTTTGTTAGCACTTTTATGAATTCATCAGTTTTCCATTAGAATTCTGAAAATGCTTATTCATTTAATTCAGCAGTATAGTCAGTTACCAGAAACCTGTACTTGTCAGTCTTTTCCATGAATTCCTTGAAGATGAAACTCTTTTATAGGAACATTTTTGCAAAAGCATCAGAGTACACCCAGGCTGTCTGTAAATGACAAAGACTTGTAAATGACAAAAGACTTAGAAATGACCACGGTTAAAGATTTGATGAAAGTTCATAATAATGCAATTGACAAGGAAATTTAGTTATTTCTGAGATATACATTTTAAAATAATAACTACAGTTATGACTTATAACATTATACCAGAACATACAAGATTTTTAGGAATTTCATGTAATGTCTGAAACATTTATATTAACATATTTCCATACAAATAACCCAAAGAAAGTGTAGTATTAGTTTTTTTTTTAATTTTTGAATTTTATTTTATTTACTTTTTTATACAGCAGGTTCTTACTAGTCATGAATTTTATACACATCAGTGAATACATGTCAACTCCAATCACCCAATTCATCACACCACCATCCCCACCCCCTCACGGCTTTCCCCCCTTGGTGTCCATACGTTTGCTCTCTACATCTGTGTCTCAACTTCTGCCCTGCAAACCCGTTCATCTGTACCATTTTTCTAGATTCCACATATATGCGTTAATATACGATATTTGTTTTTCTCTTTCTGGCTTACTTCACTCTGTATGACAGTCTCTGATCTATCCACATCTCAACAAATGACCCAATTTCGTTCCTTTTTATGGCTGAGTAATATTCCATTGTATATATGTATCACATCTTCTTTATCCATTCGTCTGTCGATGGGCATTTAGGTTGCTTCCATGGCCTGGCTATTGTAAATAGTGCTGCAATGAACATTGGGGTGCATGTGTCTTTTTGAATTATGGTTTTTTCTGGGTATATGCCCAGTAGTGGGATTGCTGCATCATATGGTAATTCTATTTTTAGTTTTTTAAGGAACCTCCATACTGTTCTCCATCGTGGCTGTATCAATTTACACTCCCACCGACAGTGCAAGAGGGTTCCCTTTTCTCCACATCCTCTCCAGCATTTGTTGTTTGTAGATTTTCTGATGATGCCCATTCTAACTGGTGTGAGGTGATACCTCACTGTAGTTTTGATTTGCATTTCTCTAATAATTAGTGATGTTGAGCAGCTTTTCATGTGCTTCTTGGCCATCTGTTTGTCCTCTTGGGAGAAATGTCTATTTAGGTCTTCTGCCTATTTTTGGATTGGGTTGTTTGTTTTTTTAATATTGAGCTGCATGAGCTGTTTATATATTTTGGAGATTAATCCTTTGTCCGTTGATTCATTTGCAAATATTTTCTCCCATTCTGAGGGTTGTCTTTTTGTCTTGTTTATGTTTTCCTTTGTTGTGCAAAAGCTTTTAAGTTTCATTATGTCCCATTTGTTTATTTTTGTTTTTATTTCCATTACTCTAGGAGGTGGATCAAAAAAGATCTTGCTGTGATTTATGGCAAACAGTGTTCTTCCTATGTTTTCCTCTAAGAGTTTTATAGTGTCCGGTCTTACATTTATCCACAAGTCTATTCTTTTTTATTATTATTACTTTTAAAAATTATTATTTTAATTGATATGTAATTGACATATAACATTATGTTAGTTTCAGGAATACACCATAAAGACTCCGGGACTTCCCTGGTGGTCCAGTGGTTAAGACTCTGTGCTTCCACAGAGTCACGTGGGGGACGTGGGTTCGATCCCTGGTCAGGGAACTAGGATCCCACATGCCACGTGGTGTGGCCAAAAAAAAAAACAAACCACATAATGACTCCATATTTGTAGATATTGTGAAATGATCGCCACAGTAAATCTAATTAACATCCATCACCATACATACTTACAAATTTTTTTTCTTGCTATGAGAACTTTCAAGATTTACTCTCTTAGCAACTTTCAATATACAAGCCAGTATTATTAACTGTAGTCACTGTTGGTTTGCAAACTTGGGAGTTCCTCTGGTGAAATCCAGAACTGGTCCCCATACACAGAGGGCAAGGGGAGAGAGCTTTTGGACACTTGATGAAGAAAAACAGTAGTTCATGTTTGATGAGATCTGGATAAGACTGCTTGTCTTGAAGAATCTCCTGGAGGGGTGAGGGGGGGTGGCCGCAGCTCACCCTGGGGACATAGGCAGTGGTGGCAGACATACTAGGGAACATTCACCCGCATGAACACTGTTGATATTGGCAGATGACATATTGGTTCCATACATTTATTCTGGGATCAGTAAATAACTATGTAAATAACTGGGAAAGAAGAAGGAGATTTTCCTTATAGCACTTCTATCTTTTAAAATATTTATTTATTTATTTTGGCTGCACTGGGTCTTAAAATGGATACTATCTGGACACTTACCAAATTTTGAATATGGATTGTAAAAATTTCCTATGGCTGCGGAAACAAATGACCACATGTTTGGTGCATTAGAATAACACACATTTGTTCTCTTACAACTCTGGAGGTCAGAAGTCCAAAATCAGTTTTCACTGGGCTGAAATCAAGGTGTTGGGAGGGTCCTAGTGCCCCTGGAGTGGTAGAGCACACAATGTCTCCAATTTTTTTTGCGATACGCGGGCCTCTCACTGTTGTGGTCGAGAATTCTCCCGTTGCGGAGCACAGGCTGCAGATGCGCACGCTCAGCGGCTATGGCTCACGGGCCCAGCCGCTCCGCGGCATGTGGGATCTTCCCAGAGCGGGGCATGAACCCGTGTCCCCTGCACCGGCAGGCGGACTCTCAACCACTGCGCCACCAGGGAAGCCCTCCAACTTACTTTTGAGTAAATCAGAAATATGTATATAAAATGGGACGAAGTATCAACAATTAGGAAATCTGGATAAAAGGTGTACAGGAGCTCCTAGTACTATTTTTTTTTTTTTTTTTTGGCCACCCCACAGCTTGCGGGAATCTTAGTTCCCCACCCAGGGATTGAACCTAGGCCACCGCAGTGAGAGTGCCAAGTCCTAACCACTGGACCATCAGGGAATTTCTGCTCCTTGTACTAATTTTGCAAGTCATTAGGTTTGATTATGCTAAAATTTAAAGGTACCAAAAACATAACTATTAGGGATAATAGAGGCAGGGATATTGATGCCAAAATCTTGGCTCTCTCTGTTTTTTTTTTAAAAATTTTAATTTATTTATTAGCTGTGTCGGGTCTTAGTTGGGGCACTCTGAGTATTTCATTGCAGTGCAAGGGCTTGTCTCTAGTTGTGGCTCTCCGACTCCAGAGAACGCGGGCTCGTAGTTGTGGCGCTCCGGCTTAGTTGCTCCAAGGCATGTGGGATCTTAGTTCCCTGACCAGAAATTGAACCTGTGTCCCCTGCATTGGAAGGCGGATTCTTAACCCCTGGACCACCAGGGAAGTCCCCAAAATCTTGGCTCTTTGTGCACTGATGCCAAAAAGAAATACGGAGACAGAGGTTTGGAGGAACGAGAAAAAAGTAGCTTTATTTTTTGCCAGGCAGAGAGAACACAGCAGGCTACTGCCTCAAGAACTGTGCCCCTCTCCCTGGGGAATAGAGAGAGGCTTATAACCCAGAGCTTGTGGTCTGGGGTAGGTGATAAGGCTCAAAGTAATGAAGTCTTGCTTTTTTTTTTCTTTTCTTCTGTAAATTCATGGCCAAAGCTGGCATCAGGTGGCTCAGCAACGGGGTCTGGTGTCCCTGAAGTTATTGGACTGTGACCTTTTTTCTGAAATGACGAGTGCTACAAGGGAGTGTAGGGGGAGAAGATGCCAGGTACAGAGTGTAATTCATATGGAGTCAGAGAGTAATTAGCTTTGTGAAGGCCAAGTCTAGCTACAAGTGTTTGTAAGTAGTAACAGCTAAAGAATAACCAAGACTGCTTAACTCTTTCAGGCCTGTTTATGCTGTTTCCAAGTCTGTTTATTGTTTCCTTATTTTCCTTGTTTATCAGAAAAGAAAAGCCTCATTTCTATTTTTGCTGCAACAATATAAGAAAAAGTTTCATGCCAGTTCTAAGGTCAGTAGGATAGATTCCTAACCTGCAGCAGGAAAATGAGTTAGGTAATAATACTTCTTTGCATCTGGATGATGTTTCTTTTCCAAATTATGTCATAGCTATTGTCTTATTTGATCTTTGCAATAACCCTGTGGGGTTGGAAGGGCAGATATTTTTATTCTCATTGGACAAATGAAAAAACTGAGTCATTTAAGGGACTCACCTAATATCCCACACAAGCTTAGTGGCAGAGTTAAAGATTAGAAATTCTCTCCAGGGACTTCCCTGGTGGTCCAGTGGTTAAGACTCTGTGCTTCCAGTGCAGGGCACACGGGTTCGATCCCTGGTCAGGGAACTAGATCCCACATGCCACAACTAAAGACTCGGCACAGCCAAATAAATAAGTAAATAAACAAATATTTTTAAGAAAGAAAGAAATTCTCTGCAGATCCTTCTGTGCTAGTTGTAAGGAGGTGGTTAAGATTGGTTGAAGTCAGACAGACCTGCACAAAAATCTTGGCTACAACTCACCTAGCTGTTTTACTCAGTGTAGGTAGGTTATGCAGTAGTGACAAATAAACCCCTGAAACGTCAGCAGCTTAGCACAACCAAGGTTTATCTGTTATTGCCGTTACAGTGTAATGTACACCAGTCCGCTCCCTTGAGACACTCTCCTCCAAGCAGTTACTCAGGGGTCTGGGCTCTGTCCTTGCAAGGGAGGAGGGGGTGGAGTGAGTCCTTGGCTTCTAGCTGTGCAAATAAGAAAGAGAGAATGGAAGTTTGGGTGGACTGTTTTAAACCTGGAAATGGAGTATATCACATCTACACTCTGTTGACCAGAACTCAATCACATGGTCCCATCTAAATACATAGAGATCTGGAAAATGCAGTCTTTCTGTGTGGTCAAAAGGAAAATAAAACAGGTCAGTGAACATCCAGCTCTGGCTCTGCCATACTGACTATGTAAACTTGAGCAGTTTATTTAAAATCCTCAGTTTTCTCATTCATCAAATGGAGACAATAATACCACACAGGGCTGTTGTAGTAATTGAAGCACATAATGTACATGACGTGTAGCAAAGTGCCGGGCACTTAGTAAACCGTAAATGCTTATTCTTAATGTCAGTTAACTTCCCATGTCTCTTATAGCACTAGTTCTATCAATTCCCTGGCTAGTGGTGGGGATTATTCATTCCAAACCTTTCCATGTGCTGCCCATTTGTTCATTGCTCTCTGCCCATAATGTAATGTAGATTTGTTTCATCAGAAAGAAAGATCAAGGTCTTGGAGCAGGGCCCAGGAGGCAGGATGTAACATGAAGAGCAATGGGTTACAAAGTGTCATTTTGCAAAATATACCTCAATCCAGAGGTATATTGAGGTATATATATATATATTGAGGTATATATATTGAGGTATATATATACATATTGAGGCAGTGAAGGCACCCCTGAGCCCCCTGGGGTTGCAGAGATGGCCCCTCTCATAACAACAGGTGTTGGCACACTTACAACAAAGCTGGCTAAGAGGTCTATTCTCTACTCCGGAATTTAGAGGAAGACGAAGGAGTGGTGTCCAGGGGAGGTCAGATGTAACAGCTGTCCAGAGCTCACAACTTTCCCCATACTCTAGGCCACAGTACCTTAAGGTGGCCCAGCTAAGGCCTGTCCAAAGAGGCCCAGCGGGGGACATTCTGGGCCTCCTGGTGACCTGAAAAACAGAACACTGCAAGCTATGAACAGGAGTAGAGTGGACTCCTCCAAAGAGGCATGCATGATCATTTCTTTTCTGCTCGATAGAAACATCCCTTTCAGTCTGGAAGTGGACACTTGCTGCCAGAATTTGGGACCTGCCGCTTGCATAGACCTTACTCCACTTCCTACGTACAATTAAACCATGATTTGTCCCACCAGCACAGAGGGTGGTTTAATCTTCCAGTTTGTGACCAGAGTTGAGAAGTTTAGCAAATTTGGTAAGCAATGTAATTCATGATGGTGTAGCGATATTATTCTTCTTTTAGATTAGTAGATGTCCAAATTCTCTTGGTTTTTACAAACTAGCAGATTTAGAACGCAGTAAAGTTAAAACTCAAGACTCCAGATCAAAGAAAAAAAATTTTATGTTTATTTATTTATTGGCTGCATTGAGTCTTAGCTGCGGCACATGGGCTCTTCATTGCAGTGTACAGGCTTCTCTCTAGTTGTGGCACAAAGGCTCAGTTGTGGCGCACAGACTTAGTTGCCCCAAGGCATCCGGTATCTTAGTTCCCTGAACAGGGATTGAACCTACGTCCCCTGCATTGCAAGGAAGATTTTAAACCACTGGGCCACCAGGGAAGTCCCTCCAGTTCAAAATTTGAATCCGCTTGAAACAGATTGCAACTTTTACTGAAGCCTTGCGTCAAACTTGCAACTTTTGCTCATTCTTGTGAGATGCCCTCCCAGCATTTCTGGTGGTGATTTGTAGGCCTTGGACTTCTTTGTGGCTCAGGTCATCATGAGTGGGTTCAGAGCTCATCTCTTCTCCATGCAAGACCAAAGTCCAATCAGCCCTCCCTCCACCCAGGATCAATGTTAGGCTCTGCTTAATTGTGCTATTTGCTGACTAACTCCCGGACTCTGGACCTTACCTGTCTCATCTTACAGTCCCGTTCCATTTCCCTGTTACATTAGTCATTTCTGTGACTTGAATCCTTTCTGCTGGTACCTGCCAGATCCTGGGAAGTCCTGTTTTCTTACCACTTCACATCACTGGCCCCAGAATTTCTGTAATAGGGGTTCTTAGGAGGGGCAGTCTCTTTGGAAGGTGATTAGGCAAGTCTCCCTTCTTGTTCAATTCCAGGGGCATCCCTTACTCTATATTTTACATAAATGATACCCCTTGGAGGTATGAAACTCGGGGACTCTGATTTTTGGAAATTGTTGTGAAGTTGCATTTCCCTAGCACTCTTTCTACTTAAATTGTGTGTTTATTTGGAGAGGTTGATGGGTCGGGAGGCTAAAGTTCTCCCCAAGTCGCCTCTTGTTTCTGCCACTACCACCCATGATCGGACAGGAAAATAAATGTGGGAAGAAAATTTGAAATCAAAGGTGTGGAAGTTTGCAGTCACCACCAGCACCTTCAGAAGGGTCAAGAAGTGACACAGCAGAAGTGAGACTAAAATGAAAACCAGAAAAGGTAAGACGGGAATTCCCTGGCAGTCCAGTGGTTAGGACTTGGAGCTCTCGCTGACCAGGGCCCAGGTTCAATCCCTGGTCGGGGAACTAAGATCCCACAGCCACTTGGCACGGTCAAAAAACAAAAAAAAGGTAAGAAGAAAAGAGAAAGAATTTTCCAGAAGCAAACCTAATTCTAATGCCTCTTAATCCCTCTCTATTCGTTAGGATGATGGTTCATGAAACCCTGTTGGTTAAAAGGCTTTTCTGGAAGAAGAAGGCATCATGGGGCCGTAAGTCGGGTGACACAACTGAACTTCTAAATTCCCCAGCTTCCAGTTACTGAACGCTGAGGGAATTGCTTCCCTTTCCCAGGGAGTCTCCTGGTCTGGAGAAGAGGACCCAGCCCACCTTACAAGTTGCTGTGAAGCTCAAGGCTGAGGTAAAATAATGATGTGGGAGTGTAGTGAGGGATTTGGTTTCAGTTTACCTAAAAGCTTCTAGGCTTCTTGGAATTTCCTATAGAAATTTTAAGGAACCTGAAGATTATTTCAAATGCAACTTGTTTTCGTAAACTCCCCTTCTTCTTCCCAGATATATCTGTGTCCAGAGTGGCCTTCAAGTCCCCTTTTATAAGGCTAATGACTCTGGGGAAAAAAACCCACTGACACATTTCCAGGTAACACATTAATTGTCCATAAATGCTTCAGTTCAGTGGGGGAATGAGATGTGGGATGGTTCCCTGTGAAGGAAGGGAGGAGCAGCTGAAGGTTCAGAGATCTGATAGCAGATGAGGTTCAAAGCAAAAGTAGTTTGCTTGCCAATTTTGCAGAGGGAAAAGCCAGACAGAGCAGGACGATCTTTCAACAATTTTGTTATATGTGCCAATAACTATCCAAAGGAGTGGAATCATTTGTTTTTCTCTCTGCGATCTGTCTATATTTGTAAATGTGTATGTATAAATTATATTTAATCCAGTCCCTTAACTGACACACCACAAATGGCTAGATTGGAGTTGGAATCTGAGGTTTGCCTGGGGGATTTTACTGCTTTGTCAGCCCCTAGTTCACCCATGAGAAATACTAAATAAAATATGAAGGGACAAGAAAAATATTGAACATTCTCAGGAGAAAAGCTCAGAATTGTTCTTTTCTACTGGGGAGGAAGCTTGGACATTTTTTTTTAAATTTATTTATTTATTTTTGGCTGTGTTGGGTCTTCGTTGCTGCACGCAGGCTTTCTCTAGTTGCAACAAGCGGGGGCTACTCTTCGTTGCGGTGTGCGGGCTTCTCATTGTGGTGGCTTCTCTTGCTGCGGAGCACAGGCTCTAGGAACGAGGGCTTCAGTGGTTGTGGCATGCAGGTTCAGTAGTTGTGGCGCATAGGCTTAGTTGCTCGGCTGCATGTGGGATCTTCCTGGGCCAGGGCTCGAACTGTGTCCCTTGCATTGGCAGGCAGATTCTTAGCCACTGCGCCACCAGGGAAGTCTCCCATGACACTTTTTAATCAAACTTAAAAAATTTAAAGTATAACTGTATATAGCAAAGTGTGAAAACCCTAAGCTTGAGGACCTGCCTATACCCCTGTGTAACTTCAGATCAAGTTATATACAGGACATTTCCAGCACCCTAGAAGGCTTTCTCATGCTTCCACCTACAGTCAATAGCCATTGTCCCTTCCTCCCCATCTTCCCAGATAATCAACGTTCCAACCTCTATCAGCAGAGATTAGTTTTGCCAATCTTATACGTGGAATCATACACACCATGCTTTCCTGCATTATGTCTGTGCAATTAATCCATGTTGTTTCATACAGCAGGAGTTCATATCTGTATTTAGTATTCCACTGTGTAGATAGATCACAATTTATCTTTCCTACTGTTCATTGGCATTGGAGTGTTTCCAGTTTTTGGCAATTATGAATAGCACTGTTCTGGACATCCTTATATACTCCTGTTGGTGGACATAAAAACTCACTTCTCTTAGGTATACACCTAGGAGAGAAGTTGTTGGATCAGAGGGTAAGCATGGATTTAGCTTTACTAGAGCTGATACGTTTTCCAAAGTAGTTGTACCGTTTATTCTGACGGAAATGTATGGATGTGCTACTAGCTCCATGATCTTGCCCACATTTGATAATGTCATTCTTTAAAATTTTTGCCATTCTAATGAATATACACCTTGTTTGTGAATTTTAATTTGCAAAAAGCATCTTAAAAGGTACATAGGTTTATTGCAAATTTTGGATATGTCCTGTGAAGTGCTTGTTCAAGTCTCTTGCCCAATTAACTATTGGGCTGTCTGCCTTTTACTTAGTTATTTGTAAAAGCGTTCTTAAAATACATTTTGAACTTGAGTCCTTTACTGGATGCATGTATTGTGAATATATTCTCCCACTCTATGGCTTACTTTTTCACTCTTTTAATGGTGTCTTTTGGTGAACTGCATTTCTTTTTTTTTTAATTTAATTTATTTTTTATACAGCAGGTTCTTATTAGTTATCAATTTTATACATATTAGTGTATATATGTCAATCCCAATCTCCCAATTCATCACACCACCATCACGACCCCCCGCCACTCTCCCCCTTTGGTGTCCATACGTTTGTTCTCTACATCTGTGTCTCTATCTCTGTTTCTGCCCAGCAAACCTGTTAATATGTACCATCTTACTAGGTTCCACATACATGCGTTAATATACGGTATTTGTTTTACTCTTTCTGACTTACTTCACTCTGTATGACAGTCTCTAGATCCATCCATATCTCTACAAATGACCCAATTTCGTTCCTTTTTATGGCTGAGTAATATTCCATTGCATATATGTACCACATCTTCTTTATCCATTTGTCTGTTGAGGGGCATTTAGGTTGCTTCCATGACCTGGCTATTGTAAATAGTGCTGCAATGAACATTGGGGTGCACGTGTCTTTTTGAATTATGGTTTTCTCTGGGTATATGCCCAGTAGTGGAATTGCTGCATCATATGGTAATTCTATTTTTAGTTTTTTAAGGAACCTCCATACTGTTCTCCATCATGGCTGTATCGATTTACATCGCCACCAACAGTACAAGAGGGTTCCCTTTTCTCCACATCCTCTCCAGCATTTGTTGTTTGTAGATTTTCTGATGATGCCCATTCTAACTGGTGTGAGGTGATACCTCATTGTAGTTTTGACTTGCATTTCTCTAATAATTAGTGATGTTTAGCGGCTTTTCATGTGCTTCTTGGCCATCTGTATGTCTTCTTTGGAGAAATGTCTATTTAGGTCTTCTGCCCCTTTTTGTATTGGGTTGTTTGTTTTTTTAATATTGAGCTGCATGAGCTGTTTATATATTTTGGAGATTAATCCTTTGTCCGTTGATTCGTTTGCAAATATTTTCTCCCATTCTGAGGGTTGTCTTTTCGTCTTGTTTGTAGTTTCCTTTGCTGTGCAAAAGCTTTTAAGTTTATGTCCCATTTGTTCATTTTTGTTTTTATTTCCATTACTCTAGGAGGTGGATCAAAAAAGATCTTGCTGTGATTTGTGTCAAAGAGTGTCCCTCCTATGTTTTCCTCTAAGAGTTTTATAGTGTCTGGTCTTACGTTTAGGTCTCTAATCCATTTTGAGTTTATTTTTGTGTATGGTGTTAGGGAGAGCTCTAATTTCATTCTTTTACATGTAGCTGTCCAGTTTTCCCAGCACCACTTATTGAAGGGACTGTCTTTTCTCCATTGTATATCCTTGCCTCCTTTGTCATAGATTAGTTGACCATAGGCGTGTGGGTTTACCTCTGGGTTTTCTACCCTGTTCCATTGATCTATATTTCTGTTTTTGTGCCAGTACCATATTGTCTTGATTACTGTAGCTTTGTAGTATAGTCTGAAGTCAGGGAGTCTGATTCCTCCAGCTCCGTTTTTTTCCCTCAAGACTGCTTTACCTATTCGGGGTCTTTTGTGTCTCCATACAAATTTTAAGATTTTTGTTTTAGTTCTGTAAAAAATGCTATTGGTAATTTGATAGGGATTGCACTGAATCTGTAGATTGCTTTGGGTAGTATAGTCATCTTCACAATATTGATTCTTCTTTTTTTTTAATAGATTTATTTAATTCATTTATTTTTGGCTGCATTGGGTCTTTGCTGCTGCACATGGGCTTTCTCTAGATGCAGCAGGCAGGGGCTACTCTTCCTTGTGTGCAGGCTTCTCATTGCAGTGGCTTCTCTTGCTGCTGAGCACGGGCTCTAGGTGCACAGGCTTCAGTAGTTGTAGCACGCAGGCTCAGTAGTTGTGGCTCACGGGCTTAGCTGCTCCCCAGCATGTGGGATCTTCCTGGACCAGGGCTCGAACCCGTGTCCCCTGCATTGGTAGGCAGATTCTTTACCACTGCACCACCAGGGAAGCCCACAATATTGATTCTTCTAATCCAAGAACATGGTATATCTCGCCAACTGTTTGTGTCATCTTTGATTACTTTCATCAGTGTCTTATAGTTTTCTGAGTACAGGTCTTTTACCTCCTTAGGTAGGTTTATTCCTAGGTATTTTATTCTTTTTGTTGCAATGGTGAATGGGGTTGTTTCCTTAATTTCTCTTTCTGATCTTTCATTGTTAGTGTCTAGGAATGCAAGATATTTCTGTGCATTAATTTTGTATCCTGCAACTTTACCAAATTCATTGATTAGTTCTAGTAGCTTTCTGGTGGCATCTTTAGGATTCTCTATGTATAGCATCATGTCATCTGCAAACAGTGACAGTTTTACTTCTTCTTTTCCAATTTGTATTCCTTTTATTTCTTTTTCTTCTCCGATTGCTGTGGCTAGGACTTCCAAAACTATGTTGAATAATAGTGGCGAGAGTGGAGATCCTTGTCTTGTTCCTGATCTTAGAGGAAATGCTTTCAGTTTTTCACCATTGAGAATGATGTTGGCTGTGGGTTTGTCATATATGGCCTTTATTATGTTGAGGTAGGTTCCCTCTATGCCCATCTTCTGGAGAGTTTTTATCATAAATGGGTGTTGAATTTTGTCAAAAGCTTTTTCTGCATCTATTGAGATTATCATATGGTTTTTCTTCTTCAATTTGTTAATATGGTGTATCACATTGATTGATTTGCATATATTGAAGAATCCTTGAATCCCTGGGATAAATCCTGCTTGATCATGGTGTATGATCCTTTCAGTGTGTTGTTGGATTCTGTTTGCTAGTATTTTGTGAGGGTTTTTGCATGATATTCATCAGTGATATTGGTCTGTAATTTTCTTTTTTGTAGTACTTTGTCTGGTTTTGGTATCAGGGTGATGGTGGCTTCATAGAATGAGTTTGGGAGTGTTCCTTCCTCTGCAATTTTTTTGGAAGAGTTTGAGAAGGATAGGTGTTAGCTCTTCTCTAAATGTTTGATAGAATTCACGTGTGGAGCCATCTGCTCCTGGACTTTTGTTTTTTGGAAGATTTTTAATCACAGTTTCAATTTCATTACTTGTGATTGGTCTGTTCATGTTTCCTATTTCTTCCTGGTTCAGTCTTGGAAGGTTATACCTTTCTAAGAATTTGTCCGTTTCTTCTAGATTGTCCATTTTATTGCCATAGAGTTGCTCGTAGAAGTCTCTTAGGATGCTTTGTATTTCTTCAGTGTCCGTTGTAACTTCTCCTTTTTCATTTCTAATTTTATTGATTTGATTCCTCTCCCTCTTTTTCTTAATGAGTTTGGCTAAAGGTTTATCTTCTCAAAGAACCAGATTTTAGTTTTATTGATCTTTGCTATTGTTTTCTTTGTTTCTATTTCAGTTATTTCTGCTCTGATTTTTATGATTTCTTTCCTTCTGCTAACTTTGGGTTTTGTTTGTTCTTCTTTCTCTAGTTCCTTTAGGTGTAAGGTTAGGTTGTTTATTTGAGATTTTTCCTGTTTCTTGAAGAGGCTTGTATTGCTATAAACTTTCCTCTTAGAACTTCTTTTGCATCCCATAGGTTTTGGATCGTCGTGTTCTCAGTGCCATTTGTCTCTAGGTATTTTTTGATTTCCTCTTTGATTTCTTCATTGATCTCTTTGTTATTTAGTAAAATATTGTTTAGCCTCCATGTGTTTGTGTTTTTTAGGTTTTTTTCCCCTGTAATTGATTGCTCATCTCATAGCGTTGTGGTCGGAAAAGATGATTGATATGATTTCAATTTTCTTAAATTTACCAAGGCTTGATTTGTGACCCAAGGTGTGATCTATCCTGGAGAATGTTCCGTGCGCACTTGAGAAGAAAGTGTAATCTGCTGTTTTTGGATGGAATGTCCTATAAATATCAATTAAATCTATCTGGTCTATTTTGTCATTTAAAGCTTCTGTTTCCTTATTTATTTTCATTTTGGATGATCTGTCCTTTGGTGTAAATGAGGTGTTAAAGTCCCCCACTAGTATTGTGTTACTGTGGATTTCCTCTTTTATAGCTGTTAGCAGTTGCCTTATGTATTGAGGTGCTCCTATGTTGGGTGCATATATATTTATAATTGTTATATCTTCATCTTGGATTGATCCCTTGATCATTATGTAGTGTCCTTCCTTGTCTATTGTAACATTCTTTATTTTAAAGTCTATTTTATCTGCTATGAGTATTGCTACTGCAGCTCTCTTCTGATTTCCATTTGCATGGAATATCTTTTTCCATCCCCTCACTGTCAGTCTGTATGTGTCCCTAGGTCTGAAGTGGGTCTTGTTTTTGTATCCATTCAGTGAGCCTGTGTATTTTGGTTGAAGCATTTAATCCATTCATGTTCAAGGTAATTTTTTTTTGCTATATGCGGGCCTCTCACTGTTGTGGCCTCTCCCGTTGCAGAGCACAGGTTCCGGACGCGCAGGCTCAGAGGCCATGGCTCATGGGCCCAGCCGCTCCGCGACATGTGGGATCTTCCCAGACCAGGGCACGAACCCGTGTCCCCTGCATCGGCAGGCAGACTCTCAACCACTGTGCCACCAGGGAAGCCCAAAGGTAATTATTTATATGTATGTTGCTATTACTATTTTCTTAACTGTTATGGGTATGTTTTTGTAGGTCCTTTTCTTCTCTTGTGTTTCCAACTTAGGGAAGTTCCTTTAGCATTTGTTGTAGGGCTGGTTGGGTGGTGCTGAATTCTCTTAGCTTTTGCTTGTCTGTAAAGCTTTTGATTTCTCCATCGAATCTGAATGAGGTCCTTGCCGGGTAGAGTAACCTTCATTATAGGTTCTTCCCTTTCATCACTTTAAATATATTGTGCCACTCCGTTCTGGCTTGTAGAGTTTCTGCTGAGAAATCAGCTGTTAACCTTATGCGAGTTCCCTTGTATGTTATTTGTCATTTTTTCCCTTGCTGCTTTCAATAATTTTTCTTTGTCTTTAATTTTTGCCAATTTGATTACTATGTGTCTTGGCGTGTTTCCCCTTGGGTTTATCCTGTATGGGACTCTGTGCTTCCTGGACTTGGGTGGTTATTTCCTTTCCCATGTTAGGGAAGTTTTCGACTATAATCTCTTCAAATATTTTCTCGGGTCCTTTCTCTCTCTTCTCCTTCTGGGACCTGTATAATGCGAATATTATTGTGTTTAATGTTGTCCCAAACATGAAGACAGCATGTGTTTCATGCTGTCTTCATTTCATTTCATTCTTTTTTCTTTATTCTATTCTGCAGCAGTGAATTCCATCATTCTGTGTTCCAGGTCAGTTATCCGTTCTTCTGCCTCAGTTATTCTGCTATTGATTCCTTCTAGTGTATTTTTCATTTCAGTTATTGTGTTGCTCATCTCTGTTTGTTTGTTCTTTAATTCTTCTAGATCTTTGTTAAACATTTTTTGCCTCTTCTCAATCTTTGCCTCCATTCTTTTTCTGAGGTCCTGGATCATCTTCCCTATCATTATTCTGAATTCTTTTTCTGGAAGGTTGCTTATCTCCACTTCTTTTAGTTGTTTTTCTGGGGTTTTATCTTGTTCCTTGTACAAAGTCCTCTGCCTTTTCATTTTGTCTATCTTTCTGTGAATGTGGTTTTCCTTCCACAGGCTGCAGAATTGTAGTTCTTCTTGCTTCTGTCTGCCCTCTGGTCGGTGAACTGCATTTCTTAATTTTAATATAGTCCAATTTATCAATTGTTTATTTTATGCTTGATACTTTTTTGTACCCTACGTAAGAAATTTTTGCCTACTCTCACTTTTTAAAAAACAGGAAATTATTCTTTTCAAAAGTCCATTGTAAAAAAATGAGTACATATAGATTATCTAAAAGGAGAAAAATAGGGAATTCCCTGGCAGCCCAGTGGTTAGGACTCTGCTTTCACTGCCGTGGGCCCAGGTTCAGTCCCTGGTTGAGGAACTGAGATCCTGCCAGCCAGATGGCACTGTCAGAATCAAATAAATAGGGCTTCCCTTGTGGCGCAGTGGTTAAGAAACCACCTGCCAATGCAGAGGACACGGGTTCGAGCCCTGTTCCGGGAAGATCCCGCATGCCGCGGATCAACTAAGCCCTTGTGCCACAACTACTGAGCCTGCACTCTAGAGCCTGTGAGCCACAACTACTGAACCCGCATGCCACAACTACTGAAGCCCACGTGCCTAGAGCCCATGCTCCACAACAAGAGGAGCCACCGCACTGAGAAGCCCGCACCGCAAGGAAGAGTAGCCCCCACTTGCCGTAACTAGAGAAAGCCGCACACAGCATCGAAGACCCAATGCAGCCAAAAATAAATAATAAATTAATTTTATAATAATAATAATAAATAAATAAATAAAATAAAAGGAGAAAAATGATCACTTATGATGCTCCCATCCTGAGATATGACCTCTATTAACATTTTGGTACCTATTTTAGCACTTATAAATGTTTATATATATAGTTTTTTTCAAAAAAGTGGGATGATACTGTACTCATTTTTTAGTTAGACTTTTTAAACTTATATTTTATATAAATATCAATTTCTTTTGATTGAGACTCATTTGAGAAATCTACCATAGTGTTAGAATTTTAGGCTCAGGTCTGCTCTTAGCTCCAGGCCATAGGAAAGTCACTCCCAGTCTCTCCACCCTGAAATTCTGAATGTCTGAGGATTCACCCATAACAGAGACTGTTGCTATGTATCTTTTCCTTCTCTAGTGTTTTGACTGACTCACTTGTCATCCAAATGACCTCTTAGGCCAGAGTAAACAAAAACCCTTGGGGAACTGTGTGGTAAGGTAATCATGTCCTTGAAGCAGAATGAGTGTAATGGCTAGACATCACAGCTTTGCTTAAAATCATCTGTAGTTGTGTGACCCTAAGGGACTTCCCTGGAGCTAACAAATGAAACTTCGCTTTTTATCAGAAGAAAGGTGGTTTAAAGAGTTAAGGACTTTCCGGGGGAAGTCACTACTATTTTTAACTCTCAAAAAGTCAGGAAGACGAACTGAAGATTTTAAAAAGGCACCCTAAGAGGTAAAAGTAAAAAGCATTGCAAAGATCTTTTACTAAGAGAGTAGAGCAGAGGAAATACTATCAGTTGAGTTACATGCAGAAATATCTTCTTGAATTACTGGGTGACAGTTAAAGGTTTGATTTGGAAAGTAAGGGTCAGAATCTGAATTTTGGTTGGCTCTTACGTGTTCGCCACATCACTGTGGACCCATCATCTCTCTGAGCCTGTCTCCGGGAAATGATAGTATCTCATAAGCTTGTTGAGATGATTAGGAGAGATAAGTGGCTTGCAGCAAGTAAAGACCTTGGCCAGCCTTAGCACGTGGTAAGCACTCAGTTTTTTCCTTCTGCAATTAAAAAAAATCGAGATAAAATTCACATTCCATAAAGTTCACCATTTCAAAGTGTCAGGTTTTTCATGTATTCACAAGATTGTGCAACCATCAGCACTATCTAATTCCAGAACTTTTTCATCAATCCCAAAAGGAACGCTGTACACATTAGCACTCACTCTCCATTACCCCTTTCACCCAACCCGTGGCAATTACTAATCTACTTTATTTGTTTTTTTTTATTTTTGGCCATGTCACACAGCATGTGGGATCTTAGTTACCCGACCAGGGATCGAACCCATGCCTCCTGCAGTGGAAGCATGGAGTCTTAACCACTGGACTGCCAGGGAATTCCCTAATCTACTTTAAATCCTTATGGATTTGCCTATCCTGGACATTCCATATAAATGAAATCTGCAATGTGTGATCTTTTGTGACTGGCTTCTTTCATTAAGTAATATCAAATACTTGATATTATTGTTATTGTCATTATTCCTATCTCCTATGACTCAAATAGCATGAGAATCAAATGACATATTGGATATGGAACCTCTTTGTGAAGAAGAAATTGCTCTGGAAACACAAAGACGGATTTATCCATTGGGGTATTCACTCTTTTGTGGGAATGGTGAGGTGCCCACAGGAACTTGCTAGAAGGAAAATAAAATTGTAGAATTCAGAAACATGATAGGACTGAAAACATCCTCTATTATTAAAAAATAAATTACCCATTCGAAAAATGTTCAGCAGAATTTTCTCCTAAAGCTTTTTGCTTGCTCGGGTAAGCAAAGCCCCCTACCACTAGCCCAAGTCATCAGTTTCCCCAATCCTTTGAGCCAAGCTATGCCTGAATGTAGAACACGGAGGCAGGGCTTGGGAGGATCTTAAGAGGCAGCTGTCAGTCATCGTTCACAAGCCCAGCTAATACAATGGCCTTTGACCCACCCAGAAGGATTGCTGGAGGCCACCAACGGGTTTGGAGGCAGATATTCCTTTTGATTTCTATCTAATCTTTAACATCGCTCTCGTGTAGAGAGAAACTTGGAGTTATTTTTTACTTCATTTGTGTGGATTATGACTCATTCAGGAATTTGCCCGTTCAAATGGTCCTGCTGAAATGCAGATAATTTAGCAACAATCAAAACTCTTGGGATTATTAGCTCAGACTCTAAATGACTTCACTCATAGAACGCATTATTCTTCTTTGCATTGCCTTCCAGAGAATTTCTTGAAGACTTGAGGCCTCAGAAGAGTCTTTTCAGAGTTTACTATTTAATTTATCCTCCTCATTCCAAGTGACAGCTAACTTGGCCTAGTGTTACCACTGTGTGGTGATGGTGGATGGTCTCTAGGTCTGGGCAGGGCTCTCTGGATTTTGCCACATGGTCTGGTGGGAAATTTAAGCATTTCCTTCCAATAGCAAAAGAAGCTTAGGAAAGAGTGTTGAACTGCTTTTTTCACTGACCTGTGTGATGCTAGAGGATTTACCTTCCTGCTTGGTCCCGTCTCCCTTTTATTTAAAAAAAAGTTTGACGTGTTTCAACAGGCAGTAGGGAGACTTCCCTGGAGGTACAGTGGTTAAGAATCCGCCTGCCAATGCAGGGGACACGGGTTAGATCCCTGGTCCAGGAAGATCCCACGTGCCGCAGAGCAACTAAGCCCGTGCGCCACAACTACTGAACCTGAGCTCTAGAGCCTGCGAGCCACAACTGCTGAGCCTGCGTGCCACAACTACTGAAGCCTGCGTGCCTAGAGCCCATGCTCTGCAACAAGACAAGCCACCACAATGAGAAGCCCGCGCACCGCAACGAAGTGTAGGCCCTGCTCACTGCAACTAGAGATAGCCTGTGCGCAGCAATGAAGACCCAATGCAGCCAAAAATAAATAAATAAATAAATAAATGTATATTTTTAAAAAGTTAAAAAAAAAGAATATAACAAACATCCAAGTCCTTACTCACATCCTAACACTATGCCATATTTGTTTTTTATATTTTTAAAGAAGTCAAATATTACAGAAACAATTACACAAACACACCCAGGTATCCCTCCCTTATTATATTCCCTTCTTTTTCTTTCTTGAGATAACCATTATCCTGAATTTACTATTTATTATTTTTAAAGTTGATATATATGAATCCATAGAAAGGATATCCTATTGTTTCACATGTTTGTAAACCTTATACAAATGGTATCATATTGTATGAATCTTTCTGCCACTACTTTTTCCATTCAGCCTCGTGGTTTTGCGATTTACCCATGTTGCTTCATATGGATAGTTCAGTCCGTTTAATTGCTGTAGGTGTTTGACTTCATGACTGTATCACAATTGATCTATCCATTTTCCTGTTAATGGACACTGAGATTGCTTCCAAGTTTTTGCTCTCAGAAGTGTTGTTGCAATGAACATTCTGTGTCTCCTTGCCACACATGTGAGAATTTTCTAGGGCACACACCTAGAAATGGACTTGCTGGAATGTAGGGAAAACCACCTCTTCAACTTCCCTAGACATAGCAAATCGTGGCTATGCCAAGTGGTTGTCCCAAATTTCACTTTCCTGGGAGAGGATGAGAAGTCCTCTGCCTCCACACCCTCAGCAATACTCACGAAGCTTGTCAGTTTCTTCATCTATAAGAGAGAAAACCATATCTATGATAGTACATCCAAAAGGTCTTCTATAGGGAATTGCCTGGCCATCCAGTGTTTAGGACTCTGTGCTTTCACTGCCATGGTCCCAGCTTCAATCCCTGGTTGGGGAACTAAGATCCAGCAAGCTGTGCGGTAAAACAAAACAAAACAAAAAACAAAAAAAACAAAACGTCTTCTATAAATGAAGAAATATCTTGTGAGATGTTATTGCTAACCCACTACGTGTTGGCCACCATGCCAAGTGCTTTATTTACCTTGTCTTATTTAGGTCTCCTACTGACTATAGGAGGGAGATGCTAGCGTACAAGATTTAGAAGGAGTAATTAATTTGAATTTGTCTGATGTCACATATCTGGTAGGTGACAGGGCTGGGGTTTGAACTCAAGTCTGTCAGACTTCAGGGTGCCTATGATTGCCCCAATGCTGAGCTGCATGCATAATCTTTAGGAATAACATTAAATCAACTCTTGGTTGTGGTGTTGCATTTCTGGTAGAATGCCTTCTTTTTTTTTTTTTTTTTTAAGCATTTATTTATTTATTTTGGCTGCCCTGGCTCTTAGTTGTGGCATGCATGCAGGATCTAGTTCCCAGGCCAGGGACCGAACCCAGGCCCCTTGCATTGGGAGCACAGAGTCTTAGCCCCTGGACCACCAGGAAAGTCCCTAGAATGCCTTCTGAGGGTGAACAGTCTGGAGATATAATATGTCTGGATACTGGGTTTTTTTTGTTTGTTTGTTTAATTTTAAGTGGTATATATTATGAATCATAGATTTTCATGTAAATTTTTTGTTTTTTGGCCACGCCATGCAGCATGTGGGATCTTAGTTCCCCGACCAGGGATTGAACCCTCACCCCCTGCACTGGAAGCACGGAGTCTTAACCACTGGACCACCAGGGAAGTCCCTCATGTGAATTTTTAATGTATAGAATCATGTAAAGTTTTCATGTAAATTGAGAGGAAAAATGTCACCCACATTCCAATGACTAAACTTTATACACTATTGTCACTGTTAACCCTGTAGTTGTTTCCGAGTAAGCATTTTGTTTTAAGGAGAGTTTGTAGTCACCTTAGAGCTTGAAGTCATGGCAACACCACAGATGAGAATTTACCCATAATGAGCCATGTCTAAATGCCAGACATTTATGCTAAGTGTTGGACATATGTTAATTCCTGTCTTTTTTTTAATTGAAATGCAATTCGAATGCCATAAAATTCATCCTTTTAAAGTGTACAATTCTTTCTTTTTAGATGAGGAATTAAGAATTGAAATATCTTTTGGTGTCTATGAAAATCACAGAGGTCCAATGCCAGTTTCATATCTGGTACTATGTTAACAGTAGGAGTGGGTAGGCAGGCATAACTAAAACAATTTGGCTGTTAAGTTGATAATATTGAAGCCAGGTGATGTATACATGGTAGGTCATTATATTATTCTATCTCCTTTGGTTATATGTTTAAAAACTTCCATAATAAAAAGTTAAAAAAAAATTTTTTTTAAAAAAGGTCTAGCTTTATGCTTTAATAACTAACCTTTGCATAGCTGAATTTATGTCTCTGATATGAAAATCAAGACTTAATAATACACTAACTTCATAAAACATTTTATAGTTTACAAAACATTTTCCACATTTTATCTCACACTTACCCTCTGAGGTAGACAAGGAAGATATTACTATCTCCATTTGAGAGAAAAGAAAAGTGAGGTTCAAAGCAGTAGATCTGGGACTTCACCCCACTCCTCAGACATGGAATTCAGTGGCCTGTCCCCTTCTAATCAAAATGAATACAGCCTTAGGAGTAGGGGATTAAAAGATACAAAATACTCTGTAAAAAATAAATAAGCAACAAGGATATACTGTACCACACAGGGAAATATAACCATTATTTTATAATAACTTTAAATGGAGTATAATCTATAAAAATATTGAATCACTATGTTGTACACCTGAAACTAATATAATATTGCTGCTTTTTTCTGATTATAAAAATAATGTGCATTATTTTTAAAGAATTTAGAAAAATTACAAAGAAGAAAAATGTATGTGACCTATAACCATAACAACCAGAGATAATTACTGTTAACATTTTGTATTCTATCCTTCCAAATCTTTTGTTTTTTTAATGAAATATGATAAAATGTTTTGTAATCTTTCTCAATGAAATACTATAAACATGTTTCTATATCAATAAATATCAATCTCCATTTAACACACAGCACTGTTATAACTTAGTTAACAATCTCATGTTGTTAGACATTTAGATGGTTTCAATTTTTCATTATTATGAACAAGGGCAAAATAAACATTTTTATAACATAGTTCTTGGCTTACTGATTATTTCCTTTAGATACATAACTAGAAGTGGAAAATATGAATCAAAGCATTTAGAAGGATTTTTTTACACATTGCTGACAGTCCCAGAAAGGTTATATGGATTTACATTCTCAACCGTCCAGTGTTGTTGTTTGTTCGTTGATTTCTTCACCAGTTCATAATTGCTTTTCTTGAGTCAGATGTAATTCAAATATACCAGTGAAAATATAGAGTTTAATTTGTTAACTTATAATCAAGTTAAACTATTGAGCAAACCATTAACAAACAACTCACTGTGTTTGTTTAAAGTAATGGTCTTCAATCTTTAGTGAGTAAGAATCACCTGGTGATTCCTGGGCTCCATCCCAGACACAGTGACTTAAATTCCAGAGATCTGGAGCCCAGGAACCAGCACTGTTAACAAGAGCACCCTTCCTTCAAGTGCCTCTGATGTACATACTCTAGGTAATTAGACTCAGAGAAACGCTGGTTTGGGACTTCCCTGGTGATCTAGTGGTTAAGACTTCGCCTTCCAATGCAGGGGGTGCAGGTTTGATCCCTGATCAGGGAGCTAAGATCCCACATGCCTTGCGACCAAGAAACCAAAACACAAAACAGAAGCAGTATTGTAACAAATTCAGTAAAGACTTTTAAAATGGTCCACATCAAAAAAAAATCTTAAAAAAAAAAAGAAAAACACTGCTTTAAGAATACACACAGGGCTTCCCTGGTGGCGCAGTGGTTGAGAGTCCGCCTGCTGATGCAGGGGACGTGGGGACGTGGGTTCGTGCCCCGGTCCGGGAGGATCCCACGTGCCGCGGAGCGGCTGGGCCCGTGAGCCATGGCCGCTGAGTCTGCGCGTCCAGAGCCTGTGCTCCACGACGGTAGAGGCCACGACAGTGAGAGGCCCGCGTAACGCAAAAAAAAAAAAAAAAAAAAAAGAATACACACAGGTGTAAGTTGAGAGTTTGCTGATTATGGACCTTATTACCTTTTGGTCGTGGGAAGTCTGGTAAGAAATGGAAAATTCACCTGCTCTCTCTTATCTTGGCTTCATTCATATTCTCTCAGCTTCTCTCTCTCTCTCTCTCTCTCTCACTCACACACACACACACACACACACACACACACACATATTTCTGTAGACAAAACAAACAGTTTGGTTTTGGAGATGCCTTTATTGCAGGCTGCCATGATCAGTTACAGACAAATATTTGATTTATAGAGATTCTTCCTTCTTTAGGGCTTTCAGTTTTGTTTTGTGCTGTTCTCTTTTGCAAGCAACCACCTCTGACTTTCCTAATCAGCTGAGCATCTGAAAGTCACTTGTCTGAAGAAACTGAGATGGTCTTTAAAGTGGTCTCGGAGATTCTGTGATGGGAGGAGGTAGACCGAAGGCAGAGGAGGTAGACCGAAGGCGAATGAGGTAGTTGAATTTTATTGGACCTCTGAGGCAGAGGGGGCCCTGGAATTGTTATCACCTGGAGTCCTTCTCAACCCTTCAAAATTTGAACTAGGTTTTCCAGCATTTACCTTTCCAGGCATTGCTCCCCTATGCCTAGCTTCAGGAAACAGCTTTTATTTTTCTCCTTGAAAGTCTATTTTTGACACAAAGTCTTCTTTCTCATGGAACCATTCAGCTTTTACACGTGTGGTGGCATGGTGAGGGCTTCAGACATGTGGTCCTCACAGGCAGGTCTGCCTTTGAGAAACGTGTGCGGAGGGGAGGGCCTCACTGGTCACTTTCCAATAGTATAGCCTAGTTTGCCTGTTGAACTTCATATGAGTGGTATTATGCAGTCCGTATTCCTTTGTGTCTGGCTTCTTTTGCTCAATATATTATTTTTAAGACTCATGCATGTTGTTGTATGTATCAGTACTTCCTTCCTTTTGGTTGCCGAGTAGTATTCCATTGAATGGCTACATCACAATTTGTTTACTCAGTTTCCTGTTGATGAACATTTAGGTTGTTTTCATTATTTGAATACTACAAATAAAGCTGCTATGAACATTCATGTACAAGTATTTGTATGGATGTATGTGTTCATTTCTTTTGGGTAAATCACCCAAGAGTGGAATGGCTGGTTTTATGGCAAGTATATGCTTAACTTTTTAAGAAATGGGGCAGTTAAAAAAACCCCTCTTTTTTAGTTGTCAAGTCCATATCTTATGTCAGTAATTCCAGCTTCCTGTTCCTGTGGTCTAGTTGGAAAGAATACTGTTTTGAGAGTCAGAAGTCTGGGGCTTGGCCTGAGCAGCTTAGTTCTAGTCTTGGATATTGAAAAGGGGGTCATTTAGCTCCTCAGAGCTTCAGTTCCCTAATCTTTAAGTTGGGGTTAATAATTTTTTTTTTTTTTGGCCTCACGGTGCAGCTTGTGGGATTTTAGTTCTCCAACCAGGGATAGAACCCGTGCCCACGGCAATGAGAGCACAGAGTCCTAATTCCGTGGGAGCCAGGGAATTCCCAATAATTTCTATAAAAATAAAAAATTGGAAGTAGTCTCAGAGTCCATTAACTGGAGACTGGTCAAGTAAAATACATTCCTAAATTAGAAAACTATATAGCCAGTGGAGTGAGGGAGGGATGGATTGGAGTTTGGGATTAGCAGATGCAAACTGGTCTATATAGAATGGATAAACAACAAAGTCCTACTGTATAGCACAGGGAACTATATTCAATATCCTGTGATAAACCATAATGGAAAAGAATATTAAAAAAGAATGTATATATGTGTGAGTCACTTTGCTGCACAGCAATAATTAATGCAACATTGTAATTCAACTATGCTTTAATAAAAAATAAATTTAGAAAAGAATACTATGTAGCCATTAAAAATGATGATGTAGGGCTTCCCTGGTGGCACAGTGGTTGAGAGTCTGCCTGCCGATGCAGGGCACACGGGTTCATGCCCCGGTCTGGGAAGATCCCACATGTTGCGGAGCGGCTGGGCCCGTGAGCCATGGCCGCTGAGCCTGCGCGTCCAGAGCCTGTGCTCCGCAGCAGGAGAGGCCACAACAGTGAGAGGCCTGCGTACCGCCAAAAAAAAAGATGATGTAAAATTATATTAATTGATGTGGAAAGCTCTTTTCAACATACTCTGAATGAAAAAAAGGTTAGAGAAGCAGATACAGTATACCATTTAGGCAAATTATACAAATGTAGAGATACATGAAATGCATATTTACTAAAATATTAATAGTGGTTATCTATGGGTAGTGGGACTTAGGGTGTATTTTCTACTTCTTTATAATTTTCTATATTGCTTAATTTTACTTGCAACAAGCATGTATGAGTCCTTGCAAAATAATAAAGCTATTAAAAATATAAACTAATACATTGTGTTTTTCCTGAGAATGAGATGAAAGAATGGATGGATATGTTGAAAAATTATAAGGTGTTATTACATAAATGTAAGACATTAGTATTAATATTAGTATTTATCAAATTATCAAAGTAAGAGAAGTAAGAGGAAGCAATGACAGTTCCATAGAAACACAATCAAGTTGAACATGGGGAAGAGGTAAACTCCTTAGAACTGAAAGAAATCTGGAGTAATGAGGAGGGCACAGGTTTCTTTCTGAGCTTTGGGCTTAAATCCTGGCTTTCTCAATATCTGTGTCTCCTTGGACACATTATTTAAACCCTCACTCTCCATTTCCTTATCTTCAAAATGGCAGTAATAATAATATTGATCTCATTTTGTTGTGAGGACTAAATGTGTCAAAGTTCTTAACAGTGATGGACATTTGGCACATTGTAAGGGTTCATTATATATTTGTTCCCCTTTTCCTCCTTTTCCTTCTTACCTCTACTTAGGATGCAGGCAGCAAGATGCTTTACACATTGTGACCCAGTTGGAGAAAGACTGAAAAGAGTGATTATAATGAACAAGAGGAGTTGCGAGTGTTTTTTCTACATGAGGGAGAGGTAAGGAGTTGGTGTGTTCTTAGAAGATGTTTTGGCTCGGGTAAACTAAAGGGACCAAGAAGAGAAGAAGAAAAAAAGAAGAAAAGAATGGACTATTTCTGGATGTATCTAGGTCAAGGGACTGAGGGACATGAGATAAAGACAGGTTTTCTTTTCCATTGTCCCATTCACCACAGTAGGATAAAAGAGACCCAGGGCATCAGATGCTGTGTCCAGAAGAAAAAATAGTACAATAGTACAACAGGTTGGTGCCTTCAGTTTTTGTATCTCTTGAGTAGAATAATAGAGGAACTGGAAAAACCCCAAATATGAGGGATCTGGTCCTTTCCCATGGATGGATGTTGAAAGTAGAGGTACTCCTCACTGCAGGAGGCTGCTCTTCAACTGTACCCATTCATTTCCCAGAAAGAATGCTCCCTCCAGTACACACAGAAATGCAAATCAAAACTGCAGTGAGGTATCACTCCACACCCATTAGATGGCTACTATCAAAAAACAGGGGCTTCCCTGGTGGCGCAGTGGTTGAGAGTCCGCCTGCCGATGCAGGGGACACGGGTTCGTGCCCCGGTCCGGGAAGATCCCACATGCCGCGGAGTGGCTGTGCCCGTGAGCCATGGCCGCTGAGCCTGTGCGTCCGGAGCCTGTGCTCTGCAACGGGAGAGGCCACAACAGTGAGAGGCCCGCGTACCGCAAAAAAAAAAAAAAAACAAAACAGAAAATAGGGATTTCCCTGGCCATCCAGGGTATAAGACTCCATGCTCCCAATGCAGGGGCATGGGTTTGATACCTGGTTGGGGAACTAAGATCCCACATGGTGCATGGCATGGCCAAAAAAATAACCCCCAAACAAAACAAACAAACAAAAAACCAGAAAATAAACAGTGTTAGCAAGAATGTGGAGAAATTGGAACACCTGTGCACAGTTGGTGGAATTGAAAATAGTTCAAGTACTACGGAAAACAGTATGGAGCATCCTTAAAATGTTAAAAATAGAACTACCATATGATCCAGAAATCTCACTTCTGGGTATATACCCAAAAGAACTGAAAGGAGGGTCTCGAAGAGATATTTGCACATTCATGTTCACTGCAGCACTATTCACAGTAGCCAAGAGGTAGAAGCATCCCAAATGTCCATCAATGGATGAATGGATAAGTAAAAAGTGATATATACATAAAATGAAATATCATTCAGCCTTACAAAGGAAGGAAATCCTGACATGCGCTACAGCATGAGTGAAACTTGAGGACATTATGCTAAGTGGAATAAGCCAATCACAAAAAAGACAAATACTGTATGATTACTACAGGACTCACATTCATAGAAAGAGAAAGGAGAACGATGGTTGCCAGGAACTGGGTGGGGAGGGTAAAGGGGAATTGTTGTTTAATAGGTACAGAGTCGCAGTTTTGCAAGATGAAACAGATCTGGAGATTGGTTGCACAATAATGTGGAAATGCTTAGCTACTGAACTGTACACTTGAAAATGATTAAGATGGTAAATTTTATGTTTTTTATTAAGTACACATATTAATTAAAACAACAAATGCCTAAATGACTTTGTCATAATGTGTCCCCTCACCAGCCTGCTCCTCAAACCATGTGGAGAATCACCCATGGCCTGGGGAAGGTAGGCTTGAAGTCCTCTCTGAGCATCCCAGCCCACCCTCCACTCTTCCCTCTTCCCAAGTCCTACCACGTCTTTGTCTACTGCTCATTTGGCACTTGAACATATGCTGCTTTGCACTGTTGGCTATTTTTATGTAGTTATTTACAGAAATGTATGTCTTTGTCTCTCCCATTGTCCTGTAATACCTTAACATGTAACATTTGCAATCACTTATGCCCATCTCATTTAAGCTTCCAATCTTGGGAAATAAGCACAACATGAAAGTTTTGGCTTGTGGTTAGGTTTATGTAATTGTACCTGTAGGTTCAATTTCAAGTATTTTTTTCTTTCTTATGTTTGATTTATTCTTTACTCCACTTTGGTGATTTTTTGCAGCGTTCTCTATACAGAGATGAAGAAACTGAGGTCTAAAAGTAAGTATCGATAGTTTGTCTACATTCACACAGCACAAGGATGAAGGTTCTCTTTCTGAGCTAACGTCCCTAACTCAGCCTTGCTCATAGTAAGCCAGCAGACATTTGCTTGCTCAACTGAATAGGTCATTTGACTGTTATCTGCTTCCTAGGTTTTGCAGCTTACAAGGTTTAAGGCAGCTGACATGGGGAGTGAGAATGGAAGAAGTAAAATAAACTCATATTGGGGCTTCCCTGGTGGCGCAGTGGTTAAGAATCCTCCTGCCAATGCAGGGGACACGGGTTCGACGCTTGTCTGGGAAGATCCCACATGCCGCGGAGCAACTAAGCTTGTATACCACAACTACCGAGCCTGTGCTCTAGAGCCCGCGAGTCACAACTACTGAGCCCATGTGCCACAACTACTGAAGCCCACGCACCTAGAGCACATGCTCTGCAACAAGCCACCATAATGAGAAGCCTGTGCACTGCAACAAAGAGTAGCCCCTGCTCGCTGCTACTAGAGAAAGCCCACGTGCAGCAACGAAGATCCAATGCAGCCAAAAATAAATAAATAAAACACATAAATTAAAAACTCATATTGAACTATATTAGTGAAAAAAACAAGGTAAGGATTTTGTCCATCCCTGCCCACATTTTTTTTTTTTTGGAACAGTTTTCCTACTCGTGGACATTGGTGCTATTTCCAGCTTTTTAACTTTTCATTATTATACGTATTATAATACTTCTATGAAAAGCTTATTTATAAACCTGGGATTTTGGGGCTAGAGTATATGAATATATTAGAGGTTCTTCATACCAATTCATCTAAATTCACATCTACTCACCTTTAGGAAAAATTATATCAATTTATATTCCCAGAAGCAGTGGTGTTTGAGACTACCTGTTTCCCCACACTCTTGCCAACAAAAGCTGTTATACATTTTTCAAAGCTTTGCCACTCTGATTAGGCAAACATCATACTTTATGGTTGTTTTAATCCATTTCTTTATCTATGAGTGGCATACATCTTTCAATATGTTTATTGGCTATTCGTATTTCTTCTTTTGTGAATTGTCCATGTCCTCATTTTTCTTCTTCTTTTCTTTTTTCCTATAAGGGTTTCCATTATATTTAAGAGTAGGATGTCCATTTCTATCTAGAAATCGAATAATCACTTTATTTTCTTTTTTTTTTAAACGACTTGATTCTTTCTTTGACTTCATCCAGGAGATAATGTATTTTTAAAATTTATTATTATTATTATAATTTTTTATTTTGGTTGCACTGGGTCTTGGTTGTGGCATGCGAACTCTTAGTTGCGGCATGTATGTGGGATCTACTTCCCTGACCAAGGATCAAACCCAGGCCCCTGCATTGGTAGCGCAGAGTCTCATCCACTGCACCACCAGGGAAGTCCTAATAATGTATTTTGAATGGAGCCTGGAGAATCCCATGGAATCTAGGGAAGCCGAACAACCAGGACTCAGGATGACAGGAACGTCTTTCTCCCACGCCTTCAGGTCTCTTATCTTTGCTTCTGCTTTATGGCTCTCTTACTGCAGGTGGGCATTATCTCTTTTTCATGGGTGCCCCACAAAGATCATCTCATTTCGTGTATTTCTGTAATTCACTTTTAAGTGAACAGCCTAGGTCTTGTCGACTGAAAAAAAATGCACAACGTGAGAGTTGTGAATTAAGTTTTATTTGGGGCAAAATGAAGACAATAGCCCGAGAGACAGCATTTCGGACAGCTCTGAGAAACTGCTCCAAAGAGGTAGGCGGAAGGTCAGTGTCATATATGATTTTAGTGAAGGTGGCATGTGCAAACTCAAGCACACATTTTGGCAGAGGCTTGCTGCTAGTCACGAGGAGCAGATGTCACTGTTAATGATTTTAGTGCTTTTCTAAATACGAGGAGATGCAAGAATTGGGCTCATAAAATCTCCTGAAAATACCTATCTGAAGATCTGTTCTGCCAGTTTTTTCCAGAGCACAGAGTGCTTCATTCCTGATCTCCACCCTGAACTCCTTTCAGGGGCTGTTGTAGGTCAGCAGCTGCAGTGGCTAATGATTTAATCCTTGTAGAGGTAGATGGCAAATTTGTAGTTGGCAGCCTATTCCACCAACCCATTGAGTTCCAATTCCAAATTCCTGAGAGAGAATCTGATTGGCTTATCCTGGGTCAGGTGTCTCCCTCTTGTCCAATCAATGAAGGCTAAGGGACATGGTTATGTGGGTCAGAGATGGCTGCTGAGGGCCAACTAGAGGGTTGTTAAAGGTCTGAAGAGAAAGGAGGTCATCATAGTTTGGACGAATACCCAAAAGTTTTCTACTACAAGTTGCTATTATCATATAATGTATCCTAACATCAATTTGGACTCTGTTTATTCTCTGAATCAGTTGTGCTGTGGCATAATCTTCGTACTAGCTGGCCTTGGCAAGTCTGAATCTTAAGGACTTGGAGATATGGAGGCAATCTAGGCTGCTCTGGTGAAATGAATCACTTTTCTCCTAGACTTTCAACTTCTGAATGACAGAATGCCTTAACTTCCTTAAGAAACCCTGAAATTGACCTGGTCTGGGGATCTGGGATTAGTCCAAATTTTTTACATAAGATCACCAGCTCAAGAAATTTGGAAAGAAAGTGGCAGGTCTTGGGCATATTCCAGGCAGTGGCATATTCGAGCATATTGCCTGACATGAGATGGTGCCTAGAAGCCCTTTTGGAATAGTGCTTGTCAGCTTTCCTTCCTTAGGGTGGTGCTCAGCAACTTGTCCTTTTGCCTCTCAACCAGTCCTTCTCCAGGCCCTCTTCCCAACAAAACAAAACAAAGCTGCAGAGCCATCAGGGCAGGACCACAGGTGTTGTTATATAACCCTTCAGACTCAAGTGGAGATTCACATTTCTGAGACTCTCCTGACTGAGTAACACCTCTGTTTCCTCCATTTCATATCCTACCCCACAAAAGAATTTTTCCATGGGGGAGTGGGGGTGGGCTGGTTCTTCATATCTAATGTGCCAGCCACCTTGGTCAGTGTACACAGTGGTTAGGGATGGGGCAGTTTTTTTTTTTTTTGGCTGCACTGTGCAACTTGCAGGATCCTAGTTCCCCCACCAGAGATCGAACCCATGCCCCTCTGCAATGGAAGCGCAAAGTCCTAACCACTGGACCTCCAGGGAAGTCCCAAGGGATGGGACAGTTTTTTATTGGGCATGACTGTCCCAAGAATTGTAGATGATTAGCATTTCTGGTCCTCAGGGAATTAATGGCCAGGAATTAATACCACCCCCAATCTCATGAGAATCAAAAATGTCCCCAGAAAGTTTCAGAATTCATTTGAGGAGTAGTTATCCTCCTTTGAGATAACTCCCATCATGAACTGACATTCTGAGCCATTTGGGTCTCTTATTTGCAAGAATCTTTTTGTATTATGCGGGCTGTTTAGGTGAGAGCTAAGGCCCTAGTACTGCATGGGGTTGGCCAAGAGCTTTTAATTTCCTTTGGGTCAGCATTCTAATAGAATCATCAGATTCCAATAACATTTTTTTCTTTTAGACCCTTGGTCAACACAACTTTAATCCATGAATGTTGCAAGTTAAAACACTTCCAGACAGTGTATAGTCTAACATCAAATCAGGTCTTGGATCTGCATTTCAAATTATTTTGTATGTAAGGCCACATTGAACTCAAAGTATAAAGGGAATTGTAGCAGGATATAGTGGATAGAGCACTAGACTGGGAGTTTCTGTCATTACTAGCTGTGTGATTTTGGGTTAATCAATTCTCCTCTCTTGGTTTCAATTCCTTCATCTGTAAAACGAGGAGGTTAGATTAGACAGTCTCAGTTCCTTTCAGCTCTAATGTTGGGATTTTTATAATCTTTCTGTGTTCCCATTCCATCATCCAAAAGATTGGGACAGTATGTGCTCACCTGAGGGAGACTAAATTTTCCTTAATAGTAGTGAAATATTCCAACATTATGGCCATCCAAAAATTAGGCCCTGGCAATGATCTAAGCTTCCACAGAGAACTTAGAGAACCAAGAACAGTTTCTTATAAAATGTTTATAACTAGTGTCTAATACGAGTTTGTAAGTATGCTGTTAAAGGTGTCTGTTTCCCATAAAATACTCCTGTTGGAGGAAAAAAATTATTAGAGAGAGGAAGGTTGGTCCTTTAAGAAAAGAGAAAGGGCACATATTTCATATTTTAACGGAGGACGAGTAAGGGAAGTGAAGTAGAAGAGGGACCAGGTGAAGAAGTAATCCCCGCCTACTTGTATCACTGTCTAACCCCACCACCGTCATCTCAAGTTTATGGCCAGAATACTAGTCAACATTTCTTAAGTGCTTCTTATGGAGCAGGCAGGGTACTGAGCTTATATATTGTTACCTCATTTAATCCTCACAACAATCCTATCTGGGCAAGCACTATGATTACCAATAACTGGCAGAATGAGAATTTGAATCTCCAATATGTGTGACCCCAGAACCTAGGCTTTTAAAGCCATTGTTTTAGTCTTATTGGTAGTGGGACAGAAGGAGGTAGAATGTTTTCCCTTTCCAAAATCTCATGGCACCCCGGATACTACTGGTCACTTATTCTAGTTGTCTGCTTGTTGAAATTGTTATGGAAAACATACTCCATTAGGAATGAAAGATGGGTTCTAGTTTTGCTGCTCTGTATTTTTGGACAAGGCATACAAACTTTCTGGATCTCACTTTCCTTATTTGTAAGACAGACAAAGAGCCACTTAAAGGCAGGAAACCGTTTCTTATTCGCCTTTTCCCCGTGTGGATGTGTTAGGCAAATCGTGGTGAAAGAAGGAATGAAGGTAGACAATATGGTCCCTATGCGTCCTTTCTCATTCTTTGATCTTGAAAAGGGGCCTTGACCAGTTAGGTGTACTATATGTACCGTAACACTTTAAAAACTTAACAGGCAATGTCAAATTCTCAGGACTTAACCTTTATTTTGAGAGGGTTGGTCTTGACGGAGTGGGTGTAAGATTATATGCGGTGTTCGTCTGGACCTGTGATTGACGTTTGTATCGAGGCCTCCCTTACTTTCCGGAAACTGGAGACTACCGTTGCATAACAGAAACAGCACGGGTAAACTGGAGTAATCATCACCGAGGGTGGCCAGGAGCCTAGGATTTTAGGGCATTAACCCTCTGGGAAAGCAGCTCTAGAAACTTATGCAAACAAGTCCTTCCAGAGCGAGGGGCAAAGCCCTGGCTGAGAGGACTGGGTCTTGTATGCCATCTGGTACCTGACCTTGCCCTGGCCTCTGTTCTTCCCCGACTTCAGTTTCCTCACCTCCCAAACGCTGCCGTTGTCGTACAAGAAGATCCCTGCGCTTTTCCCCGCCAACCCCGGGCTTTAACTCCTCCCTCTCAGCGTGGGGGCGGGGCGAGGAAAAGGTCAGGCCAGCAGTCACCTCCCCGCGCCGCCCGGCCGTCCCCTTCCTCCTTCCCACTGCCCGCCCCCTCGCTCCACCGCGGTGAGGTCACGCGGGGGACGTCACGGGGTTCTGTCGCCACGGAGGGGCGGGACTCCGGGAGAGGAAGGGGCGGGGCTAGGCGGGCGACGCTTGCGCAGTGGGCGCGGCGCGGGAGGAGGCGGAGGCGGCATAGAAGCGAGAGGCGGCGGCGGCGGCGGCGGAGGCGGCGGCACTGGGGGGGGGGGGGGGGGGGGGGAGCGCGAGAGTGAGTGAGTGGCTGAGTGAGTTTACCCCTATGAGGCGGTGAGAGGCCCGGGGCCTACCTCAGAGGAGCGGGGTCGCGGCGCCAGCTAGCAGCGGGCCCCCTCCCGGTCCCCGGGCCCGGCGGCGCGGCGGCAGCTCAGTTGTGAGGAGGCGGGGAAGCGAGTGTCCGGCCCCAGCCATGGAGGGCATGGACGTGGACCTGGACCCCGAGCTGATGCAGAAGTTCAGCTGCCTGGGCACCACCGACAAGGACGTGCTCATCTCCGAGTTCCAGCGGTTGCTCGGCTTCCAGCTCAACCCGGCCGGCTGCGCCTTCTTCCTGGACATGACCAACTGGTGAGCCGGCCCCGCCGCGCCAGCCCTGGCAGCGGCCTCGGGGCCCCGAGGGGAAGGGAAGGGACGCCCAAGCTCGGCGGCCGGGCGGGACGGTCGGGCACTGAGGGGTACCCCCTTTCCGGGGCGGGGAGGGAGTGTGGGGAACCCTTGGGGCCTGGAAGAAATTTGGGGGCCGAGCAGGGCTGGAGGGAGATGTATGAGGAGAGTTGGGGTCCGTGGAGGGCAGGAGAGGCGGAAGGGAGATGGGCGGGGGTTACTCCTGAGGTTCTGCGGAGTATTAGCGGCCGAGGAACGCGGGAAGAGGGGGAAAGACTCGAGGATCGAGGCACGGGGTCGACCTGTGAGGAAGAGCGCTGTGGTGTTGGCTAAGAGTAAAAAGCACAGAAAATCTGAATTTGGGGAGTGGGCAAAAGCTTGCGGTATGGAGTTAGGGGCTGAGGATGACAGGGATGAGGGGAAACTGAGGGAGAGAATTAGGTACTATGCAAGAACCTGGCGCGCGGGTGAGACTTGGGAGTTAAGAGCCGAGAAGAACAGATTGTGTGTGTGTGTGTGTGCGTGTCCATTCGAAAACAGATAAAGAAAAGGGAAAAACTTTATGGGGGAGGACAAGTGAGTACGGTAAGAAAGATGACTTTCCCAAGAGCTGTGCCAGGGAGCGGTGGGATCTACTAGTGGGATCCACTAATGGAGGACCGGGAGTGCTAGACCTGGGGCACGGTGTGGGAAAAACCTTAGGAAAAGTGAAGGAGGGAGATTATCTTGGGGGAGGGAACTTTCTGAGGGGATTGGAGCCCTGGGCTCCAGAATGCGGGAATGGAGAGGGGCTTATCCAGAGGGGCTTACCTGAGAGAAAGTTGGTTGGTAGATGTTTGCGAAAATGGAGAACTTGACTTAGGCTGGGAACCAAGTATTTTTGGCTTGGAGTTTCCTTGTAGAAGACTGAATTGGGACAGAAGACCATGACAACTTAGACTAAAGGAGTATTTCTTGGCTTTGGGTGGAGCACTTGCTATTTTTGATAAGCAAGGCTTCCCTTTGTTCTCTGAGGGGTTGTTGAGTTCACTCAGGGTGAGTGATTAAGTGGAGACCATTAGACTTCCTTTGAAAGGATTTCAGGTGAAACAACTCATCTTTCTTTGGTCTTAAAGCCATGAGATGATTGCCCTTTGCTCTCTGTGTTGGGCATGTGGAATCTTGTTTCTCTTGGCATCACTTATACAACCAGCCTCCCCTTTATTCCCTGTCCACTGGATGCCTCAAGCAATGCCAGAAAAAGAGGCTGTAAGCCTAGTCTTGATCCCGTTACTCATCGAGCCCTATCCTGAATGATGCCCATCTTATTAATGGGAGCCTTATAGCTGTGGTGACGTGTGAATTTTTTTCTGTGCAGCATCATTGGTAGGTCCTGTTGTTTATCTTTAAAGTTGATTGTTATAGTAAGAGTGGGATTGAGTTTTTAGATGTTTAGAAACCTCTTTGAATGCAGGAGATAGTCTTTATAATTAAAGAAGCATTTGTGACCCCCAGTTGTATCTTTTATGTCTGGGATGATCTCAGACAGGGACTACAGCCTGCAGTAGTTTTCTGAACAGCAGCCTATGTGTTTAATAGAGAGTGACAGGGGTTATTGAAAACACCAAGAAGAGGTATTACACTGGTGAGATTTAGAAGTAAAGCTGTATCTTGAGGAGCGTTGTACCCTTGCCTGCCTGCTTCCTACCCCCAGCTCCTTTTCTTCCTTGTTTACACTAGTTCAGCATAAGAGACTTGGCATATTGTTGCTGCCAGTTTGGTAGGGGAGGATCATTATTTCTCCCCACCCTCTTGTGAGTTGTATCATTTAAATCCTGCCCTAATAGGTTTTTAGTTTTTTAGAGTCAGTATTTATTAGTACAATTATTAATGGCTACAGAAACAATGTAATGAATTTTATATGCTTGAGGTGTGTGTGTGTTTAACATCTAAGATTGTTTGTTTTTAAGTGATGTGAAAGGTGAGGCCCAGTGTGGATGAGAAAAATAAAAATTATGGTCGCATTATAAAAATTTTATTTGAATTTTATGTAAAAATTATTAAGCTCAATGACACTGAGTAGCATGTGTTCTGATGAGATGTTATCTCTGTATAAAACAAGGTGATATCAGCATTCCTGAACAAAGGAGTGAGCCATTAAAAAATGTATTCTGGTTTTAAAACAGAAGTCAGTAGCTTCTTAGGAATCCAGGCAATTAAGTGATAACTCAGCTTTAAGTACGTTACCTTATTTTTTGACTGTAGAAGTCATGTTCTTTCTTTTCTTTGATTATAAAATGAAAAATTTGTGAACTGAAGGAAGTAAGGCTTGTTATGCTTTTCTTTCTAACGAAAGCAGTTAGTTTCATAATCCAGTATTGTGTTTTGATTCCTATGTTGACCTGGCTAAATTTATCTTTGTTTTAAACAAATACTCATCATAATTAATAAAATCTAGTTAAAATACATACATGAATGCATACCTGGTCAAAATATTTGTGTGTTAAATAAATATCTAAAGTCTAGAAATGTATTTTTTTAACATGTTTATTGGAGTATAATTGCCTTACAGTGGTGTGTTAGTTTCTACTTTATAACAAGGTGAATCAGCTGTACATATACATATATTGCCACATCTCCTCCCTCTTGGGTCTCCCTCCCACCCTCACTATCCCACCCCTCTAGGTGGTCACAAAGCACTGAGCTGATCTCCCTGTGCTATGCGGCTGCTTCCCACTAGCTATCTATTTTACATAGAAATGTATTGTTTTGTTTGTTTTTTTTGAAATGTATTGTTTTTAAGTGTCATTTAATGTCTGACTTCGGAAACTGTCGAGATAGTCCCGGTACAGGTTGCCAAAATTTCTCTCAAATTGCTGTGGTTAACCTGTTGAATTTGAGATGATTAACCCTCCTGTGACTTTATAAGTGCCTGCTTTGGGTTGTAATAAATAACCACCATTCAGTTGTCTAGTGATTGTTAAAAAATATTGTGGTAAAATAAAAATGATTATTTTAAAATGAAGGCCACGAGTCTTCTAAAATGAAACCCTACTTGGAAAGGTTTGTTTTCAAAAGTAAGAATTTATTTTTGTTGTTGGTAACAAACAACTTTTTAAGAAGCTGTTGAAAATTGGCTAAATTGAGAGTTTTGGCCTTATAAGTTACCTACAGTGTAAACATAGATTTTTTTTTTTTTTTTTAGTCTTAGGTTGGATATGCATTCTATAGATATCTCTATTTAATTTAGAACCCAGTATTATTTCAGTTTTGTACTATTTATACCTGAGCTGGCAGCTATGCTGCTGGAGATTGGTGGAACTGACTCTTAACAAAAGTAGTTAATTTTTAGTTCCTAAGTAAGTACATAAAGCGCATAAATGGTGTGGTGAAGGAACCCAATATCTGAAGCTAAACTGAAATGACTTGTAGATTAGAATAACTTTCTATAGGTGGAATGTCTTGCAAAGACACTTTTGGGCTGTGAGTATAGAACTTGGAATTCTAAAACTGGAAGCTGGCTTAAGATTCTCTAGTTCATTCTAGTTTTTCCTGCAAAATTGCATATAACCCTTCCAAGATAGCTTTTCTTGCATCCCTGAGGGCAGAGATTTGCATGATACCTTATGGTAGTGTTTAATTACCTTTCTAGTTAGAATTATGTCAAAACTGAATCTTTCTTACTGTAATTAAGCTTTTTTCATTTGCTTGTGTCCTCCTTGGAGATGAAGAATATCTAATAAACACGTTCCTTAAGAGGTCAGAAAGCTTCTATTAATACAAATCACTAGAAATTTTCAACCATGTGTCATTTTAACACATTCAGTTTAATGGTTTCTCACTCTTTAATGTAGTCTGATAGATTTATATATATTTTTAAGTGGAAACCAACAGGATTGAGAGGAGAGCTTAATAGTGGTGAAATATACATAAAGTAAAATTTACCATTTTTAGTCAATTCTCAGTGTTACATGAGATTTTAAATTCAGTTGTGGCCCTCAAAGTCATTTGTCTCTGTTATGTTTTCAAAGTGAGTTATTCTTTAGTGTTTGTGACAAGAAACAAATAACACTTGTAGATTTTTTAGAGAATGTTAACGAAGGAGTTATTTCTCATTATAGGGATAAGTAAATTATTTTTGACCAGCATATAGACAATGTTGGTTGTTTCTGTCCCTCCTATTCATTAAGCTAGTGCTTTGCAGTTTTGGTGCAAAACTGCAAAAGTTTTGCAACATCCTAGGTTGCCTTCAGGTATCTTCAGGAAGCAGCGTGTATTTTTTGGAACACTACACACGCCCATCATGGATACAACAGATGTTTTCTAGAAAAATAACTCAGGAAAAACATTTTTGTAAAATAATGTCCTATTGACTTTCTCAGTATTGTCAGAAGCACCCTTCTGGATAAAATGAAGGTATAACCACTATGCAATGAAGTGAAATCAGAATCTCGATGAGAAAATCCGTTGTACATCCTATCTGATCTCACAGTGCCTCCCCTGCCTGATCTTCCATTTCTCAGTCACCTGCATGCTAAATGAGTTTCTGATCCACTCTCTGGTTTATATGTATGCATCTAGGAAAAGTCTCTTTATGACAGATAAAACATGATATTAATAATGGTCTCCTTTAAAAATGTGTGCCAAGCAGCAGCTTTAGGAAGAGAGTAGGAAGGGTTGCGTGTTGTGCACGCTATTGCATTTTTAAGAAGGTTGGGAGTTCTTGGTTTGGACCTTCTTCTTTCCCACTTTTTTTGGCCTTTTTTGAGTGGCACACACAGGTGGGGACTCTGGGTATAATATAAAATAGTTTACAAATAGAGCATCAAGATTCATTTTATATCAAGTCAGAACTAATCTCCGTTATTGCCAGGGTGGGTGGAGGTGTTTCTTTACCATCTCTTGTCTTCCGACTCCCCCACCCCAATTTGTCTAGCACATAACAGCAAAAACTCAACCAAACAGTATTTATTTATTTATTTATTGGTCACAAGGCTTACGGGATCTTATTTAGTTCCCCACCGGGGATTGAATCTGGGCCCCGGCCTTGAAAGCACTGAGTCCTAACCACTGGACCACTGGGGAATTCCCTCAACCAGACAGTATTTAAAGAACCGTACTTTGGATAGACCCCTGGCAGATAGTGTAATACAACAGCAGAAGACAGCCTCTATCATAATTTGCTCTCTAACAGGAAAAGAACATGCCTGAAACTATGAGAGAAAAAGTTTGGGGATAGTAAGGAAGCAGCATTCATATGTTAATGCTGAATTAACTGAGTAAAATTTCAGAACAGGTAAGAATGGACTGAATCAAACAGAACCAGTGATTCACAAATATTGGGTGCTTGCTGTGGGTAGGTTGCTTTCTTAGAAGGTTTGAAATGGTTGGGATTTGAATTGATGGAAAAGTTGTGTAATGTTAGGTGGAGGATATTTCCTGAGTGAAACCAGGAAGGAGCAATTAATTGGAGCAGAGCTGTCTGGAAGATTGGCTTGGCAAGAATGTGGTTAATGGGATCAGAAATGACGAGAGATGAAGCTTATTTTTATTTTTGCTTTGGAATATTGTTGGTTTTTTAAAAATTGGGGTGAAATTGACATAAAATTGAACCACAGTAAAGTTGACAATTCAGTGGTATTTAGTGTGTTCACAGTGTTGTGCAACCATACCTCTGTCTAGCTAAAACATTTTCTTCACTGCAAAAGGAAACCCGACACCCATGAAGAAGTTGCTCCCCATTCCCTTCTCCCCCCAGCCCCTGGCAACCACCAATATGAATTCTTTCTCTATGGATGTATATAAATGGAATCATAAATATTTTTCCTTTTGTGTGTGGCTTCTTTCAAGCTTCATCTTGTTGTGTATAGTATGTATCAGTACTTCATTCCTCTTAATGGCTGTTTAATATTCCAGTGTATGTGTATACCACAGTTTGTCCATTCATCCATTGGTGGACATTTGAGCCATCTCTACCTTTTGGCTATTGTGAATCGCGCTGCTGTGAACATGCGTTTAGGTATACTTGTTTGAGTACCTGTTTTCATTTCTTTGGATATATATGTAGCAGTTGAATTGCTGGGTCATATGGTAATTCTATATTTAACTTTTTGAGGAGCCACCAAACTATTTTCCACAGTGGCTGAATCATTTACATTCCCCTAGCAATGTTTGAGGGTCTGTACCAATTTTCCTACAAACTTGACAACACTTATTTTCCTTTTTTAAATTATAGTGAGTCTGCAGTGGTACCTCATTGTGAGATTGATTTGCATTTCTCTGGTTACTAATCGTGATGAATGTCTTTTCATATGCTTGTTGGCCATTTGTATATCTTTTTTGGAGAAATGTCTATGAAAGTCCTTTGCTGGTTTTTTAACTGGACTGTTTGTCTTTTTGTTGTTCAGTTATAAGGGTTCTTTATATATTTTGGATACTAGACCCTTATCAGATATTTGATTTGCAAATATTTTCTCCAATTCTGTGGATTGTTTTTTTTCATAATTAAAAAAAATCTATTTATTTATTTATTTTTGGTTGCGTTGGGTCTTCATTGCTGTGCATGGGCTTTCTCTAGTTGTGATGAGCAGGGGCTACTCTTCGTTGCGGTGCATGGGCTTCTCATTGCGGTGTCTTCATGTGTTGCAGAGCACGGGCTCTAGGCGCTCGGGCTTCGGGAGTTGTGGCTCACGGGCTTAGTTGCTCTGTGGCATGTGGGATCTTCCTGGACCAGGGCTCGAACCCATGTCCTCTGCATTGGCAGGCGGATTCTTAACCACTGTGCCACCAGGGAAGTCCCCTATGGATTGTTTCTAAAATTTTCTTGTTAATGTCCTATGATGCATAATTGTTTTTAATTTTGGTGAGGTCCAATTTATTTAATTTTTTGTTGCTTGTGCTTTTGGTGTTATAGCTAATAATTTATGCCAATCCAAGATCATGAAGATTTACCTCTATGTTTTCTTCTAAGAGTTTTATGGTTTCATCTCTTATATTTAGTTCACTGATCCATTTTGAGTTAATTTTTGCATATGATTGAGGTGGGAGTCCATCTTCATTCTGTAGAGTTTAATTTTGATCATATTATATGCTCTGGAATTGGCTTCTCATTGACTCTCCATTAAATATATCCTTTACTTGTATTAAATATGTACTGTACTTGCTTTGGCCACCACTGAAAATTGGGCCAGAAAAGTGTGCAAGGTTTTCTGATGGGGGAAAAAACTTAGGCATGTTCTATTGGCACCAAAAACTAAATGTATGTTCAAAAGGTCAATCCTCCCTGCCCCCAATCCTTCAGCTTTTCTTTATGACTTTTTCCTGTTTCATTAATAGCTACAGTGGTCTTCCAGACATAAGGCTTGAACTGTGTTATTTCCAGTGCCCTCTCTTTCCTGGATACCCCAGATCATTTGCCAAACCCAGCTCATTTCCACTCTGCAGTGCACCTCCCAACTGTCTCTTCTTTCCATTCTCCTTGCCATCACCTTAGCTTATATAGATTATGTTACCACTTTAACAGGGTAACATAGGAATAGTCTCCAAATTGGTTTTCTGCACCAGGTTCTCCTCCTTCCAGTCCATTTTGTGGACATACCCCTACCAGGTCAGTCTTTCTGAATCACAGCTTTGATCAGGGCCCTTCTTTTCTCAGGAACCTTTGTGCCTTGTTGCCGACCAGGTAAAGAGCAGAGAGCTTTAGCTTGACATTCAGGACCTTCCATAGATTGATCCAGCATATCTTTTGTGATGGATATCCTGCTCCTCTCTGCCCCATTCAAGCTGGCCGCTGCTCATTTCCCACACATACTTTTGCTTTCCCAATTTTTTTTTTTTTTTCCCCCCCGGTATGCAGGCCTCTCACTGTTGTGGCCTCTCGCGTTGCGGAGCACAGGCTCTGGACGCGCAGGCTCAGCGGCCATGGCTCACGGGCCCAGCCGCTCCGCGGCATGTTGGATCTTCCCGGACCGGGCACGAAGCTGTGTCCCCCGCATCGGCAGGCGGACTCAACCACTGCGCCACCAGGGAAGCCCTGCTTTCCCAATTTTTAACTTTTTTCTTCTACCTAGAATACTGTTATTTCCTTTCTTTATACCTCGTGAAATCCTATTGTTTTTTTTTGAAATTAGGACACGAATTCTCGGTAGTGCTGTCTTCTCTGAACTGCACTCTTGCCTTTTTAATAACAGTTATCATATACGATACACAGCCTGGAGAGGAAAATGTCCCCTAATGGCCTTTGTTTCTTCCTAAGCATCTGATGCAACTCTTTGTATGTAGTAGGTGCTCAACAAATATTTGTTGAAGTAGTACCTGAAGGTAGGTGGGAATAAAGATTTTGTTTTTATGGAAGTCTTGAAGTCTAGTGCTGTTAAAAGAAACAAGTTCTATAAACTAAGCTTCTTTTCAGGCTCTTTTGTTTGTAGGTTTAATTTGGACATACATGACATGAAACCAAATTAAAATTTAAGTAACAACAAGAATATTGTTTCTGGAAGCAATCTGAGCCCTCTGCAGGTTGGCCCCACCTTGTTATATACCTACCTTTCCAGGCATGTCTCCTTATACTAAATATCTTTTGTAATCGGTTTATGAGAGAATGTATTAGTCAAAGTTAGGTAACAGTTATTTAGATATGAATGGAGAAAAATATTTTGTAAAATCGCTGAAGTTCTCCTGGATCTTTGCCAGTATTTTTTATTGAGGAAAAACTGTAAAAAGCAGCATAAGCACATAGTAAGTTCAAATAGTTTAGAAGGGTCTAAGCAGGAGTTGCAAACTAAAATGCTTATAGATGTCAGGTGGGGGACATGAACAGTTGAAGTATGTGTGAGCTAGAAAGCACTTGCCTTTTATAAAGAGGATGTCTGATACTTGCCTTAAGTCAAATATTGCCATGCTGGAATGGGGGCCCAGCGTTCTTAGATTTTTCCATTTTTTCAAGAGAAGCCAGAAATTCAGATTTTTATGGGAAATTTCCTGATTTTCAAACATTGGCAACTATTTTAAATACTTTTAAAACATTGTGTGGGCCAAATAAACTACATCTGTAGGTGGGATGTGGTCCTTGGGCCGCGAATTTGCAACCTGTGGATGAATAGTGAAAAGCAAAAATCCCCTCTCCTTTCTAGAAATAGCCACTAGTATTTCTTCTGTACCTTTTAGAAAATGTTCATGTCTATAGACTTTTGTACATATACACAAGTAATTTTTTTGCATGTGTGTATATGTATATGCGTATATAAAAAATTAAATATATATAAAAACTTTTAATAGCAGTGGTATTGCTATTTGAATAATTATTCTTCCTATCCAGACTAGTGGGTACCATATCTCTTGCACCTTCTTTGCTTCAGTGGGCAGTGAATTAGCTGTCGAGGTACTTGGATAGGATGATCAAATAGATATACTTTTTAAATTAACAATGCAGTGGTGAAACTAATATATTGTAAATCAACTGTAATTCAATAAAAAAACACATAATACATACCAATGAAAAGCAACGAAAAACCCGTGCAGTGGGTTTTTTTCACTGTATAAACAGACTTTCATCTAGTGATTACATATACTTATTAAACCTTTGTTTTGCTGTGTTAAGAGCAAAATGTGTTAAGTAAACTACCTAGCAGTGAGCTTATCTGAATTTACTTATGAGGTACTGTCAGAGAACACATTTCATAATTTGAACTTTTTAGGGACCCAAAACACAAAACTGAAACTCACTTTAACTCATTATTAAACCATCTTGTACAGATAATGCTAATATATTTTTCACTCTGTGGAAGGGTAATTGATTTTGTAAGTGATTTTCTAATGATTTGCCAAAGTTAATGTATGTCTTGGGAGGGGTAGCAGTTTATTCCAAATATGGAACTCAGCCTCATTGAATTTACTATGTACTGGGTTTGAAAAGACTCACTTTTAAAAATGAATGGTTACGTTTTCTTAAAACGTTTGAGCCTCAGGTCTGTACAGTGTTTCCAGGAGTTTGAACTTGAATTATTGTGCTTGAGGTCAGTGATTCATAGCCTATTATGTAGCAACAGCTTACTAATGATTGATTGAATGATACACGATGTGCTTCTAAAATGCTTTGTGGTCAGCATTTATCTTCTAAAGTAAATTTTGCTTTTTAATTAAAAAAATACTTTGATAACAGGCTTTGAGTAGTGGAAATCATTAGCCGAGGGATGGGGTTTGCATACACCTGTAACTGGGAACTACTGCCTTTAAAATATTTGAAAATTAAAAAATAGTAAAAATTGTATTATGACATAGATCTTACTGCATATAAGCTAGAAAATACCAAAAAGAAAAAAATAAGCCATACTCGTGGGACCCAGAAATAAGCAATTTTAACCTTTTGATCTATATCCTTTTAATACTATTGTGTGTGTGTGTACCTGTGTTTGCTTTACAAAAGTGGAGTATTTACTATATTCTGGGTATTGTTTTAAGTGATTAAGTTTAATATATAATTTAATGTTCATAATAATTCTGGGAAATAAATACTGTTATCTTCATTTTACAGAAAAGGATTAGAGACTCAGTGAGGTTAAATAACTTACCTAAAGTTATGTGGGTAATACATGGTAGAAATAGGATTCAAGTATAAGCAACCTGGGACCAGAGTCTGTGCTCCTGATTGTTGTGTTTTACACGCTGTATGGGTTTCTAGGACTGCCATAACAAATTACCACAAGCTGGGTGGCTTAAAACAAATTTATTCTCTTACAGTTCTGGAGGTTGGAAGTCTGAATTCAGGGCATGGGCAGGGCTATGCTCCCTCTGAAGATTCTTAGGGAAGAATTCTTCCTTACCTCTTCTTAGCTTCTGATAGCTCCTGGCGTTTCTTGGTGTTCCTTGGCTTGTAGATGCATCACTCCAGTTTGTCTCAGAAGTCACATGACCTTCTTCCGTGTGTATGTGTGTGTGTGTGTGTGTGTGTGTGTGTGTGTGTGTGTGTGTGTGTGTGTTGAGGGGGGTAGGGGGTGGGAGGGTGGGGGTATGTGTCTCCTTAGAAGGAAACCAGCCAGTTGGATTTAGGACCCAACCTAATCTAGTATGACCACATCTTAACTGATTATGTCTGCACAGACTCTGTTTCCAAATAAGATCATGGTTCTGAGGTTCTGGGAGGACATGAATTCAGGGGGATACCCTTCAACCAATATACACACTATTTGTAGTCTGTTTTCACTTAAAAATATGACCATTTCTCCATTCATTTTTTAAAAAGATTTATTTATTTATTTACTTAACTTATTTTTGGCTGTGTCGGGTCTTAGCTGCGGCACGTGGGATCTTCGTTGAGGCATGCGGGATCTTTCGTAGCGGCGCACAGGCTTCTCTCTAGTTGTGGCGGCATGTTTTCTCTCTCTGTTTGTGGCTCGCAGGCTCCAGGGCGCGTGGGCTCTATAGTTGTGGTGCGCGGGTTCCAGAGCGTGTGGGCTCTGTAGTTTGTGGCACGCAGGCTCTCTAGTTGAGGCACATGAGTTCAGTAGTTGTGACATGCGGGCTTAGTTGTCCTGCAGCATGTGGGATCTTAGTTCCCTGACCAGGGATTGAACCCGCGTCCCCTGCATTGTAAGGCAGATTCTTTACCGCTGGACAACCAGGGAAGTCCCCATTTCTCCATTCTTAATAAATATGATTCTGCGCTTTTATTTTAAAGGCTTCACAATATTCCTTTACCTGGTTATAGAAATGTTCCCCTCCTCAATGCTTTAAAACAAACTTTTATATGTTGTTGAGTATGGACTTTAGGCCAAGCCATTTCAGGTCAATCATCCACCTCAGTTGTCAAGATTTTTTTAACTGGGAGAGCAGGATATGGAGGTGCACCATCTCACGTATAGAGGTCTTATCTCATTTTAAAACACACACACAAATGGAATCACACTATACATACTGTTCTTAGGTTAGCTTGTTTAACTTTACAATGTGGACATTATTTTTCTTTTTTTTTTAATGGATGCATGGTATTCCATTGTGGCTGACCACATTTTGTTTAACCACTTCCTTACTGATGGACAGTTTCTAGGTATTTGCTTTCATAAAGCTGCTCTGGTATAGGTATCTTTATACAAACTCGTGGATACAGTCCTAGAAGTGGGATTGCTGGGGCTAGGTATATGGCCAGTATAAATTTTGATAGGTAGTATCAAATTCACTTCAAATGTATTGTACCAGTTTTCATTTTTACTGTCAGTATACAAGAGCGCTTGTTTTGCCACCCTCTTAGCCATGGAAGAATGGTCTTTACATTGTTGCTGGTCTGATAGGTTAAATATATATTCATTTTAATTTGTATTGCTTTAATTATGAGTGAGGTAGGACATCTTTCCTTATCCTTATTGGCCATTTGTATCCCCCTTCCCCCCCCATCTTTGTTGAGGCCATTTATATTTTTCTGTGACTTTTTTGTGTGTTTTTCTCTCTACCTCTATTGGATTGTTCTTTTTTCATTGATTTGTGTGAGCTCTTTGCATATTAAGGAAAATAGCTTATTAAATACTTAACCTTTCCTCCACTTTGTCTTTTAGCATGGTTTATGATTTTTGTTTTAACTGTGTAGCAGTTTTTTTGTGAAGTTGAATCCAGCAGTCTTTTCCTTTTTGATTTCTGCCTTTGGTTTCATGCTTAGAAATCCTTCCCCCACCTAATCGTTATATAATTATTCACCTTTGTTTTCTTTATGATTGCATAATTTACATATAATTTTTTATACAGATGAAACTTATTTGGCAGTGTGCTGGGGTTTATATCTAACATGTTTTTCAGACGATTAGTCAGTTTTCCCATTTATTGTGAAATTCGCATTTCCCCCCAATGATTTGAAATGCTACCTTTATCATATATCAAATGCTTATGTATATATTTGGGCTTGGTTTTGAGATTCTTCCTCTTGTACTGGTGTGTATGTCCGGTTTTCTAAGGTTGAATAAGAATTTTAATGTTCACTTAAAAAATATTTTTAAAGGGAAGTACATTTTATTTTATTTATTTATTTACTTATTTTATTTTATTTTATTTTTTCGGTACGCGGGCCTCTCACTGCTGTGGCCTCTCCCGCTGCGGAGCACAGGCCCCGGACGCGCAGGCCCAGTGGCCACGGCTCACGGGCCCAGCCGCTCCGCGGCATGTGGGATCTTCCCAGACCGGGGCACGAACCCGTGTCCCCTGCATCGGCAGGTGGACTCTCAATCACTGCGCCAGCAGGGAAGCCCCATTTTCTTCTTACAATTTTCATTTTATCTGCATTGTAAAGGCACATAGTTTAAAGGGTAAGGTAGTTCTACAGGCTTGTTAAAAGGAACCAGGGATTCTAGAGTCCTTTTGTCTTACTCATTTCCAAAGGCAGTCTTTTTAAATTCTTTCAGCTGATTTTTTGGGTTTTTACCTCCATTGATTTTTTTTTTTTTTTTCTGTTTTGACCATTATCTGTTGACTTCCCACAGGGAGATGAGGATGTTATTCTGTGAGAGGCAATGTGGTGGTAAAGAGCAAAGTTCAAAGCTTCTGCTATTTACTATCTGTGTGACCTTTGGCAAGTTATTTTACTCTCTCTATGTCTTGGTTCCTTATATATAAAGACAATATCAGTTTTTACCTGAGAATTGGATAAATTAATATGTGTAAAGATTTAGAGCTGTACCCAGCACATGGTAATTTTCAGTTACACTCACCCTCTCTCTAATGCTCCCATTTTAATTATTTGTGATTTGGTTAAATCAGTTTTCAGTGTTTATGTTGTTTTAACTATTTAAATCCTTATTGACACTTGAGCCATTAGTGTACTGGGATTCATTTTCCTTTTCTGCACAATCTTTTGCTGTCCTAGGGGGAATCATTGTCTTGATTTTTTGGTTTGCTCAGTTTCTTAGATAGTTTTAAAATGCTTTATTTATTAAGTTTCAGGTATACAGCATTATAGTTCAACATCTGTAGACAACATCTGTATACAGGATATACAGAATATTCTGTTTTTTCTGTATAGGGATCAGATTTAAAAAAAATTTATTTACTTATTATTTATTTTTGGGTCTTCATTGCCGCGCACGGGCTTTCTCTAGTTGTGGCAAGTGGGGGCTACTCTTCGTTGCGGTGCGCGGGCTTCTCATTGCGGTGGTTTCTCTTGTGGAGCACGGGCTCTAGGTGCACGGGCTCAGTAGTTGTGGCACGCAGGCTCAGTAGTTGTGGCTCGCGGGCTCTAGAGCGCAGGTTCAGTAGTTGTGGTGCACGGGCTTAGTTGCTCCGTGGCATGTAGGACCTTCCCGGACCAGGGCTCGAACCCGTGTCCCTGCATTGGCAGGTAGATTCTTAACCACTGCTCCACCAGGGAAGTCTGGGATCAGATTTTTTAAACTAAGTTATCCTCAAACTACTTACTGTCTATGCATCTCTTCTCAGTAGGTTTAGACACTTCAGGTGTTCTATTGGTTTTATCTTTGTGAAGAAGTCTTCCACCGTGTTTGACCCACTATGGCTGGACTGGTAGAACTCTAGGTCTGCTTCACAGCTCCCCTGGTTTCCCAGGGATTTCTTTCATACTTTCCCCACTTTGTTGGAACCCCTGTTTCCTGGACGCCATTTTTTAAAACTTCCTGAGAGTGCAGAGGAGGTAAAATTTGAGACTTTCGTATTCTGAAACTGTATTTTACTCTGATGTTTAGTTGATAATCCCAGGTTTGGTTAGGTAGCAATTTGAAGATTGGAAGTATTTTTCTCAGAATTTTGAAGGCACTGTTCCTTTGTTTTGTGTTTTTCAGTGGAAATGTTGAAATGTGATGCTGTTCTGATTCTTTCTTCTTTGAATGAATTCTGTTTTTTCCCTTTCTGGAAGCTTTTGGTAACTTTGCTGTGTCCCCAGTGTCCTGAAATTTGACAGTGATGCATTTCAGCCTGTGTTCTCATACGTTGTGCTTAGCCTTGGGGAGCCCTTTTAGTCTGGAAACTGTCCTCTGTTCTTGGAATGTTTCTTATTTTTTTTCTTCCAGTTTTATTGAGATACTACACCACTGTATAACTTTAAGGTGTACAGCATAATGATTCAACTTACATACCTCATGAAATGATTATCACAGTAAGTTTAGTAAACATCCATCATGTCATATAGATACAAAATTAAAGAAATAGAAAAAATTTTTTTCTTGTGAGTGAACTCTTAGAATTTAGTCTCTTACTAACCTTCATATATAACATATAGCAATGATAATTATATTTATCATGTTGTACATTACATCCCTAGTGCTTATTTATCTTATATCTGGGATTTTGTACCTTTTGACTGCCTTCCTGCAGTTCCCCCTTCTGCCTCTGGTAACCACAAATCTGATCTCTTTTTCAATGAGTTTGTTTGTTTTTGAAGTATAATTGACCTACAATAACACTGTTAGTTCCTGTTACACAATATAGTGATTTGGTATTTTTATATATTTCAAAATGATCACCACAGTAAGTCTGATAAGTCTAGTTATGATATGTCACCATACAAAGATATTACATAGTTATTATGTTCCTCACACTGTACATTTCATAACTGTGGCTCATTTTTTTGCAGCTGGAAGTTTGTTCCTCTTATCTCCCTCACCTATTTCTTTCCTCCCCCTCCCCCCTTTGCCACCACCTGTTTGTTCTCTCTGTCTATACCTCTGTTTCTCTTTTCTTATGTTTGTTCATTTGTTTTGTTTTTTTTAGATCTTAGAAATTTTCTTGAATTAATTCTTTGATTTTCTCTTCTTCATTTTCTCTGTTCTCTTTTCTTAGATCTCCTATTTTTCAGACACTGGATTTTCTGTTCTGGTCCTGTCTTATCTTTTTTTTCCCCTCTTTTAATCTTTTGACAAAACTTTTGCTCTCTTTTCTGAGATCTCCTCGGTGTTGTTTTCTTCAGGTTGCGTTTTCTGTTTGCTTGCTTTAGTTTTTTTCTATCATATTAGATACTTTACCTTACGTACTTGCTGTTTATTAGCTATCTACTCGTATTTAAGAGTAGGACACAAAAAGTGGTTTGGAAGTTGTGGGCCTAACTGTAGGGTTTGTTAAATGAGGGCTTAACAGCTCCACCCATTTCCTCCAGGGTGGGGCAGTCACCAGCTATGCAGTGTTTAGACTGTATTGAGGATCTGAGGTCTGATGCATAGTTTAGGCAAATGCATAACTTCTGTTTTTATCCATGTATTTACCTTCACTTGTAGGGTACCTGGTGCTCTTAATTTCTGAACCTTTTGGGGAATCCTCATTTTAATTGGATTGCTTCTCTACTTGTCCCCACTGCTGGCCGGGGAGGAGTCATCTTTCTCAGGTCGGCTAAGTCATTTACCACTTGTCTCTATGCTTTCTAGCCACCCAAATATTGCCTCCTCACTTGTTCATTTGGTCCTTGTGAATTTCTGACTTTTTCCCGCATTTTTCTTCATTCAGGCTGCTATAACAAAAATACCATAGATTGTGTGGCTTGATAAACAACAGAGATTTATTTCTCACATATATGGAGGCTGGGAAGTCCAAGGTCAGGGTGCCAGCAGATTCAGTGTCTGGTGAGGGTCCGATTGCTGGTTTACAGATGATTGACTTTTCACTGTAACCCCACGTGTTGGAAGGGGCAAGGGAGCTCTCTGGGATGGCTTTTATAAGGACACTAATTCCATTCGTGAGGGCTTTACCTTTGTGACCTAATAACCTCCGAAAGGCTCCACCTCCTAATACCATCACATTGAGAGTTAGGGTTTCACAGTGAATTTTGGGGGGACACAAACGTTCATTCAATCTGTAGCACTATACCTATATTTTAGGAGGGTTTTGGGAGAGAGCTGAGGCTAGTGTGTGAAATTTTTTTTTAATTAGTTAATTAATTTAGTTTTGGCTGCATTGGGTCTTCATTGCTGTGCGCGGGCTTTCTCTAGGTGCGGCGAGCAGGGGCTACTCTTCGTTGTGGTGCGCAGGCTTCTTATTGCGGTGGCTTCTCTTGTTGTGCAGCATGGGCTCTAGGCGCATGGGCTTCAGTAGTAGTTGTGGCTCATGGGCTCTAGAGTGCAGGTTCAGTAGTTGTGGCACATGGGCTTAGTTGCTCTGAGGCATGTGGGATCTTCCTGGACCAGGGCTCGAACCCGTGTCCCCTGCATTGGTAGGCGGATGCTTAACCATTGAGCCACAGGGAAGTCCCTGAAATTTTTAATTGGAAGCTGAAAGGAAGTATTGGATTTGCATCTAAAATTTTTTATTCTGCCTTTTTATTCTTACGATTTATGTGATTGTTTGGATATGATGTAAAATTTTAGTATACCAGTTGAATAATCAAGTTGTGATGATGTTGCGTTTAGATAGCTTTCCTTCGCCAAAATGGATCTGCATTTACCTGAAGGATAAAAAACAAACTACAAATACTTATCTCTGGCTATGAGATTATGAAGTTTTTTATTTTCTTTTTTATACTTTCTTTTTCACTTTAATTCTCACATTTTCTATAATGAATATGTATTACTTGTGTAATTAGGAAAAAATAATACCTAAGTAGAGAAAAAATTGTTAATCACATCCTTAGATAAAAATTTGCCCTAGGTTCCAATATGTTCTTCTTTTATTTAATCCTAAATCTATCAGAGTTGTGCTCTGTCCTATACTTCTTTTAGGTAATCTACAGTTAGAAACACTAATTTCGGGGTGAGTGTATGTACTTTGCAGAGGTCATTCTGATCTGTCCCCCAACTTTTTATTTTGAAGACTTTCAAAACTATAGAAGAGTTGAAAGATTAGCACAGTGACTATCTGTATAATTGCCATTTTACCATATCTGCTTTATTTTTTAAGTATCTTTATTGAAGTATAATTTACATATCATAAATTAACCCATTTAAAATAGATAATTGAATGATTTTTAGTAAATTTACAGAACTGAGCAACCATCACTACAATCCAGTTGTATAATATTTTCATCATTTCAAGAAGACTTTGCCTGCCTATTTATAGTTAATCACCATTCCTACTTCCAGCCTCAGGCAAACACTAATTTTTTTTCTGTCTCTAAATAATTGCCTTTTCTTTTACTGTTTATATCAATGGAATCATATAATAAGGAGTCTTTTTTTATTTTTTATTTATTTTATTTTATTTATTTATTTTTTTTTGCGGTATGCGGGCCTCTCACTGTTGTGGCCTCTCCCGTTGTGCAGCACAGGCTCCGGACACGCAGGCTCAGCGGCCATGGCTCGTGGGCCCAGCTGCTCCACGGCATGTGGGATCTTCCCGGACCGGGGTACGAACCCGTGTCCCCTGCATCGGCAGGTGGACTCTCAACTACTGCGCCACCAGGGAAGCCCAAGGAGTCTTTTTTTAAAAAAATTATTTATTTATTTAGGCTGTGCCGTGTTTTAGTCATGGCATGCAGGATCTTCATTGCGGCGTGTTTTAGTTGTGGCATGTGGACTCTTAGTTGCAGCATGTGGACTCTTAGTTGTGGCAAGCAAACTTGTAGTTGCGGCATGCATGTGGGATCTAGTTCCCTGACCAGGGATTGAAACCGGGCCCCCTGCATTGGGAGCACGGATTCTTAAGCTACTGGACCATCAGGAAAGTCCCATAAGTGATCTTTTGTATCTGGCTTCTTTCAGTTAGTGTTTTGTTTATGAGGTTTATCCATGTTTTAGCGTGTATCAGTATTTTTGTTGCTGAGTAATTTTCCATTGCATGGATATACCACGTTTTGTTTATCCATTTACCAGTTGATGGACATTTGGATTTTTTTCTACTTGGCTATTATGAATAAAACTGCTATGAACATTCATTTGCAAGGCTTTAGATGTGTGTTTTAATTTCTTCTGGGTAGATACCTAGGAATTGATTGCTATTTTGTATTGTAAAATTATGTCTTTTTAAGAAACTGCCAAACTCTTTTCCAAACTAACTACCATTTTTCATTCCCACCGGCAATGTGTGAAAGTTCTCTCTCTGGATTTTATTTTATTTTTCTTCCCTGAACCATTTGAGATAAATTGCAGACATCATGACATTTCACCTCTTAGTCCTTCAGCAGATATCTTCTAAGAACAAGGGCGTCATGCTACATATCTGCAATGTCATTGTCACTCCCAAGGAAGTTAGCCTGGAAATAATAGTGTTATCCAATATACAATTCATATCTAGATTTTCCTATTTGTTCCCCAGATGCCCTTTATAACTTTTTAAAAAAAAATCCAGAGTCTTCTCAAGCATCTCATGCTGTATTAGGTTGTCATGTCTTTAACCTCACCTTTGCCATTTGCTTGTTTTATGACATTGACATTTTTTAAAAGTCCAGGCCAGTTGTCCTCTGGAGTGTCCCATATTGTTGATTAGTCTGTTTCCTCATGGTTAAATTCAGGTTAAACGTTTTGTTGTTGTTAGAAATGTGTCTTCTGTTGCATCACATCAGGAGGCATCTGCTTTTGTCCCATTATTATGCTAAATTTGAGTATTTAGTTAAGACAGTGTCCACCTGTTATTCTTCTTTGTAATTAGTAAGTAATCTGTGATAGACTGTGAGAATATCCTTTTCCCCAGCAATCTTTCTCCTGTTTTAGTATCCATTGATGATCCTTGCTTGAGTTATTTATTGCCTAGTGGTTGCAAAAAGGTAATTTTCTAATTCTGTTGTTCCTTCTGTGTTTATTAGTTAGCAGTCTTTTGTAAAGATATTGCTAATTTTTAAATGGAACTTGTCAGAGTCATGAAGGATTTTATGGAGAATGAAGCAGATTTTGGTTGCTTGTCTTAATAGTGTTGAGCTAAGTGTATTTACCTTACCCTTAGCCACAAAGGATCCAAAGAAACTACTGGAGAGAGAGGGAGATCTCCTTGACCTTTGCGAAGCTTGAAATACATAAACTTTTTGACTGTGTTTACATTATTTGGGGATGTTTGCTGCTTTTCTCTCTTTGAGAGACCACTCTTTTTAAGGAATAAGAAAAAGATACAGAAATGGTTTTTCTTAAGCTTTTATTAGTTTTTCTTTGTAAACCAAATTAGTTTTTTTCCCCCCTTGTTTGTTTGGATGGTTTTGTGATTTTTTTTTTGATAGTAATTTAACTGGTGGTAATTATGCAGTATCATGCAAAGTAGCTATTTTTAAAAATTCTTTTCTTCTGTAATGTAAAATAAATGCCATAGTTGGATGAGCTGTCCAAACCTGACTGCTTCTTATGTGCAGTTGGTTGCCCAGACATGAAAACATTAACAGAGTATGTGAGACTGTCTGCAAGTGTCATAGGACTTTTACAGGAAATATTCTTTACATGTTGTCTTCCTTGTTTGTTCTCAGGGATTAGGTACTACTAAAAATGGCATCTGACATCTTTTATACTGTCATTTTATTAGTTTGTAAAATAAAAGGGGGCTGGTCCTCTCAGGTTTATGAGCTGTGATAAAATCTGCCTTTATCCTAGTCTTTTTTCAAGTTCTATCCAATTTAATTTAGTCTTCCAGTGTATGTAGCTTTTTAAGGTACCTATCTCACATGTACTAGAGAACAGCCAAATATAGCCACAGAGTATTTGGAGATGGGTTGGCTGCAGAATGAGCAGAGTAGGCATTAAGGCCATGTGACATTATTTGGTGGTGATGATAACGTTGCATTGGCTTTGTTCATCATATTGCATAGAACTTGGCCAAGTTTTATTTACCTTTTGTTTTTAGAGGACAGAATAAGATTCATAACATAGGGTCTTAGACACGTACCCTAGTATGCAATTTTGGAGGTGATGTATGCTGAGGCTTACTGTTGTGTTCTTCAAAGATGGTGTGGTCAGCGTGGTTCTTTAGGGGCGATGAAACTGAAGAGGCTTTGAAGCTGGCCCCTGTAGCACACCATCAGGAAATCTCTAGGCAAGACATATAAGACAGGTGTGGAGCATTTTAATCAAAGGTATATGTAAAAGGTGTGTGATTTCTTTTAGAAGCCCCTGCATTTTTTTTCTCTGTATGCAGAAACAACAGCTAGATTTGAGAGTGGAACGCTGGCTTACAATTTAGCTTTTTGGCACTTTTCCCTTTTTTAAAAATAAAAAAAAAGTTGCTAGTATTTTTTAGAAAACAGATCTCTGACTAGGCTGTAGGATAAGACGCATTTTAACCATTGCTGGCTTATTCTAAGCTCCTTGTGAGGTAAACACACTTTTGAAAACCATAATTATAGATTTACTTAATCATTTCATAACTGCTACTTTAAATTATGTCCCAACGAAAGTTCCATGAACAACAGTAAACCACAAATGTTTTTTTTATGAAGTTAGTTTTGTTTGAATAACATTTTCTGTTTGTCATTCTGGGACTTTTTGAGTATTTTACATTTTCATGGCTACTCTGCGCATTTCTACTCTGTTCTCGTATCTTCAGAAATTTCAGTTAGCACTGAACCTAATGATTATTTACCTTTTTAGGAAGTATCCATGACAGTTACATGGCGGGGGTGGGGGTGGGGTGGCGGGAGGCAAGAAGACTAGGAGTTAACTTCTAAGTGTGCATCTTTAATGGATAATTGAGTTCTTGAGAGCTGAGTTATGATGAAGGAAATGACTCAGCAGAAAATAGCACCTTTTTATTTGTAACCTTTTAGTTTTTTATATTCATAGTTTTCTTGTATGATGAACATTTTCAAACATATAGTAAAGTAGAAAGAATAATATAATGAATAGCCATTGTATTAATTTTTTGCTGTTGTTAATAAATTACCACAAACTTAGTGGTTTATAAAAACACCAATTTATGATTTTACGGTTATGGAGTTCAGAAATCCAAAATGAGTCTCACTGGGCTAAAATAAAGGTGTAACAGGGCTGTGTTCTTGCTGGAGAGTTCGTTTCTTTGCCTTTTCCCACTTCCAGGGGCCACATACCGTACCTTGTCTTATGGCCTCTTTTCTCCATCTTCAGAGCCAGCATGTTGTGTGGGTCCTTCTCACACTGCTCTCTCTCTGGTTCTGTCTTCCAGTTCCCTCTCACACTTAAGGAAGTGATTACATTGAGTTCACCTGGATAATCCAGGATAATGTTGCTATGTCCAGGTCACCTGATTAACATCCTTAATTCCCCTGTGCCATTAACATAACATATATACACATTGTGGGGATGATGAAAATGTTCTGAAACATGGTGATTGTGTTACAATTCAGTAACTTTACTAAAAATCATTGAATTGTGCAATTGAAATGGGTGAGTTTTATGCTGCATAAGTCCTACTTCAGTAGAGTTGTTTTTTTTAACATTTAGATGCTCTCCTTTGCATTTAGGAGTTAAGTCCAAATTTCTTATTGAAGCGTATTGGTCTCATCCTAATTAAAATTTTTAAAAATTGTGGTTAAATACACATAACATAGAATTTGTCATCTTAACCATTTTTAAGTGTACAGTTCAGTAGTGTTAAGCATGTTGTGCACTTAATCTCCAGAACTTTTTCATCTTGCAAAACTGAAATTCTCTACCGATAAACAATAACTCTTCATTTCCCCCTTTCCTTAGCCCCTGTCAGTCATCATTCTACTTCGTTTCTATGAATTACTACTCTGGATACCTCATATAAGTGAATACAGTAATACAGTATTTATCTTTTTTGTGACAGCTTATTTCTCTTAGCATAATGTTCTCAAGGTTTATCCATGTTCCAACATGTGACAGTTTTTCCTTTCTAAGTTTGAGTAATATTTCACTGTATGTGTATTTTAATCCGTTTCATCCGTTGATTGACATGTGCTTTCATCTTTTGGCTATTGTGAATAATGCTGCTATGAACATGGATGTGCACATTTTTTTTGTGACTCTGCTTTCTGTTCTTTTGGATATATACCCAAAAGTAGATTGCTGGATCTGAGTTAAGTTTTATTTACCTTTCCAGTTCCTCTTCTGTCTCTTGTGACAGACTTTGCACCAGACTTGCAGACTCTATCTCTGGACCACACTCTACAATTTTGAATTAATCTGGGATTATTATGTTGCAGGTAACAAACTTACTTCCAACTAGATAATGCTAAAGGGGTGGGGGTATTTTAAGGATGTTTCTATGTTACACAGAACCCAAAGGCAGGAATAAGTTTGGGCTTCCAGGAACAACTGGAACCAGGGACTAAAAAACCCTTCAGATTCCTTTCTATGTATGTTGTATCTAGGTGTTTGCAGTGGTCTCCTATCTCTGCTGAAGAGAACGGTGACTGTCAAAAGCCCCCAAATGTGTAGTTTATAGCCCAGATACTATGAGAAAAACTCTTTCTAAATTTCAGTTTCAAATTTCTGGGTGTCCCCACCCCGACGTTAACTCTGGAATGACCTCACTCTGTATTAAGGAGTTCTACGTGCAAGTGGGGGCATTGCCAAACAAGTAACAACTACAAATGCTCTCATCCCCCCTCTCCCATGGGAGAAGACCCCCTAGTCAGGTCCAGCTATCATAATTATGACTTTTGTTGTCCCAGGTGCCCTATCCCACCAACTGAAGGTCTTTGGGTGATAGCTGTGCTTTCCCTAATGTGGTCTTGATTGGTCCAGGTATACATTTGCATGATCCTGCACTCTATAGGCTAAATGATACATTTCTTTGTTGTTGGCATTCCTCTGCCCTCTGTTATATTGATATATAGGCATACATTGGAGATATAGCTGATTCAGTTCCAGACCACCGTAATAAACTGAATATTGCCATAAAGCGAGTCACATGAATTTTTTGGTTTCCCGGTGCATGTAAAAGTTATGTTTAGACTACACTGTAGTCTTTCAAGTGTGCAATAGCATTATGTCTAAGAAAACAATGCACATATCTTAATTAAAAAATCCTTTATTGGCAAAAACCGCTAACCATCATCTGAGCCTTTAGCAAGTTGTAATCTTTTTTGCTGGTGGAAGGTCTTGCCTCCATGTTGATGGCTACAGACTGATCAGCTTGGGAGTTGCTGAAGGCTGGGGCAGCTTAAAGTAAGAGAACAATGAAGTTTGCTGCCTTGACTGACTCTTCCTTTTACGATCAGTTTCTCTGTAGCATGCAATGCTGTTTGATAGCATTTTGCCCACAGTTGAAATTCTTTCAAATTGGGAGTCAGTTCTTTCAAACCCTGCCATTCCTTTATCAACTAAGTTTATGTAATATTCTAAGTCCTTTGTTGTTATTTCAACAATCTTCACAGCATCTTCACCAGGACTAGATACCATCTCAAGGAGCCACTTTCTTTGCTCGTCATAAAAAGTTAACTCCTCATCGGTTAAAGTTTTATCCTGAGATTGCAGCCATTCAGTCACATCTTCAGGCTCCGCTTCTAATTCTCTCGCTACATCCACCACATCTGCAGTTACTTCCTCCGCTGAAGTCTCGAACCCCTCCAAAGTCATCCACGAGGGTTACAGTCAGCTTCTTCCAAACTCCTCTTAATGTTGATATTTTGACCTCCTCCCATGAATCACAAATGTTCTTAATGGCATCTAGAATGGTGAGTCCTTTCCAGAAGGACTTACTTTGCCCAGATGCATCAGAGGATTCACTATAGCCTCACAAAATGTATTTCTGGGCTTCCCTGGTGGCGCAGTGGTTGAGAATCTGCCTGCCAATACAGGGGACACGGGTTCGAGCCCTGATCTGGGAAGATCCCACATGCTGCGGAGCAACTAGGCCCGTGAGCCACAACTACTGAGCCTGCGCGTCTGGAGCTTGTGCTCCGCAACAAGAGAGGCCGCGACAGTGAGAGGACAGCGCACCGCGATGACGAGTGGCCCCGGCTCGCCGCAACTGGAGAAAGCCCTCGCACAGAAACGAAGACCCAACACAGCCAAAAATAAATTAATTAATTAAATAAAAGAGAAGGGGAGAGTGTACAGGGTAGGAGAAAGACAGAGAAGAACACTCAAGTTGTAATTTAAAATAATTATTTAAAAAAAAATAAAATAAAATAAAATGTATTTCTTAAAGAACAAGACTTGAAAGTAGAAATGACTCTTTGATCTATGGCTACAGAACGGATGTTGTGTTGGCAGACGTGAAAATCTCGTTGCATATCTCCATCAGAGCTCTTGGGTGACCAGGAGCACCGTCGATGAGTAGTAACATTTTGAAAGGAATCTTTTTTTCTGAGCAGTAAGTCTCAACAGTGGGCTTGAAATGGTCAGTGAAGCATGTTGCAAACAGATGTACAGTCATCCAGGCTTTGTTGTTTCATTTACAGAGCACAGGCAGAGCAGATTGAGCATAATTTTTAAGGGCCCTAGAGTTTTCAGAATGGTAAATGATCACTGGCTTCACCGTAAAGCCACCAGCTGCATTAGCCCCTAACAAGAAAGCCTGTCCTTTGGAGCCAGGCACTGACTTCTCCTCCTTAGCTATGAAAGTCCTAGATGGCATCTTCTCCCAATATAAGGCTGTCTTGTCTACATTGAAAATCTCTTGTTTAGTGTAGCCCACCTTCATGAATTATCTTAGCTGGATCTTCTGGATAACTTGCTGCAGCTTCTACATCAGCACTTGCTCCTTCACCTTGCACTTTTATGTTATGGAGAGGGCTTCTTTCCTTAAACTGCAAGAACCAACCTCTGCTAGCTTTAAACTTTTCTTCTGCAGCTTCTTCACCTCTCTCAGCCTTCACAGAGTTGAAGAGAGTCAGGGCCTTGCTCTGGATTAGGCTTTGGCTTGAGGGAATGGTGTGGCTGATGTGATCTTCTATCCAGACCACTCAAACTTTCTCCATATGAGCAGTAAGGCTGTTTCACTTTTCTTACGATTCGTGTGTTCACTGGAGTAGCACTTTTCATTTCCTTGAAGAACTTTTCCTCTGCTTTTACAACTTAGCTGCTTGGTACAAGCGACCTAGCTTCTGGCCTATCTTGTTTTTTGACATGCCTTCCTCACTAAGCTTAATCATTTCTAGCTTTTGATGTAAAGGGAGAGATGTGTGGCTCTTCCTTTCACTCGAACACCTAGAGGCCATTGAAGGGTTATTAGTTGTCCTAATTTCAATATTATATCTCAGGGAATAGGGAGACCCAAGGAGAAGGGAGAGAGGTGGGGGAATGGCTGGTTGGTGGAGTGGTCAGAACACATACATTTACCAATTAAGTTCACAGTCTTATGTGGGCACTGTTCGTGGCACCCCAAAACAATTACAATAGAAACATCAGAGATTGCTGATCACAGATCACCATAACAAATATAATAATAATGAAAAAGTTTGAAATATTGTGAAAATTACCAAAATGTGACACAGAGACACAAAGTGAGCAAATGCTGTTGGAAAAATGCATTGATAGACTTGCCTGCAGCCAGATTGCCACAGACTTTCAATTTGTAAAAAAGCAATTATCTGTAAAGCACAATAAAGCCAAGTCCATTAAAACAAGGTATGCCTATAGTCCCAGTATAAAATTGTGAGGGGAAAATGTGATGAAAGGGAACATATAGTTGACCTTTTAACAACTCGAGGGTTAAGAGTGCAAACCCTCCATGCAGTGGAAAATCTGTGTATAATTTGTAATTTGGCCCTCCACATTGGCAGTTCCCAATCCGTGGATTCAACCAATCTTGGATTGTGTAGTACTGTAGTATTTACCACTGAAAAAAATCTGAGTATAGTGGACCCACCCAATTTACCTCATGTTGGTCAAGGGCAGCTGTACTATATTTTGGTCAGTAGCATATTCCAGTCAACAAATATATATTAAGCACCTTCTATATGCCAGGCACTGTTCTCAGCCTGGGGGATAGAAGCAGAAAGAATTACGAGTGTACACTGTCTTCTGTAGGGCAGCAGCAGTAAAATACAGTCAGCAAGTCTCCTGGTCACCTGTTAACTCATTTCATCGGTGAAGAACTGAAGGCCTTGGCCTAGCTTACCCCAGAAAGATTTCCTGTGTCTGATATTCTTCATGACCTTCCTTGAGAAGAGCACAGGAGATGTAGGGGCAGGGTGGGAGAGTTCCTTTATGAGGGCCATGCTGCTTTAGCTTTCCCTTCCAATACAATGCTACTTTTGGGACCTAGGGCTTGACCAGGGGTATAATAATTATAGGCTCCTAATAATAGAACTCCTTTAAAACTTAAGTTCATTGCTTATCCACTTCGTATTTGGACATTCCCTTTGATAAATAACCAAGTCCAGTAATATTATAATTAGATTTTAGTCTCCAAATTGCTGAAGAGGATTGCTAGGACTGGGTTAGGTCCCTTAGCTCTGCTTATCTTTCCAGGTTAAAGATCTCTACTCAGGGCATGGGTGGATAATTCTGGATTTAGAGTTTTCTCAAATATTCTGTGGAATGTCACCCCCTAAATTTCCCTTCTCCCAGCTATGTTTCTTTTAGATATGGTTTATAATGAAGGGAGGAGGAGATGGCAGTTTGGGGGATCCTGGGAGAAGTGTTTGAAAGGGGCTATCTACATTGTATTCATCAGTGTCTCACAGTTTAAGTGATGCAGAGAGTTCAGGTGCTGAAATTCAGCAAGTCTCTTAATTATCTAACCATTAGAGGTTTCAGATCTCTGGCTTTGGGCAGAAAGTTATATTCTTATCTTGTATGTCATATCTTCTTTCTGGAAAACCAGATTGGGTTGGGTTGGGTTGTGTTTTGCAGGTTGGATTGTCTTGAAAAACTTTACTGAAGTTTGCAGAGTGTTCTGTGGGCAATTTCCTTTTATGGTCCAAGCTCCAAAAGCTCCATCTAGCTTTGGAGTGCATATGGAGTGTAACCAGTTGCTTTGCTACATACAGGGACTGCTAGCTTGCTAAGCCCAGATGGAGGGGAGCCCATTTCCTCCATCTCACCTTGACTTTTTGTTTGTTTGTTTTTAAAAATATTTATTTACTTATTTTTGGCTGCGTTGGGTCTTCCTTGCTGCTTGCAGGCTTTCTCTAGTTCTGGCGAATGGGGGTACTCTTTGTTGCGGTGTGTGGGCTTCTCATTGTGGTGGCTTCTCTTGTTGCAGAGCATGGGCTCTAGGCGCTCGGGATTCAGTAGTTATGGCTCGCAGGCTCTAGAGCGCAGGCTCAGTAGTTGTGGCACGTGGGCTTAGTTGCTCTGCGGCATGTGGGATCTTCCCGGACCAGGGCTCAAACCCGTGTCCCCTGCATTGGCAGGAAGATTCTTAACCACTGCTCCACCAGGGAAGTCCCCTTGACTTTGTTATGCATTGTGGATTTTTAACTTTTGCAATACTTTAGTCTTGTATCAGTTAGGACTGTACTGGAGGTGAACACAACCCTGTCTTAAACTAGCCTGAATAAAAATGAGAATTAATAAGGATACAGGAATATCTTAGAACTTAAGTTAGCAATTCATTTGGGCTTCAGAAACAACCAGAACCAGAGACCTGAATGTTGTCAGGCCTGTCTTTTTCTGGCTGTTGGTGAGTTTGTGGTGTTCTTGTGATTCTCATACATTTGTGTGCCTTTGCATATAATCTCCCTCTATCTGAAATGCCCCTTCACCCCCTTCTCTAAGTGGTTAACCAGTTCATTAGGGTACAGTTTTTTTTTTTTTTGCGGTACGTGGGCCTCTCACTGTTGTGGCTTCTCCCATTGCGGAGCACAGGCTCTGGATGCGCAGGCTCAGTGGCCATGGCTCACAGGCCCAGCCGCTCCGCGGCATGTGGGATCTTCCCGGACTGGGGCACGAACCCGTGTCCCCTGCATTGGCAGGCGGACTCTCAACCACTGCGCCACCAGGGAAGCCCTAGGGTACAGTTTTGATGTTACCTGGTTGATGAAGCTTTCCCTGAATTCCTAAGTTGGAGTAAGGTATTTTCTTTTCTGTACTTTTGTAGTCCTTGGTTATATTTCTTCCCTGAAATTTACCTCATTGAATTGTGATTACTTGTTTCTAAATCTTCCTTTAATAGACTTTGTGTTCCTTGGTAGCAAAGACTTTGTCTTATTTATCTTTATGTTTCTATTACCTAGAGCATGAATGAGTGAAAACTTAAAGAAAAGAAATATAAAAGAAGTAAATATTATATACTTACTGATTGGCAGATAGGGAAAACATTTTTGTACTGATAATTTAGTTTGATTCTGAGCATAAATGTTGTTGGTTCTTTCAGTCCTGGAAACTGTGTTTGGGAATAGGAAATATATTTTTTAGGGTGATCAGAGCATAAGCATACCATACTTGAGTTATGGTGAGGTACAGTGCATGTCTCAATTTGTTCACCCACTCAGTTTCCCATGTCTGAGCTTTGCCGTTTACTGCACTTGACATAGAAGTGTTCCCAAAGGCTAGCAAGGATCACCCATAGGGCAGAATCCTACTCATACCCAAGAGTCTGTCCAACTTCTTTTTCTCTTAAAAATGTTTCATCTTCTTTAACACATGGTGCTGGTACAACTGGATAACCACAGGCAAAAGAATGAAGTCAGACCCCCTACCTCACTCTTTATACAAAAATTAACTGAAAATCAGTGACCTAAATAAAAGTAAAACAATAAAACTATTAGAAGAAACATAGGGATAAATCTTCATGATCTTGGATTGGGCTACTGATTCTTAGATTTGATGTCAGAGTCAAAGCAACAATGAAAAAAACTAGATAAATCGGACTGCAACAAAATTAAAAACTTGTTATGCATCAAAAGACATTATCAAGGAAGTGAAAAGACAGTCAACATAATGGGAGAAAATATTTGTAAATCATATATCTGATAAGGGTCTAGTATCCAGAATGTATAAAGAATCCTTGCAGCTGCACAATAGGAAGACAAGCAACTCAGTCACAAAAATGAACAAAGGATTTGAATAGACGTATCTCCGAAGAGGATATACAGATAGCCAAGTACATGAAAAGTTGTTTAAGATCATTGGTCATTAAGGAAATGGAAATCAAAACCACAGTCAGATATCACTTCACACCCACTAGGATGGCTATAATAAAAAAAAAAAGAGGGCTTCCCTGGTGGCGCAGTGGTTGAGAGTCCGCCCGCCGATGCAGGGGACACGGGTTTGTGGCCTGGTCCGGGAAGATCCCACATGCCACGGAGCGGCTGGGCCTGTGAGCCAATGGCCGCTGAGCCTGTGCGTCCGGAGCCTGTGCTCCACAACGGGAGAGGCCACAACAGTGAGAGGCCTGCGTACCGCAAAAAAGAAAAAAAAAAAGAAAAAAAAGAAAAAAAAAGAAAAGAAGCGTTGGTGAGGATGTTGAGAAATAGGAACACTTGACTTGTACATTGTTGGTAGAAATGTAACATGGTTCAGCTGATGTGGAAAACAGTTTGTGGTTTTTTGAAAAGTTAGACATGGAATTACATGTGACCCAGACGTTCTACTCCTAGGTATATATCTAAAGAAATGAGCACATATGCCCACACAGACACTTGTATATGAATGTTTATAGCAGTATTACTCAATAGTCAAAAGGTAGAAACAATCCAAATGCCCATCAGCAGATGAATGGATAGTCAAAATGTGGTATGTACATATAATGGAATATTATTTAGCCATATAAAGGAATGAAATACTGATCAGCATGCTACCATTTGGGATAAATCTCAAAAATATTCTGCTAAGTGGAAGAAACCAGACACAGAGGTTGCATATGGTGTCATTCCTTTTATATAAATTATCGAAAATAGACAAATTCATAGAGACAGAAAATAGATATGTAGTTGCCAGGGGATGCGGGGGAGGGAATAATGAAGAATGATTACTTAATGGATATGTGGTGTTCTTAATGGGTATGAGATGATTTAAAAGTTTTGAAAGTAGAGGTGGTGGTTGCACAACATTGTGAATGCAGTAAACACCATTGAATTGTATAAAGTATGTAGTTAATTGTATGTTATGTGACTTTCACCTCAGTTTTTTTAAAAGAGGAGAAATAGTTTGATCTTGACACAGCCAAAGGCACTCAGAAATTAAACTCTATGATGCCACTGTCAAATTGGTGTAGGCTCAAAATCTGCCCCTTCCCCTGCCCACTTTTTAAACAATGAGCCAATTGTATTTTCTCAGATGACAGCGATACCCAATGTAAGATGGCTCTGGGGTTGCCTAATTTAGTGGTTCAACTATATCATCAAGGACACAGCAATTTTATTTCCCTTTCTGATCTGTCATTGTCAGCATGTCAGCCTCATCCTCATTAGGTCTCCTGAGGTTCCCAGTAGGTTCCTTAATGTTCCCTAGATGGTTGAAGTAATTCTTTGCACCTAATTTTTTTTTGTATCTTCCAGTGGTGGGAAATAAGATACCTTTTCTTTCTTCTGTTTTTGTTTTCATTTACCTTTTTTATAAACTATTCAAACCTACAGAAAATTTTAAAAGAATCAGAGTATATACCCTTATACTTGCCACCTAATTCAACAACAGTGGTTAACATTTTTGCCATAATTTGTTTTCTTTATATAAAAATTTTTTGAATCATTTGAAAGTTGTAGACATCACGACCCTTCATCCTTAAATATTTCAGCATGCTTCTAAAAAAAAGGACATTCCTTTACATAACTACATAGTAAGACACTAAGATAATTTACAAAAATTCTTTAGTACTAAAAAGATATCCAGTACATATTGTAAGTTTGCTCAGTTCTTCCCAAATGTATCATTTTTAACCTTTTTTTTTTTAAATAGAATCAGAATCCATTCAAGGACCTCAAAGATCATATATTGCATTTGGTTGTTATGTCTCTGAATTTTGGGGTTGTCAACAAGGCTTGAGGGATCTTAGTTCCCTGACCAGGGACTGAACCCAGGCCACGGCAGTGAAAGAGCCTAACCCCTGGACCCTCTCTTTAAATCTAGAACAGTGCCACCACCTTGGGTTTTCATGGCAGAATGCTAGTGTTTTACTTTCTCTTTGGAAAAGGTATAACTGCTGATGTTAGTTAGAGGGACCAGTTCTAAAAAGTATTAAAATTAATGGATCAGTAAATAGCCAGGAAAAGAAGAGGAAGAAACAATCTAGGGCTTGCTAGGGCCCTGAGAAGTGGGTAAATACTGGTGTGAACTTTGTTGCTCCTCTTAATGAAATCTTTCACAAGTTCTTTCTTTCTTCTTACTGTCTTCATGTATTAAATAATATCATCTATTAGTTAATTTTTAGGTTTGAAAGTATTTTAAGTCTTCTTTAGCCCAACTTCTGTTCCCTACCTGCATTCATCTTTGTTTTAATGAAATTCTCAGTTTCTTCTCAGGCCTTAAAATTCACAAGTATCACAAGTACATGTTTTTTGGCCTCTTTTTTTGGTCTTCCATGTTACATGCTTGCTGAGTTGATGTTGGAAAGCCCGGGTAGATGTTGGAAAGCCCAGGTAAGAACTGACATCTGTTTTGCTGATCCTTTTTCTAATCAGCTTTTTTCAGTCACTCAAAGATAGTGAGGTCTTTCTGATTCCTGATGAGCTTGTGCCTTAGGAGCAGTATCATTGGTGCTCCACAGGTGAGGGAAACTTCTGGAAGTTCAGGATAGGTACTACTTGAAGCCTGAAGATGCTACTGTTCATGTTTAACTAGATTGATTCAATATTCTGATTTCCCATTTTAATTTATGTCCAAATTAGATGGATAGTTTTTTTTTCTTATAAACAATTTGGACCCTTTTGAGTTTCTTACTTGTTCAGAGAGTGGAAAGAGAAGGTGTCTAATTTTATTTTGCTGAGAATCTGAGCTAATACTTAGACTTCCGGCATTCCCTCTTTAATTCTGATTTCCTAGTTTTCTTAACTGTTTTCTTCTACCCCCGTATTTTTGGGATTATGTTCCTGACTGTATATTCAGTATATAGATGATTTTTCTTCATAAGACTGTCAATCTGACTTATGTTTGTATAAATAGTACAAAAATAAATGTTTTGTGTTTGTGAATATATGCAAGATTAGGCATTTGACCACTTTCAGGAATTCAGTTTAATGAGAAGTTACAATTAATTCATTTATAGAATTCATGATAGTACTTAATATGTTCTTAAGAAAATCAGATGTTCAGAGCATTAGTAGAAAACTGGAAAATTCTGGGTAAGGTAAAAGTTTTATGCCTTTGAATAGATGTGGTTCTGATTTGTACTAATAATTGACTGTCTAGCCTGGGGCAAGTTATTTACCTGTCAGTGCATCTGTGGCCTCATCTATAAAATGAAGGTTGGACAATATTGCTTCTTAGTTATAAAACTGCATTTCATCAGGAAACACATATCAGCATCACCAGATTCTTCTACTCCAAATCAGGTTAACCTGATTATCAGTGCAGTTGAAACTGTATTGTGCACCAAGCCCATTTTTTTTTTTTACCCCAAGATGGAAAAGCTGCCTTGGGCTGATAAGCCTCAGTGTGAGAGGTAGTTGTAGTTACCCTTCTTTGAGTGTCCCTGGTTTGCTGCAGTCTGCTAGGCTTTGTAACGGAGAGGGCCCTTGTCTGTTTTGCTGTCTGTTCTGTCCCTAGACCCAGGCCGAGTGCCTAGAACATGGATAAATGCTCATTAATTAAATATTTGTTGAATGAATGACTGCCAACCTAGGGCATTGGCATTTACACACATTGCCTCATGCAGTCTTCACAGCCAACTTTATAACACCCAACTTTGTAATAAAAAATATAAGCAACCTTACAATAAAAAAACTCAGTTTTGCACATGAGTAAACTGACACAGATGCTTAACCCCTTGTTCAAAGCCCCACAGCCAGGGGTTAGGAGCTGCCTCCAAACAAAGCCATTTAAAATTTTACCATTTTATAATCAAATGGGACCTAATCAAAAACTTAAAAGCTTTTGCACAGCAAGAAAACCATAAGCAAAACGAAAAGACAACCTATGGACTGGGAGAAAATATTTGCAAACAATGCAACTGACAAGGGCTTAATTTCCAAAATATACTAACAGCTCATACAACTCAATGACAAAGAAACAAACAACCCAGTGGGAAAATGGACAGATGACCTAAATAGACATTTCTTCAAAGAAGACATACAGATGGCCAATAGGCACATGAAAAGATGCTCAATATCGCTAATTATTAGAGAAATGAAAATCAAAACTGCAATGAGTTATCACCTCACACTGGTCAGAATGGCCATCATTAAAAAGTCTACAAATAACAAATGCTGGATGGGGTGTGGAGAAAAGGGAACCCTCCTACACTGTTGGTGTGAATGTAAATTGGTGCAGCCACAATGGAAAACAGTTTGGAGGTTCCTTAAAAAACTAAAAATAGAGTTGCCATATGATCCAGCAATTCCACTTCTGTGCATATATCAGGAGAAAACTAATTTGAAAAGGTACATGCACCCCCATGTTCATAGCAGCACTATTTACAATAGCCAAGACGTGGAAGCAACCTAAATGTCCATCGACAGATGAATGGATAATGAAGATGTGGTAAATATATACAATGGAATACTACTCAGCCATAAAAAAGAGTGAAATAATGCCATTTGCAGCAACATGCATGGACCTAGAGATTATCATACTAAGTGAATGAAGTAAGTCAGGAAGGCAAATACCATGTGGTATCACCGATATGTGGAATCTAACATATGATCCAAATGAATTTATTTACAAAACAGAAACAGACTCACAGACATAGAAAACAAACTTATGGTTACCAAAGGGGAAAGGGGGTGGGGGAGGGATAAATTAGGAGTTTGGGATTAGCAGATACAAACCACCTGATAAACAGCAAAGTCCTACTGTATAGCACAGGGAACTATATTCAGTATCCTGTAATAAACCATAATGGAAAAGAATATGATAAATAATATATATATCTGAATCACTTTGCTGTACATCAGAAACTAACATAACATTGTAAATCAACTATATGTCAGTAAAAAATAAAGTAAAATAAAATGTTACCATTTTAACCATTTTTCAGTGCACAGTTCTGTGGCATAAAGTATATTCACAATGTTATGTAACCATCACTATCATCCATCTTTGCCTGTGCCCTTTTTCCCCCTATTAACACTGCCTCCCTTTGTTCTTTAGGGCACTTTTAACTTTTTAAAATCAGAGTAAAAACTTTTCTTGAGCAAAAACACTGAAGGAACCTGGAAGTTTAAACTTTCAGGCTGGGCTGCATACTGAATCAGTGTCCTCCCTTTCCCATCTCCTCAGCCAGCTCTGTTTCATGTAGAGTTTTTTATTGGCTAATAATAGTTGGGTATGTTGTTTTGAACAGGAATACATGCTATCAAATCTGCTATTCTCTCACTGAATAGGAGCTGTTTAGTCTCTTCCTGCGGTTCCTTGGCCCTGTGAGGCAGTGATCTAAATGGTCCAAGTGCTGAGGAGCTGTGTACCTGCCTGATGGGTTAGAGCACCACCGGGCTAATGTCTTCTGTCCGCCTTGTACTTGGGAAATGATTGTGCTTTGTCATCCTTCACTTCTTCGTCCTGACAGGAGTCCTGTTCACTACTTTCAGTTTCACTTTGGGCTTTAAAAGTATTCCTTAATCTTTCTCTGGTTGAATTTTCTGTATAATACAGGTACAAGTAAGCAGTTTTGTTGGCTTGGCTGTGGGGTGAGTTGGAATATGTGAAAGGAGATTTGGGAGGGGGATGGATCTGCCTAAGTAGGGTAGCTGGACTTTTCCACTTGCTAGTGTTTCTCCTGTGCTGGTCTCGAAGTCCTGTTTGATATCAGGCAGAGCCAAGTGGCGAAATATGACACAGGCTGAGGATGAGCATTGGCAATTGTCCTGAGTGCACAAATAGTCTCTTCCCTCCCAAGCATATTTTACAGCCAAGTGAACAGAAGACAATTCAGGCTGTTTGCCTGAGACCTTCGGCAGAAAAATTATCTTTATAAAAAAGTGGCCACTTGGTTTTTATAAAAAGTTTCAGAAGAACAAAATGCAACCTAGGCTTATTTCTCTCTCCCTTGTTTTATCTCTGATCCCTAAGTGTAAGGCTGATTCCAGATATACTCCTAAGTCTGTTTGCAGGTGGTAGGATCTGGGCATCCCCAAGTTCGACCAGTCACATATTCTTCACTTGAGATCAGTGTCAGCTAGATAAGGAAGTTGCCGGAAAAACTGAAGTCTAAGCCTTCCTATTGAATGATCAAGTAAACAGGCACAGTTTGGACCCTGGCCCAGTTCTGCTGCATGTAAATTTTATCTAGCACACACATGACGGGCCCAGCAGTTGTTGGTGGTGTAATTCCAGTCATGACTCACTAATACTGCAGGCCGCCATTGCATGAGGCTTGACCTGAGGTAGCTGCTCTAAATATAGCCTTCCTTTCTGGCAGCTGCAAACACCTGGAAGAGCAGGCAGGCCCCCAGCAGAAAAGTATTTGCTGTTAATAGCATGTCTGTTGAACAGTTGTGTACTGTCAGAGCTTATTTCATGCTATGTTTATACATAATTAAAAACAACCCACTGTATCCATTGGCTTATGGTTGGGTTATGTTTAGAAAAATGCTATTTGTGTTGTTATTCTGTGGGGACTGGGGATGATGTCACTAGTTTGAGGAAGACCATAAGAGAAATGGTTAATGAAATTACTGACAATTTCTTTGATCCTTAATGAACACAGCTAACTTAAACCCCTTAGCGGCCTTTGGTCTCTGGCACTGAAGAACCAAGCTGTCAGTCATGTGATTCTGTTCAGTTAGGGACTCTGGTTTGTGTGCTTGGTAGTTCCTTCTGACCTAAGGGGGTTTATAAGTAATTGAAAAGAACACTAGGGACTTCCCTGGTGGTCCAGTGGTAAAGAATTCACCTTACAATGCAGGGGACGTGGCTTTGATCCCTGATCAGGGAGCTAAGATCCGACATGCCGCGGGGCAACTAAGCCCGTGTGCCAAAACTACGGCACTTGCACACCTCAACTAGAGCCCGCATGCTCTGGAACCCGTGTGCCACAACTACAGAGCCCATGTGCCCTGGAGCCTGCGTGCCACAACTAGAGAAGAGAAAACCTACATGCCACAACTAGAGAGAAGCCAGCACACCACAACGAAGAGCCCACGCGCCACAATGAAAGATACCGCATGCCTCAACGAAGATCCTGTGTACTGCAGCTAAGACCTGATACAGCCAAAAATAAATTAAATAAATAAATAAATCTTAAAAAACAAAATAAAGAACACCACTATTTACAAAATGGTGTTAAGACCTCACCAAGATCTTATTTTTTACCTGTCAGATCGACAAAAATCCAAAATGTTGGAGAAACACCGTTGATGAGCAAGTGGGGAAATAGGCACTCTCATACATTCTTGGTGGGAGCATTCATTAAGTATGTAACTTTTTTATTGAGGGAAGTTTAGATATATCGATTAAAGCCACAAATATATGCCCTTTGACCCAGCGGTATCACTTGTAGGACTTTATCCTGCAGATGCACTTGTATGTTAAACTATGTGTGCTTAATCTTATATATGGAAGAATTAAAGATTGGAAGCAAACTCAAAAGTGGATTGGTTACCTAAATAATGATATATCTATACAGTGGATACAGCTGTAAAAAACAATGAGGATATTCATTGTGTACTGACTTAGAAATGTCTTTATGATACAGTGTTAAGGGAATAAAGGAAAGGGCAGTGTGTAATATGCTACCAATTGTGTAAGAAGGGGGGAAATAAGAATGTATATCATTTGCTTGTATGTGCATAAGGAAGTTCTGGAAGGGTATTTAAGAAAGTAATATGAACGAATGATTACCTGTGTGTGTGTAGGAAGGAAGAGATAAGATGGGTAGTTTTCATTGTATGAAACTTTGAATCATGTGCATGTATTGCTTTTTTAAAAAAAATAATTAGATTTTTTTTTTTTTAATGGAGCTTCTTTGGATTTTAGTCACAGCTACAGAGGAGCTCTCTTTTAATTGACTCCCTTACCAATACTTGCTGTCCTTATGGGTAAGAGGGGGATTTCCTCACATTGTTGCTGATGGTGCTAATAATGTTTGTTACTTTCTATGTGGGTACCTTGGGAAGAAAGTGATGCACAAGTTTTTGGTCCTGCTGTTTTTCCTGTTGTTCCTTAGCCAGAATCAATGACTCTGAAGATTAACATACCAGGAGCCGTCTATATACCTTCTATATATGCGTTCTATAGGTTCCTTTTGTTTGACAATTAGGATAATATGCTCTGGAGAGGACTGAAGTCTTTTGCCTTTTCTCTTTATTTGTAGGAACCTACAAGCAGCAATTGGCGCCTATTATGACTTTGAGAGCCCAAACATCAGTGTGCCCTCTATGTCCTTTGTTGAAGATGTCACCATAGGAGAAGGGGAGTCGATACCTCCTGATACTCAATTTATAAAAACATGGCGAATCCAAAATTCTGGTAAATGTATAACGAGCAATCTTCCTTGCCCAGTTTTCTTTTTCTTAGTAGTTAAAAGAAATAAGGAAGTGTTTTAGCTTAAATTATGTGATTGTATAACTCTGAGCTTTTCCTTATACATGATGTAGAATTTTCTGTTACTGGTATGATGACCCAAACACCAATAAAATACTCCCTAGATTAGGAAGAATTTAGGTCTTGATGACATTTAAACACAATTCAATATTCTTTTGATACCAGGAACTAGGCCTGTGTGTGGTGGTGGTATTGTCTCCACCTGTACAGTTCTACTCCATCATTTTATTTCTGCTCTAATTAATCTTCCAGTTATTTCCAGCAAGCTAGAGGAGGTGCATCCTTGAATAGAACAAGGTAGTTAGAGTTGTGAGCATCTGCTCTTTTGAAAGCTTATTTCTTTGCAACCACAAGGATGATTGTATCTGAAATTTTCATTGAGCTATCTATTTGAGATGTTAACATCACTTTGAAAAATTGGGTAAGAAGTGTAGGGATTTGCTCAGAATAGAAAAGATGGAAAGATTGAGAAATTGCTTTTTTTAAAAAACATTGTTTTGACGTACTGCTGACTTAAGAAAAATTTAACGTAAGTTAACCGTAGTTCTTTGAAAATAGTATCTGAATATGTATTAGTAAATGTTTATTATCACCTTTTACTTGTTAATTCTTTTCTAATGACTTTTTTAATTTGAGTGAGTTTAGTATTTCTTGTCTCATCCAGTAACAATTTATGCTGACTAGGTGAGGATGCTTTAACTTCCTTATTAATGAGGATTTACAAAAGAAATTCTAAGAGATGGAAAACTAGACAAAAGGAATATTTAGCTAAAAGTTTGTTGGTGTCGGGGAGCCATGTCTAGTAAGGTAATCTGATGTGAAATGATATAAAACTCTGGGGACTCAAACCTATAAAAGTGACCTTTTATTGGACCCTGTTTACTTTTCAGTTCTTTATACTTCAGTTCTTTTATGATGGGGAGAGACTGGCCAAGCTAGTCTTTTATATAATAATTAATGTACCAAATTATTATTCTTAGTTTTTCTGGCTAATTTGGAATTAACTTTACCTTGGATGGTGTGTCACTGAGCAAAAGCACATAATCTGGATTGACCCAGTGTTGTAGATGACTGGGGACATCAGTGGCTTTGTAAATTTTCATTAGCTTCTTTTCTCTTTTGGTTATAACACTGTTCGGTGCATTGTTAGTTTGAGAGGCACATGGTAATACAGGAAAACGGCCATTTTTCTTGAAATTCTTGTTCCAAGGTTGATTATCTTTACGTTGTCTAATTTCTTTCTCACCTTGCTTAGTGTTGTCTGCTTTTAAAAATATTAAAACAATCTCTTTAGGTCAGCTTTTATTCATCATATTTCTTATCTGAATTACTAAAATCTGTGTTACTGGTCAAAAATGCTTTTGAAACCTAGCCATGAATTTTCAAAATGAGTAACATTTGTTTAGAAAGTATAGCTTATTAAAAGTTTTGTTTATTTAAAAGAATTAATCCAAGACCTTGTTTACTTAATGGTGAAAACACTGGAAATGGTCTGGCTTTCCATGGGTTCTTTATAGTGTTTTTAAATATTGAAAGTTGTTAGAGTACTGTTGAAATGTTTTAAATACCATCTTGCTGCAAAATAACCATTTTATATTTCAGAAAGCCTCTTGAAATATCTGCTCACTCACTAGACAGTTCCTTGGGTTAATGGGAGATTGTAAGGGTTTGATATAAAATGGTGAGAATGTCAAATCAGAACCCCAAAGAGCTTGTCTTTCACCTTGACTTGGAGAAAATTTGTTTTAGTGTCCTGCTTTTGCATAGTAACTCCAGTTTAAAACAGTCTCTGGGTCTGCAGCCTGTCTTCCTGTAAAGGACATTTTTGTTCCTGTACACCTCTTAAAAACTGGGCAACAGTTGCTAGAGATTTTACCTTTCGAGGTACTTGGAACAGGTAGGTTTTTTATTCTTCTGGAAATCGTTCCATCAGTTGTAAAATAGTTTTGTGTCTGTAAACTAAATGCTTTCCATTTGATTAAGAAGAAACTGGCCTCACATAATTAAGTGACAGGTATGTTATTAGAGAGAGAGATAAGGAAAGCATGCACAGGCACTGGTTCTTTGGTGTCATTCTAATCTGGCCTAGGTTTTTTCTGGAAATAGAGTGGTAACACAAAGAAGTAGGGTAGGCCGGGACTTCCCTGGCAGTCCAGTGGTTAAGGCTCTGTGCTCCCAATGCAGGGGCCATGGGTTCAATCCCTGGTTGGGGAACTAAGATCCTGCATGCCGCATGGCGTGGCCAAAAAAAAAAAGCTAGGGTAGGGCTTAGCTGTTTCTCCTCAGGCTCTCTTACTCTCATTCATAACCTTCCCTAAGAGATAAGAGCTCGCTGAAAGAGTTTCATAAATAATTTTTCACGGTGCTTCTCTACTGTCATGTTTCAGGCATATCAGGAATTCAAATTTACAACAGATGTGATTGATAGGAACTGCATATAGCTGTCCCAGCACCTTCCCCAAAGAAGATAAATGTCACACATTGTTTAAAATTAAACACCTAATATTAAGTCCTTATATTCAGATCATAGAAAAACTGAAGTGAGACATTTAATGACATAGATGCAGAATCCCAGGATCCAAACTTTTGGTACTGTGTAAGTTTTAGAAGTTTGGGAAACATGACCAGGAAACTTTACAGTTGGAGTTTAAAATGAAAATTTGAAACTGTCCCTCTGAAGATGAAAGGAGACAATTCTCTTTACCAACACTTACAGCTTTTCAGTTGTTATAGCCATGCTCTGCTGTCCAGCTGTGGTGAGTGTTAAACTAAGCATATTATAACTCTGGTGTTTCTCTGACTTTAATGAAGTAGTTATGATTGTTATATGAGAGAGTGACGTCGGTCATCTTTATTTTCTAAACTACATAGAAGTGAATATGAAGCAACAGTTGAGGGAAAAAAAGAAGCTTGAGAAAGAACAACTATTCCCTCCATTTTTCTTTTGACTCCTTAAAATAAGTTTCTTATGTTCCAGTCACTTTATCAGGTACAGGAAGAAAATGGCAACAAGATCAGTGAAGGTCCCTGTTTGCATGTAGCTTAATTTGAAATGCAATCTCTAAAGCTACAGGGGTTAAAAAGAGGGAGGGGGTCTTCACTGAGGTTTGTCTTCTGTCTTGCTCTTTGGATGTTCCTTGTTGTCTCCAAACTATTTCTATAATCACTTATACCTAGTAAGTCTCAGACTTTCTGGAACTGATGGACTTTTATTTCATTTTTGCCATGCTCTCTATCATCTCAGAATTGCCACATGACAGGTTTCTTGTCTTGTTTTGTTTTGACTTTTTATGTTTTTTAATAAAATTATATTCCATGATAACTGGAGAATCGCAGCCTTAGTCATATGTGTGCTTGCGATACTTAACTTGGAAGGTCATAAAACACAGATTAGTCTTTCTTTTCTTCTTATATATATCTACCCACCCCCATTAAGCTAGTTGTAACAGACTTAATTTGAAGTGCTATTGTGTTATGCTTCTCAAATCCAGATTTTTCCAGTATGCTTAGCCTGGTAGGCCAAGTAGCTCATCAGTATTTCCCTTCCTTCTGTATCAAGAGTCAGTATCAGTGACCTTTTCAGAACTACCTGACCTGACAGTTGGGGGCTGTAAGAACTATATGTCATAATAAAATGTTGGTAACTCTCAGAAGGCAGATGATTGGTTCTTCATTTTATAGCAGATTAACACTTCAGAGTTGGTGGTGTATAACTCTTCCAGTTTTTTCAAGAGGCTTTCCAAGAACCACATCAGTAGGGTCTGATGTACTAAAAAGATCAGGACTGTAGCCTCATAATTGTTAATCATTTAACATTTTACCAACTAACTCAGTATCCTGGGAATACAGCAGTACTCCCTCTTTTGCACAGATGAGAGATCCAACTGTCTCAGCTGCTTGTGCTTGTCTGCCTAGGACAGCCAAGTATTTTCCACACCCAGACAGTCTTGGTTTCCCTTGTTTTCTTTAAAGTTCGAAAACAGACACATTCTTGGATTTTCATATAAACATTGTCTTGTTATAGATGTATGTATGTGTGTGTGTGCGCGTGTGTGTGTGCGCGCATGTGTATGTGTGTCTTTTAAAGAATAATTGTGAATTCAGCCCTATAATAGTAGTTTAATTTTCCTCTTGGATCTTGGTCTTTAAAGAGACTGACATTTTCCAAGGTACTTCACATCAACTGCTACTATTCTTGACTAAGACAGATATGCTTTTGCCGGGCCGTAGGCCCCAGAAATGAAAAAAAAGGATTTTCATGTATTGCCAGTGTATCATCCACAACCTTTTCCACAGCAGCAGTTGCCCTTTATAGTGTTAACTTAAGAGGGCACTTTGCTGGCAGGATTTTTTTTAAAGAGGGTCTGACAGACATAGCGACCACTCCTCCATCTGCTACCCCTAAAAAAAAAAAAAAAAAAATCCAAGAGCCACAGCAGGTGCTGCTCATTATGGGGCTGAGATCTCAGCAGTAGAGCGTTGGTTGCTTTTCTCTCCAGTTCTCTTTTTCAGTAGTAAACCATCAAGTATATCAAAACCGGCCTGGCACTTCACAAACAAGGTAGAGAGGAATCCTAGAGTGCTGTTAGGAGATGAGTTTCAAGCATGCTGAAAGTCCTTCCATGTCCAGCTTTTCATGGTGATTTGCATTTATAATGAATGTATGTATCTCAACAAAAAAATATAGAGAGCTTTCTGTATATAGTAAAAAGGAGTCTGTTGGAGAGACTTCACAGGAAAGATCACATCTAGTCACTGTGTGGCCACCTATGACTGGTCAGAAGTCAATATATTGATTTCTCATTTGAGTTAGTTTACGTGAAAATATGTGTACAGGAGTGGGAACCAAATAAGACTGTTCCCACTTCCAAAGGAGGGAAAGACATTCCTGCCAAAGCCATTTCTCTGTCTTGCCATTCCTATTCTTTCTACAAGCACCTCTTGCTGGTATCATCACCCCTGAGACAACGGGTCATTGTACTGTTATCAGGGCCCACTATTCATATTTTCCCCACTACTGTTTGAACCTGAAAATGAAACTTTCACTTGACTCCTTTGTCTTATTTGCAGTCTTTTGACCCTCGATCTTTTCATTGTTAGGAACTCCAGAAGAAAAGTCGTACATCAGGGAAAAAGCAGTTCTAAAATGAAAATAATACAGAAACTATTCCTCTTTCCTCAATGGAAAGTTTCATCCTCTTTCCTCGATGGAAAAACTGGGGACAGTCAGACATATTTTTACTTTGACTGTCAGTTTAAAAGGTCAAGTGCAAATGGGTACGTGTTCTTAGTAGAGAAAGCAGTCTTCCAAAGATGTGGGCCTGAGCTTCATTTCCGTGGCTCTTTTCTGACATCATTCTTAGGTTCTACAGATTCAGTGTGATGTGTGGCCTTCCCTGGGTCACCCAAAACACATTTTCTTGAGGAGCTGCCTTGCTTTTGCTGTGTGCGCTTTCTGTTAGGGATAGACTGCTGGTCAGAGGTTGCTGACTCTGATTCTTTCTGATCAGTGAGGTGTTACATAGCTCAAAGATGTGTGGATAGGTTTACATATGTGTGAGAGACAAAGAGACCTCTTCTACAGTTTTGTAATGAACTGCACTCAGCATAGGACCATTGATTGCCTAACATTTTTTTCTTTTGCTTGAACTCAGGGGCAGAGGCCTGGCCTCCAGGGGTTTGTCTTAAATATGTCGGGGGAGACCAATTTGGACATGTGAACATGGTGATGGTGAGATCGCTAGAGCCCCAAGAGATTGCAGATGTCAGCGTCCAGATGTGCAGCCCCAGCAGAGCAGGAATGTATCAGGGACAGTGGCGGATGTGCACTGCTACAGGACTCTACTATGGAGGTGAGTATGTCCCTGTGCAGCCCAGGGTGAAGGAATTAAGGTAACATCTTACAGCATCCCCGGTTGCTCACAGAGCCTGTCAAATTATGTAGCAGGGTGTGGTCCCTTTTAAACAGCGACCCCATGCGGGTAAATGACTTGAATTTAATGACTAATTGGTTCAGTCTAGCGGTCTCCTTTTTATACTAGGAATTTAGTTAAAATTTAGTGAAGTGTAATGAGATATATATTGCATTCTAAACAATGATTTAGTAGTGCTGCTATTTTTATTATATAATCTAGTAGGTGCTGTAAGAATACTGAAGGCAGTCCCTGTTCTCATAGTCTCTAGACAGAAGTTGTATAAAAAAAGATAATGCACAAAATGTGCATACTTCTCTGCACCTGATGAGCTGTCAAGATGCTAGTACCTCTCACTCCTTCTTTTTACTGCCATACTTTTTGGACAGAGTGATTTACACTCATTGTCTCTTTTTCCCATTTACTTTTATTTTTCAAACTAGTCAGTCCTTTACCCACTCCAGTGATGTTTATCAGCAACTACCCAGTTTCCAAATCCAGTAGCCACTTTCCAGTCTTCATACTAACTGACCCTCTATCATTTGGCACCGAACTCTAAATGTTTTTTGAAGTGTGTACCTTCTTAGACTCACGTGGTACCTCTCTTGTTTCTTCTCTGAATGTTCTTTGTCTAGTCTCATTTTTGCCATGGGACTACAGACATACCTTGATTTATTGACGTTCACTTTATTGTGCTTTACAGATAATTTTGTTTTTTACAAATTGAAGATTCGTGACAACCTTTCGTTGAGCAAGTCTGCTGGCACCGTTTTTCCAACAGCATTTGCACACTTTGTGTCTCTGTGTCACATTTTGGTAATTCTCACAATATTTCAAATTTTTTCATTATTATTATATTTGTTATGGGGACCTGTGATCAGCAATCTCTGATGTTTCTATTGTAATTGTTTTGGGATGCCACAAACTGTGCCCACATAAGACTGTGAACTTAATTGGTAAATGTGTGTGTTCTGACCATTCCACCAATTAGCCATTCCTCCATCTCGTTTCCTCTCCTTGGACCTCCCTATTCCCCAAGACACAACAGTATTGAAATTAGGTCGGTTGATAACTCTACAATGGCCTCTAAGTGTTCAAGGGAAAGGAAGAGTCACACATCTCTCACTTTAAAAACTAGAAATGATTAAGCTTAGTGAGGAAGGCATGTCAAAAAACAAGATAGGCCAGAAGCTAGGTCGCTTGTACCAAACAGCTAAGTTGTGAAAGCAGAGGAAAAGTTCTTCAAGGAAATGAAAAGTGCTACTCCAGTGAACACACGAATCATAAGAAAAGTGAAACAGCCTTACTGCTCATATGGAGAAAGTTTGAGTGGTCTGGATAGAAGATCACATCAGCCACACCATTCCCTCAAGCCAAAGCCTAATCCAGAGCAAGGCCCTGACTCTCTTCAACTCTGTGAAGGCTGAGAGAGGTGAAGAAGCTGCAGAAGAAAAGTTTAAAGCTAGCAGCGGTTGGTTCTTGCAGTTTAAGGAAAGAAGCCCTCTCCATAACATAAAAGTGCAAGGTGAAGGAGCAAGTGCTGATGTAGAAGCTGCAGCAAGTTATCCAGAAGATCCAGCTAAGATAATTCATGAAGGTGGGCTACACTAAACAAGAGATTTTCAATGTAGACAAGACAGCCTTATATTGGGAGAAGATGCCATCTAGGACTTTCATAGCTAAGGAGGAGAAGTCAGTGCCTGGCTCCAAAGGACAGGCTTTCTTGTTAGGGGCTAATGCAGCTGGTGGCTTTACGGTGAAGCCAGTGATCATTTACCATTCTGAAAACTCTAGGGCCCTTAAAAATTATGCTCAATCTGCTCTGCCTGTGCTCTGTAAATGAAACAACAAAGCCTGGATGACTGTACATCTGTTTGCAACATGCTTCACTGACCATTTCAAGCCCACTGTTGAGACTTACTGCTCAGAAAAAAAGATTCCTTTCAAAATGTTACTACTCATCGACGGTGCTCCTGGTCACCCAAGAGCTCTGATGGAGATATGCAACGAGATTTTCATGTCTGCCAACACAACATCCGTTCTGTAGCCATAGATCAAAGAGTCATTTCTACTTTCAAGTCTTGTTCTTTAAGAAATACATTTTGTGAGGCTATAGTGAATCCTCTGATGCATCTGGGCAAAGTAAGTCCTTCTGGAAAGGACTCACCATTCTAGATGCCATTAAGAACATTTGTGATTCATGGGAGGAGGTCAAAATATCAACATTAAGAGGAGTTTGGAAGAAGCTGACTGTAACCCTCGTGGATGACTTTGGAGGGGTTCGAGACTTCAGCGGAGGAAGTAACTGCAGATGTGGTGGATGTAGCGAGAGAATTAGAAGCGGAGCCTGAAGATGTGACTGAATGGCTGCAATCTCAGGATAAAACTTTAACCGATGAGGAATTAACTTTTTATGACGAGCAAAGAAAGTGGCTCCTTGAGATGGTATCTAGTCCTGGTGAAGATGCTGTGAAGATTGTTGAAATAACAACAAAGGACTTAGAATATTACATAAACTTAGTTGATAAAGGAATGGCAGGGTTTGAAAGGACTGACTCCCAATTTGAAAGAGTTTCATCTGTGGGCAAAATGCTATCAAACAGCATTGCATGCTACAGAGAAACTGATCGTAAAAGGAAGAGTCAGTCAAGGCAGCAAACTTCATTGTTCTCTTACTTTAAGCTGCCCCAGCCTTCAGCAACTCCCAAGCTGATCAGTCTGTAGCCATCAACATGGAGGCAAAACCTTCCACCAGCAAAAACGATTACAACTTGCTAAAGGCTCAGATGATGGTTAGCGGTTTTTGCCAATAAAGGAATTTTTAATTAAGATATGTGCATTGTTTTCTTAGACATAATGCTGTTGCACACTTAGACTACAGTGTACAGTAAACGTAATGCACTGGGAAAACAAAAAATTCATGTGACTCGCTTTATGGCAGTATTCACTGTATTGCATTGATCTGGAACCGAACCAGCTCTGTCTCCAAGGTATGCCTGTCTTAGATTGTGAGCTGGGCCCTGTTTATGGTCTGTGACCTCATCCACCCACCTGGCTTCATCTGTCACCAGTACGGCATACATGGGACTCGAAGTCATATCTGTGGTGCAGACTCCTTGGCGTTTCAAACCTGTATTTAAGTGCTTGTGGACAGAACCTCTGGATATTCTGTAGAGTTTTGTATTTTAGTATCTCCTAGGCAAAACTTACATTCTTGTAATTGTCATCCCACTGAGATGATCAGGCCAGAAGCTTGAGTCATCTTTTGTTCTGTCTTATCATCCTTAATCACAGACCAATTCCTATTTGTTTCTCTATATCCTATGTCTTAGAGATCCAGAGAAAAATAAATTAAAAAAGAGTTCCTGTCCTCAGGGAGCTCTTAACTGGGGACTCATGGCCAGTGGGACCTTTGGAGTTATTTAAAGGAGTCCTGGAATTAATTTTCTCATATATGTTTTTGCAGCCAGTGGAAACTTGAAGTATTTCTCTGACTGAAAAAATTATAATGTTTAGTGTCATCCTTTGTAACATCATTCTTTGCCGAAAACCTTTGTGCCTCCTGTAATGGAGCCAAACTCCTTGGCACAGGGCTTAAAGCTCCTCATGGGGCTTCCCTGTTGGCGCAGTGATTGAGAGTCCGCCTGCCGATGCAGGGGACATGGGTTCGTGCCCCGGTCCGGGAAGATCCCACATGCCGTGGAGCGGCTAGGCCCGTGAGCCATGGCTGCTGAGCCTGTGCATCCGGAGCCTGTGCTCCGCAGTGGGAGAGGCCACAACAGTGAGAGGCCCGCATACCGCAAAAAAAAAAAAAAAAAAAAAAAAAAAGCTCCTCATGATCTGGTCTGGTCTCATTTTCACTTTCATCCTTAGTCACCTCTTTACTCTCCACAGCCAGTCCCCAAAGACACCACATGATTTCACTTCTTCATGCCCTTGCTCATGTTGTTCCTATTGCCTGAAATACCTTTTTCTTTACAACAAACCCCTGCTCATCCTCAGCACCCTGGTGAACTCACCTTTCCTCCTTCCCTCCTCCCCCCTTCTTACCCCTCTACCCGAAGGAAATACCTACTTCCCTTTTCACTTATATTATGCACACACTTGTTATTTTAGTTAACACATTGTGTTTTAGGTGTTTGTTTACTTATCCTTTTCTCCTACTAGACAGTGAACTATCTGTTGAATACAGAATCAACATCATGTAACAATCATATATCAGAATGCAGAGAGATTATTTCTCCCCTCTTCTCAGGCCACCTCTCCTGAGAATCTTCTTACTTGCAAATGGTTTCTCCCATTGCTGAGCTCCATTTCATAATCTCTTTCCCTTTCCTTTGCCTCTCTTTGGCACTTCACCTCTTTCTGCCCAGTTAATTTGATGAATGTCTAATATCGATTTTAAAATGTAAGGTGATACATGTCTCATTTATCTTTGTAACTCTTGAAAAAGCTGAGCCAAGTGGAGAGTGGCTACTCAAATTTTAAAATGCATGTCAGTGTTTTTAAAGGAGGAGGAAGACAACATACATGACTTTAAAAAAAATTTCTTTGATGCAAAGATACTGCTTCATAGTGTTCTCCCATGCTTGAGAGCTCTAGTCTTATTTTGTGCGTGTGTTTTATTGTTAAATTAAAAATAATTATCACTATATGTGACATTAAAATTTATACTTTTAACATCCCTCTCAAATTCTATAAGTAGGTAGAGTATAAATATACTAGCTCTGAAGGCAGTAAAAACTTCAAAGCCTTTCTTGGTCATATAGTCTGTGAGTTGTTTTTCAGGACTTTGAAATCTAATACCTACAAGGGATCTTAATAGTTCATCTGATTCCATGGTTTTCAAGCATTTTTCTTGATCAGTGGAACCCTTTTCTTGATAAAAGTATATGTGAATGCCTCCTCCAAAAAAGAGAAAAGATAAAACTGAAACTGGCTTTGTTGATTTGGGAGCCTCCTTGGCCCGTGTTTCCCTGCCTTCTGTCTGAGGTGACCTCCAGGGCTGTGTGGAGTATAGTTTGCAAACCCCATCTACTCTAATAAAGAATTTAATTCCATTTACAAGCTACTGTATTCCATTGAATTCAGTTTAATGTTGATTATAAAACATGTCATGATAGCAGAACTGTTAAATGACTGGCAGAAAGTGAAATATACATAATATACATAAAACTACAGCTGTGAACATGTGAAAAAAATAAGCTGCTATGTTAACCTTGGCATGAATGGCTCTTTCAGTTTTTCTGCTCACTCTTAGGTTGCTAGTGCATTGAGTATAGTGTAGTGGTAGGCGTTTGGAATGTAGGACTACATTGCCTGGGCACAAACTTGGACAAGTTAGGTAACTTCTCTATGCCTTATCTTTCTGCTTTTTTTTTTTTAAGGTTTTTTTTTTTTTGATGTGGACCTTTTTTTTTTTAAGTCTTCATTGAATTTGTTACAATATTGCTTCTGTTTTATGTCTTGGATTTTTGGCCAAGAGGCATGTGGGATCTTAGCTCGCTGATCAGGGATTGAACCTGCATCCCCTGCATTGGAAGGCGACATCTTAACCACTGGACTGCCGGGGAAGTCCCTCATCTTTCTGTTTTAACAACAAAGCTTGCTTTGTTTGTTTGGTTTTGGTTTTGGTTGGGTGGTCTCTTCTTGAGTCTTTAATGGTCTTTTCTAGAAAGAATCCATTCTTCTTATTTTTATAATAATACTTATGTTGTTTGAGCTCATTTCTCTTCCTAAAAGGAATTCTTGCCATATTTAATAATTTACAAAGTGGGTCTTCTTCCCTCATTTTAGATTGGTTGTACTCTTTCAGTCTCTCAACAGGAGTGTGCTATTGGCATATTGTGTGGACAGTTCTTGTTTATGTGGGGCATATTTATAAGACCCTTGGCCCTCTCACTAAATACCATGTTCATCTTTAGAGCCACCCCTCCTCTCCCACCACACACATTTCTAACGCCCTTGGTTGAGTACCACTAAGTATTTGATTCTTGGCAGAATTATTTTCAAGCTCAAACATTTTATTTTATCTTCTTTCTACAGACTTTTGCTTCTTAGATAAAAACAACCTGTTATCTAATGCCTACTTTATGTCAGGCATTGTACTGGGCTTTTTCATATAAATTATATGGGAAATATTAGCTGCACTTTATGGGTGGGGAAACTGAAGACCAGAGATAATTAATGACTTGTCTAAGTTTCAGTGAAAGTTATAAATTAGCTATAAATTATAGTTATAAATGAACAAAAGTAGTTTTATGATCTTTGCCATTGGACACTACTATATTAGGTTTACGGGGAAACTTTGCCTCCAGGTTGTTGGTACTTGGCAGAGTTTAGGGAGACTGGGGTATATGGTCCACAAGTCCTCTCCATTTCCGGAGTGAGTGGGAATGAGGGTCAGGCTGAGATTGGCAAGGTGACTCTTAGGTGGTTGAGTAAATACCGGTGTTCCCCAAGGAGTTCCTGCTTTCCAGGAGATATACAGTTCCTGTAGGACACTTAACTCTTGGAAAGGAGTAAGCAGCATGGGTGCTTGTCACCATTTTAGCCTTGGTACAAACATGCCTCCCCTCTTCCTAGTAGAGTACCGTCTTTCAAAGTTCCACAGGAGACGGACTTCCCTAGCGGTCCAGTGGTTAAGACTCCATGCTCCCAAATGCAAGGGGTGCTGGTTCAGTCCCTGGTTGGGGAACTAAGGTCCCACATGCTGCACGATACAGCCAAAAAAAAAAAACCACCCAAAAGAAAAAACCCAAAGTTCCACAGGAGAGCTGTACCCCTGCACTTGATGGTTCCTTCTAAAGCAGAGGGGTTCTAGTTGTGAAGTAGGCACTGAGGTCACGTGATACTCTGGTTATCACATGCTGATGAGGGTTTCTTCCACTTGAAATAGCTCTTCTTGTTAAATGGCTTCACGTGGTTCCTTAGGGACAATTCACATGTAGATTAAATACTTATATTCATTTAGTTTTCTCAGAGGTTAGAAATGGAACTTCCCTTATTAAGCTCTCAAATCATACTATATAATATAGTCCCACAGGTTAGGAAACTTAATGGTTGCTCTATGTAAACCACACAGTTTATTTCTTTAAACCTTTGTAAGTTCCTCTTTCAGCTTCTCCAGTTTATGGAATGTCCACCTTAACCAGGTAGTGTGGGACTGCTGCTCCTCATTCTTCTCCAGTGTTTTAACTGATGATGTTGTAAAAGAAGCTCTGGTTTCATAGATGTCCTCTAGACTCTACACAGGTGTCTTCTGTTTAGATGCTGTTCTACTTGGCATCTCTGCCAGCTCTCTTGCCCTTTTGCCTACTGACCCCACCTTTAGAATGTCTCTCTTTTATGTTGCACTCAAAAACCCTGCTTCATTTGGTTCTAGAAGATCCTCAATAAGATACTCTCTGAAAAAGGAAGGGAGGGAGGAAGGAAGGAAGGAAAACCACCAGCAGCAGCAGCCACAAGCCAGATTAGAGCTCCTGGAGCAGTCAGCCAACATGGTGCCATTCTAGCCCCCTAGACATGTGTATCATTTAGCAACAGCCTGTGGAACAAAAACCACATTCACAGAAAAATAGACAAGATGAAAAGGCACAGGGCTGTGTACCAGATGAAGGAACAAGATAAAACCCCAGAAAAACAACTAAATGAAGTAGAGATAGGCAACCTTCCCAAAAAAATTCAGAATAATGATAGTGAAGATAATCCAGGACCTCAGAAAAAGAATGGAGGCAGAGATTGAGAAGATGCAAGAAATGTTTAGCAAAAACTTAGAAGAATTAAAGAACAAATAAACACAAATGAACAATACAATAACGGAAATGAAAAGTGCACTAGAAGGAATCAATAGCAGAATAACTGAGGCAGAAGAACAGATAAATGACCTGGAAGACAGAATGGTGGAATTCACTGATGCAGAACAGAATAAAGAAAAAAGAATGAAAAGAAATGAAGACAGCCTAAGAGACCTCTGGGACAACATTAAACGCAACAACATTTGCATTATAGGGGTCCCAGAAGGGGAAGAGAGAAAGACCTGAGAAAGTATTTGAAGAGATTATAGTCAAAAACTTCCCCAACATGGGAAAGAAAATAGCCACCCAAGTCCAGGAAGCACAGAAAGTCCCATACAGGATAAACCCAAGGGGACACACGCCGAGACACATAGTAATCAAATTGGCAAAAATTAAAGACAAAAATGATTGAAAGCAGTAAGGGAAGAACAACAAATAACATACAAGAGAACTCCCATGAGGTAAACAGCTGATTCCTCAGCAGAAACTCTACAAGCCAGAAGGGAGTGGCATGACATATTTAAAGTGATGAACCTACAACCAAGATTACCCTTCCCAGCAAGGATCTCATTCAGATTTGATGAGAAGTCAGAAGCTTTACAGACAAACAAAAGCTAAGAGAATTCACCACCACCAAACCAGCTCTACAGCAAATGCTAAAGGAACTTCTCTAAGTGGGAAACACAAGAGAAGAAAAGGACCTACAAAAACAAACCCAAAACAATTAAGAAAATGATCATAGGAACATACATATCGATAATTACCTTAAACGTGAATGGATTAAATGCTCCAACTAAAAGACACAGGCTCGCTGAATGGACGCATATATATGCTGTCTACAAGAGACCCACTTCAGACCTAGGGACACATACAGACTGAAAGTGAGGGGATGGAAAAAGATGTTCCATGCAAATGGAAATCAAAAGAAAGCTGGAGTAGCAATACTCATATCTGATAAAATAGACATTAAAGTAAAGAATATTACAAGAGACAAGGAAGGACACTACATAATGATCAAGGGATCAATCCAAGAAGAAGATAAAACAATTATAAATATATATGCACCCAACATAGGAGCACCTCAATACATAAGGCAACTGCTAACAGCTATAAAAGAAGAAATGGACAGTAACATAATAATAATGGGAGACTTTAACACCTCACTTACACCAATGCACAGATCATCCAAACAGAAAATTAATATGGAAACACAAGCTTTAAATGACCCAGTAGACCAGATAGATTTAATTGATATTTCTAGGACATTCTATCCAAAAACAGCAGATTACACTTTCTTCTGAAGTGCGCACAGAACATTCTCCAGGATAGATCACATCTTGGGTCACAAATCAAGCCTCAGTAAATTTAAGAAAATTGAAATGATATAAAATTTCTGACTACAATGCTGTGAGATTACAAATCAATTACAGGGAAAAAAAACCTAAAAAACACAGACACATGGAGGCTAAACAATATGTTACTAAATAACCAAGAGACCACTGAAGAAATCAAATCGGAAATCAAAAAATACCTAGAGACAAACGACAATGAAAACACGACAGTCCAAAACCTATGGGATGCAGCAAAAGCAGTTCTAAGAGGGAAGTTTATAGCAATACAAGCCTACCTGAAGAAACAAGAAAAATCTCAAATAAACAATCTAACCTTACACCTAAAGGAACTAGAGAAAGAAGAACAAACAAAGCACAAAGTTAGCAGAAGGAAAGAAATCATAAAGATCAGAGCAGAAATAACTGAAATAGAAACAAAGAAAACAGTAGCAAAGATCAATAAAAGTAAAAGCTTGTTCTTTGAGAAGATAAACAAAATTGATAAACCATTAGCCAGACTCATCAAGAAAAAGACTGAGAGGACTCAAATCAATAAAATTAGAAATGAAAAAGGAGAAGTTACAACAGACACCACAGAAATACAAAGCATCCTAAGAGACAACTACAACAACTCTATGGCAATAAAATGGACAACCTGGAAGAAATGGACAAATTCTTAGAAAGATATAACCTTCCAAGACTGAACCAGGAAGAAATAGAAAATATGAACAGACCAGTCACAAGTAGTGAAATTGAAACTGTGATTAAAAATCTTCCAACAGGGCTTTCCTGTTGGTGCAGTGGTTGAGAGTCTGCCTGCTGATGCAGGGGACATGGGTTCATGCCCTGGTCCAGGAAGATCCCACATGCTGTGGAGCGACTGGGCCCATGAGCCATGGCCACTGAGCCTGTGCGACCGGAGCCTGTGCTCCGCAGCGGGAGAGACCGCAGCAGTGAGGCCCGTGTACTGCCCAAAAAAAAAAAAAAAAAAAAAAAAATCTTCCAACAAACAAAACTCCAGGACCAGATGGCTTCAGAGGTGAATTCTATCAAACATTTAGAGAAGAGCTAACACCCATCCTTCTCAAACGCTTCCAAAGCATTGCAGAGAAAGGAACACTCCCAAACTCATTCTATGAGGCCACCATCACCCTGATACCAAAACCAGACAAACATACTACAAAAAAGGAAAATTACAGACCAATATCACTGATGACTATAGATGGAAAAGTCCTCAACAAGGGCTTCCCTGGTGGCGCAGTGGTTGAGAGTCCGCCTGCCGATGCAGGGGATACGGGTTTGTGCCCTGGTCCGGGAAGATCCCACATGCCGCGGAGCGGCTGGGCCCGTGAGCCATGCCCGCGCAGCCTGCACATCCGGAGCCTGTGCTTCGCAAAGGGAGAGGCCACAACAGTGAGAGGCCCGCGTACTGCAAAAAAAAAAAAAAAAAAATCCTCAACAAAATACTAGCAAATAGAATCCAGCAACACATTAAAAGGATCATACACCATGATCAAGTGGGATTTATCCCAGGGATGCAAGCGTTCTTCAGTATACACAAATCAATCAATGTGATACATCATATTAACAAATTGAAGAAGAATAAACATATGGTAAGCTCAGTAGATGCAGAAAAACTTTTGACAAACTTCAACACCCATTTATGATAAAAACTCTCCAGAAAGTGGGCATAGAGGGAACCTACCTCAACATAATAAAGGCCATATATGACAAACCCACAGCGAACATCATTCTCAATGGTGAAAAACTGAAAGTATTTCCTCTACAATCAGGAACAAGACAAGGATGTCCACTCTTACCACTATTATTCAACATACTTTTGGAAGTCCTAGCCTTGGCAATCAGAGAAGAAAAAGAAATAAAAGGAATACAAATTGGAAAAGAAGAGGTAAAACTGTCACTCTTTGCAGATGACATGATACTATACATAGAGAATCCTAAAGATGCCACCAGAAAACAGAGCTAATCAATGAATTTGGTATAGTTGCAGGATACAAAATTAATGCACAGAAATCTCTTGCATTCCTATACACTAATGATGAAAAATCTGAAAGAGAAATTAAGAAAACACTCCCATTTACCATTGCAACAAAAAGAATATAATACCTAGGAATAAACCTACCTAAGGAGACAAAAGACATGTATGCAGAAAACTATAAGACCCTGATGAAAGAAATTAAAGATGATACCAACAGATGGAGAGATATACCATGTTCTTGGTTTGGAAGGATCAATATTGTGAAAATGACTCTACTACCCAAAGCAGTCTACAGATTCAGTGCAATCCCTGTCAAATTACCAATGGTATCTTTTACAGAACTAGAACAAAAAATCTTAAAATTTGTATGGAGACACAAAAGACCCAGAGTAGCCAAAGCAGTCTTGAGGGAAAAAAAACGGAGCTGGAGGAATTAGACTCCCTGACTTCAGACTATACTACAGAGCTACAGTAATCAAGACAATACGGTACTGGCACAGAAAAATACATCAGTGGAACAGGATAGAAAGCCCAGAGATAAACCCACACACCTATGGTCAACTATGACAAAGGAGGCAAAGATATACAATGGAGTAAAGACAGTCTCTTCAGTAAGCGGTGCTGGGGAAACTGGACAGCTACATGTAAAATGAAGTTAGAACACTCCTTAACACCATACACAAAAGTAAACTCAAAATGGATTAGAGACCTAAATGTAAGACCAGACACTTTAAAACTCTTAGAGGAAAACATAGGAAGAACACTCTCTGACATAAATGACAGCAAGATCTCTTTTGATCCACCTCCTAGATTAATGGAAAAAAAAACAAATGGGACGTAATGAAACTTAAAAGCTTTTGCAAAGCAAAAGAAGCTACAAACAAGACGAAAAGACAACCCTGAGAATGGGAGAAAATATTTGCAAGCGAATCAACGGACAAAGGATTAATCTCCAAAATATATAAACAGCTCGTGCAGCTCAATATTAAACAAACCAGCTAATCCAAAAATGGGCAGAAGATCAAAATAGACATTTCTCCAAGAAGACATAGAGATGGCCAAGAAGCACATGAAAAGCTGCTCAACATCACTAATTATTAGAGAAATGCAAATCAAAACTACAATGAAGTATCACCTCACAGCAGTTAGAATGGGCATCATCAAAAAATGTACAAACAACAAATGTTGGAGAGGGTGTGGAGAAAAGGGAACCCTCTTGCACTGTTGGTGGGAATGTAAATTGATATAGCCACTATGGAGAACAGTATGGAGGTTCCTTAAGAAACTAAAAATAGAATTACCATATGACTCACCAATCCCACTACTGGGCATATACCCAGAGAAAACCATAATTCAAAAAGACACATACACCCTAGTGTTCATTGCAGCACTGTTTACAATAGCCAGGTCATGGAAGCAACCTAAATGCCCCTCAACAGACAAATGGTTAAAGAAGATATGGTACATACATACAATGGAGTATTAGCCATAAAAGGGAACGAACTTGGGTCATTTGTAGAGATGTGGATGAATCTAGAGACTGTCATACAGAGTGAAGTCAGAAAGAGGAAAACCAATATCGTATATTAACGCATTTATGTGGAACCTAGAAAAATGGTACAGATGAACTGGTTTGCTGGGCAGAAATTGAGACACAGATGTAGAGAACAAACATATGGACACCAAGGGGGAAACGTGGTGGTGGGGGAGTGGTGGCATGAATTTGGAGATTGGGATTGATATGTATACATAGATATGTATAAAATGGATGACTAATAAGAACCTGCTGTGTAAAAAGAAAATTAAAAAAAATTCTTTCTCTCTTTAAAAAAAAAAAGATACTCTCTGTTTCAGTTTTGATCTCTAGTTCCCTCCAGTATCAGAAATAGGAGTACCCCTTGAAAATAAGAGATTTCTTTTTTGATTTAAAGAATGCTATCCTAAGCTGATTGTGATTTGTATGGGAAGTGTTTTTAGAAGGGACATTTCAATATGTAAATGAGATCCGAAATCCTTAAATATCTTTACCTTATAAGGTCTACATTAAGTTTAAAAGGCGATGGGCTATTTTGGCTTCAGAGAAGGAAGCCTGCAGGTTTGTACAATCCAGTTGGTTGTACTGACACCAAGTGGTCATTTGTTTGGTGGTCGTGTCCAGGTAGTTCCTCAGGAGTCACAGGCAGTGTGAAGTGGCTCTACTGTTCAGATTAATCTCTAAAATGCAGTCATGTGGGTCCTGAACCTCTATGAAGCATCGAAATCAAGAGATCAGGTGAAACAGTGATAGATCTTTAAAGTGTAGTAAATAAAATATTTGCATGTCTAGGTACGAAGCGTCAAATATTTTAACTACTTGAAAATTGTAATGTGAGTAGTTTTAATGTGAACTGTTTGTGCTAACACTGTTTCCTTTATAATTAATTGTATTATTTCTCAGTAGACCAAATATATATCTAAGGGTTTAGTGGAAGTGCAAAAATATAATTTCAAAGCAGCATCTTTTTTCTTATGGTAGCCAGAGCCGTTTTGATAACGGAAATGTCTTTGATCTGGAATGTTAGGTTCCAAGGATTCTGAATTTAAGGATCGACAGTTCCTTAAAAATTTTTAACCAAATTTAATTCTTTATTAATATCCATGTACTTATTGTTAAACAGAAAATAGTTGTAAAACCACTGACCATTTAAAAAATAAATACTTAGGCATAATGCTTTTTTAAAAAATATAATTCTTGGAGGCAACTGCTCGTATCTCTCGGGGGAGTCGTGGAGCAAGGGCTGGCGGGCAGCGAGCGGGGCTGGGAGCGCAAGCAGGAGTGGCTGAGGAGCCGGCAGCAGCCACGCGGCGGGCTCGGTCCAATGCGGCTGAAGCTCCTGCAAACTTGGGTGCGCGCTCGCACTGCTGTGCCAGCGGCCTGAGTGATGAAGATGGTGGCCCCCTGGACGCAGTTCTACTCCAACAGCTGCTGCCTGTGCTGCCATGTCTGCACCGGCACCATCCTGCTTGGCGTCTGGTACCTGATCATCAATGCCGTGGTACTGCTGCTTCTGTTGAGCGCCCTGGCTGATCCAGATCAGTATCACTTTTCAAGTTTTGAACTCGGAGGTGACTTTGAGTTCATGGATGTTGCCAGCATGTGCACTGCTATTGCAATTTCTCTTCTCATGATCCTGGTCTGTGCAGTGGCTACTTATGGAGGATACAGGCAACACGTGGCCTGGATCATCCCATTCTCCTGTTACCAGGTCTTTGATTTTTCCCTGAACACCTTGGTTGCAGTCATTGTGCTTGTTTATCCAGACTCCATCCAGGAATACATACGACAGCTGCCTCCTGATTTTCTTTACGAAGGTGATAGCATGTCAGTGACTCCTACCTTGTTTGGTCTTTATTATTATTCTGTTTATCAGCATTATCTTTACTTTTAAGGGGTACTTGATTAGCTGTGTTTGGAACTGCTACCGATTCATCAGTGGCAGGAACTCCTCCGATGTCCTGGCCTCTGTTACCAGCAATGACACTACGGTGCTATGCACCCCCGTACGACGATGCCACTGTGAATGGCACCGCCAAGGAGCCGCCACCACCTTATGTGTCTGCCTAAGCCTGGAAGTAGGGTGTAGCTGAGAGTGACAGCTTGACTTTCATACATCAGGGCAATAGGTCTTTAATTTTACTTCTGAGATGAGCTTCTGAGCTTATTTGTTGCTGAAATGCTACAGTTTAAAATTTTAGATGTTAAGTTGAAACTCTCTGTAGTTTGAAACCTATACTTTAGCTAGAGCACCGTGGTAGAGTAACTACCAATGCTGAGCGGTGGGCTCCCCTAGTCTTCGCTCAGCATTGAAACTACCCAACAATCCGGATGAACCTTTTGTCTGAGGAGGCTGTTGTACGTGCTGAGCCCCAGAGTTGAAGAATTCATGACACTTTTCTCTCCGTTCCCTCCTTTCTCTTTTGAACACGTAAAATAAAATCAAAATTATATGATGCTTAGGCCATTCCAGTTTATAGAACTAACCTTAGGGGAAGAGGAATGTTAATCGTGTAAGTAGTCCATATATACATATACATAAAACAAGTATTTCCTTAGATCCTTTATGATTTAAATTCAGTGACATTTGAGTTTGCTGGTCAAGGATTTTGTCCATGGGCCAAATTGAAGCCCTTTGTCGATTCCTGGCAGTGAGGACAGTCAGTCGCCACCCCGGTGGCTGCTCTTGTACACCCATGTCTGGGGTCACGGCATGGCGTGTTAGAGGGGAACTGGTTGGTACTGTGTGGTATCTGGTTCTCCCTTTCTCCCAGTTTCCCATCCCTACTCAGAGCCCCCTTTCACTAAGTGTTCTGCCCTAGCCTGACTCAGGGAGGACATCCATCAACCTTTGTCTAGTGGAATTGCTGATATGTATTTACCCAACAATCTGAAAAAAGGTTTTCTTCTCTCCCTGCAAGGCACATCCTACTACTTTGAACTTCTGAGTATATCTCATCATCTTTTAAAATGAGTGTAAAACAGTCTTCAGAAAAATGGGAGGTGGCGGGGGTGCTTTCCTTGTGAAATGCCCTTATCTTGACTACCTGAATTTCAAGGGACTTTTATATATTCATATGTTCAAAAGTCACACCTCTCCTGCTTGTTCATTATTGAATGTGCTGTAAATGAAGCCATTTGGAATTAAAGTGAGATTTGCCCACATCCAAGAAAAAAATATATATATAATTCTTAACTTTTGTGTGTGTATGCATTGGTAAGGGCTATAGCTTAGGTAGAATCTAGTTAAAAAGTATTTCGTTACGTAGAGAGTATATCCCTATCATAGTGAAACATAAACACATAAAACTTCCTGCGCTTCTTTGATTTTTTTTAACATGTTGATTGGAGTATAATTGCTTTACAGTGGTGTGTTAGTTTTTGCTTTATAACAAAGTGAATCAGTTATACATATACATATGTTCCCATATCTCTTCCCTCTTGCGTCTCTCTCCCTCCCACACTCCCTATCCCACCCCTCTAGGTGGTCACAAAGCACTGAGCTGATCTCCCTGTGCTATGCAGCTGCTTCCCACTAGCTATCTGTTTTACGTTTGTTAGTGTGTATATGTCCATGCCACTCTCTCACTTTGTCACAGCTTACTCTTCCCCCTCCCCATATCCTCAGGTCCATTCTCTAGTAGGTCTGTGTCTTTATTCCTGTCTTACCCCTACGTTCTTCATGACATTTTTTTCCTTACATTCCATATATATGTGTTAGCATACGGTATTTGTCTCTTTCTTTCTGACTTACTTCACTCTGTATGACAGACTCTAGGTCCATCCACCTCACTACAAATAATTCAATTTCGTTTCTTTTTATGGCTGAGTAATATTCCATTGTATATATGTGCCACATCTTCTTTATCCATTCATCTGTTGGTGGACACTTAGGTTGCTTCCATCTCCTGGGTATTGTAAATAGAGCTGCAATGAACATTTTGGTACATGACTCTTTGAATTTGTGGTTTTCTCAGGGTATATGCCCAGTAGTGGGATTGCTGGGTCATATGGTAGTTCTATTTGTAGTTTTTTAAGGAAACTCCATACTGTATCTCCATAGTGGCTGTACCAATTCACATTCCCACCAGCAGTGCAAGAGTGTTCCCTTTTCTCCACACCCTCTCCAGCATTTATTTCTAGATTTTTTGATGTCCATTCTGACTGGTGTGAGATGATATCTCATTGTAGTTTTGATTTGCATTTCTCTAATGATTAATGATGTTGAGCATTCTTTCATGTGTTTGTTGGCAATCTGTATATCTTCTTTGGAGAAATGTCCATTTAGGTCTTCTGCCCATTTTTGGATTGGGTTGTTTGTTTTTTTGTTATTGAGCTGCATGAGCTGCTTGTAAATTTTGGAGATTAATCCTTTGTCAGTTGCTTCATTTGCAAATATTTTCTCCCATTCTGAGGGTTGTCTTTTTGTCTTGTTTATGGTTTCCTTTGCTGTGCAAAAGCTTTTAAGTTTCATTAGGTCCCATTTGTTTATTTTTTTTAATTTTCCATTTCTCTAGGAGGTGGGTCAAAAAGGATCTTGCTGTGATTTATGTCATAGAGTGTGCTGCCTATGTTTTCCTCTAAGAGTTTGATAGTTTCTGGCCTTACATTTAGGTCTTTAATCCATTTTGAGCTTATTTTTGTGTATGGTGTTAGGGAGTGTTCTAATCTCATACTTTTATATGTACCTGTCCAGTTTTCCCAGCACCACTTATTGAAGAGGCTGTCCTTTCTCCACTGTACATTTCTGCCTCCTTTATCAAAGATAAGGTGACCATATATGCATGGGTTTATCTCTGGGCTTTCTATCCTGTTCCATTGATCTATCTTTCTGTTTTTGTGCCAGTACCATACTGTCTTGATTACTGTAGCTTTGTAGTATAGTCTGAAGTCAGGAGGCCTGATTCCTCCAGATCCGTTTTTCGTTCTCAAGATTGCTTTGGCTGTTTGGGGTCTTTAGTGTTTCCATACAAATTGTGAAATTTTTTGTTCTATTTCTGAGAAAAATGCCAGTGGTAGGGATTGCATTGAATCTGTATATTGCTTTGGGTAGTAGAGTCATTTTCACAGTGTTGATTCTTCCAATCCAAGAACATGGTATATCTCTCCATTTATTTGTATCATCTTTAATTTCTTTCATCAGTGTCTTATAATTTTCTGCATACACGTTTTTTGTCTCCTTAGGTAGGTTTATTCCTAGATATTTTATTCTTTTTGTTGCAATGGTAAATGGGAGTGTTTTCTTAATTTCACTTTCAGATTTTTCATCATTAGTGTATAGGAATGCCAGAGATTTCTGTGCATTAATTTTATATCCTGCTACTTTACCAAATTCATTGATTAGCTCTAGTAGTTTTCTGGTAGCATCTTTAGGATTCTCTGTGTATAGTATCATGTCATCTGCAAACAGTGACAGCTTAACTTCTTTTCCAATTTGGATTCCTTTTACTTCCTTTTCTTCTCTGATTGCTGTGGCTAAAACTTCCAAAACTATGTTGAATAAGAGTGGTGAGAGTGAGCCACCTTGTCTTGTTCCTGATCTTAGTGGAAATGCTTTCAGTTTTTCACCATTGAGGACGATGCTGGCTGTGGGTTTGTCATATATGGCCTTTATTATGTTGAGGAACGTTCCCTCTATGCCTACTTTCTGTAGGGTTTTTTTTTTTTTTCCCGGTACGTGGGCCTCTCCCTGTTGTGGCCTCTCCCATTACGGAGCACAGGCTCCGGATGCACACGCTCAGCGTCCATGGCTCACGGACCCAGCCATTCCGCAGCATGTGGGATCTTCCCGGACCGGGGCACGAACCCGTGTCCCCTGCATTGGCAGGCAGACTCTCAACCACTGCCCCACCAGGGGAGCCGTCTGTAGAGTTTTTATCATAAATGGTTGTTGAATTTTGTCGAAAGCTTTCTCTGCATCTATTGAGATGATCATATGGTTTTTCTCCTTCAGTTTGTTAATATGGTGTATCACGTTGATTGATTTGCGTATATTGAAGAATCCGTGCATTCCTGGAATAAACCCCACTTGATCATGGTGTATGATCCTTTTAATGTGCTGTTGGATTCTGTTTGCTAGTATTTTGTTGAGGATTTTTGCATCTGTGTTCATCAGTGATATTAGCCTGTAGTTTTCTTTTTTTGTGACATCTTTGTCTGGTTTCGGTATCAGGGTGATGGTGGCCTCGTAGAATGAGTTTGGGAGTGTTCCTCCCTCTGCTATATTTTGGAAGAGTTTGAGAAAGATGGGTGTTAGCTCTTCTCTAAATGTTTGATAGAATTCGCCTGTGAAGCCATCTGGTCCTGGACTTTCGTTTGTTGGAAGATTTTTAATCACAGTTTCAATTTCAGTGCTTGTGATTGGTCTGTTCATATTTTCTATTTCTTCCTGATTTAGTCTTGGCAATTTGTGCATTTCTAAGAATTTGTCCATTTCTTCCCAGTTGTCCATTTTATTGGCCTAGAGTTGCTTGTAGTAATCTCTCATGATCTTTTGTATTTCTGCAGTGGCAGTTGTAACTTCTCTTTTTTCATTTCTAATTGTATTGATTTGAGTCTTCTCCCTTTTTTTCTTGATGAATCTGGCTAATGGTTTATCAATTTTGTTTATCTTCTCAAAGAATCAGCTTTTAGTTTTATTGATCTTTGCTATCATTTCCTTCATTTCTTTTTCATTTATTTCTGATCTGATCTTTATTATTTCTTTCCTTCTGCTAACTTTGGGGGTTTTTTGTTCTTTCTCTAATTGCTTTAGGTGCAAGGTTAGGTTATTTATTGAAGATGTTTCCTGTTTCTTAATGTAGGATTGTATTGCTATAAACTTCCCTCTTAGAACTGCCTTTGCTGCATCCCATAGGTTTTGGGTCGTCGTGTCTCCATTGTCATTTGTTTCTAGGTATTTTTTGATTTCCTCTTTGATTTCTTTAGTGATCACTTCGTTATTAAGTAGTGTATCATTTAGCCTCCATGTGTTTGTATTTTTTACAGATCTTTTCCTGTAATTGATATCTAGTCTCATAGCGTTGTGGTCAGAAAAGATAGTTGATACAATTTCAATTTTCTTAAATGTACCAAGGCTTGATTTGTGACCCAAGATATGATCTATCCTGGAGAATGTTCCATGAGCACTTGAGAAAAATGTGTATTCTGTTGTTTTTGGATGGAATGTCCTATAAATATCAATTAAGTCCATATTTTTTAATGTATCATTTAAAGCTTGTGTTTCCTTATTTATTTTCATTTTGGGTGATCTGTCCATTGGTTAAAGTGGGGTGTTAAAGTCCCCTACTATGAGTGTGTTACTGTCGATTTCCCCTTTTATGGCTGTTAGTATTTGCCTTATGTATTGAGGTGCTCCTATGTTGTGTGCATAAATATTTACAATTGTTATATCTTCTTGGATTGATCCCTTGATCATTATGTGGTGTCCTTCTTTGTCTTTTGTAATAGTCTTTTTTTTTTTTTTTTTTTGCGATACACGGGCCTCTCACTGTTGGCCTCTCCAGCTGCTCCGCGGCATGTGGGATCTTCCCAGACCGGGGCAGTAACCCATGTCCCCTGCATTGGCAGGCGGACTCTCAACCACTGCACCACCAGGGAAGCCCTCTTGTAATAGTCTTTATTTTAAAGTCTGTTTTGTCTGATATGAGATTTGCTACTCCAGCTTTCTTCTGATTTCCATTTGCATGGAATATCTTTTTCCATCCCCTCACTTTCAGTCTGTATGTGTCCCTAGGTCTGAAGTGGGTCTCTTGTAGACAGCATATATATGGGTCTTGTTTTTGTATCCATTCAGCCAGTCTGTGTGTTTTGATGGGAGCATTTAATCCATTTACATTTAAGGTAATTATCGATATGTATGTTCCTATTCCCATTTTCTTAATTGTTTTGTGTTTGTTATTGTAGGTCTTTTCCTTCTTTTGTGTTTCTTGCCTAGAGAAGTTCCTTTAGCATTTGTTGTAAAGCTGGTTTGGTGGTGCTGAACTCTCTCAGGTTTTGCTTGTCTGTAAAGGTTTTAATTTCTCCATAAAATCTGAATGAGATCCTTGCTGGGTAGAGTAATCTTGGTTGTAGGTTTTTCTCCTTCATCACTTTAAATATGTCCTGTCCTGCCACTCCCTTCTGGCTTGCAGAATTTCTGCTGAAAGATCAGCTCTTAACCTTATGGGGATTCTCTTGTGTGTTATTTGTTGTTTTTCCCTTGCTGCTTTTAATATGTTATCTTTGTATTTAATTTTTGATAGTTTGATTAATATGTGTCTTGGCGTGTTTCTCCTTGGATTTATCCCGTATGGGACTCTGTGCTTGCTGGACTTATTTCCTTTCCCATATTAGGGAAGTTTTCAACTATAATCTCTTCAAGTATTTTCTCAGTCCCTTTCTTTTTCTCTTCTTATTCCGGGACCCCTATAATTCGAATAATGGTGCGCTTAACGTTGTCCCAGAGGTCTCTGAGACTGTCCTCAGTTCTTTTCATTCTTTTTTCTTTATTCTGGTCTTCAGTAGTTACTTCCAGTATTTTATCTTCCAGGTCACTTATCCATTCTTCTGCCTCAGTTATTCTGGTATTGATCCCTTCTAGAGTATTTTTAATTTCATTTATTGTGTTGTTCATCGTTGCTTGTTTCCTCTTTAGGTCTTCTAGGTTCTTGTTAAATGTTTCTTGCATTTTGTCTATTCTATTTCCAAGATTTTGTATCATCTTTACTATCATTATTCTGAATTCTTTTTCAGGTAGACTGCCTAATTTCTCTTCATTTGTTAGGTCTGGTGGGTTTTTATCTTGCTCCTTCATCTGCTGTGTGTTTTTCTGTCTTCTCATTTAGCTTATCTTACTGTGTTTGGGGTCTCCTTTTTGCATGCTGCAGGTTCGTAGTTCCCATTGTTTTTGGTGTCTGTCCCCAGTGGCTAAAGTTGGTTCAGTGGGTTGTGTAGGTTTCCTGGTGGAGGGGACTAGTGCCTGTGTTCTGGTGGATGAGGCTGGATCTTGTCTTTCTGGTGGGCAGGTCCACGTCTGGTGGTGTGTTTTGGGGTGTCTGTGGCCTTATTATGATTTTAGGCAGCCTCTCTGCTAATGAGTGGGGTTGTGTTCCTGTCTTGCTAGTTGTTTGGCATAGGGTGTCCAGCACTGTTGCTTGCTGGTCGTTGAGTGAAGCTGGGTGTTGGTATTGAGATGGTGATCTCTGGGAGATTTTTGCCATTTGATATTACGTGGAGCTGGGAGGTCTCTTGTGGACCAGTGTCCTGAAGTTGGCTCTCCCACGTCAGAGGCACAGCACTGAGTCCTGGCTGCAGCACCAAGAGCGTTTCATCCACACGCTCTGAATAAAAGGGAGAAAAAGTAAGAAAGAAAGAAAGAGGATAAAATAAAATAAAATAAAGTTATTAAAATAGAAAATAATGGTTAAGAAAAAAATTTTTATTAAAAACAAAACAAAACAAAAACGGACGGACAGAACCCTATACAGACAAAATCGCACACAGAAGCATACACATACAGACTCACAAAAAGAGGAAAAGGGGAAAAAATAATGTATCTTGCTCTCAACGTCCACCTCCTCAATTTGGGATGATTTGTTGTCTATTCACGTATTCCACCGTTGCAGGGTACATCAAGTTGATTGTGGAGATTTAATCCGCTGCTCCTGAGGCTGCTGGGAGAAATTTCCCTTTCTTTCTCTTCTTCGTTCGCACAGCTCCTGGGGTTCAGCTTTGGATTTGGCCCCGCCTCTGCATGTAGGTCACTGGAGGGCGTCTGTTCTTCGCTCAGACAGGACAGGGTTAAAGGAGCAGCTGATTAGGGGGCTCTGGCTCACTCAGGCCGAGGGGAGGGAGGGGCACGGATGCAGGGCGAGCCTGCTGCGGCAGAGCCTGGCGTGACATTGCCCTGCCTGAGTCACGCTGTGCGTTCTCCCGGGGAAGTTGTCCCTGGATCACGGGACCCTGGCAGTGGCGGGCTGCACAGGCTCCCGGGAGGGGAGGTGTGGATAGTGACCTGTGCTCGCACACAGGTTTCTTGGTGGTGGCAGCAGCGGCCTTAGCGTCTCATGCCTGGCTCTGGGTTCCGCGCTGATAGCCGCGGCTCGCGCCCGTCTCTGGAGCTCCTTTAAGCAGCGCTCTTAATCCCCTCTTCTCGTGCACAAGGAAACAAAGAGGGAAGAAAAAGTCTCTTGCGTCTTCGGCAGGTCCAGACTTTTTCCCGGACTCCCTCCCGGCTAGGCGTGGTGCACTAACACCTTCAGGCTGTGTTCACGCCGCCAACTCCAGTTCTCTCCCTGCATCCAACCGAAGCCCAAGCCTCAGCTCCCAGCACGGCCCGCCCCTGCGTGTGAGCAGACAAGCCTCTCAGGCTGGTGAGTGCTGGTCAGCACTGGTCCTCTGTGCGGGAATCTCTCCGCTTTGCCCTCCGCACCCCTGTTGCTGTACTCTCCTCCGCGGCTCCTAAACTTCCCCCCACCGCCACCTGCAGTCTCCGCCCATGAAGGGGTTCCTAGTGTGTGGAAACCTTTCCTCCTTCACAGCTCCCTCCCACTGGTGTAGGTCCCGTCCATATTCTTTTGTCTCTGTTTATTCTTTTTTATTTTGCCCTACCCAGGTTCGTGGGGGAGTTTCTTGCCTTTTGGGAGGTCTGAGGTCTTCTGCCAGCGTTCAGTGGGTGTTCTGTAGGAGTTGTTCCACGTGTAGAGGTATTTCTGATGTATCTGTGGGGAGGAAGGTGATCTCCGTGTCTTACTCTTCCGCCATCTTCCCCCTCCTCACTTATGTGACAGTAATTTTAATGTGCATCATTGGTTTAATGACTACTTTTCTTGTGAGGAGAAGGGAAGAGCATTGTCATATTAAATGAACATATTTGATCATATGCATTTTGATTTCAGAAATATTAAAAATGAGGTGAAAAGTAAGACTTACAATGGAGGAGATATGTCCATTTCCCCGTCACAAAAATGTTTACATGTATGCTGAAAGTGTTTCAGATGAGTAATTCTTAAGGTTTTACTGAATTGTTATGTGATGGGAATTTTTAATAAGTGCCATTGTGTACCCTTGCCACTGAATCAGACCACAGCATGTCTCTTACAAATCAGGAAGCAAGCATAATTGCTTCCTATTCAAATCATGGTGGATATCTAATTTATCAGTACAGTAGTCCCCCTCTTGTCCTTGGGGGAACATTCCAAGACCCCCAGTGGATGCCTGAAACCACGGATAGTGCTGAACCCCATATATACTTGGTTTTTCCTGTACATACATACCTATGATAAAGTTTAATTTATAAATCAAGCACAATAAGAGATTAACATAACATAATAAAATAGAACAGTTATAACAATATGCTGTAATAAGAGTTATGTGAATGTGGTCTCTCTCCCTCTCTCCTTCTGTCTCTCTCTCTCAAAATATTTTATTGTTTGTAATCACCCTTCTTGTGAAGATGTGAGATGATAAAATACCTACAAGGAGGATCATTTGCTTTGGGTGATCCTGGATCATCAAGCCATGACAATGTGAATGGTTGGATGTCAGGAGCAGATGATGTCGATGGTTGGGGGTTCTGGGTGGGATGGAGTGGGAAGGCATGAGATTTCATTACACCACTTAGAATGGTGTGCAGCTTAAAACTTATGAATTGTGTATTTCTGGAATTTTCCATTTAGTATTTTCAGATTGAGGTTGGCCTTGGGTAATTGAAACCACAGAAAGCAAAACTGTGGGTGTGGGGCTATATAACTACTGAAAAATATGTGGTTATTTTATTTTAACAGAATGGTGATTAGTGTCTAAAGTAATTGACGTATAGGGCTTTTAAGGTTTATCTGATATTTTAATTTTTATGATGCAGTTTATATTCCTTAATTATTGCTCGAAATGTAGCTGTTATTTTTAAAAACCTCCTATTAGGGGCTTCCCCGGTGGCTCAGTGGTTGAGAATCTGCCTGCCGATGCAGGGGACACGGGTTTGAGCTCTGGTCTGGGAAGATCCCACATGCCACGGAGCAACTAGGCCTGTGAGCCACAACTACTGAGCCTGCGTGTCTGGAGCCTGTGCTCCACAATATGAGAGGCCGCGATAGTGAGAGACCTGCACACCGCGATGAAGAGTGGCCCCCACTTGCCGCAACTAGAGAAAGCCCTCGCACAGAAACGAAGACCCAGCACAGCCATAAATAAATACATACATACCTCCTATTAGTCTTGCAGTTAACTGTAGGAATTTTTGAAGAGGGTATCTTTTTACTGAAAAGCAAATTCCATTCTCTTCCTGTAATGATGCTTTGACATTAGCCACACAGTGCTCTAATGAGTTTTTCCTTGGAATGGCAAAGATATTTATCACTTAGAAATTAGTTCATTCTGTAATCTTTATCTTGAAAAACAAAATCCCTTTTTAAAAAACCCTCTTAATTTTTCTCCTTTTAACTTTAAAGAGCTTATGGTTTCCTTTCTTTACAAAGAGAATGTCAATGTCAGACATTTGGCTCCAGGTAGGAATGCTTTGAGCCTCTGGATTTTACTTGGTAGTGATCAGTTTCCTCTTATGATTTCTAAGAGTTTTGCTTGTACTTTGTTTTGAGATGGTCTTGAAAGTAACTGAATTCTACAGTGGGTCAGGCTTTGGCTTAGTAGCCACTTCAAAGTCATTTTTTCCTTTTTTAGTTTTACAATTGTCTTTTGTATTTAGAAATCAGAAGTGAATAGGAAAGCAGACCTTATCTGACCTAAGTCTCACTAAGACTTTAAAGAGCATTTAATAATACATTTTATTTAACTTGGTATAGCCCAAATAGTATCATTTCAACGTGTGGCTGTAGTTCCACTTCAAGCACTCAGTAGCTACATGTGGCTAGTGGCCTGCAGCTCTATAAACTCTGGTATGTTGTACCAATTTTTTTTGTTTTCTGTAACAAATTGTGTAGAATTGGTGGCCATCTTCTTCTTAAGAATTTGCTAGTGAAACCTGGGCCTGGAGGGTTCTTCTTTTTATTTATTTATTCATTTATTTTTGGCTGCATTCGGTCTTCGTTGCTGCACGTGAGCTTTCTCTAGTTGCGGCGAGCAGGGGCTACTCTTCGTTGCAGTGCGTGGGCTTCTCATTGTGGTGGCTTCTCTTGTTGCCGACCATGGGCTCTCGGTGCACGGCCTCAGTAGTTGTGGCTCGTGGGCTCAATAGCCCAGGCTCAGTAGTTGTGGCACACGGGATTAGTTGCCCTGCGGCATGTGGGATCTTCCCGGACCAGGGCTCAAACCCATGTCCCCTGCATCGGCAGGCGGATTCTTCACCACTGAAGCCCTTCAGTTTATTTTTATAGTTATAGATCTGTTCAGGTTATGTTTCATCTTGGGTGACTTTGCGTAATTTCAAGGAATTGATCCTTTTCACTAAATCATTGAATTTATGTGTGTAGAATTGTTTGTACTATCCTTTATTATCATTCTAATGCTTTCTGTGTATGTAGTGATAACCCGCTCTTATTCTTGATATTTTGTGTCTCCTCTCTTTTTTTCTTTAATAATCTTGATAGATTTCTTAATTTTAAGAAAACCAGCTTTTGGGTTCATTGATTTTCCTGTTTTTCTGTTTTCAGTTACATGGATTTCTGCTCTTTTTATTTATTATTATTATTATTATTATTTTGGCTGCATTGGGTCTTCATTGCTGTGCGCCAGCTTTCTCTAGTTGCGGCGAGCAGGGCTACTCTTTGTTGTGGTGCGTGGGCTTCTCATTGTGGTGGCTTCTCTTGTTGCAGAGCACGGGCTCTAGAGCACAGGCTCAATAGTTGTGGCGCACAGGCTTAGTTGCTCTGTGGCATGTGGGATCTTCCCAGACCGTGGCTCGAACCCGTGTCACTGAATTGGCAGGTGGATTCTTAACCACTGCACCACCCGGGAAGTCCCTGGATTTCTGCTCTTAATTTTATTATTTCCCTCCTTCTGCTTGACTTGGGTTTATTTTTTTCTTTTTCTAGTGTCTTAAGATGGAAGCTTGGGGTCATTGATTTGAGACCTTTCTTTTATAATGTAGGTATTTAATATTATTCTCTTAGTCTGTTTGGGCTGCTGTAATAAACTACTATAGACTGGGTGGCTTGTAAACAACTGAAATTTATTTCTTACATTTCTGGAGGCTGGGAAGTCTAAAATAGAGATGCTGGCAGATTCAGTGTCTGTTGAGGGCTAGTCTCCTACTTCATAAGGTGGCCTTTGTATCCTTTCTGGGATGTTTTTTAATAAGGATGCTAATGTCATTCATGAGGGCTCTACCCTCAAGACCTAATCACCTCTCAGAGGCCCAACTTCGAAATACACTCACATTGGGGATTAAGTTTCAAAATAAAAATTTGGTGGGGGGAGGATACAAATGTTTAGTCTACAACAACTGTAAATTTCCCTCAGAGTGCTGCTTTTAGCTGCTTATCATAAATTTTGAAATACTGTATTTTCATTTTCATTCAGTTCAAAGTATTTCCTAATTTCCCTTGAGACTTCCTGTTTGACCCATGGATTGTATTGAAGTATGTAGTTAAGTTTCCAAATGTTTGGTAATTTTTCTGTTATCTTGTTTGATCATTTCTAGTTTAATTCTATTATGTTAAGAGAGCATACTTTGTATGATTTCAATTCTTTTAAATTTGTCAAGGTGTTTATGACCCAGGAGATACACCCAAGAGATATTGTCTATCTTGGTGAGTATTTCATGTGTACCTCGAAAGGATGTGTATTTTGCTATTGTTGGGTGGAGTGTTGTATAAATGTCAGTGAGATGTAGTTGGTTGATGCTGTTGTTCAATTTCTCTATATCTTTATAGATTTTTATTGGGGGGATCAACTAGTTCTATCTATTACTGAGAAAAGAGTGTTGAAGTCTCCAACTTCAGTTTTGGACTTGTCTGTTTCTCCTTTCAGTTCTGTCAGTTTTGGGTTCATGTATTTTGAAGCTTTGTCGTTAAGTGCATACACATTTAGGATTATGTCTTCAAGGTGCGTGACCCATTTATTATTGTGTGATGTCCCTCATTGTCACTGGTATTTTCTTCACTCTGAAGTCTGATATTAATATAGCCACTCTGGCTTTCTTTGATTAGTGTTTGCATGCTGTATCTTTTCCTAGCCTTTTACTTTCAGCCTCCCTATATTATTATATTTGGAGCTTCTTACAGACAGCATATAGTTAGGCTATTTTTTTTTCCTTTCTGACAATCTCTTCTAATTGGTGTGTTTAGACTATTCACATTTACTATAGGTATTGATATATTTGAATTTAGTTCAACCATTTTATTATTTTAGGACTTTTAAATCAATTACATCACTAAACTTATTTGTGATTAAATTCTTTAAAAAATGTATTTGTCCTGATAATAAAAGAAATATATGACCTAGAAGATATAGAAAACATAAAGAAAACAACATTTATTCTGAAATACAGATATAGACACTGTTAGTGTATGTATCCAAATATTAAAAGCATAAAAAATTTTGTTTTTCAAATTTGGTATTGTGCTACATATAATCGTATAACCTACATTTTTCCTATTAACTAATATTTTAGAACCTTCCCCCTACTATTAACCAAAATGTTATAGATCGTTCTTTCTTTTTCGGTTGAGATAAAATTCACATAACAAGTTAACCACTTAAAGCATACAATTCATTGGCATTTAGTACATTCACAGAATTGTGCAGCCGTCATCTTTTTAGTTCCAACACATTTTTATTACCCCCAAAGGAGACTCCATACCCATTAAGCAGTCACTCCTCATTCATAGAGCCCCTGGTGACCACTAATGTACTTTTTGTCTCTATGGATTGATAATTCTTTTTGCTGTGTTGGGGCAAGGTATATAAATAGTGATCAAAAAATAAAATATATTAGACAGCCATCTCAAAAACAGAATCTGGGCTGCTTACTAAGAATGAACAAACCATAATTTACTTGGCTCACTTACAGTTAAATTCTTAAATATTCTTCTTTATTAAGAAGGACACTAGAGTAGCAGCGTGAACCTTGAAGTCATACCGTCTGGGTTTGACTTCTAGTTCAACAGTGCAGTAGCAGTGTGACCTTTAGGAAATTATTTTAGCTTTCAATGACTCAGTTTCTTCACCTATAAAATAAGGAAAACGGTCCTCACCTCATAGGGTTTTGAGGGAATTTGAGGAGTTAATGCATGTAAAAGCTTTTAGAACAGCACCTGGCATGGTAAGCAATGAATAGGTGTTAGATGCTGCAGCTGCTACTGCTTCTTCTTCTTCTTGTTGTTTTTCTTTTTATATATAAATTTATTTATTTTTGGCTGCGTTGGGTCTTCAATGCTGCACACGGGCTTTCTCTAGTTGCCGTGAGCAGGGGCTACTATTCGTTGTGGTGCGTGGCTTCTTACTGCAGTTGCTTCTCTTGTTGCGGAGCGTGGGCTCTAGGCACGTGGGCATCAGTAGTTGTGGCACCTGGGTTCAGTAGTTGTGGCTCCTGGGCTCTAGAACACAGGCTCAGTATTTGTGGCACACAGGCTTAGTTGCTCCACAGCATGTGGGATCTTCCCAGACCAGGGCTCGAACCCACGTCCCCTGCATTGGCAGGTGGATTCTCAACCACTGCGCCACCAGGGAAGCCCCTTCTTCTTGCTATTAAAAGATATGACTATATTGTGAAACCTTATGTGGTAATCCTTCCTCAACTGTTAACTTGTCTTGTGAGAACTCTCTTAGTAAAGATTCCTTAAGGTTTTTCCATGTCAGATGCCTGGTGGCATCTTCAGGGTGGAGTCAAAGATTCCAGGTCATAAAATGAGAAAGGTGTTAAACATGTGGAATACCCAAGGCAGAAGAATATGCAGCTTAATGTGCACTAAAAATTATGCAGAGAATTAAAATTTACCAGAGCAGAAACCACCAGTGGAAACCACTACTGGGGTAGAAAAACCAGAACTGTAATTGACAAATTACTGGAGGCTCAGTGTGGACAAGCCTGAGAGATGAAGACTCTAGGAGTGTCCCCACACTTTCGTGAGTTTTACCTCAAGAATCTCTACCAGGTTTTCCCAGTGGATATTGGAGAAAAAAAATCCCCTAATTCTTCTGGCAGGGAAGGGGGAAAGTAACTGTTTTGAAATTACCCGGAATATTGTCTGGGTAATATCTCCTGCTCTCAGGAGAAATTATTTTACCAGAGCCTTACCTGCTATGGGTTTATCAGAGCCTAACTGACCTAGAGGAAGGGAAATGCCCAGCTCCAGTCCCCTTAGCCGTCCTGTCCCATAAATGGGGAAGAAAACTGAGAAGCACTGATGAAGTTCATAGTCCAGGGGCACAGGCTCACCAAAAGACTGAGGCCTAATCATAGGACTGCAGAATGCTTCCCCTCCCCCTACACCTAAAAGACTCTTTTCTGCAGTTCCTTTTACACAGTATATTCACGTACACCTTTCAACAGAAAAGGAAAAGACAAAAAGCACAGTTTGAAGAGACTGAACAAGCATCAGAACCAGAATCAGACATGACAGGAGTGTTAGAATTATCATTCTCTTCAACTTTTGAAGGATAACTTTGCAAAGTACCAAATCCTAGGCTGGGAGGTTTTTTTTTCCCCTCAGTATTTTAAATATCTCACTTCACTCTCTGCTTCCTTACATGATTTCTGAGAAGTCATATATAACTTTGATTTTTGTTTCTCTATCAGTAAACGGTTTTTCTCCTCTGGCTTCTTTCAAGATTTTTTCTTTATTGTCAATTTTCTGCATTACGAATATGATTTACCTATGTGTAGTTTTTTGAGCATTTATTTTCCTTGGTGTTCTCTTAGCTTCTTAGATCTGTGGCTTGGTGTCTGATGTTAATTTAGGAAAACTTTCAGTCATTATTACTTTAAATATTTCTTCTGTTCCTATTTTTCTTCTCCTTCTAGTATTCCAGTTATGCATATGTTACATCTTTTGTAGTTGTCCCACAGTTCTTGGGTAGTCTTTTCCATTTCTTTTCCCAGTCTTTTTTCCCTTTGCTTTTTAGTTTTGTTTGTTTGTTTTTGCAGTACACGGGCCTCTCACTGTTGTGGCCTCTCCCGTTGCGGAGCACAGGCTCTGGACGCACAGGCTCAGTGGCCATGGCTCACAGGACCAGCCGCTCTGCGGCATGTGGGATCCTCCTGGGCCGGGGCACGAACCCGTGTCCCCTGCATTGGCAGGCGGACTCTCAACCACCGCACCACCAGGGAAGCCCTGCTTTTGAGTTTTGAAAGTTTCTACTGACGTATCCTCAAGCTCAGAAATTCTTTTCTCACCTGGGTCCAGTCTACTAATGAGCCCATCAAAGGCATTCTTCATTTCTGTTACAGTTTCGATCTCTGGCTTTTTTGTTTTGTTTTGTTTTCTTAGAATTTCTACCTTTCTCTTACATTATCCATCTGTTCTTGCATGTTGTCTGCTTTTTCCATTAAAATCTTTAGCATATTAACCAGATTTTAAAAATACAAAGAAAACACATTGGAGAATGAGTAAGTGAAAGTAGGATTAAAAGTCTTATTCTTTTAAAAGTTTCTTATTCTTGTTTAAAAATACTTTACTTTGGGGGACACATAGTTTTCAAGGGTAGGATTCCTCTGTGTCCCCCTTTGCCTGGCAAAGCAATGAAGCTATTCTTTTCTACTTCAACCAAAACCCTGTCTCCGAGATTCGATTCGGCACTGGTGTACAGAGGCTGAGCTTTCAGCATCTGTGGGAGTGGATGTTAGTAATGTATGAGGGTTAGGAACAACACAGTGTTGAGGGATAACAATGTTGTTTATTGCTCAGAGGTCCTGCACAAATCTCTGTCCTTGGCCCTTGGGTTTTATCGCTGATAAAATAGGACTGTTACAGAGGGTAGTACAAGGGATGATGAGAGCTTGAGCCTTGTAATCTTCTATGATGGGCCTTATGCCTTGAAATACTTCATTACTTATAGAGTATTGATTAATTGGGGGAGGAGGTTTTGAGGGATCTATTTGAATGCTGATGGGAGGTGTGCTGTGAATTTTGCTAACATCATTTGGAGATTTTGCCCATAAGGAAATGGTAGCTGATTCAATAGGAACAAATGATCAGTGTTTCCAGAATCTGCTCTAGTACCATCAGAGACCGAACAAATAAAGGGTCGTTTAATTCACCTAGTGTGTTACTTTGGTGACTACTGTCAAATTCTAGAATTATTTCTCCCAAATTCTAGCATACTTGTCTAAGAAGTCTCAGCATAATAAATGGGTAGGGGTGGATGAACTAAAGAGAACAGAGTAAGTATCTCCCAAAGGGCCTAAACAAAAGGGAGTAGGTTCAGAGACAGGAACCTCTTGCGGTTCATTAGAGATCCCCCCCTATTCTAGCTGTTTTAGTACTAAAAGGCAGTGGCTGTTTTATAGTAGTAAGGTTGCGCACTGGAAGTTTGGCTCAAGTGTCAACTAGAACTGGAAGAGATTCATCTCTAATCCGGAGAAAAGTTTTACCAAGCTGATTAAGAGGGAGAATTGGGAAGAGTGCCTGTAGTTCCTCACAGCCCCATCATTGAGAATTGGGAGGAAGGTGGAATTAAAAGGAAAAAAAAAAAAGAAAACTTTACTTGGGACTTCCCTGGTGGCACAGTGGTTGAGAGTCCGCCTGCCGATGCAGGGGACACAGGTTCGTGCCCCGGTCCGGGAAGATCCCACATGCCGTGGAGCGGCTGGGCCCGTGAGCCATGGCCGCTGAGCCTGCGTGTCTGGAGCCTGTGCTCCGCAACACGAGAGGCACAACAGTGAGAGGCCCGCATACCGCAAAAAAAACCCCCCCAAAAATCCTTTATTTGTTTGTTTGTTTATTTAATATGGCTGCGCTGGGTCTTAGTTCCGGCACATGGGATCTTCGTTTCTGCATGCAAAATTTTCATTGCGTCATGTGGGATCTTTAGTTGCGTCATGCAGGATCTAGTTCCCTGACCAGGGATGGAACCCGGGCCCCTTGCACTGGGAGTGTGGAGTCTTAACCACTGGACCACCAGGGAAGTCCCTATTTTTCTTAATCTTAATTGATCTAATATAACAATTTGTTCAAAATAATAACAGCAACAGTGTAATCAATTGTGTATGCTTGTGTTCAATTATATGTGTTTGTGTGTATCTGTGTATAAACCGTTTACATACATATATATACGTGTGTGTGTGTGTGTGTGTGTGTGTATGAATAAGTGAAATGAATGACAGCAGTGATACAAGGGACAGGAGGGAGCGATTAGGAGTATTTTGCTATTATATGATACCTGCACTATCCATGAAGTGGGTAGTGTCATTTATGATTTCACTTGGATTAGTTGTAAATGTACATTGCAAACTGACAACCTCATTAAAAGAAAAAAAACTGATTGTTATACTAAGAAAGGAGAGAAAATGGAATCATGTAAAATGCTCAATTAAAACCTAAAAGGCAGAAAAAGAGTAGAAGAGAAAAATCAGAACAAAGAACAAGAGCAACAAATAGAAAACAGTAACAAATATGGTAGATATTAATCCCGCTATATCAATAACCACTTTTAAACCTCAGTAGTCTAAATGTACAAATGAAAGAGATTGTCAGAATGGATCACAAAACAAGACCCAACTCTACATTGTTTTCAAGAAAATTCTAATATAAATGTACATATACATTAAGAATAAAGGGATGGAGAAAGATGTACTGTGCTAACACTAATCCAAAGAAAGCAGAAGTAGCTATATTCAGTCAGAGCAGACTTCAGACCAAAGAAAATTATCAGGGATAAAGAGGGATAGTATATAATGATAAAGGGGTTAGTACTCCAGGAAGACATAAGAATTCTTAATGTATATGTGCCTAACAATAGGATATCAAACTCTGTGAGGCAAAACTGATAGAACTGAAAGGAGAAATAGACGAAGTCTCCACTATTTTAGTTGGAGACTTCAACACTTCGTTATCAGAAATGGACAGACCCAGCAGGCAGAAAACCATAAGGACATAGTTGAGCTCAACAACACCATCATTATGCTGGATATAATTGACATCTGCAGACTACTTCATCCAACAGCAGCAAATTCTTCTGAAGCTCACATGAAACTTTTCACCAAGGTAAACCAGATTCTGGGCCGTAAGACACCTTAACAAACTTAAAAGAATAGAAGTTATACAACGTATCCTCTTACACCACAATGGAATTAAACTAGAAGGCAACAACAGAACGATAGTGGAAAAATCCCCACACTTCTGAATAACATATGGATCAAAGAAGAAATCTCAAGAGAAATCTAAAAATACTTTGAACTAAATGCAAATGAGAATAACACCTATCAAAATTGTGAAATGCAGCTAAAGCAGTTCTCAGAGGGGAATTTATAGCATTGAATACATATGTTAGAAAAAAAGAAAAACCTAAAATCTATAATATAAGCTTCCACTTTAGGAAACTAGAAAAATAAGAGCAAATTAAATCAGAAGAAAAATATAGAGTAGAGCAGAAGGCAGTGAAATTGCAAATAGAAAATCAATAGAGAAAATCAATAAAACCTAAAACTGGTGTTTTGAAAAGATTGATTTAAGTCAGTAACCTCTGGCCAGGCTAAGAAAAAAAGGTAGAAGATACAAATTACTAAAATCAGAAATGAAAGAGAGAACATCACTACAGATCCCATGCACATTCAACAGTTAATAAGGAATATTATGAGCAAGTCATGTTGGTAACAAACAGATGTAATGCCCATAAATTTGATAACTTAGGTGTAATGGACCAATTTCTTCAAAGGTGCAATCTGCCAGAGCTCACCCAAGAAGAAATAATCTGTATAGGCCATATCTATTAAAGAAATTAAACCAACAATTAATAACCTTACAAAACAGAAAGTGCTAGGCTCAGGTGAGTTCACTGGTGAATTCTACCAGACATTTAAGGAAGAAATTTTACCACTACTCTGGAATCTCTTCCAGAAGAGTGAAGCAGAAAGAATACTTTCTGACTTATTCTATGAGGCCAGCATTACCCTAATGCCAAAACCAGACAGACAGTACAAGGAAAGAAAATCATAGACCATTATCTCTCATGAACATAGATGCAAAAGTCATCAACAAAATATTAGCAAATCAAATCCAACAATGTGTAAGAAGAATAACATATGCTATGACCAAATGAGATTTATCCCAGACATGCAAGGCTGGTTCAACATTCAAAAATCAATTAATATAACCCATTACATCAACAGGCTAAGAAGAAAAGTCACATGTTCATACCAATAGATACAGAAAAACCATTTGTTAAAATCCAACACCTTTTGTGATTAAACTCTCAGGAAACTAGGAAGAAAGGGAATCGCTCTCTACTTGATAAAGATTATTTACAAAAAATCTTTAGCTAATATCATACTTAATGATGAGAAATTAGAAGTTTTCTGCTCAGATCAGAAGTGAGGCAGAGGAAAGTCCACTGCTTTTCAACATCGTACTGGAAGTCCTTGCTAGCGCAATAAGACAATTAAAGCGAAATAAAAAATATTCAGATTGGGAAGGAGGAAATAAAACCATCTTTTTTTTTTTGCAGATGGCAAAATTTGAAAGAATCAACAACAAAATATCCTGGAACTAATAAGCAACTATAACAAGGTTGCAGGATACAAGATTGATTTACAAAAATTAAATGCTTTCCTATAAACCAGCATGAACATGTTCAATTTGAAATTAAAAACACATTACCATTTATGTTTTTATCCCCCCAAAATAAAGTACTTAAGTGTAAAGCTATCCAAGTGTGAACAAGATCTATACGAGGAAAACAACAAAATTCTGATGAAAAGAATCTGAGAAGAACTAAGTAAGTGAAGAGATATTTCATGTTCATGGATAGGAAGACTCAGTATTTTCAAGATATTAGTTCTTCCCAGCTTGATGTGCAGATTGAACACAGTCCCAATCAAAATCCCAGCAAGTTATTGTGTGGAAATCAACAAACTGATTCTAAATTATATACAGAAAGGCAAAAGACCCAGAGTAGCCAATTCAGCAATGGAGAAGAACAGAGTTGGAGAACGGACACTCTGACTTCAAGACTTCCTATAAAGTAACCAAGATATTGTGGTAATGGTGAAAGAATAAACAAATAGATAATTGGAACAGAAGAGAGAGCCCAGAAATGTACTGATACAAATATAGTCAACTGATCTTTGACAGAGGAGCAAAGACAGTACACTGGAAAAAAGGTATTCTTTTCAACAAACGGTGCCGGATCAAGTAGACATCTACATGTAAAAAAATGAATCTACACACAGGTCTTACATCGTTCACAAATATTAACTCAAAATGGACTATAAATCTAAACATAAAATGCAAAACTGTAAAACTCCTAGAAGATAACATAGGCAGAAACCTAGATGATCTTGGGTACGGCCATGACTTTTATTGGTTGTGCCTCACAGCTCATCAAACCAGAGCCCTCAGCAGTGGAAGCATGGAGTCCTAACCATCGGACTGCCAGGGAATTTCCCATGACTTTTTTTTTTTTAATTGAAGTATAGTTGATTTACAATATTGTGTTTCAGGTGTGCAGCAGAGTGAATTGATTATAGGCAATGAGTTTTTAAATGTAACACCAAAGGGGCATGATCTAAAGAAAGAATTGATAAGCTGGAGTTCATTAAAATTAAAAACTTAAGTGCTCTGTGAAAGACAGTGTCAAGAGAATGAGAAGACAGGCCACAGACTGGGAGAAATCATTTGTAAAAGACACATCTGATAAAGGACTATTATCCAAAATATACAGAAAGCTCTTAAAACTCAATAATAAGAAAACAAACAACTCAAAAAACAAGCAAAAAAGAGTTGAACTGACATCTCACCGAAGAAGATATACAGGTGCAAATAAGCATATAAAAAGATGTTCAACATTTTGTCATTAGAGAGTTGCAAATTAAAGTAAGTTACCACTACCTACCTGTTAGAATGGCTAAAATCTGGAACACTGTCAATGCCAAATGCTGGCAAGGATGTGGAGCAACGGAAACTCATTTATTGCTGGTGAGAATGCAAAGTGGTACAGTGACTTCGTTAGGCAGTTTGGCAGTTTCTTACAAAACTAAAATATTCTTACCATATTTATAGCAGTTACATTCATAATTGCCAAAACTTGGAAGCAATCAAAAACATCCTTCAGTAGATGAATGGGTAAATAAACTTTGGTACATCTAGACAGTGGAATACTATCCAGCATGAAAAAGAAATGAGCTTTCACTTCATGAAAAGATACAGAACACCTTTAAGTGCATATTTCTATGTGAAAGAAACCAATCTGAAAAGGCTACATACTGTATGTAGCCAACTATATAACATTTTAGAAAAGGCAAAACTGTGGAAATAGTGGTTGCCAGGGGCTAGGGGAGGGAGGGATGAATAGGCAGATCACAGAGGATTTTTAGGGCAGTGAAACTATTCTGTGATACTATAGTGGTGGAAACATGTCATTATACATTTATTAAAACCCATAGAATGTGCAACATAAGAGTGAACTCTGACATAAACTATGGACTTCGGGTGATAATGATGTGTCTGTGTAGATTCATCAGTTGTAACAAATACACCACTTTTATGTAGGATATTGATAGTAAAGGAGATTTTATGTATGTGGAGGCAGAGAGTATATTATCTTCTCAGTTTTGCTGTGAACTTACATCTTCTTCTAAAAATAAAGTCTTAAAAATAATGAAGTCTATGAAAACTTATTTTCAATAATAAAAAATAGTAAACATTAGGAAATAATAACTTTCTAGGTCAAATGGTGTCTGAAGGGGCTTTCCCAGATATGCAGTATTTTAACTAAAAAGATTCAGATTGGTGACAGGGTATCACATTTCCAGATTGCAGTAAATAAGCATAAACTCTGGTTGAGCATGACTAATGCAGTTTGGCATGAGTTGAGGGTTCTGTGTGCAAAAGAGTGGGAGGTAGATTGAAGGTGATGGTACTCTGAAGCATATTTACACCCACAGGTCATCTGGAAGAGAGATGAGTAGCTGAGTGTCATGGCCCAGACTAAAAGGCCCAATGCATTGTACCTCTGCTGTGAGAGGGTGGTGAGGGTGGCTCCCTTTGTAGGACTGGGAAGTCCCAATGGCTATGAGTGAGTCCCAAGACCCCCTGTGTGTGGATGCTGCTACTTTAGTCTAGGGATTAGTAGTCATTCGTTCCCTCAAAGCTCTGTGCCCAGATTCAAGCCAGGAAAATTTTGGGCCTGTTAATAAGGGCCTGCAATGGAAATGAAGAGGAAGGGATACTTAGGAAGATTGGGTAGGACCAAAGAGATGAAGAAAGTGAAAAATGAAAGGAGAATGTAGAAACATTTAACAAGTTCTGCTTTGTCTCTGTCTGACTCTGACTTGTCAGTGAATGTGACGTCTGTAATGTAGTTTTCTTAGGAGAGAATGTTGAGGGGAAGGGGTATCTATTTTCTTTGTTTCGCTAGTTCTCACATTGGTCCAGCTAGGATGATGACGTTGACTGGGAGCAGTTTCCCTGAACCCAGAAACAAAGCCCATCCTCTTTTAGGAGGAGGGGGAAGGGAGAGTTGATGTAGTACATTATCAGAGATCTCACCAAGGATAACTAATTACCATCAGTAATGCTGTTTTACCCTTTTTGTCCATGATTATGTCAAAGATAGCGTTTGACAGATGGGGCTATGTCTTGTTATTAGGCTTTTTAGTATTCAAAACATACATATACCTCTGCAGAAAGATATCAGTCCTAAGTTAAACCTTACTTTAAAGTACATGTACCAAGAAGAACAGACCTCTTTCTCTCTTTTTTTAATGGAACTACTTAAGGTTGAATTAAGTAAATCAGTTGCTAGTCTAAAATTTGACTTTCTGGTTCTTGAACTAAATACTTGGAAGTACTTCTTCTGTTCAAATATTCTATTTTAAATTACCCTTTGGTAAAAATACTACAGATATGAAGAAGCACCAAGTGTGTCGCAATCAGATTGGTTGAGAAATGCAGTAGAAGTAGTAAAGGAATGAGAATTCCAGCCATTTTTCTCCCTATTTGCATGTAAAATGAGCAATAAATGTTAAGCCCTTTTATCCAACGTTACATTTAAGTGCTTTTCAAAGTTAATGCAAAACGATTGTTAAAATGCCAGTTTTAATCTGTATATTTTTTTCCAGTTACATACGTTTGGCTCTTAATGTGCTATAGTTTTGATTCCCTGTGTTACCCTTAAAACATAATTATACTTTGAGATTTAAATTAGCAATTTAAGTTGCTTAAATGTACTTTCATGCTATATTTTCTGCAATTGTGCTATCATCCACTCAGTTATACTTTATTAGTAGGCTATAAAATTTCAAATTATTAAGATGTTAGTATTTCCATCTTTTCTGCCAGGAATAGTTGTCTCCATAAGTACTCTCTCTTTCCTGGTTGGTGGAACATTCAAAACTGACCAGGGGGAAAAAAAAGTGCTGCCTGATGTTATAGATGAGTACTAGTCCAGGAGTTAATAGATCTGACCTCTGGTTTTGATTCTGCCACATAATAGTGATTGACCTTGAGCAACTAATTTAAAGTTACTGGGCCTCAGGGTTTTGTTTGTTTGAATTGTGGTGAAATGCACATAACAATTTACCATCTTAACCATTTTTAAGTATACAGGTCAGTGGCATTAAGCTCGTTCACATTGTTATACAGCCATCATCACCATCTATCTCCAGAACTCTTGCAAAACTGAAACTCTGTACCTATTAAATAATAACTCCTCTTCTCCCTCTCCCTCCAGCCCCTGACAGCCACCATTCTACTTCCTGTCTCTGAATTTGACTATCTGGGTACCTCATATAAGTGGTATCACACAGTTTTTGTCCTTTTGTGACTGGCTTTTATATCAGTTCATGTTAAAGTTTCATCCAAGTTGTAACATGGCTGAGAATTTTCCAACTTTACAAGGCTGAATAATCCATTGTATGTATATCTCACAGTTTTAAAATCATTTATCTATCAATGTACACTTCGATTGCTTCTACCTTTTGGTATTATGAATAATGCTGTTATGAAAACGGGTATACATATATCTCTTTGAAACTCTGCTTTTAGTTCTTTTGGGTATATACCTAGAAATGGGATTGCTGGACCATATGGCAATTCTATTTTTAATTTTTTAAGGAAATGCCATACTGGTTTCCATAGTGGCTGTACCATTTTACCCTCCCACCAGTGTGCAAGGGTTCCAGTTTCTCCACATCTTGCACAGACTTGTTATTTCCTGTTTTTTTGACAGTAGCCATCCTAATGAGTGTGAGGTAGTATCTCATTATGGTTTTGATTTGTAGTTCCCTAATGATGAATGATATCAAGCATCTTTACCTGTGCTTTTAGGTCCTTCAGTTTGTTCACGTCCTTTGCCCATTTTTCCCTCCAGTGTGAATACTTTTATATAACTGAGGGAAAATAAGCTACATATTTTGAAGATGAATCCGTTGAGAAGATAATAGTAAATTTTTAAAAGGAGATTTCTATAGTCAGTTGACTATTCCATTCACATTAAAACTCTCAATTGAAAAGGGTTTTTGTTTTTGTTTTAATGTACAAAGAGCTAGCATTGTTTCTGTGGTAAGGTAGATGTCCTGGATGACCCATTCAAGAAGTTAGCTTAGTCCAACTTAATGAAGCCCATCTCCTTCGTGTACTGTTGGGAAACACTGGTGGTACATATTGAGGCTGTACTTCTGGATCGTACTGTGCAGGTTTGAGCAGATACAGCAAGAGCAAGAACCTTGGCCTGATTTTCTTGGATGGTTCCATTAGAGCTGCTGGTGACCCATCTTGCTTTCTCATATGCAGCGAGGCAAAAGGCCCTTTGCCCATTTTCAAATCAGGTTATTAGTTTTATTTTGTAGGAGTTCTTTATATATTTTGGATATTTGCCCATTATCAGATATTGATTTGTAAATATTTTCTCCATTCGGTGTTTGCCTTTGCACTCTGTTGATTGTGTCCTTTGATGCACAAAAGTTTTAATTTTGATGTAGTCCAGTTTATCTTTTTTCTTTGGTTGCCTGTGCTTTTGGAGTCAAATCCAAGAAATCACTTCCAAATCCAGTGTCATGAAGCTTTCCTTCTGTTTTCTTCTCAGAGGTTTAGTTCGTACGTTTAGATCTTTGATCCATTTTGAGTTAATTTTTGTATATGGTGTAAGGTAAGGATCCAAATTCATTCTTTTGCATGTAGATATCCAGTTTTCTCAACACCCTTTGTTGAAAAGACTTCCCTTCCCCATTGAATGCTCTTAGTATTCTTGTCAAAAATCATTTGACCATAAATGTGAGGGTTTATTTTTGAGCTCTCCATTCTATTCCGTGGTCTATATGTCTTTCTGCCAATACCACACTATTTTGATTACTGTAGTTTTGTAGTAAGTTTTGAAATCAAGAAGTGTGAGACCTCTAACTTTGTACTTCTTTTTCAAAATTATTCGGCTCTTAGTGATGCTGAGATTAATCAAAGTGTTCAAGTGGTGACAGCCTGATCCCTCCAAAGTTCCTCCCCATCAACCAACCTTTTGTCTAATGGTTTTGTTCATTGATTATTGCCTGAATCATTTCAATTAGAGATTACAAAGTGGCAATTTTTTCCCACATATATTAGCTAGAGTAGTTTTGGGCGGAGGAAACATTTTTTTATCAACAATGACTTATTTTCCTGAAATTCAGTTTTACAAATTAGGCTAGATTAAATGCTTAGTTCTTTACCTTTAATTGCCAGTTCTTTAGAGTAAGGGTTTGATGCTTTATTTACTTTCAGTGAAACTAGTGAATGAAGAGGAGGATCAAATATTATATTCCCTTTTTATAGGTATCATAAACTCTTAGATTTTATATAGGAAACCTGTTTTGCTGTCATTGGTAGAGTCCTCCAGGGACAGTTAGACATAGGCAATCATCAGACATTACTCTTAGCATTGAATCTAACTTCCAACAGTGCAACACAGTAAATATTTTTTTAATGTCACACTGCTAAGTATTTCTGCATAAATAATTTTCTTTCTTTTTTTAAAAATAATTTTCTATTGAACACCTATTCTGTGTCAGTCACCATCCTAGGAAAATTATTATTATTATTATTTTGCAGTACGCGGGCCTCTCACTGATGTGGCCTCTCCCGTTGCGGAGCACAGGCTCCGGACGCGCAGGCTCAGCGGCCATGGCTCATGGGCCCAGCCGCTCTGCGGCATGTGGGATCCTCCCGGACCGGGGCACGAACTCCTGTCCCCTGCATTGGCAGGCGGACTCTCAACCACTGCGCCAACAGGGAAGCCCGGAAATTTATTTTTAATCTCCAATTCTTACTCTTGTCCCCCTTTGACCTAGCGTGTTGGTTTTTTTTTTTTTTTTTTTTCTTGAGTATGTAGAACATTTCTGTGATCCTAAGTCTCAATTTAGGAATGGTGTATTTAGAAAGGTCTCCCTCCTGTTCTGTCCCCTTCAGATAGTGCCTTCCTCTTCCTGTAAGTGCTCATTTTTATTTATTCATTTATAGATTATCCTTTCAGTGTTGCATTTTGTTTTGTTTTGCAGACACCAGCAAATGTATATAAATGTGTCCTTTTTCTTACAAAGAAGTGTCATGACTATAGATATTGATCTGCATCTTACTTTTTTTCACTTCATAATTATATTCTAGAGATCACTGTAGAAATATTCATTCATTTTTATGGCTGTGGCGTATCCCCTCAGGTAGATATGTCTTCATTTTTCTAGCTTAGTCCCCACTGACGGACATTTGAGTTATTTTAAACTTCTTCCAATATAAAATTAAAAAATCCTTTGGAGAGGGGCTTCCCTGGTGGCGCAGTGGTTGAGAGTCCGCCTGCCGTTGCAGGGGACAGAAGTTCGTGCCCTGGTCCAGGAAGATCCCACATGCCGCGGAGTGGCTGGGCCCGTGAGCCATGGCCGCTGAGCCTGCGCGCCCGGAGCCTGTGCTCTGCAACGGGAGAGGCCACAACAGTGAGAGGCCCGCGTACCGCCAAAAAAAAAAAAAAAAAATTCCTTTGGAGATGTAATATTGGCACACATTATTGTTTTACATGCCTTGAAACAATAACTATAGATTGGATTGATTAAAAAAATTTTCTTGCTTTTACATATAATGTAATATTATTAATTTTCCTCCTCCAGCTTCTTCCCCATTTCTCTGCTCTCTTTCATAGCAGAAGTCCTTCAAACATTTAGTATCAGTAATGGCTATCTCCACCTCCTGTTTCCTAGTCTCACGAATTTTTTCCATTCAGGCTTCTGTCCCTACCATTCCACTAAAACTGCTGCTCTTTTCAAAATCACCAGTGACCTGCATGATACTACATCCAGTGCTTTGTTCCCAGTTTTCAACTTACTTGATTTATTAGCTGGATTGGACCCACTTAATAACTCTGTTTTCCTTGAAACACTTTTGTCATTAGGCTTCTAGAATACTATATTCTCCTGGTTTTTCTTTATTCTTGGGGCTGCTCCTTCTCTTTCTTTTTTTGACCTCCTTATCATTGAATTCACTCCTCTTTCCTTATATTATCAGCTGGTGGGGAGGGCAGTTGTACAGGAAGGGAAGACTGGTAGGAAGGGGTGGAGTCTCTGCTTCTAGGAGTTGAGGCTGGGAGGGGGAAGAGAGGAAGGCGTCTGGGTTCAGAGATCACCTGAAACAAGCCTGTAGTCTGACAAAACCAGATAGACATACGTGGTGAGGGAAGACACTCCAGGTGACCTGTGGGATGCCGTGCGGTAAGAGGGAGGAGGGAAGCAGCTTCTGTAAGGTTGGGTTCCTGCTGAAGGATTCTGAGGAGGCTCTAGGGAAGTGGGATCAATTTTGGATTGGCTGCTGTTTCTGAGGCAGGACTAGAAGTGAGGATTAATTAGGGCTTGGGTGCTATCGTGGGTGGCAGTTGGGTATCCTTAGTAATAGATGGCTGTAACAAAGCTGGTCTGGGAGCGTCGTTGGTAAGAAAGCAGTAGCCACTCAGAGAGGGTCATTATAGCATTTTACAGCTGCTGTATGACCTTGGGAGAAATAGTGTTTCCTGTTTCCTTTGTACCTGCCTTTATCTGTGTCTGTCCTCCCAGCCCGATTAATGGCAATTTGGGTTTTTTTCCCCATTCTGAGCTGATTTCATCTTTTGTCTCAGACATGTTTTCACTCTTTGTTTCATGGCACTGATTTTACTGGGTTTGGGAAGTAGGGATCCTTATTTCCTCAGACCTGAAGTAAATAACTAAGTGATTCAATGATCGCGATTACCTGCCCCCCCACCCCCGCCACACACACAAGTTAAGGCAAAAGCTCATGTGTTTTTATTTTTTGTAATTTTTATTTTTGTCTGCATTGGGTCTTCATTGCGGTGCGGGTGCTTCTCTTGTTGCGGAGCGCGGGCTCTCACTGCGCGGGCTCAGTAATTGTGACTCGCGGGCTCTAGAGCGCAGGCTCAGTAGTTTTGGTGCAAGGGTTTAGTTGCTCCGCGGCATGTGGGATTTTCCTGGACCAGGGATTGAACCCATGACCTCTGCATTGGCAGGCAGATTCTTAACCACTGTGCCACCAGAGAAGTCCCTCATGATTATTAAATAGGGCATGATTTGAAAAAATTGTGAAGAGGAGTAGTCTCTTTTTTGTTGCCATTTCTGCTTTTCTTTCTGAGCCCCTCTTCCTATTATGGGCACTGGGGACTCCTCACTGTCTTGTCTTATCCAGGCTTCCAGTGCTCTTTCCTGGGCTTCTCTTTATCTTCTCCCCTTTGTGAACTTGTGCCCGTTGGTTGATCTGATAATGGCGTTAATGTAGCTTAATATGTTCCTTTAGGGGGCATTTGCATTTTAAAATGAAATTCTTGAGAATAATATGAAACTAAGGAATAAGTCTTTAATGCACACTGTGGCAAGATGGGGTGAGGAGTGAGAATGGGTAGGGAAGCAGAGCTGAGTAGAGGCAGCCCTTCAATAGTCACTCTGCTGTAGATGGGGCCTGGGCCCCAGAAAACAGGAGTTGTCCTCTGAGGAGCTAATGAACTGGAGTCTGGCTGTCCCATCTTCCCCCGTAGATGCTGAGGTAGGTGTTGTGTTCATAGAGAGTGAAAGTATCTGAGTGCCTGGGCAGGTGTCATGAGAGCCAGGCATGTGTTGAGTAAACAGTGTAGAAAAACAGACTGGAAGTTGAGACTGGAAAGAGGCAGACACAAAAAAGATACTCATAATGTTGACCTTTGCACTACTTACTGTCAGGGCATGTTTCAGGCCACTAGTTTACCAGTGCTCAGACTCTCTCCTTTCAGGCCTCTCTCACTGACGCCAAGCAGCACATATCCAGCCTTCCTACTCTAGAAATGAAATGTGAGCCCGTAGCTTGTAGCCCAGCAGCTGACTAGAGCCTGTTTACCTCTACAGACCCAAGTTGTTTCTTAATTCTCAGGGGAAATGTGGGGTTCCTGTTGTGCTATGAAGATGAGTTGAGCTTTAGGAAGGATTTGAATTTGCAACCTCCAAATCTAGAAGTGGCCTCCCTGGTTATCTTGTAGGTACATGCAGGCTAAAGCTAGCCTGTGTCTCCTGGTGCTCTTACAGCTCTTAGGGACGAGCCCAAGGTAGTTGCTCTAGAGATCAGAAGCCTATAAGATTTCAGTCCTAACCACAGTTGGAATTACTTTGAGGTGTCCTTGTAAACTGGATTTTTGAAGGTGGTGCTTTACCGAGTCCCCTACCTTTCCCCTTCAGAAACCCAGACCAAGTGGAACCTATTAATGTGGCAGTTTATTGCTTGCTTTTTGTGGCTTCCATTTGCATCTTCTGTGCGCCAGAGGCAGGCTCTGGAACTAGTCAGGCAGCTTCAGCCGAACATCCACGTCAAGATGGTTCATTTGTGCAGTCATTGCTGTTCCCCCTGTTTGAAGACTGTTAATGTCTTTATGGCACTGCTGAGAAGTGGTTGCACTGGAAGGGCAAGATCTCCCTGCAGATGGGAATGACTTGTGTGTCCAGTTGATGATGTGGTCTTTTTGAGACCTCTGAAGAATTGAGTGCGTGACAGCCCCTCCTGCCTGCCCTGCTACAACCTTGTTCTACCCCCTGCTAGATCAAAGCACTCTCCTTTATAGTCACTTCACTACAGAGAGAATTGTTTGTGTTGGCTCTGTTACAACTTTAACTCTTAGTGTTTGAAAGTACACTTTTTAAATGCTATACTAATTTCTTTTAGTAAACTTTACTTTGGAACAATTTTAGATTTACAGTAAAGTTTCAGAGGTGATACAGAGTTCCCATATACCCAGTTTCCCCCATTGTTAGCATCTTACATAATCATGGCACACTTGCTAGAATGAAGACATCAACATTTGTACATTACTATGAGCTCAACTGCAAACTTTGTTTAGATTTCATCAGTTTTTCCACTTAGGAATCTTCTGTTCCAGAAACCAGTCTAGGGTCCCATATTGCACTTAGTTGTCATGTCTCCCAGTCTCCTCTGGTCTGTGACAATTTCTCAGTCTTTTCTGTGTTTTTCACGACCCCTGATAGTTTTGAGGAACACTGGCAAGTATCCTTTATATAAAGTATCCTTTATAACAGCGGACCTCAACCTTTTTGGCACCAGAGACCAGTTTTGTGGAAGACAATTTTTCCACGGATGGGGGTGGCTGTGGTTTTGGGATGATTCAAGCACATTACATTTATTGTGCACTTTATTTCTGTTATTATTACATTGTAATATGTAATGAAATAATTATACAACTCACCATAATGCAAAATCAGTGGGAGCCCTGAGCTTGTTTTCACTTGCCACTGACTGATGGAGTTTTGATGAGTCTGCAAGCAGTTGATTTATTATGGTCTCTGTGCAGTCAAACCTCTCTGCTAATGATAGTCTGTATTTGCAGCCACTCCCCAGCACTAGCATCACCGCCTCAACTCCACCTCAGATCATCAGGCATTAGATTCTCATAAGGAGCACTCAACCTCGATCCCTCGCATGCGCAGTTCACAGTAGGGTTCGCGCCCCTCTGAGAATCTAATGCCGCCGCTGACCTGACAGGAGGCGGAGCTCAGGCGGTAATGCGAGCGATGGGGAGCGGCTGTAAACACAGATGAAGCTTTGCTTGCTCACCTGCCATTCACCTCCTGCTGTGCAGCCCAGTTCCTAATAGGCCATGGACAAGTACCAGTCTGTGGCCTGGGGGTTGGGGACCCCTGCTTTATAATGTCCCCCAGTCTGAGCTTATCTGATGTTTTCCACATGGTTAGACTGATGTTATGGGTTTGGGGAAGAATACTGTGAAGGTGAAGTGGCCTGTGGGGGTGGAGGGTACTTGATATTTGCATAACATCACTGTTGATATTAACCTTGGTCACTAGGTTGAGTAGTTTGTTTGCCAGTTTCTGCACTGTAAAGTTACACCTTTTCTCTTTCCCTACTCTATCACTAAGATAGAGTGGGTGGGAGAGTGTGTAGAATTTTGTTTTTTTTGTTTTTGAATTTTGTTATTTTTTAAAATATTTATGCCCTGCCGGGTCTTGCAACATGCGAGCTCTTTTTAGTTGCAGCATGCAAACTCTTAGTCTCAGCATGCATGTGGGATCTAGTTGCCCGACCAGGGATTGAACCCGGGCCCCCTGCATTGGGAGCACAGAGTGTTACCCACTGAACCACCAGAGAAGTCCCTGGGGGGTGTATAGAATTAAGCTCCACCTCTTGGAAGGGAGAGTATCTTTATATATTATTTGGAATTCTTTGTAAGGAAGTTTGTCACTTCTCCTTCATTTATTTATATAACTATGGACTCATAGTTAATAAATATACTCATGTATATTTATTTTATAGTTGGAGTTACAGTCCAGTGCTACATTATTTATTTTGTTGCCCAGATTGTTCCAGCTCCAGAGGGAGCTCTTTCAGGTGGCTCCTGTATCCCTTTAACCTGCCCCTATCCTTTTGTGTTTTGACCACTTCCTTACTTTCTGGTACAACAAGATGTTCCAGGCTTTTCTTATATTTTCCATGCCCCAGCCCTAGAATCAGCCATTTCTCCAAGAAGCCCTTGTTCTTTTTATTGGAGAGTAGTATTTAGAAACTTCTGAGCACTAGGTATGTTCATTGCTAGCGGGGTATCATTACTTCTAGGCCATCTTAGCAGATAGGGCTAGATAGTATATGTATACATACTAACCTTTGTATACAGACATATCTATAATTGTTTCTGTGTTTTGTTTATATTGATGTCTCTGGCTTTAATCCAGTACCACAGGGTTTATTTTAGAATTCCTTCTTTGCTTGCTTTCCTGTAATATCCTTCTTTGATAACGAAAAACCTTGCTCCCGCCATCCATTTACTTATTTGTTCAACCCAGTATACCTGTACCCTTACTGTACATATATTGTAACCTATATTCCCACAAGAAACAAATTTACCAGTTCTAATATTGTACTGTTTTTAACAATTCTATTTTAGTGGACAAATCATAGGTACTTGTTTACATTTATTATGATGTGATTTGACCCATGATGCTAGCTTTTAGATATATGCAAATGTTTTTTTTTTGTTTTTTTCTTTTCTTTTTTTTTTTTTTTTTTTTTTTTGCGGTACGCGGGCCTCTCACTGTTGTGGCCTCTCCCGTTGCAGAGCACAGGCTCCGGACGCACAGGCTCAGCAGCCATGGCTCACGGGCCCAGCTGCTCCGCGGCATGTGGGATCTTCCCAGACCGGGGCACGAACCCGTGTCCCCTGCATCAGCAGGCGGACTCTCAACCACTGCGCCACCAGGGAAGCCCTATGCAAATGTTTTTAATATTCTTACCATAATCTGAGATGTCTTTGTATGTCAGCATGATTGATTAAGATTATGGACTTGGGCTCAAAGTAAAATATTTTCCTTTTACTCTACACTTCTCATAGTCTAAACTTAAGAAATAAAAGGTTATGTTCTCTCGTCAGTAATTTATTACACATTTCTACAAAAGGAAATGTATACGTATTATTAACAAGGTTTATACTTATTATTAAAGGTTTTATCATATGTAAAAAGGACAAGTTGAATGAAATAATATTTACAGTACCTTCTAGCTCCAAAGTTCTGTCTCAGGTGCTTTTTAAAAATTACTTTAAGGCAAGACATTCTAAAATTGGTTTCTCCGTTGGCTTACTAAGCCCTGACTCTGTAGGCTTGGCACTTGGTTTTACTTTCTTGGCTACTTTTCTAGGACACCATTCTTGTTTCATATGTCTGTCAGTAAAGATACTAAAATGGGACTGACTTAACTATAGGTTTCGTTCCCTGGGCACTTGGCTTCCCAAATTCCTGTTGGGAAGAAAAATTACGGGTTTAAAAAGCTATACTAAGAGCTGGAAGTTCTTGGTCATCATCATGGCCAACTTCTAACTTGAAGTCTGATCTTAGGCCCATCACTTTTACCTCCAGACCTCAGATCCTTCATCTAGAAAGAGAAGCAGTTCCATTAGATGACCCCTAAGATTCCTTACAGCTGTGATTTTATCATCAGCAATAGTGAAATATCTGGCTGGCAGTTTTAATCTTAGTAATTAAGGTGTTCTGACAAGAACTAGAAATGGTCAACCTCTGAAATAAGCTTATTGGGCTCATCTTCATCCTTTTTATTGTTTGATTCAAAGAAACCCACACACACTATGTGTGGGATGAACACGTTCCGAAATGTGAGGTCTATAGGTAGTACCTGGAGGGCTCAGAGAGTACCATGTAGAAGGCATGGTGTACTGTTCATAATGACCCATCACGATAGTAACTTTGGAGGATCAGAACTGGAATTTTAATTATTGGTGTTTATAAATCAGTGACATTCCTTTTACAGCTACTATGTAGAATCTGTGAACAGTACAGAAAAATAGCCAAGGTGAAGAGAGTGTGGTGGCTTTAAGTATGATAAGGCCCAGTGAGTTGTGTTAAAGAAGCTTTAGTTCTCAAAGCCAGGGGAGAAAATGTCATTAGTCTCGTACTGCTAACAGCCTTCAGAACAGTCTGTCCTTTCTCATAAGCATTTAGTTTCCTGAGCTAAGAGAACAAAGACTATTACCTGTAGCTGAGTATGCTAAACATACCATGTACTTACAAAAGGATTTTGGAAAACAGGTGGGTGGAAGACAAAAGTAGGAATTAATGTACTGTAAGACAAGGCATATCCGCCTGGAAGAAATGAATAGTAGAGTGAAGGAATGTTGCCTTTGGTTAGAAAGCCTAGAATAAGAGAACACAGAATGAGTCTCCCTCAGGCTGCCTGCCATTGAATTGTTTTTTAAGGCCCATATCATATTGGTTTATGAGATTGAGCAAGTCTTCAATAAAAGTCATCTGACCCACCATTACTGGCACTGTTACAGATTTCTAAGTGAAATGGTACTCTGCCTTTGTTTACAGTGTTAAATCAGCAGGTTGAACTTTCTTTTTTTTCTAATAAATTTTTTAATTTTTATTTATTTTTGGCTGCGTTGGGTCTTTGTTGCTATGCGCGGGCTTTCTCTCATTGTGGCGAGCGGGGGCTCCTCTTTGTTGCAGTGCGTGGGCTTCTCACTGCGGTGGCTTCTCTTGTTGTGGAGCGTGGGCTCTAGGTGCGCAGGCTTCAGTAGTTGTGGCTTACAGGCTCTAGAGTGCAGGCTCAGTAGTTGTGGCGCACAGGGTTAGTTGCTCCATGGCGTGTAGTATCTTCCTGGACCAGGGCTTGAACCCGTGTCCCCTGCCTTGGCAGGCGGATTCTTAACCACTGTGCCACCAAGGAAGCCCAGGTTGAACTTTTATGATACTAGTTTACGTAAAGATTCACATTTGCTTTAATGGTAAGTGTGTCTGGGATGTATGCCTATTCCTATGATCCATACTAGTGTTGCTAGTGGCTTTCTTCCTCTTCACAGGAGGTAAAAAGAGTTGCTTATTATAGAAGTGAACAGTAGATGTCACTGCATCTCTACTTACTAAGGTTTTGGCTCATAGCTGTTTGGATACAACCAAGTTCTTAATACAGCTTCCAAATCACTAACCTTAAATCGAGTATTTATGGCTCTCTGACACTTAAGATCCCCTTCCTCAGCTGTAGAACCCAGATTGAAAATTGAGAACAAACACAGCCCAAGAGTTTTCCTTAGTTTCCTTCAATTTCCTTTTTAGTGTATTTGTTCTAGGCTTATATATTATACAGTAGTCCACCACTTATCTGTGGGGCATATGCTCCGAGACCCCTAGTACGGATGTTGAAACCACAGACAGTACTGAGCTCTATATATACTGTGTTTTTTCCTATACATACCTACCTATGATAAAGCCTAATTTACAAATTAGGCACAGTAAGAGATTAACAACAATAACTAATAATTCAGTTGAACAGTTATAACAATATACTGTAATCAAAGTTATGTGAATGTGGTCTCTCTCTCTCAAAATATCTTATTGTCCAAATTTAATGCCTTTTCCATCTTAACTAAGTACTTATCACTCACTGTGGCTCTCACTTTTGCAGTACCCGATTGTGATTGTCGATCTGATAACTTAGATGGCTACTAAGTGACTAACGAGCAGATAGCGTATATAGCGTGGATACGATGGACAAAGGGATGATTCACATCCAGATAGGATGGAGCAGGACAGTGAGAGATTTCATCACACTACTCAGAAGAGTGTGCAATGTAAAACTTATGAATTGTTTACTTCTGGCACTTCCCATTTAATATTTTTGGACCACCATTGACATGGGTAACTGAAACCATGAAAGTGAATCATGGGTAAAGGAGACTACTGTATTTCCATGTAGCTAACTGGTGAAGTTTTATCTGCCTCTTCCTGTCAATCTTATACCACTTGTTTAGGAGCCTGAACAACTTTTCATATTTGTTTTCAACAAGGTTCACACTTAAAAGCTTCTTGGCCTTTCTATAGCTTGCTTTGAAAACCTTCCATCAGGAAAGTAGATGCCACTGTTCTCTGAATTGAGGTCTGAACATCAAATTGAAGTGCCGCTTACTTTATTCATTTCTTTTTGAACCCATGGCTTTGACAGTTGAGGAAATAAAGAACTGAACTATGACCAAAAGTCCGACAGTGCATCTTTTAAAACAAATCTCTTATGGTTTCAATGTAGATGGTAGGGTTCCCCTATCTGACAGAAAGGCAAAGTTGGTATTAAATTGGATTATTTTATCAATAGAAAGTCTCAGGCATACTAAATTTTGGTATCTTTTGAACACATAGATGGTGAAAATAGCCAGGGTGATATCTGTTCTAATATGTCAGGATTAGTGCTGGCTTACAACTGTGTCCTGGTGTAATTAATAACTCCCTCTTTTACTCTCAGTTGTCCTAGTTTGGGCAGGTCACTCTAAATTGCCCCAAAGTGTGTGTGTGGGGGTGTTGATAAGTTGCAGTTTTAGTAATTATAAGCATTATTTTTGACTCAAGAGTTATGCCTGCCCTGAGTTTTCTGAGTTAACCATGTACAAAATAAAGCAAAAACCGCAAAGAGCTTGTAATTCTGGAAAAATAGCTTTTGGGTTTCTATATATTGATCATTGTTCTCTGGAGTAATGATTTCCAAAATATGGTTATGCATCAAAATCAACTAGTAACCTTTTTACAGATAGTTTCATGGGTCTCACCACAGACCTCTGCTGAATTTGTACCAGAGTATGAATTTGACGTTACCAAAAATGTAGAACTGCATGCAATGCAAATGTACTGGATAACTTTGTCAGTAAGCTTCTAAACTAGCATGTAGAGAAACATTTCTTCTTATGGTTTGGGTGGTGTTTGGGGTTCTCTGTGGTGGCTGCTTTGAGCCTTGAGGGTATGCCTGGCATTGACATGAATTGCCTTTTTGTTTCAGATGTCATCTGGGTCATTCTGAGTGTGGAGGTGGGTGGACTTTTAGGAGTAACGCAGCAGCTGTCATCTTTTGAAACGGAGTTCAACACACAGCCACATCGCAAGGTAGAAGGAAACTTCAACCCGTTTGCCTCTCCCCAAAAGAACCGACAATCAGATGAAAACAACTTAAAAGACCCTGGGGGTTCCGAGTTCGACTCGATCAGCAAAAACACATGGGCTCCTGCTCCTGACCAAACCGAGCAAGATGAGAATAGACTCTCACAGAACTCTGTAAATCTGTCCCCCAGCAGTCACGCAAACAACTTATCAGTAGTGACTTACAGTAAGGTAGGTGCCCTCGGAGAAGAGGAGAAGGGGTAGGTGGTGGGCCTTGGGATTTGTGATACTCCTTCATGGCAAACCTAGAAGCCTAGAATGTTCTTTAAGACTGCTTAGCTCTCCTGCCAATGCAACAGCACAAAAACCTACCCCTTCTCCCCTCCCCCCTCCCCCATCTCCATGTCCTGTGGATGTTACTCCATCCACATTTATAATTTACTGCTGTCTCTCTGCTCTGGTTTGGGTGCTGAAAGAACAGAGTTCTTTACCTTTAGCGTTAAAAAAAAAAAAAAAAAGAAAGTCAAAATATCACCAGCCATTCTTCCAGTGTAAATGCATATACCAAGTGTAGAGCAACAGCACACCTTTGGAATTTGTTCCTGCTGTGTCTTTTTGGTTTTGGGTGGGGTGTTTTTCCTGAGGAAATAGACCAAAAAAAAGCTCAATTATTTATCCTAATGTTGTATCCTATCCAAATGTTGTTGGGCTTCCACTTTATTTACCTAGTCTGCATGTCTTCGTGTTGATGTCTTTCCAGTCTCTTATGGCCCATCTACCTCCTCACCTACAACCTAGAGTGGCTCAAGTGATATTTTGACTTTTCATGTGTGAGGAATGAGAGAATTGTTTGTTAAGTTAATCATGATTTTAAATATTCTGATTGTTCTAAGACAGTCTTCTAGGTGTTTGATTTCTTGATCTGTTTCGCTATGCTTGATGATTAAACAGCACCTTCCATACTCCGCCGAGTTGACTATGGTTCCTGGTTGTTGGTTTTGGTAGGTTGAATAAAGCCCTGATGCTAAGCGCTAACTGTTGTAGGTGATTTGTGTGGCAGGGCCTGTGAACATTCCTGTTCGTTCTTCTCTGATTAATAATGTGGTGTATTAGGCCCAGCCTCCCACCTATATAATCGTATAACTGTTAAGTCTTTCCTTGCTTTGTGTTGGCATTCACCCTCAAATTTTTAAAAATAATGTTTATTTGAGGGACAACTCACTCTCTTGTAAGAATGGCATTTTTCTGACCAGTGCTTTATATGTGGTCTAGATCCAGAGGCAAATTAAGAAAAGAAACTTGGTGATATAAATTCTCTTTCTCCACAGGGACCAGTAAGAGGGACTTCATTCAACAGTAGTGCAACAGGATTGATTTATTGGTTGGATGGTCATTATAAAGGATTGTGTGGAATCATGTTAGTCATACAGGATATGAGAGAAGTAAATTGGCAAGGCAATAAATGGCTTATATTTGAGGAAAGACTTCACATCTTAATACTCTAACAAAAGATTTTCCACTAAGTTCCTATTGCTCCAGATTTTTCTTCCTTAAATTTAACCCTCCAGGGTATGACTGTTCTGGGTGGTATAGGCCCTAGGCTAAGCATGCCCTGTTAGAAGGAGAACTTTAGGGCAGTTGAGTGTAATGGGAAGATGAGAGTTGGAGGAGGCAAAACCAGTTGCTCCAGTGCTTTCTGTAATGGAAGCCCCTTCACCCAACTATGAACTCCCTGGCTTAGCTATCACTGTAGTCTTAGGAGAGGGCTGGTGTTCCTGGCCAGTACACTGCACTCTTTTTCCTGAGTTGTGAGCCTGTTTGTTGTTTTTCACTCCTTTAGGGCTTTAAGGACTGATGCCTTTTAAGTCTGTCATTGCCCTGGCCCAGGGTGAGGTGGGGGTTGTTTGAATGGATTACCTACCAGCCTTAATTGAGGTCCTGCCATGCTGCTCTTTTTTGGAAGGGCTGGGCTATGGTGAGGCTATTGAGATATTTCTTGAGGTTGATGAACTCATGGTATGTTATGTAATTTTTTTCATGAACTCTGTAGAATCATTTAGAAATAACATTTTCAAGAACCACAGAGAAAAGGTTCTCATTGGAGACGATATACAAGACTGTTGCCTATAATGCATTGAGAATATGGCACTTGGACCCCAAAGAGAAATCGGAGCCTCCTTTTCTTCTTAAGTTAAGCAGTCCTCTTAAAGCAAGTCCTCTGAAAGCATTTCTGGCTAAAGTTGAGTCACCTCCACCTCTTAGGGCTCCTTAGAAATGGGGTAGGGTATAGATAGTTATCAGAAAGTACTTATTAACACATTTCTGCACTGATGTACAGAGCAGTGTAGATTATTGAGTAAGGAAACTTGAAGAATAAAAGAAGTTATCCCTACCAACCAGCAGCTCACAGTACAGTAGGGGAGATGAAACACGCATACAATTCAGTCAAGATGAAGTATGAATTTGGTCAGTAGAGCACAGCACAGTCAAAATGTATAATTTGTGTGCATGGCTGGGGGTTAGAGTTACGTAAGGCAGAAATGAAGTAGAGATGGAGTTGATGGAAAGGGCTTTTCAAAGAATGGACAGATTTGGAAAGACAGGAGGGATGATGGTAGGAGAACAGTTGAAGTGCTGAGGGCAGAATACTGAGTAAGGGATGTGTGGTCAGGAGATACGGGTGATGGACAGTGGGAGATACATTCAGTTGGTTGCAGTGTGTTCCTTTGGATGAAGTAATTTGATGAAAAAATTTGGATGAAATAATTACAAATGGCTTCGAAAAGAATTGGAACTATACTTAAATGAATACCTTAAGGCAGAGATAATTCATGATTCTAAGCATTTGTGTTTGGCTTGAGAATATAGATTTATTTATTTTTAAAGGCAAGAATACTTGAGGTTCTGAAGGGCTATAAGTGGCAAGATCAGGTATATACTAGAGTTATGTTTTAACCGTTCCTATGTGCCAGGTAAGTGCCAAGTACTTTACATGTATCATCTTCATATTTTGGTAAGAAAATAAAAGCTCCGAGGGGCTAAGTAACTTACCTCAGTATCACACAGCTAGCAAGAGGCAGAACTGGGATTCACATCCAGGCACCACGTTACTAAAGGTATTAGTAGGTGAACCTGGGCTTTCCTTAGATCTTCCTGTTGGGATGGAGGCTGTGTTGAGCGAAAGCATTAACTGAGTTGATGAGCAGTGTCATCAAGGTGTGAAAGAAGCAGAGTTGAAATAAGATAAGTGGCTCTAATGTAAACTGAGGATTGCGTGTGGCGTCTTTTTTTTTTTTTTTTGAAGAGTTCCCCTGTTTGTTGAGTCTTTAAAGTAGTGATTTCTTTTTCTGGTTGGTAAAAATAAAAACTTTTTAAACTCTCAGGGTGTACCAACCATGTGGGCTTAATAATAAATAGCCCTTTTTATTTATGAGTGAGTGGAAAGGATGAGAGCCCCCTAGAGCGCTAGAGTTGGGGCAAGTGTGTTCAGTTCACACCAGGTGCCATCTTTATTGGATGGGTTGGAGGAGTACCTGATGCCCTGGTATCAGGGATCACTGAGTTGGCAATAGATCTGATTTACTCTAAAGAAATTCCCTGCCTGCCCTGAAGGCTGGGAAAGAACATGACGCTCTTGGAAGCCCATGACCACAGTTTTAGTAGGTAGATAGTTTCCTGCTGTCTCCATAGTTACAGTTTAACTTGCTAAGGTTGGTAGGATGAAATGAAAAGGTTGCTTCATGCATCTTATGTGAGGGTTGGGTGAATGTCAACATAATGGCCCATCTGTCAGTGCCAGGAACTGGACACCCCTGGAGCCCTTCCCCAGCTACCCTTGAATAACCCATAAACTCTCCGGACCCAGTGCTCTGTGCCACAGGCAGGGGTGGTGGGGGGAGAATGGGGAAGCTCTGGGTGGGAACGTCTGTCCCAGCTCCATCCCACAACATCCAGAGGGCCTGGGCCTTCCCTGTGTGAGAGCTGTCAGAGGGAGTCAGAAAGGTGAGCAAGTATATGTTGACCTGCTCCAAGGATTCATAAATCTGACTCCATGCTTTTGTTAAAGATTGGCTGGCCTCATTGTCAGCTCAGTTGTGGCTGACCTGTCCCAGGTGAACAATCAGACCAAGTATTGGTGAAGATTAGGTGCTGTTTTAATGAACGCTTTTTATGTGATTAGCCCAAGAGCCTCTGAGGACAAACAGTCACAGTAGGGTAGGTGTTCACTCTATGGACTCAAGGCTAGTCTTGCAATGAATTCTAACTGTGACTCATCTCTGGAGGCTGGGACAGCTTCTGTTTGGACAGTGGTACAGTAGCAAAAAACAATCTGTAGAGGTGTGGAAGGAGAAAATAAGTCATATTGAAATTAGGTACTTCTTTTTCTTACTTGCCAGTAATTTTCACAATTTCTCAATGTTTTCTAAGAAGGCCTTACAGAGGAATAAGACACCAACCAAATGGTCTTATTCAGGACAGCTGGGAATAAGAGTGTGACACCAGGGTGTTCTTCAGGACAACCCAAATGCTTTGCTTCCTTTCTCTGAAGAGTAATGATTTACACTGGGGGAGCTGAAAAGAATCCCAAATTCATTTATTTTGTTACTTGGACTATACGTCTTATTTTGTGTTTGCTCTTATTTTTTTAAAAAAATGTTTGGAGCTGGTGTTTGTCATACTCTCCTCCTTTAAACTGATTACAGCCTGAGCCACTGTTATTACTTCCACCAAGTGCTGGTTCAAAGGAGAAACGTGTTATTATCTTTGGGAGAGGTTCCTCATGCTTGTCAAGCGTCAGTCCCTGCCGAGTGCCATCTGCCCTGCCTGCCCACGTTTGCACCTGCTTTTCCTCCTCTCTCTCTCTGACAGTCACCCTTTAGTGTGTTTTGGATCTGGAGCTAGAGAAGTTAGTCTGCTTTTATTATATCAGAAATCAACTCTCTTCTAACCTGCTGCTGTCTGTGTTGACTAAGGCATTGGAAGAGTTAATTTCTCTCTGTTTAGGTTTAGAAATGTAGTAGAGGTTACAGGGAGAGGTTTGGAAAAGGCAAATATTTTGCTATATGGGCCTGAGGATGTAATGGCTTGTGGATCTTATTATCTACTTTGAAGTAGCCAATCAGTTTAATATAATAATAAGGGATGAGTTTAATAAGGATGGGCCCAACATCTGCTCAGTTCAGAGCGCACTGAATTTGACCCAAAAGCAGGTGGTTGGTGTCCTTAGCTGAGCTAATGGCAATAGAGGGCAGTATAACCTTCCCACTGCCATGAAACCTGAGTCTTCGTTCTCAGGTGCAGACCCTTTCCCTGAAAGGTTTAAAGATGGCTCAAAGAGAAGCTGGAAGGAAAACTCGTGTCACTTGATATTCTATCCAACTTGTGTTCTCCTCTGGCAAGGGACAGGTAGCAAATGCACATTACTCCCAGGTGGCGGCCACGGGAGTGCAGTAATCAGAGCTGTAAAGCTACCGTTCATTAAGCACTTACTATGTGCCAGGCACTGTGCTGAGGATTTTTTAAATTTAATTTTTATTGTTAAAATGATCAATGTACATAATTTAAGGAGTCAAGTAGATCTACAAAGTTTATTACAAAAAACGCTAGTCACCTCCCTGCCTCCCAGCCCCCAGTATTTGTTCCCCAGAGGCAGAGGCAGCAGTTTGACATGCATTACTTCATTTAGTCCACACAACAGAACCATGATACAGGCACTGTCATTATCCCTATTTACAGCTGCTGAGACTTGAGGTTCACAGGTTTCATGACCTGCCCAAGGTCATGCAGCTAGAAAGTGGTAAAACAAGGATATGAACAAAACCAGTTGTTTTTGACTCCTGAGCCTGCTCTCTTATGATCCACTACATTGCTTCCTAGTTACAAATAGTGTTCAGGTATGTATTTTTATCAGCTGAACTGACAGCTGTGGGCTAGGGAGAGCATGCATGCTTTCTGTAGTACACTGCTGCATTTCAAATGAGGATCAAGCCAATTATTGGCCAGCTATTATGTGACTTCTCTACTGCTAAACCCCTTCTCTCCACATGCTGTTATCTATGGAAGCTACAGAAATCAGCCTTTCTCTCCAGCCTCTATGAAGGGAAAAGATTCCCTAGAACCTCCATGGTCACTTGGGTTTAGATTTTTGGTGACATTGAAATTTCCATTAACTCACTTTTGTGACAGCAGCACCTATACCTCTTGAAGTCACCTGTCTATTCCTGATTGTGGCCAAAAGATACAGTCTCTGGAGTTTTCCATTTTTCTGTAATGAATTTAACATCTCCCTTTGAACATACTTAGTATTTTAAAAGTAGAACATACTTAGGGGTGATCTAACTCCCTTTAAAGCCAGATTTAGTTTCTGCAAAGGCCGTCTGGAGAAAGAATATTTTACAGTCAGTACAAGTCCTGAGGTAGAAGTTCACCTGGTTTGTTCAAGACCAGAGTGGGTAGGAACGGGGTAGAGGGAAATGAAGTCAGGGGATGAAAACCAGATCATGGAAGGATTTGTGGCCTTTGTGAAGCTTTGGGCTTTTGCACTGAGGGACAGAAGGAACCACTGAAGGATTTTGAGCAGAGGGGTGATGTGGTCTGACTTCATGCCAGAGAGTAAAAGGATCACTCTCTGGCTCTCCTGTGGAGAGTACAGGGCAAGGATAGAAGCAGGGGACCAGTAGGGAAGTTAGTGCAATCATCTAGGTAAAGAGAATGGGTGTTTTGGACCAGATTGGTAGCAGCAGAGGTAAAAGAGGTCTGTGTCTGGATCTGGTTTGTTAGCTAGAACTAACAGGATTTGCTAATGGGTTGGAAGCGGGGTGTAAGAGGGAATAAATGATGACGCCAAAGTTTTTGGCCTGAGCAAATAAAAGGGTAAAATTGCCATCCACAGAGAGAAGAAAGGCTATGGTAGAGGTGGGGAGAGATCAGGAATTCATTTTGGGTACATTGGCATCCAGATGGAGGTATCAAGTAGGCTGCTGTATATCCAGATTGGACATAGAGTTTAGGAGAGAGGGTTTGGGTGGAGATAAAAAATTTGGGAGTCATTTCATGTGGATGGTATCTAATGCTATGAGCCTGGCTGCAATCCACAAAGCGATGAGTCTATGTAAAGCAGGGTTTTCTCAGCCAACAGAGTAAGCCTATTGACATTTTAGGCCGGATGCATCTTCTTTTGCTTCAGAGGGCAGTGTGGTGTGGATCTTATGCATCGTAAGATGTTCAGCAGCATCCCTGGCCTTTACCCGCTGGATGCCAGTAGTACCTCCCTAGCCCCAAGTGTAAGAGCCAAAAACATCTCCAGACATTGCCAAATGCCCCCTGGGGCAGGAGCAAAACTTCCCTACTTGGAAACCACTGGTACAGATGGAGAAGAGGTCCAAGGACTGAGCTTAATGCTATCTGTCTAACATGTAAAACTGCTGTTTCTCAAAGCACCTCTACTGCATTTATTCTTATTCTTAATTCACGACACTCTTGTGACTTTTGTAGTTAGTTATACTCTTCATTTGACAAAACAGTAAGGAAGTTGTAAGTGACTTGCTCACATTCACACAGCAAATTGGGGGTGGGCCATGGGCTGGAACCCAGGGAACCCAGTTGGAGTCTAGTGTTCTTCTACACCACACTATGCTGAGGCTTGCTGGCAGAAGCAAAGTTTGTTTGCTGTTCTCTGAAGGTAGTTTATACACTTAGTGTCAGGTTGTAGAGACCTTCTTGTTCATCTTCAGGAGCTACAAAAGAATTTGTGACCAAGAAGGAAGCAGTGCCCAGCAACTGAGGAACCTGCCCCTGTTCGCTGGCAAATTAGCACATTCTGTACAGAAGGGGTTTGCCAGGAGACTCTGGTTTAATGATATTAAGATGTCTCTCTTTTGAAAACCCTGAGGAACCAGCAAAGTCCTCCCAGCCTTGTTGGTGTTTGCATTGGCATGGGTCATGTGTGCATTTTAAAAATAAATCAAGCAAACACTGTGAGCCTTAGAAAATGTCTTTTGTTGTTTGTAACATTACTATCTGACTGAGAATAAAAAGTATTTCCAGGAACTCTCTCTTTTGTACCTCAACAGCTTCAAAGCGGAACGTTCAGCTCCGTCTTCTTTGCTTTGGGACTCTGAGCATTGTTATAGGCTGAGCTGATGCTGGGCAGTCTTGTAGCTGAAACAGAGCTAGTGTTTCCCAAGATAGCATATTTTACTTCAGTTGTAAGGACGTATTCTTTTCCCTGTACTCTGAATTTAGCATTTTAATTTCTGATGAAAATTCTCAAAGTGGGACTGGTGAAATTCAAGCAGATAAGTATAATTCAAAAGTATGAGGTTACATAACCTTATCCACCAGAGGGCAGACAGCAGAAGCAAGAAGAACTACAGTCCTGCAGCCTGTGGAACAAAAACCACATTCACAGGAAGATAGACAAGATGAAAAGGCAGAGGGCTATGTACCAGATGAAGGAACAAGATAAAACCCCAGAAAAACAACTAAATGAAGTGGAGATAGGCAACCTTCCAGAAAAAGAATTCAGAATAATGATAGTGAAGATGATTCAGAACCTCGGAAAAACAATGGAGGCAAAGAACGAGAAGATGCAAGAAATGTTTAACAAAGACCTAGAAGAATTAAAGAACAAACAGAGATGAACAATACAGTAACTGAAATGAAAACTACACTAGAAGGAATCAATAGCAGAATAACTGAGGCAGAAGAACGGATAACTGACCTGGAAGACAGAATGGTGGAATTAACTGATGCAGAACAGAATAAAGAAAAAAGAGTGAAATGAAGACAGGGCTTCCCTAGATGCGCAGTGATTGAGAGTCCACCTGCCGATGCAGGGGACATGGGTTCGTGGCCCGTTCCGGGAAGATCCCACATGCCGTGGAGCGGCTGGGCCCGTGAGCCATGGCCGCTGAGCCTGCGCGTCCGGAGCCTGTGCTCCACAACGGGAGAGGCCACAACAGTGAGAGGCCCGTGTAACGCAAAAAAAAAAAAAATGAAGACAGCCTAAGAGACCTTTGGGACAACATTAAACGCAACAACATTCGCACTATAGGGGTCCCAGAGGAGAAGAGAGAGAGAAAGGATGCAAGAAAATATTTGAAGAGATTATAGTCGAAAACTTCCCTAACGTGGGAAAGAAAATAGCCACCTAAGTCCAGGAAACTCAGCTAGTCCCATACAGGATAAACCCAAGGAGAAACACGCTGAGACACATAGTAATCAAATTGGCAAAATTAAAGACAAAGAAAAATGATTGAAAGCAGTAAGGGAAAAACGACAAATAACATACAAGGGAACTCCCATAAGGTTAACAGCTGATTTCTCAGCAGAAACTCTACAAGCCAGAAGGGAGTGGCATGATATACTTAAAGTGATGAAAGGGAGAAACCTACAACTAATTTTACTCTACCCGGCAAGGATCTCATTCAGATTCGATGGAGAAATCAAAAGCTTTACAGACAAGCAAAAGCTAAGAGAATTCAGCTCTACAACAAATGCTAAAGGAACTTCTCTAAGTGGGAAACACAAGAGAAGAAAAGGCCCTACAAAAACAAACCCACAACAATTAAGAAAATGGTCATAGGAACATACATATCGATAATTACCTTAAACGTGAATGGATTAAATGCTCCAACCAAAAGACACAGGCTTGCTGAATGGATACAAAAACAAGACCCATATATATGCTGTCTACAAGAGACCCACTTCAGACCTAGGGACACATACAGACTGAAAGTGAGGGGATGGAAAAAGATATTCCATGCAAATGGCAATCAAAAGAAAGCTGAAGTAGCAATACTCATATCAGGTAAAATAGACTTTAAAATAAAGAATATTACAAGAGACAAGGAAGGACACTACATAATGATCAAGGGATCAATCCAAGAAGAAGATATAACAATTATAAATATATATGCACCCAACATAGGAGCACCTCAGTACATAAGGCAACTGCTAACAGCGGTAAAAGAGGAAATCCACAATAACACAGTAATAGTGGGGAACTTGTAACACCTCACTTACACCAATGGACAGATCATCCAAAATGAAAATAAATAAGGAAACACAAGCTTTAAATGACAAAATAGAACAGATAGATTTAATTGATATTTATAGGACATTCCATCCAAAAACAGCAGATTACACTTTCTTCTCAAGTGTGCATGGAACATTCTCCAGGATAGATCACATCTTGGGTCACAAATCAAGCCTCAGTAAATTTAAGAAAATTGAAATTATATCAAGCATCTTTTCTAACCACAACGCTATGAGATTAGAAATCAGTTACAGGGAAAAAACGTAAAAAACACAAACACATGGAGGCTAAACAATACGTTACTAAATAACCAAGAGATCATTGAAGAAATCAAAGGGGAAATCAAAAAATACCTAGAGACAAATGACAATGAAAACACCACAATCCAAAACCTATGGGATGCAGCAAAAGCAGTTCTAAGAGGGAAGTTTATAGCTATACAAGCCTACCTCAAGAAACAAGAAAAATCTCAAATAAATAATCTAACCTTACACCTAAAGAAACTAGAGAAAGAAGAACAAGCAAAACCCAAAGTTAGCGAAGGAAAGAAATCATAAAGATTAGAGCAGAAATAACTGAAATAGAAACAAAGAAAACAGTAGCAAAGATCAATAAAACTAAAAGCTTGTTCTTTGAGAAGATAAACAAAATTGATAAACCATTAGCCAGACTCATCAAGAAAAAGACTGAGAGGACTCAAATCAATAAAATTAGAAATGAAAAAGAAGTTACAACAGACACCACAGAAATACAAAGCATCCTAAGAGCCTACTACAAGCAACTCTATGGCAATAAAATGGACAACCTGGAAGAAATGGACAAATTCTTAGAAAGATATAACCTTCCAAGACTGAACCAAGAAGAAATAGAAAATATGAACAGACCAGTCACAAGTAATGAAATTGAAACTGTGATTAAAAATCTTCCAACAAACAAAAGTCCCGGACCAGATGGCTTCACAGGTGAATTCTATCAAACATTTAGAGAAGAGCTAACACCCATCCTTCTCAAATGCTTCCAAAAAATTGCAGAGGAAGGAAAACTCCTAAACTCATTCTATGAGCCCACCATCACCCTGATACCAAAACCAGACAAACATACTACAAAAAAAGAAAATTACAGACCAATATCACTGATGAATATAGATGCAAAAATCCTCAACGAAATACTAGCAAACAGAATCCAACAACACATTAAAAGGATCATACACCATGATCAAGTGGGATTTATCCCAGGGATGCAAGGATTCTTCAGTATATGCAAATCAATCAATGTGATACACCATATTAACAAATTGAAGAAGAAAAACCATATGACAATCTCAATAGATGCAGAAAAAGCTTTTGACAAAATTCAACACCCATTTATGATAAAAACTCTCCAGAAGATGGGCATAGAGGGAACCTACCTCAACATAATAAAGGCCATATATGACAAACCCACAACAAACATCATTTTCAATGGTGAAAAACTGAAAGCATTTCCTCTAAGATCAGGAACAAGACAAGGATGTCCACTCTTACTGCTGTTATTCAACATACTTTTGGAAGTCCTAGCCTTGGCAATCAGAGAAGAAAAAGAAATAAAAGGAATACAAATTGGAAAAGAAGAAGTAAAACTGTCACCGTTTGCAGATGACATGATACTCTACATAGAGAATCCTAAAGATGCCACCAGAAAACTACTAGAGCTAATCAATGAATTTGGTAAAGTAGCAGGATACAAAATCAATGCACAGAAATATGCTGCATTCCTATACACTAATGATGAAAAATCTGAAAGAGAAATTAAGGAAACACCCATTTACCATTGCAACAAAAAGAATTAAATGCCTAGGAATAATCCTACCTGGGAAGACAGAAGACCTGTATGCAGAAAACTATAAGACCCTGATGAAAGAAATTAAAGATGATACAGATGGAGAGATATACCATGTTCTTGGATTGGAAGAATCAATATTGTGAAAATGACTGTACTACCCAAAGCAATATACAGATTCAATGCAATCCCTGTCACATTACCAATGGCATTTTTTACAGAACTAGAACAAAAAATCTTAAAATTTGTATGGAGACACAAAAGACCCTGAATAGCCAAAGCAGTCCTGAGAGAAAAAGACAGAGCTGGAGGAATCAGACTCTCTGACTTCAGACTATACTACAAAGCTACAGTAATCAAGACAATATGGTACTGGCACAAAAACAGAAACAAAGATCAATGGAACAAGATAGGAAGCCCAGAGGTAAACCCACACACCTATGGTCAACTAATCTATGACAAAGGAGGCAAGGATATACAATGGAGAAAAGACAGTCTCTTCAATAAGTGGTGCTGGAAAAACTGGACAGCTACATGTAAAAGAATGAAATTGAACATTCCCTAACACCATACACAAAAATAAACTCAAAATCGATTAGAGACCTAGATGTAAGACCAGACACTATAAAACTCTTAGAGGAAAACATAAGAAGAACACTCTTTGACATAAATCACAGCAAGATCTTTTTTGATCCACCTCCTAGAGTAATGGAAATAAAAACAAAAATAAACAAATAAACAAACTTAGAAGCTTTTGCACAGCAAAGGAAACCATAAACAAGATGAAAAGACAACCCTCAGAATGGGAGAAAATATTTGCATACGAATTAACAGACAAAGGATTAATTTCCAAAATATATAAACAGCTCATGCAACTCGATATTAAAAAAACAAACAACCCAATCCAAAAAGGGGCAGAAGACCTAAATAGACATTTCTCCAAAGAAGACATACAGATGGCTAAGAAGCACATGAAAAGCTGCTCAACATCACTAATTATTAGAGAAATGCAATGAGGTGTCACCTCACACCAGTTAGAATGGGCTTCATCAGAAAATCTATGAAAAACAAATGCTGGAGAGGGTGTGGAGAAAAGGGAACCCTCTTGCACTGTTGGTGGGAATGTAAACTGATACCGTCACTATGGAGAACAGTATGGAGGTTCCTTAAAAAAGTAAAAATAGAATTACCATATGACCCTGCAATCCCACTACTTGGCATATACCCAGAGAATTTCACAATTTAAAAAGACACATGCATCCCAGTGTTCATTGCAGCACTGTTTACAATAGCCACATTATGGAAGCAACCTGAATGCCCATTGACAGACGAATGGATAAAGATGTGGCACACATATATGATGGAATATTACTCAGCCATAAAAAGGAACGAAATTGGGTCATTTGTTGAGATGTGGATGGATCTAGAGACTGTCATACAGAGTGAAGTAAGTCAGAAGGAGGAAAACAAATATTGTATATTAACGCATACATGTTGAACCTAGAAAAATGGTACAGATGAACTGGTTTGCAGGGCAGAAATTGAGACACAGATGTAGAGAACAAACGTATGGACACCAAGGCGGGAAAGCTGTGGGAGGGGGTGATGAATTGGGTGATTAGGATTGACATGTATACACTGATGTGTATAAAATTGATGATTAATTTTAAAAAAGTGTGAGGATTTGTGTCTGGTGTAGATGCTCAGGTTTCAGTGACTTGTTCTTTGCTAAGTGTGCTCTGATTGTATTCCAGCAGGACCAGGTGCACAATGTAAAATTAAAGGCTGCTGTACATCAGGGGAAAGTATGGGCTTCCTTAGAGCTCGACTGAAAGCGAGACCCTTTTCAAAGCTGTAGACATTCATCAAAACTACTTTAACAGGGGCTTCCCTGGTGCGCAGTGGTTGAGAGTCCGCCTGCCGATGCAGGGGACACGGGTTTGTGCCCCGGTCCGGGAAGATCCCACATGCCGCGGAGCGGCTGGACCCGTGAGCCATGGCCGCTGAGCCTGCGCATCCGGAGCCTGTAGTCCGCAACGGGAGAGGCCACAACAGTGAGAGGCCCGCGTACCGCAAAAAAAAAAAAAAAAAGTACTTTAACAGAGAGAGGTTTGATATTATTTAGTCATAAGGGAGGCCTCTTAGGTTCCTCAGCCTGTGCTAATACTTCCTTATTGTCAAAGAATTTACTGTCTGATTACTTAGATGTGACTAGCTCATAGGAAAGAATGAGACCAGTAAAGATGGAATATATTGAGTTCCAGTTGAGTTTTAAGTGTTCTTGAGTTTGGAGGAAGGAGAAAACAATGAGGTTTGGAGTAGCCAGGAAAATGATACCTTGGTGAATGATAGGTTCAAACTGGGACTTCCCTGGCAGTCCAATGGTTAGAACTCTGCATTTCCACTGCAGGGGGCACAGGTTCAATCCCTGGTCAGGGAACTAAAATCCCACATGACATGCAGTGCGGCCAAGGGAAAAAAAAAAAGAAAGAAATGATAGATTCAAACCGAATTGGAGGGAAAAGGAGTCACATGCAGGAAGGCCCAGAGGCATTCACAGGCAGGGTGTGTTCAGGGGACACTGGCCAGCCTGATTGTGGTGAGTGAGGTGTGCTTAAAGAGGATGGGGTGAATTTTGGAGGAAGACCTTTGAAAGCCAAGCAAAGAAGAGTTCACCTTTAATGTGAGAGGAATCAGAGTACTAACAATGCTTTTGAGCAGGGGGGTGGCAAGATGAAACCAAATATGGCTGAAGGAAAGACAGTTTATTCTCCCTCAATCAGCCAGCCATTGGCTGGGGTGGAGGTGGGGGGAGGTGATACTGTGAATTAATTGTAAGAGAGGTTGGGGAGACAGTGGCATGTAAGGAAAGTGTACAGGAGCTTGAATGGAAATTCTGAGAGGAAGTGGGACCAGCAGCCTCACCCTGTGCCTCAGGACTCCCATAGTACAGCACCAATGGCCACATGGCTGGGAACTTGGATAAGTGTTCTCTCCTTTTAGGTGTTCTCCCCAGTGAGACTCTTACCACTTCTTTCTTCCTTTCTAGGAATCTCCTCTACCCTAAGAGATGGCCATGAGAGAGCCTGCATCTCATCTGGATTCTAGCACACTTGCTATTACATGAGATCTTGGGGACTAGAATTTCAAATAGCAAATAGCCTTTTCTGAAGTTTTTAATGAAAGGGAAGTCAAACTCAACCAACATCCTTCATCTCCTTGTAGGACTTTAAATAATATCTTTTCATTCACAATTATGTTTGAGTTTTATTCTTCCTGGTGATTTTCTTGATTTGTCAGGGGGTGGGTGAAGGCTCTGGGAGTTCCCTTTGGCCATGGGGAGCTTGAGGGGATGGGAGGATGAATGACAGAGGAAGAATGGAAGGAGGATGGAGGATGTCTGGAGGGAGGATGGAAAGGTGGATGATGGAGGAAGAACAGAGGATGGATGCATGGCAAAGGATTGGATGGGTGGTTAGAGGGAGGATGGATGGATAGATGCGAAGGTCCCCAGCAGGACTGTAGAAGTTAGTTAAGAGCAACAGAAAAACTGTGTTATAGAGATAAGTATAAAAAATGCTTTTACAGGGCTTTTAAAACAACATTTCACCACGCTTATAACTGAGTTACGCTTTTAAGCACAACTTTGGCACAATCAGAAGGCTGTGAACTGAGCCTGCCCCATGAGCAGCCTTCATGCATAAAAGTACGTTTATTTTCTTTTCTTTGGCTTGTTCTCATACTTTTCTTCAGCCACTGCATCTTTGAAATTTTGAGGACAGTCACATGAAAGTGGCTTGGACACCAGTGTTAAAGCATCTGCAGAAGTTCCCATCATGATGATCTGGCCCTGATGATATTCCACCAGCAAGCCTTCTTGTGCGGTCAGCATCCATCGAGGGAAGGGCGCTGCTTTGAGTGCTCCTGAGAGAAGAGTCCTCATTGCCCTGCCCATTACTCCAGTACAGACTTGATTTCTAATTAATGAGAGACAAGTGGGTTCGATCAGGGCTTGGTCAGTCTCTGGCCCTTGCCAGCCAAGCCAGCCCCATGAGCAGGGCCTCACCACACCATGTTTGCAGTACAGGATCAGGACAGAACTTAATACTAAACCCTGTATTCTTCTGTGTTTGCATTCAGTGTACATAAATGATACAAAAGGAGCACTAGGTGGGCGAAGCGCCGCCTGGGACTGGCCCAGGAAATGAGAAAGGAGGAGGAGGGCCCTTGTGGTTATCTGATGCTGCCATCAGTATACACCTCGAGAGCGTATTATTTCACAGTCATGCAGCAAACGCTCCTCTCTTTTTATTAACCAGTGTGAACCTTTTTATTTATCTAAATCAAATCACAAATAAAAGCAAAATAAGACAGGTATGTGAAAGTTTTCATGTTGTGGTGCTTTATCTAAACAGGCTTTCATATAGAAAGAGTACCCTCAAAAGCCCTCGTAAGACATTGTTGTTTCATTAGGAATTTTAGCCTTCTTTTTTTTTTTCTCCTGGAAGGTTAAACAGAGATGGCTCAGCAGTGCAGAGTATTTCACAGTTCATTCATTCATTTTACTGACACTTGTGTCTTACTATGTGCAAGGTACAAATAACTGGCAGAAACAGGTTTCACTGGACTTTCCTGACGGTCAGTCCAGTGGTTAAGACTGTACTTCTAATGCAGGGGGTGCGGGTTCGATCCCTGGTCGGGGAACTAGGATCCCACGTGCCACGTGCATGGTACAGCCAAAAAAAGAAAAAAAAAGAAAAAAAGAAACAGGTTCCACTGTCGTAAAAGGGCAGCTTTCTCCTCTGATAGCACTGTACTCCCTACTGCTGAACATTGATGAGTAAACGTCTAAAAATATTCTAGCTGAGGGACTTCCCTGGTGGTCCAGTGGGTAAGACTCCATGCTCCCAGTGCAGGGGGCCCGGGTTCAATCCCTGGTCAGGGAACTAGATCCCACGTGCATGCCAAAACTAAGAAATGCTCATGCTGCAACTAAAGATCCCTCATGCTGCAACTAAACATGCTGCAATGAAGATCCCATGTGCTGCAACTAAGACCCAGCGCAGCCTAAATAAATAAATAATTTTTTTAAAAGTTCTTTAAAAAAATACATTCTATCTGAAACAAAATAGTTTCCTGTTTTTTTAGTACTCCTTTTTGGAAAAGTTATTTTGATTTCTGTATAATTTTAGGAAGAACTTTTAAGTTATTGTAGGTACCCACTCACATAAGATCAGTGATAACCAAATCACCGGCTGGGAGTGACTCTACTATTCCACAGGGGCAACTATAAACTACTGTGGAAAACAAATCAAAAAGATAGTTTTTATTTTTAGTTTGCTTTGAGGACAGGCCCACAAGTACTGGATCTTAAATTGTCCTTTCAGGAGATTGTGATGAGTGAAACTGAGCTTGCTTGTCTTTTATGTCTATAAGTGTTCTCCTTTAAAAATATTTTAGAAAATTAGCCAAATTATGACTCACAGTAGTTATTCCATTGCGGAAGTTCAGCTCAGGACCTGGCCCCACTACCGTAATCATTCAGCTGGCTTGAGGCCAAGGTCTCTTCCCAGACACCCATGAGTAGGGAGGCCCCTCTGTCTTAGCTGGCAGGTATGGAGCTCCCATGCTTTAAGAGGGCTCACCTGCCCTGTAGCCAAGTCGAATTTAGGTCCCAGGGCTCACAGCCATGACAGCTGTTCAGTGAAAGCTTAGGGAAGACTGAGGCAAACAGGCAACACCTCAACCCCTGTGGACCTAAAACCTGTCTCTCCTTCGCCAGGAACACTTTCTTGTCCCCTAGCAGATGTGGGGCTACTCCCAAGAAATGTAGCCTTTGAAAAGCCATTTCTGTGCAAGTTGACCCTGGGGAGCTGCTCTTTAGACCTGGAGTCAGATAGAGGAGTTCTTTTCTTGGCTTGGTCATTTACACCTTCTATTAATATGCATAAATCCGGCCTTGCTGCTAGTCCCTATGTGGTGAGAGGTGAATCCTCATAGAGAAGAGGGTGGTCTTCTGCATCAAACTAACTTGAGTTTTGTAATCATGCTGCGATGGCCTCCATTTCTGCTTGTAAGAGTTTAATTCAGGGCTTTGTGTGGTACCATCTGATGCATCCATCCCTTGATCTGTTTTCCTTATTAGTGGCACACCTGTTATAGGAGAGATATCAAGGATGCCACCAGGTTAATGAAAATGTTTGGCATTTGCTTTTCCTGTGGGTAAAATTTGAAGAGTTGTTAGGCTCCAGAAGACAGTGAACACTATCTGTATTGCCAAACCCTACTTTTGGGCTTGGGTTGGAGACATTAGGCACCAGAACCTGTTACACGGGGTCTTGGAACTCCAGTGGAACCTGAAATGTGGATGGGCATCGCGTTTCAAATATACCTTCATCCCACTCTTAAGAAAGGCACTTCCTGCTTGGCCTCCTGCCATCGGATGCCCTGGACAAGCTGTTCTTGGAATCTCCGCCAGGCTTTTTCTCTATAACTGGTGTTGCATTGCCTGTGTTCTATGATCCACTTGTGACACCTGTAATCCTGCATGTGGGGAGTCTAGATGATAAAGTAATTCTGAGATAGAATTGGCTCCCTCTCTCTTCCTTGAAGTGATAGTAATTTATTTGGGGGGGAAGGAAAATAGAGCTTGTCCCTCAAGCCATGTTTCTGCGCCAGTTAAACATCAACAACTCCAATATGCCATTCTCTGGATGAAAGGGAATTAGATAGCATTTTTCTTTCCAAAAGGCACAGCACCTCAGTCAATAAATAGAGGATCAACATTAATTCTTAATCTAAGCTAGTTAAATACTACATTGAATGGTCTAAGGGCCAGGGCATTCAGGGGGAAATCTGAAAATGCCCATGTCTGTATTGCTCTCTCTGCCAATTGCATGGGATCCATTTATCTGTAAAATGGGAATGCACGACAGCTCCTTGGCAAAGTCATGAACTCCCTTCTCCAAGCATTCCAGACAAGTCACAAGGCTAGTGCTTGCTTTATAAAGGCCTATGTGAAGAGTGTGGAGCTTTGGTCTGGAAAGCAGGTAAATTTAGGGTAAAGGGGGAAAAAATTCATAGAAAACAAATGCTGTTTGTTTTTCTACTTTCTTTTCTCTGTGCGTGTTTTCCTGCACAAAGACTTTTGAGCGTCTTACTGGTTCTAAATCGTATGGGAATCTGAGCCTTTGTTGCTCTCCTTGGATTGTTGGGATGAATGAATGTTGGTTGGGAAGTACTGAGGGCAGCTTGTGGTTTTTTTTGTTTGTTTGTTTTTTGTTTGCGGTACGCGTGCCTCTCACTGTTGTGGCCTCTCCCGTTGCGGAGCACAGGCTCCGGACGCGCAGGCTCAGCGGCCATGGCTCACGGGCCCAACCGCTCCGCAGCCTGTGGGATCATCCCGGACCGGGGCACGAACCCGCGTCCCCTGCATCGGCAGGTGGACTCTCAGCCACTGTGCCACCAGGGAAGCCCAGCAGCTTGTTTTAAGCTTCTTTAATTTCCATCTCTGGGGCCTGTGACCCTCCAACCAGGCCCCACAAAATGGAGTCTGAGAGCCTTTAGCTGGTCCGGCCCACACTTGTTTGAGTGGGTGGGTCTGTGACTACTGACATGGTTACAGTCTCAGCTCGCCTGCTGGAGATATGGTTGACTCGGGGCTGGCAAACGTGACATTTTAACCACCACTGCTTTGCTTACCAGCTCTGTGCTCTTGATCAGGTTACCTCACCTCTCTGAGCTTGGAGAGCATACTTGTCTCAGTTTATCTTTGTGAGAATTAAAGAGAACATGTTCAAGTGCTCCAGCAGCACCTGGCGGCACGTAGTTGATGCTTTTTCAGTGTTGGCCTGCCTGTCTCCCACATTCACCTCTTCAGTGATGCCACCAAGCAGCTTGAGGCCTATTTCTGGTCTCTTGAGGCTTTTTATGGAGGGAGAAAAAAAAAGACAAAAGCAATTTCAGTGCTTTCCACTGAAAAAAACTGGGAACTTTAATCTCATGCTCCCTATTTTTGGCAGCTTTGACCTCTGGTCTAAATAAGCATGACCAAAGGGCATTTTTTTCTTAGAACACTGTTTTTCAACCTCCTGAGCTAGGTACTTTATGTCAGCTCCTAGAACCTTAAATCTGGAAGTTTTAGGGAGGAATCTGAGATCCTATGAGGGGAAGGGACTTTATTCATGGTCATTTGGTGTGCTAGTGCAAAGCGGGGATCAGAACCCAGATCTCCTTCTCCCACTTCTGCGTGACCCGCAGCCCATTGCAGTGACAACTGTGAAGGTTGTGCATCTCTAGCTGACCACTCCCAGGGAGCCCAGCCTCTTCTGGGACCTGGGAGGCTGTGACCAGATGGATGGCATGACGCAGACACTTGTGTCCCCAGGCCTAAGCGGCTGTTTAAAAACTTGGTTTGGAAGGGCCAATATTCTTGTGACTTCGAAGGGTCTGGCACTCCAGGTAGTAGTCTGAGAAATACCTGTTCTCTTTCAATTATTAATTCAACAGTATTTGCCAGGTGCTTGCTCAGGGACAGGTGCCATGCTAAGTGCTAGAGAGATGGCAGCAAACAAAGTCATACTGGAAAGGGATTCTAATCATTGGCAACCCTGCAACCCTGCACTTACATTTCTTTTCAAAGACAAGTGTCAGTTTTAAAAGATAATCAAATTCTGACTGTCCACATCTTACCAAGCTAATGGAAAATGTCATCTGTCATTCTTGTGCCTCCTCACCCCAGTTGTGCCTAGATTCAGGATTCTTACTTAACGTAGTTGTCAAGCATCGGGAAACCCCTCTGGTCATTTGTCATGATTATGGCTGTGCCACCTGCTCTCCGTACCCATTTGGTCCCCTTGGTCCAAGGGCCCTCTGCTTCTGGGCCAGGTTGGGGTGTAGGACCTTTAGTGAGGCTGGTTACCAGTTACCTTTGCCCTTCCAGGTCTTGGCATTGACTGGGTCTTTTCAAGGAGCACACTCCACAGAGGTGTGAAGGTGGAGGGAGGCACAAGACATCCTCCAGCAAGTTTGTGTGGCCACTTTTGGTGTTGGCACATCTTGGTGTCTCATTCTTAACATAAGGGAAAAGTGAGACTATGATGCCTTCTCCACCAGCCAAGCAGCATAGAAAACACCTTTGGGAATTTGGAGTAAACCTTATCATCATGTGGCAAGGGAGAGGCAATGTGAAGAGAGCAAAGATCAGACTTGGGTTTGAATCTTGGCTCTGCCTTTTACTACCCATGTGGCTTTGAACAAGTCTCCTAATGTCTGCAGTCAGATAGGCATCAGTCAAATGAGTGTAATAATACACCTAAAGACAGTGTATGCAGACCCCCTGCTGCCATGTCTGCACTAGGTGCCCGGTGGACGGTTGCTTTTTCTGCTCCAGTGTGTGTGTTGTTGATATAAGTGCCACCAGCCAGCAGTAGCCTGCACCTGAGGTTAAGGGTGCAGAAAGTGGTGTCCAAGGATCTTTAGCAGAGAGGTTAAGATGTTGTCAAGAAGGAGGGCAGGCTTTGTGACCTGGGTGGAGGAAAGTTGGCACCAGTTGATCTAGAATTTGAAAGATGAAGAATCTCTCCACCAGCCTCCCCTCTCTTGGATGGTGTGTTTGCAGGAGAACACTTAGCAAAAGCTTGAAATATGCTGATATGTGGCCTTCTGAAGATTTGCATGGCAAGGACAACCCTCAAGCCTTGTTTGTGCCTTGGAGCTTCCTTCTGGCTCACTGGGAACCGTAGATTCTTTTACTTGGTTTGGTTGTCACATTGTACCTGCTGTGTCTGCCATCACTGACTGTGTTCACTCTCTTCCAGGGGCTCCACGGGCCTTACCCCTTCGGCCAGTCTTAAACGGGTGTCAGCAAGAAGAAAAATTAACAAAAGACAGAAGGCTTGACTCTGGGGGGGAGGGCAAGGGGTTCCTCTGGATTGCAGACCACATCGCACGGACCCCTGGCTCTGACCCCCATCCTGGAAGAAGAGGAAGAATCAGAAAGACTAGTTTTGAGTAAACTCAGTGTGCGTGTGTGAATGCCGAGTCGCAGGAGTGGTGTTGAGGCTACCAAGAAGAAATCCATGCAGCCAGTTTGGGTTTTGTTTATTAGGTGTCAGTCTAACAAGTCATTAGGTTGCTCGGGAAGGAAAAAAATGTTTAAAATGGGGGAAAAAAGCCATCTTTTTAAACAAAAATTATTTTGCCTACAGACAGGTTGTAGTTTTGAGCACATGTTAATTTTTTCCCCTTTCCCCACTTTTTTTTTTTTTTAGATAAGGGATAACATGCTGTTTATAGAATGCTTGCTCTGGAAGCAATTCAGGTTCAAAACTGGCATGGCCTGCTTGGGGACTCTGCGGGTCAGTGCTATAGGAGGACACCTGCCGTGCCACCTGACTCCATGAGTCTCCAACCCCATTTGCTTTTAATGGTATCAGCCCATGAGTTATCACGCTTTTCCTCTTCTTTTCTCTTTAATCTTCTGTTGATTTACACCTTTGACATTTGTATTGGTCAGCCCTGTGGCTTGTTACCGTCAGAACCTCTCTGAAGACCAAACTTCCCTGTGTGGCCAGCAGAGGAAGCCTTGAGGACAGATCTCGGGTGACGTGGGAGTTTGTGAGGCTGAGAGGTGTCCTCCTGCACACACTTGTAACAATTCGAATTGCTTTCCTTCCATGTTTCTCTTGGCGGAGAGAAATGCCATCACGCTTACTGCTCTCTTGGATTCTTGGTGCACGGCGGCTCCACATTCACTCTGGGAACGCTGCCTCTGTGCTGCGTATATGTGTGTGCTGCGTGCACACACACACACGGGTGTTGGTGCAGCTCACCGGCGAGTGTGCAGCAGGCGAATGTGAAGGTGTCCCCTGCTTCTCTGTTGTCACACAACTCCCTTCCCTGTGTTTCTCTCCAGTTGTCCTTTGTGGCATTTTTGCAGCCTGTTAGTGGAGGCTGAGCTGTTAAGGTATGAAAATGTAGCCCCAGATGGGGAATTTGCCATGGGGAAGGGCCACGCTTACTGACTGCGTGATCTTGGAGACCACATTTTGCTGGGAATGAAAGGACCCCCGCCCTGAGCAGGATGCTTAGTTATTGGGAGGTGGCGGGCAAGGGACAGCCCAGCCGGAGCACAGGTTGATTGGCTGGCTGCTCACTGGGACAGGTAGCCCCACTGGCATCCTGTGGATTCCGAGCAGGTTGAGATGTGGATATCTCCATGGGAAGCTTAAACCAGGCCAGAACAGCTGTCTGCCAAAGATACAAGAATATGCAAAGTCCTTCTTCTCTTCTCACCCCCTCCTTCCCTCGAGTCTTGATTCGTTTGATAGCCGGGGATATGGATCTAGGGTGCGGTTGCTGGGTCACCTGCCTGTTACCACACCCCCACCCACCCCGGGGTTGTGAGACAGCAGGGAGTCCAGGTCGATGATTGGCTGCAAGGGGTCATATAGCCTGGGTGTGGGTGAGGGTCTGCCTGCCTGCCTGTCTCTGTTTGGGTGTCTGAGTTGCGAAAACATGTGTTGTTTGTTCCTCCTCATCCTCTTCTGAGACTGTTGTGTTTTCCAAGCTTGACTGTGAGAGAAAAGCTTGTATGAAATTCCCCCTTTGCCTCCCCACCTCCCCCCAAATAAAAGGGGGAATAAACATTGGTCCACTGGAGAAGCCCCAGGGGAGGGTGGAGACTGCCTGCTGAAAGGGCAGTGCAGCTGGGTCTGGGGCTGGACTAGAGCTCACACTGGAGCACCTACTTTCTATGCACACAAAGAGCACCCCATTCCCAGCAGAGCAGAGGTGCCCAGGCCACCACAGGTCCAAGCCAGGGGCTCACAATGGCTTTTTGTTTGAGGGCCCTATTGGGCCCAGACTGCCGCCACTGTTGGTGCCAACCTCCTGGGACGCCGCCACCCTGGAGCCCACACATGCCCAGCCGTTCTGCTCACTTGATAGCCCTCAAAGCATCACATCTCCATCTGCCCCTGCAGGATCATGGGAGGTTTTACGTCCCCTGGTTTCCAGGCTTCCTCATCTGCCCCACACTAGGTGCCCCTTCCCCTTTTCTCAGGAGGGGGTGCCTGCCGTTATTCAGCAGTGGCTTCATAGATCACCGTCAGTGGGTCTGGCCCTGCCAGAGGGATCCTGCGCCTCCTCTTGCTTTTAGGCAGTCTCACCTGGCAAGGTAGTTGTCCCAAGCACGTTGGCTTCCCTCCCAAGAACAAACCATTTCTGTACACAGCTTTGGAGAGGTGAGCTCCTTGCAGAGGCCAGAGCGAGTGCAAGCCATGGAGTAGGGGCGGAAGGAGTCCATGGTTCCCCCAAGACCTGGCGGCTGTTAGTACCATTCATCCTGCCTCTTCTCGCTAGTTTGGGTTCTGAGCAAGTCCTTAGAGCCCCTCTTTTCCACTGCCTGGTGGGGCGGCAAAGGCTACCCTCTCAGCCCCAGTAGTCTCAGTTCCTCTTGGACTCTTTACCAAATGACAGGCTGCCTCTGGGCAGGACCACCAGTGTCTGGCACCTGCGAGGTGAGGCAGGCACCATCCTTAAGGACCTGAGCCCAGTGGGGGAGGCAGAGGGGCTCAGGCTTGGGAGGAACCTGTCTGTGTGCACGGAGTGAGGTGTGTGTGGATGTGTGTGCACGCGTGCATGCTTTTTTTCTTTTTTTCCCATGGGGACAGTTGAATTTGGGGCATTTTCTACAAGAAACAGCCTTCTCTTCCCCCAGCAAGGACTGGCTGTTACCTAAAGTCCATCAAAGGCATTTCCAGCCAGGAGAGAACCTCACCAAGACAGCTGGAGTGGCCCGAGGGTGGCCAAGGTGGGAAGTGGGCATAAGAATAAGCACCTCCCCAAATTCAATGTGAGCCCCAGCGGGAGAGGGTGGTGGGGTTGCCAGGGCCCAGAACTGCAAGCTGATTCCCCACCCCACCCTGCCTCGCCTTTTCTTTGTTTCCTCGTGTGAATGCTGGAGCAGCAGTAGCTGCCGTCTCCACCTGGACAGTGGTGTGCGGCACGCAAGCTGGGTGGGTGTTTGTGGTGGGGCCTTATGGTGCCTGGGAGGAGATGAAGATGAGGAGGTTTTTCCTTACTGTGTAAATGAATATTTGTATGATTAAATTAACACACACCAAAAAAAACCCTGTTTTCATGTGTGTCAGTGAGTTTATTGCTCCCTGAAGCCCCTCTGTACCTGCTTGGCCCCCCAGTGGCTCTGTGATATGCGCTTTTTGGTCTCTGTGTCTCTCCTTCTTGCATATGGGAAAACTGAGACCCTGCAGTTCATTATATGTTTGTGAAATCAGTCCTGGGATTATCATTAAATCTGCTGCCGTTCCTGGTTTCCGGTGACCAGAAAAGTGAAACTCTTTCCAGTGGCCTCCCCAGGCTACCTACCATGCGTCTGTTGAGCACTACTCTATCCCCAGCACATAAGATGTACCGGCCAACTTAGTATCAGCCAGCAGGCATTGTGTGGGCACTTAACTGTGTGTCAGGCACAGCGCACAGGTGTGAATGCAGGAATTGCACAGGAAGAATGCAGAGCACCATGGGCATCTTCCTACTGGGGAAACAGACAAGGCCGAGTTGGGGAGTCCTCAGAGCCAGCTGGGACTAGATTTAGAAGAGGAAATGCATCTTTCTTTAGTGGTTCTGGTGGATTACGGATTAGGTACCTTTTTGCAGATTGGTCTGGGAGCCCGAGAGCCAGATAGGGACCACACTCCAGGCAGTTGACAAGCTAACTTGGATCCTACCCCCACGTACTTATGTGAGACAGGCCTATCACCTTGGCCTCCGGAGATGGGGAGGTGGGTTACACGGTGGTCCATAGCATGAAAGAAACTTAATTGATAAATACATCAGCAAATTGTGGGTTCACTGTATTCATCCCTTCATGTCTGTAGGAACTCAGAACTCAACTGTGTCCTCAGTCACATCATCACCCTTTCTGTGTTGAAGGGAAAGTGAGATCACAGCGGGAAGGGAGTTGCTTGTCTTACAGGCTTGGACCCACGGCATCGGTTCCCAGATGCTGGTATTGTTTTCACGTAATTGCAGACTCCCAAATTGGGTCTTCACCCTGACCGGCAGAGCTGTGTGTTCTAAATGATGGTGGCCCTGGCACTGAACCAGGGGGTCTAAGGTGCGGGAATTGCGGGGAGGGGATTTCCCGGCCATCTCTCTGCAGGCAGCTCAGTGAGGGAACCTGTGGCCACAGATTGCACAAGACAGATGGAAGCACCGCAGAAGAACTGGTCTCTGCCTCAAGGCCCCAGGGTCTCTATATAGCCTGACACAGAGCCCAGCGCAAGGGAGCCTGGGAGACTGGCCCAGAGACCCCTGGGGTGGGCACCCTCGCCTCTGCCCCCAGTGCTGTGACAGTGCACTTGCATCCTGCGTCCTTCCAGATGCCCACGGCTATTTGTTTTCTGCAGAAGAAGGGCCCCCACCCTGTCACCTGGGTCTTCTGGCAGCTCAGACCCACTCCCAGGCCTTCCCCAGGGCCCCCACTGTTGGACAGTTATTTGCTTGGCAGAATGTGTTTGTCTTTGGGACTGTAACCTGTGAAGAAGTCACCAGGCCCTGGGAGAAAGCAGATTTGATGGTAGCTCCTGGCCTGAGCCATTCCCACGGGGGTTAGGTGACAGGGAGGGGGCTCTCAGCTGAGCTTTTGTCTGGGGGTGGGGGTGGGGAGACACTTGCAGTGGTCTGGGCCCAGCCCTCCAGGCAGAGCAAACAGGTCCTCTCGGCCACCTGTCTGCCCCAGCTCAGGTTGTACTGGGTGCCTCCCACCCTGTTCTTGGGAAGGCCTCTCCCCCACCTGCTTGCTGTGACCTGGCCACTTTCCCAGACACCACCTGGTGTCCAGCCCTGTCTGGAGGCCAAGAGAACAGGCACCAAGGGCACTCGTGGCAGCCCTTTATTTCAAAAATGGGAATGGAGCAGGTGAGGCTGCTTGAGACATGAGAGGGTGTGTGAGTTTGGGAGTCAGGGTGTCCAGAGAATGGATTCTGACAGGCTAGCATGACTGCCTGATGGGTCTCAGATGCCTCCTCTATGAAATGGAGATGCACTGGTTTAGAAACCAGGACTTGGGTGGAACTCACAGATTTTTTTTTTAAGTATCCTTTTTAGCCCTTTGTTCTAAGATGCTGTCTGTGATCTGGGGCAGTGCTTCTCAAACTTGAATGTGTTAAAATGCAAATTCTGATTTAGTAGATCCTGGGAAACAGGGCAAGATTCTGCATTTCTAACAGACTCCCAAGTGAGTGGCTGGCTGCTGGTCCTCAGACCACACTTTGCCTGAGGATAGTAGGGGGTGGTCTGAAGGGGTTCACTGCCCCCCCAGCCACCCGGTCTATGAGACTGAGCCATATCTAGCCAGGGCTGTGTCGGCCAGGCCCACTAGAATTTGAGGGAGCTGAAGTCATTTAGAACAGTGATGTTCCAACTGGGCTATGGTTCCCCAGCATTTCCCAGGGTTTATCCAAGGCTGTGATTTCTGGCTTAAATGTTATTTCTAGTGTGCTGCTTTTCCATCACAAACAACATGTTTGAGTGTCCACTATACTTATGATAATATTGGCTGACCAACTCCTATTAAACTGTTTATGTGAATGACTTTATTTAATCCTCACAACCATCCAAAGTTGAGAGCAGGCTGGCCTGGTGTTCAGTCTGTGAACAAGTAACTCTGAAGTGCCAGGACTCCCATGGAAATGGAAGTGCAGGCCGGGAATATGTAGTAAGCAACCTTGACTTAGTCCAGGGGTGTATGGGGGGCTTCTCTCAGCAAGCTGAGACCTGAGGGTTGGAGAGATGGCTGGTGGATACACAGTCTGCAATTCAGTGGGGAGGTTGGGGCAGGAGACACGGTGTGGGAGTCATCAGAGATCAGATGGAATTTAAAGCCTCAGAACTAGATGAGATCATCAAAGGAGGGACAGCGGTCTTGACCCCATGTGTCACACGCTCCCTCAAATTCTGCTGGTTGCCCCAGCTCCGTCTGTGATGATCTGTGACCAAGAAGACCCCCGCCTCAGACTCAGCGTTCTCATGGCTGCAGTGCACCTCTCTCCTGTCCAATCCCCGTCCTGTCCCTGTACCCTTGTGTCCCAGCTCTCTCTCTGCAGGGCACTCGTGCAGATGGTTATAGAGTAGACAAGGGACTAGATGCACCCAGGGATGGCCCCCACCTAGGAACCAGGTGGCGGGGGCCTGGAGGAGTGAGGCTGGAGCCCTGGTAGCTTGTAGCTTAGTTCCTGTGGTCCTGTCCTCCCAAAGACAGTCCAGGCCCCTGGAGCCAAGTTCTAGGAGTTCCTCCTGCTGGGCTGTGGGAAAGGGAGAAGTCTGAGGGAAGAGGTGGGGCTGTATCTGGTCGGGGGCCCAAGGAGCAGGGTCCTGTGGCTCCATGCTTACCTGCACCTATCCCCCAGCCCTGGTCAGCAACCAAGACACCCCAGATCCCTGACAGGCTGGGCTGTCATTGCTTGAGGCCTCTGAGCAACCAAGGCCCCCACACATAGAGGGCAGTGGGACAGCAAGGGCCAAGGGGGGACTGTGAGGGATGTCTTCTCAGGGTATGGCTGCCCTGAGCTGCGTTGTAGGTGGGAAGGGGGAAGTGTGGAGGCAGGAGTAGTCCCTTAGGGGTGCTGGGAGTGTGGCCACCTCAGAGCTGGTGCAGGTGGGCCCGTGGCCAGCAGAGGGCACCATGTGGCCCGGGCCTTGTCTGGAAAGGATGGACACTGCCCTGGCTGGCTCCCCTGCCAGTATGTTTTCCAAATCCCCACGGCTCCAGGGCGAGTGTTGCCTCTGCTCTCCGCTCCAGGTAGGCGAGCTTGGGTTTGAATCTAGGCCCTGCTGTTTGCTGTGTGACTGTTCAATTTATGTCAACCCTCAGAACCTCAGTGTCCCAATCTGTAAATGAGGACAGTTCTTTTTTCCGGAGATGGTCATGAGAATTAAAACCCTTCATGAAAGTTTAGCATCGTATACCCGTCACAGGTAAGTGTCCAGTACGTGGTGACCATTGTTATATTTTTGTGACCCTCCAGATGTGGGAAGTCTGCGCTCCCGAGGAGAGGGAACTGGGGCACTGGGCGTTTGTGAGGCAGAGTCCAAGAAATCCATAGCCTGCTCAGGAGTCTCTCCCTGGACCACAGCCCTTATTTCCAGCAAATCCTTGCCCTGAGGGTATTTCTTGGTCTGGGGTGGGAGTTGGGGTGCAGAAAAGGACCATTCTGGAAGAGAGTCTAGTTTCCTCTAAGAAGAGGCTCTCGGGGGAGGAGCCTGTCCTCAGTGACTGCGTGCAGTAGGCTCTCAATACACATTTGTTGAGTGAAGAAATGAACAAAAGTGTAGGAGAGACTGCCTCGTACTGGACTGGCCTGATTTCTGGAGGCAGACACCGCCCAGCCCAGACCCCAGACAGTGCGGGGGCTCCTGGAGAGGGGTCGGTGAGTCACAGGTGTGCTGGAGGTTGAGAATGACAGCCCAGAAACCTATTCCTGGGAACTGGTTTGGCCGCGGTGGTTTACCACTTCCGAAGGGCAGAGCACTGGGGCTGACACATTTGCTTCCAGGTGCCTGCAGGGACCCGTATCAGTACCGGAGCCAGGGACGCAGGCCAGGCCCCAGGTAGGCACCAAGGTGGCATTTGCATCCCATCCTCACGGCATTTACTGGCGTCAACGGCACCCGGATCCTCTGAGCATCTCCAGCTCTTGCCTTCATGCTATTGTCTTCACTTATCTCTCTCTTCCCCCACATCCTGGCTTCCTGGTAGTTGAGCACACTTTAACCAGGAGCCAAGAGGGTGTAGGCTTGGGGCTGGGGGTCCCACAGAGAGCTGGTGGGTTTGGGGCAGTTGTTACCAAGATGGGTCAGAAAGGCTATCTGTGTGTGTGTTGAGCCCCTGCCAAGCCCCCCTATGTGGGTCATCCAGGGCTAATGAAAACACACGTCCCTGTGCAGGAGATAGGACCTAGGAGACAGGAAACGTGGGCACCAGTGGGAAACGGTAGGCTGAGCATCCTGTGAGTGGGGCCCATGCAGGATGGTCTGAGAAAGCCGGGCCTCCCTCCAGCGCCTTGGGTTGGGGACAGTGACCATTCAGTGAATTCCTAAACATGAGACCAGAAAGGGCCTTAGATCCCAGCCAGAAAGGGCACTGCCTTCCCCAGAGTCCCACAGCCAGTGTGAGCCGCACCCAGCCCAGGCTCTCTCCAGGACACCGGAGCCAGCAGGGAGAGCCAAGGTCCCCCAGAGAAGAGAAAGAATCAGTGGTTGGGAAACAAGAACCAACTCCAGCTGGCTCTGATCCCCAAGCCAGGCAGCCAGGCTTGCAGGGGTACAGTGGGGTCCAATCATAGTGGTGGTGTTTGGGCCCCAGGGGAGGCAGCTTGGCCCTGGGGACTCGTTTGCATGGAGTGAAGTGGAATTTGCATCTTTGAGAAGTTACAGCTGTGGGAAGGGAATGGGCAGTGGGAGCTGTTAGGCAGGGCTTCCATCTCCTGCCTCCCTCTGGATGGGGTGGGTGTGGGGCATCAGGCCCTGTGCCAGCCAGCCCCCACCTTACCTGGTGTGAGGAGCACAGCTGAGTCCCAGTGCCCTTGGCTCAGCATTCAGGCTCTGTCCCGTGTAGAACACACGGCTTCAGAGAAATAGAGGTGTCTCCATAGCTGCATATGCATGCACACACAGCATGTGATCCAACATACATGTGCAGTACTGTGCACCACTCACACGCAGGAACATGTTCACAAAACACACGTGCATCCACGTACTACACAGGTGCCCACTCATGACCCTAGTTCATACACAGACGCACCAGCACACCCTGGTAGTCACGTAATCTCACACCAGCATGTGCCCACACAAAAGTTCACACCCATTTCCCACGTTCATACTCAATAATAGTATTTTTTTTACTAGTTATCCCTGTAAGTCAGGCATATTTGAAATTCTAGTCCATCCTCACAACAACTTTCTGAAGTAAGTACTATTTTTTCTTTGTTATTAATGTATACTTTACACACAGTAAGGAACACAAAACTTAACGGGTTTGCTTGATGAACTCTTTTTTTAAAATAAATGTATTTATTTATGTATTTTTTTGTTTATTTATTTTTGGCTGCATTGGGTCTTCGTTGCTGCACGTGGGCTTTCTTTAGTTGCGTCGAGTGGGGGCTGCTCTTTGTTGCGGTGTGCGGGCTTCTCATTGCAGTGGCTTCTCGTTGCGGAGCATGGGCTCTAGGCACTCGGGCTTCAGTAGTTGTGGCACGCAGGCTCAGTAGTTGTGGCTCACAAGCCCTAGAGCGTAGGCTCAGTAGTTGTGGCGCACGGGCTTAGTTGCTCCGCGGCATGTGGGATCTTCCTGGACCAGGGCTCGAACCCGTGTCCCCTGCGTTGGCAGGCGGGTTCTTAACCACTGCACCACCAGGGAAGCCCGATGAACTCTTTCTTAAACACATGATGCATAACCATCATCCAGGTCAAGATCTAGAACATGTCCACTGCCCCAGCAGGCCTTGTCCATCAACAGCCCACACAAGAGGAGCCAGTGCCCTGTTAAGGCAAGCGCCATTGTTATTCCCATTTAAGAGATGAGAAAACTGAGGCTCAGACCCATGGTCACATACTAAGCAGTGGCCAAGCTGCAGGCTCTCTGACTCTAGACTACCACACCACTTAGATAGCCGTTCTTATCCACGTGCACACCCTCCACTAATAGAGGGCCATGATCACAAAAGGGGTGGAAGGGCCTGTCTTGTTTTTTCCATGTGGAAAGCAGCAGAGACAATTTAAGCTTTGTTTTCGATCTGCCCTTAAAAGGGCATGACTTGGCTCACGAAGGATCGAAGGATCGGTGAGCTCAAGGGCTGCAGCTCCTGCCCTGGGGCACAGTGTATCCATGGGGCAGGGGACGCATTTGAGGACACTTCTGCACTAGAAGAAGCCATTCAAGGCATTTTCTTCATGCCCTCCATCAGCAGAAGCACTCTCGGCAAAGCTTGACATTCATTCTGTTAATAGATACATAGTGAGCACTTACCTACCTTGTGCCCGGCCCTGTCCTAGGTGCTGAGGATGCAGCAGTGAAACAGACACAAAATATCCCCACATCATGGAGCTGACATACAGTGAAATATATGGTATTTTGGGTAACGAAAAGGGAGAAACACAAGAGGATAGGGCAGAGAAGGGGGAGTGCAACTTTAAGTAGGTCAGGGCAGTCCCCACTGAGAAGGTGATGTTTGAAGAAGGATGTAAAGCAGCTGAGGGAGTGATCGTTGTGGTTACCTGGAAGAGCATTCCAGGCAAAGAGAATGGCCAAGCAAAGCAAAAAGACAGCACCCATTGTGTTTAGATGCCAATTGTGGGTTATGTGAATTGCAGACTCTGGCCATCTGCTCCCCTCCCCGACTCGTGCTGTGTGACTTAGGTGGATTCACTCTTCCTCTCTGGGAAGAGAGGAAGATAATGAGCTTTCCTGTCTACCCGAGCACTCTTGTCCTCAAGGACCTGCCCTAACCAGTGGAGGAGCATCTGTGGTCACCCAAGTTATGGTCACGGGGCCTGGCAGAGTTCCACAGCAGTGCCTCTGGCCTGGCCACCCTCACTCCAGGGCTGGCCACAGACTCAGTCCAGGGCCCTGATTCCTCTAGATGCAGTGGCCAGGGGTGGCAGTAGAGGAGTCCCTGGCATGTAGTTCCTGGACATTAGAGCATTTTCAAATATTGGCTATGTGTATTTTCAGAGAATGGGATGGCGTTACTAGGGATTTGTAGGTGCCTTGGGTGTCATATGTTTATCTGCATATTTACTGTTGAGGGGAACAGTGGATGAGTCTAGGATCCCTTCAGACTCCACTTTCCCTGGACACTCCAGGCCTGGCTTATCTCTGAAGGACCTCTCTCCTGGGGACCCCCTGACCTCCTCCCAGGGTTGGCTTCACATCTAGGCCCTGTTCCCCTTCCCTTCAACCCCTTAGCTTCTTAAAGTCCTCCTTAAGGGAAATGGTTGCCCAAGACCATCTAGACAAAGAAGGAGATATTAACAGGCCCTGTTGAGTCATCTAGGAATTGCAATCAGCTATAAGTAACATAGTCCTGAAAGACAGTGGTTTAAACAAGATAGGGATTTATTTTCCTCTCCTTAGATGTAAAGTCCAAAGGTAATTACTGGGCTGACTTCCATCCTCAAGGCTTCCTTGTTGTCACAATGTAGCCACCACAGCTCCAGCTATCACATCCCAGTTCCAGGCAGAAAGGAGGAAAGACTGCATCAGTCCCCTTTTAAAGGAACTGTCCTGGAATCCCTACCCAACAACTTAATTTATATCCCACTGTCCAGAACTTGGTTAACTTCCTTCTGTCTCCAGGGAATGCTGGCATGACTTCATCCAAGATAATTGGGATTCCATTAGTAAGAAAGAAGAGAATGGATATTGGGGAGGCAACTAGCACTCTCTTCCCTATATATACCCTGTATTTTTCCATCTCTGTGCCTTAAAAAAACTCACACTGTTCCCTCTACCTGTGAAGCCTTCTACCCTCACCCCCAGTCATCTATTCCCTGGTAAGGAGCACACAGCACATTTTCTGAACGTACTGGGGTTACCGTGACAGAAACCCCCCAGGGTTACTCAAGTGAAAGGGGGAGGGTGGAGTTAATTGTAAGAACGCAGAATACCAGCCTATGGTGTCCGTCGTAGGGGAGGGGCAGGGCCTCCCCACTCCCCTGCTCAGCAGAGGTCAGAGCTGGAGACACAGCAGTGGACAAGCCAGGCCAGTCCCTGCCTCCAAGGAGCTGACATTCTGATGGGGAGACAGTCATCATACAGACCAAAACCTAAAGAAGATCGGTTCAGGCTGCCCTAAGTACCGAGAAGATGAATCAGGGAAAGATGGTGGATAGAGATTAACCAGGTGGTCAGGGAGCACCAGGCACACAGCCAGCACTTAATAAGTGTGTGTTGAATGTAGCCCTCAGGAAAGTGGCCCAGATTCCAAAGGCTGTAGACTCCTGAGGGGCAGGGGATGAACACAGCTCCACATGGAACGCCCCAGGGCAGGTGTCAGGTGCTGGAGGTCTCAGCCCAGACGCTGGCCCAAGCCTGGAGAAGAGACCAAAAAAATCACAGGGGAGTGTGTGTCAGAGGTCCTGCATCAGTGCTGAAGCTGTTCAGAAAAGCTGCTGGATCCAGACACCTAGCAAATGCCGAAGGTCCAAGACTGTGGTTCCTGTGGGTCACCCTGAGTGGTCCTCCCTCACAGACCGGGTCCCAGGTGTGTGGTTGAATGGACTCCCGGAGGCCTGATGAAGGAGGCAGGGCCTCCTTTCCCCCAGACCCTCACATGCCAGGCAGACCTCCTGGCAGCCCACTCAGCTTGGAGGGGAGCCAGCCCTACCCCTACTGGCCGTGGGAGAGAAGTGGCTTTCACCACTGGGGGCAGAGACACTGTGCCCTGAGCACTCTTCTCCTTAGAGAAAGTGGCCTCAGCGTGCTGGGGGAGGAAAGAGAACCGGCTGGTTCCTCAAGTCATCCCTTCCTGCAAGTCCTGCTGTCCCAGACCTTTTCTCTCACCATAACATTTCTGAGGCCCTTAGGAAGATCAAGTGAACTTCTCAGTGAGGAGCTAAGGACTGATTCTGCTTAAGGGGTGATGCTGTTATTGAGTAACAATACCATATATGTATATGATGCCTTTTCTCCCACAGGGGCTCCCTGGAGCCTCCATGAACCCCCTACAGAGAATGTTGTCTGCCCCCACCCGCCGCCACCTAACACATGAGAACACTGAGGCTCAGAGAGGAGATGGACTTGCTCAAACTCCCTAGAGGAAAAGGGACAATGGCCAAGGGGGGAGGGCCAGAGCTGCCTCCTGCGGTCAAGGGTCTTGGATGCCGGGGTAGGACTTTACCCTGTGGGGTCATTGACTACAAACACTCATGGTAGAAACACCCCCACATCCCTCCCTGGGACTACTGCCCTTGTGCACAAATACTCTCTCAGCTTCTGACAGCATTCACAAATACTGTCTTACCTGTTTCTCCCATCAATTGGCCCAGAAGATGTACTGTATCCCCATTTAACAGTACAGAAAACGGAACGCTAAGGAGGTAGAGGCCCTTGCCCAAAGTTTCAGGGCATCTGGTTCCAGGCCTGCCCTTGGTGCCCAGCGCCCCTGTGGCAGTGCTGAGAGGCAGGTAGACGAGTAGGACATCGGCTTCATGTCACTTATACCTGGCCAGGTGTGATTTGGGTCAGTTCACTGATCTGGGCCTCGGCGTCCCCACCCATGAAATGGGGCTAGTTCCTGCTTCACAAGGTCTTCGTCAGACTGTACTTGGCTCATGCCCACCTGAGGCCCCTGCCCTTTTGGGGCCAGGTAACAGCTGGGGGGCAGCTTTTCACTGTGCCCTGGTGCCCCCTTCCCCGCCCTGGGCCTGTGCCAGCTAGGCCCGCCCGTGCCACATCTTCCAGATGGTACCATAAATCCATACCCAAACCTGGGCTGCCCAGGAACAAACAGCCCTTCCCGGCCCTTCCCAGGAAACCCCACCCCACTGGAGCCCTCACCAGCAGGATGCCTCATGCCTGGGGCCAGGGGTGAGGGGCAGCCACTCAGGGCCAGGGCTGTGGTCTGCCCTTTCTGAAAAGGTGGAGGGAAAGCCAACCTGGGAGACTGAGGCCAGGGCAGGGAGCTGTGAGAACAGGCCTCAGGACCCCTGAGACCGCCCCCTCCCCTTTCTCTTCCTAACCCTCCTTCTTCTCTCCTCTCCTCTCTGTTCTCTGCTCTTCCTCCCCCTTCTCAAGAGAGACCCACTTCCAATCTGCTCTGTGACCTCGGGCAAGTCACTGAATCTCTCTGAGCTAGTTTCTCCATCTGTGAAGTGGCCCCTTTCCTGGGCTGGCTGTAGAGGCTGAAGAATGCTTCGGGAGGCCTCAGGTGAAGGGCAGCCTGCTGGCCTCTCAACTGCTACCCCCTACTGTTGGGGGGCGGAGGAGGGGTGATCCTTCCCTGGGTGAGCAGGGACTGGAAGTTTGGAGAGCTAAGGTCCCAGGCCAGGTAAGCAGGGTCCATGTCCCCTCCTCCTGGCCCCCCAGGAACTCCTCCCTTCAGCTCGAGAGCCCCCACCCTTCTCAGAGGGCCTTGCTGGACAGAGCTCGGGCCTCATTTTTCCTGTCTGTGCAATGGGATGGGCAGGGTTGGTGTGGGGGGAGGGAGGTGGGCTGGGTAAAGTGCCTGGCCCTATGGGGCTCAGCCCCAGTATCTCGAATGGATCAAATACCTGTACCGGGAGACCTGTGCCTCAAGCCTGATGCACCTCTCCCAACACCTTGGTCACCAAGGCTCAGGCTTTCTTCTCTGAAACTTTGATCTCCTCCCTGCTCAGCTTCCATCTGGCACAGAGAGTCTGTCTTGTACAGTGAAATTCTTAATTACAGATTGCCTGTGTGCTATTGTTTTCTTTTGTTTCATGTGTGTTGGGAGGGATAGAGCACAGTAGTTCTCTGGCCAAGCTGCCAGGGTTCAGTCCTCATTCTGCTTGCTGGCTGTGTTACTGGGAGGTAATGTGACCTCTCCTCTGCCTCAGTTTCCTTATCTGTAAAATGGGGTTGATAGTCGTAGTGCCCACCTTATAGGGTCAATATACAACGCTAATGTTAAAATGTGTAAAGTGCTGGGAACCGTGAGGGTCTGTGCCTGGGCTCATCATTACTCTTCTTGTCCACCTGGTCCCAGAGGGTTCGCCTTGATGCATGCCACCAGCCCCTGCATCTAGAAAGGCTGAACCACAGAAGGATGGCCCCAGGCGGTGCACGGCCACCAGGCAGGCGAGTGAAGACACCTGTCCTGGAACCTCCTTCCGCAGGTCTGGTGGCTGGAGGACAAGTCAGTGGTGGTCTTTTCTGGGCCAGGTGACTGCGCGCCCTAGGAGGAGAGACAGGGGCATGGAGATCTGGGTTCCTGATTCTGCCTGCTCACCTCCCCTCTGTGGGGTCTTGGCTGCCCACTTGCCTCCTCTGGGTCTCAGTTTCTTCATCTGTAAGCAGGAAACGAGAGCTTCCTCTCAAGGGTATGTGGAGATGAAATGAGACAGCATGTGTGAAGAGCCTGCCCAGTCAATGTGAGTGCTGTTGAGGACAGCAATGGAGAGTAAACTCAGCAAGGGGCAGGTGGGTCCCTCCCACAGTGAGGGGGGCTTGTGGGCAGGTACTAGGAGGGCCCACAGGGACCTAGTGACTGACTGTCTAATCCAGCCTCTCGGCGTTCAGAAGACCAGGCTGAGGCCCAAAGAGGGAAAGGAACTTGTGGAGTTTGCACAGCAAGTCAGGCAGAACTGGGGCTAGAGCCAGGTCTTGAGCCCCCTGGCCCAGGCCCTTGGCCTGCCCACCTTGAGGGGTACAAAGAGAGGGTCTCCAGCCTCTGCGCCCCTCCAGCCCCCAGGCTTCCCACCCACTCCTGCCTCAAATGCTCTAGGATGCCTGGTTAGGCAGACCCTTGCTCTAAACAGCTCTGCTACTGCCCAGCTCTGGGCAGGTCACTTCAGTTTAGAATAGGACCCTGCACAGGATTGTCATGAGGACCCAGTGGGTGATCCACCCCCACATACACATGTACACACAGTACTTCCCACCCCACATGTGTCAGCGAGACTAATCCTTACCTCAGCCTAAGAGGCCCAGGGAGGTGGGGTGACTCACCTGAGGTCACGTAGGTTGTCTGTCCCCCCGCCCACTCATGTATCAGCTCACGCGAGAGAGCCGAGCACAGGGCCGCCTCAGAAAGCTCAGCACATTCCTCCCCTCCTCATGCCTCTCCAAGTCCTAGCTGGTCCCTCGAGGCCCGGCTCCCAGCCGCCTCTGCCATGATGCCCTCCCAGCCCCCTCCTCCTGCCCTGGAGTCCTTCCTGTCTGCCCTGTCCTGTTCACACCGGGCAGCTGGCCTTGGCTCATCAGCCAGACCATAAGCAACCTGAGGGCAGGGCGCTCCGCTGGGCACACAGCTGTGGCTGAACAAGAAGTGGTGAATGAGCATGGGGGTGGGGGGGAGCACGTGAGGGAGGGGTTGAGCCCTGACGGCAGGGTGAAGGTTTATGAGTGATACCCGAGATGCTGGGTGGGTCCGCTTCCTGCAGCTGCTGCCAACTGCGTCCCAGACTGGGCGCGGGGATCCTGGCTTCCCCGGCATGACGCAGGAGCAGCGTCAGATGACCGAAGGGGGCAAGGGTCATCATTTGGGGGTAGGGCAGCTTCTGGGGGCCACCAAGCTACTGAGCCCAGTGAAAGGTGCACGTGGCAAGCTGTCCACTACGGTGAAGGGTGGGGCTGGACAGAACGACCTTGCTGGGACCGACTGACTCTGTGACCCCTTGAATATCCCAGCCCATGTACAGGCCAGACGGAGCTGTGATCAGAGTCTGGGCTTGGCTGGCTTCGCATCCTGGCTGTTTCTTACTAGATATGTGTCCCTGGGCAAGTTAATCAACCTCTCTGGGCCTCAGTTTTCTCATCTGCAAGTGGAAGTATGATACCTACCCCATAGGGTTATTATGAGAATTAAATGACACTATGTAGAAAAGGCATTTGTTCACAGTGCCTGTGCCATAGAAGGGGTTCAACAAATGCAAAAAGTGATATTATTGTATTTATTAGCTATTAGCTATTAGCTATTAGCACAGAGACCATGAGAGACTGAACTGAAGCCCCACAGCAGGCAAAGCCAAGGAGGGACTGAGACTCCTACTTAGTAACTATAGCAAGAGGCAACAAAGCATGGGGCTGTGCATGAGACCCTGAAGCCAGGCTGCCTGGTCATGCAGGTCAACTCTGCCACTCACAAGCTGTGTGACCTTGGGCAACTTCCTTAACCTCTCTGTGCCTCATGTGCCCATCTGTGCCTCGGTTTCTCCATCTGTGAAATAGGGATTATAATAGTGCACCTGCCTCATAGAGTTGCTGGAAGGATTGAGTTAATTTGTGTAAAGTGCATGGAAGAGTTTCTTGTACTGAGGAAACACTCCATAAGCTCAGCAGTTATCGGGCTATGGGACCTTGAGCAAGTCCCTTCCCTCTCTGGGCCTCTGCTTCATCTCTGTAAAATGAATCATGAGACTAGTTCAGCTGGAGGCTCCTTCCTTCCAGCTTTGAGATCCGTAGTTCTGGGGAGTGGAGGCACTCCCCAGAACCCTCATCCCACACACCGGAGGGTAGGACCTGTCCTCAGCCTCTATTCCTCCCCCTCTCCTTTCTCCTCCTCCAGGAGAGCCAAAGGAGCCAAAGAAGAGGGGCAGCCTTGGTGGTGAGGAGGCGGGGAGGCAGTCACAGGGCTGGGACAGTGGGGAGGTGATGCATCCCCCCTCCCACCAACCCTCCATCCTGTTCCCACTGCCCACTGGTGCCCCATGGATGGGCAACTGGGCCAGGCCTCTGCTCATCTCTGACCAGGGTGGGACCCACAGAGGCAGAGCTGGCTTGCCCCCTCCATCAGGAGGGAGAATCCCCAGAGAAGCCCCCTCCTTGGCTTGGCAGAGCCAGGCAGGCCTTGCCCGAGAATGAAGACAGCATAGGCCAGGAATCAAGCCCTGACAGCTGTGGGACCTCAGGCAGACCCCTGATTCTCTCTGAGCTTGTCTTGGGGTCTGAGCACAGGAGGGCAATGTCTCGGCCCCTGCTGGACCTGGTGACAGAGAGCTCATAACCCAGGGCAGTAAGAGCTCAGTGTCCCCCTCCCCCCGGGGCCTGATGCAGGTGGTCTTATCGCACACCTCATCTGCAGCCCTCCCCACCTGGCTGGGCTTGAGTCACTTTAGGGAATGGTGCCTCTGACCAGAGCCTCAGGGTGAGGTGGGAGCAACTGGAAACCCTACACCAGGAAACAAAGCCTATTCTCTGTCACCCCTCCCGTGACCCTCCTTCTTCCCACACCTGTGGCCATTGTTGTCCGTCACACGGGAACCAGGAGGAGGGAACCTGGCCCTGCATCCTCCACACACCCTCTGCACTCCCCAGGGATATTCCCAGGCCTACCTCAGCCCCGTCTCCCATTTCCCTCCCACTTCCTTGTTGGTACCCCTAGCCCCAACAAATTCCATCCATCTATCCATCCATCCATCCATACCTTTATTCCATGCATAGCTATTTGCCAGGCACTGCACTAGAGTCCAAGGATGCCCAGCAAGTAAGACAAAGCTTCTGTCTCTGTGAACTCCCAGCCCAGGGCAGGAGACAGACTAGGAGGACTATTTGATAAGATGGGATTTGTACCCTGATCCCAGGGCCCTGACGCTGGCAGGATCAGGGAAGGCTTCTCAGAGGACATGATGCCCATGCTGGATTGTGCAGCTTAAGAACAAGGGCATGTGGAGAAGTCTGGAAGCAAGAGCTACCGTCAGCCCCACAAGGGCAGGGCCCGTTTTGTTCATTGTTGTGTCACTAGTGTCTAGAACAGTGTGACATGCAATAGATGCTCAGTAGGTGTTAGAATCAGTGTTTGGGCAGAGCTTCCTAGACCTGAAGCGGCAGCTGTGACTGTGAGCTGAAGTGGCGTGGGCGATGGGGGCAGGACCACGCCGGGCCCCACAGACCCTGTGCACTTGCTCTGAGGGCAGTGGGGAGCCATGGGGGCTGTAAGCAGCTGAGTGACACTCTGCCTCACCCTCCGTTCCCTTCCCCTGACTCTGACTCTCTGAGCCCCTGCACGGCCCAGCTGCAGCTGCCCCTTCCTTCCCTCATCCAAGTCCATATCTGTTGGTTTGTGGAAATAAGCACATATTAAGCATCTACTGCATGCCAGATGTTTTGCTGTGAGCTGGAGGTGAATTGGACAGTATTGCCCACACATTACCCACAATCCAGGACAGGGACTCTTTTTTAAAAAAAAATTTTTTTAAATTGAAGTATGGTTGATTTACAGTGTTGTGTTAGTTTCTGGTGTACAGCAAAGTGATTCAGTTATACATATATATACATTATTTTTCATATTCTTTTCCATTTTGGTTTATCACAGGATATTGAATGTAGTCCCCTGTGCTAGGGGACCTTGTTGTCTATCTATTTTATACATAGTAGTTTGTATCTACTAATCCCAAACTCCTAATTTGTCCCTCCCCCACCCCCTTTCCCCTTTGGTAATGATAAGTTTGTTTTCTGAGTCTGTTTCTGTTTTGTAAATAAATTCATTTGTGCCATATTTTAGATTCCACATATATGTGATATCGTATGGTATTTGTCTTTCTCTTTCTGACTTGCTTCACTTAGTATGATAATCCTTAGGTCCATCCATGTTGCTGAAAATGGCATTATCTCACTCTTTTTTATGGCTGAGTAATATTCCACTGCATATATATGTGTGTGTGTGTGTGTGTATATATATATATACACACACCCCACATTTTCTTTATCCATTCATCTACTGATGGACACTTAGGTTGTTTCCAGTGAACACTGGGGTGCATGTATCTTTTCTCATTAGAGTTTTGTCTGGATATATGCTCAGGAGTGGGATTGCTGGATTATATGGCAACTCTCTTCTTAGGAGGACAGGGCCTCTTAATCTGGGGTTCATGGAGGGGCTGCAGGGGGTCTGTGAGCCCCTGGAATTGTGTGTGTATTCTGAGGTGGGAGACCTACAGCTTTTAGTAGATTCTCAAGAGTGACCAGCTCCCCACACAGGTCAAGGCCCACATGTGTAGGGAAGAAAGTTGCTTTCCCGGCATTGCATCTGGATGCTGTTGAGAGACATCAGGTCCCAGGACCTCCCAATCTTAGCTTAACCCTGACTCTGCCCTGGACCCCAAACCCTCCCAACCCTGTGTCAGGAGCTGGCCATTCCTGGCAGCAGATGAGAGCCCCAAGCACTTCCTGCCTGGTGGTGCAGCTGCCTGGCCGGGGTGTGCTGCCCGCAGCCCTGGCCCCTGGAGCAGCTTTAGCTGTGTCAGCTTAGGATGGTTCTGGGAACCTGTGGCTGCCACTGTATCTGGAAAGTCACCATGGGGGAGGGGCAGGACTCAGGGTCAGGGCATGGGCAGTAGGATCTGAGGATCGGATCCACACAACCAAAGGGCACAGGGGCTCCCTGACTGCAGCAGCTGGCAAAGGGACACCTTTCAACACTAAGTCCCACCCCACCCTCCCCCAACCTCTCCCTGCCAGCCCTCAGAAATGCTTTATATTTTTTTCTTTTCATATCCCTTTTCCCCTTTTAGCATCTTCATTCATTTCATTCACTTATTCATTTCTTTCATTTATTCTTGAGCACCTAGAAGGAGAATAGGAGACTGACTAGGAGCACCAGGCTCGTACGTCACCAAGCTGGGCTGGAGGAAGCACTTGGTGGGGGGTGACGGGGAGAGGAGGCCAGGGGAGGCCAGCAGGGAGCATGGGGCCAGCCAGGGTACTCCCCACGGTGTCCCCAGGCATCCAAGCTGGGGCCCTGCAGGGAGGTGGGGGCTAAGCCCATGACTGTAACCCCCTGAGCTGAGCTACAGAGCATGGCAGGGGTGGGGTGGGGCTCATGTGGGAACCTCATCATCTAGGGCTCTGGAGCAGAACAGGAGTCAACTGGAAGAATGTACCCAATGAATCTCCAGCACCATTCAGTGGAGAGGATGCCCTGAACCCTCAATTATGCCTCAATTTCCTCATCTGTAAAATGGGGACAAGTTGGGGGCAAAGTATAGGAGGATTAATGTGAGAAATAAGGGACTTCCCTGGTGGTCCAGTGGTAAAGAATCTCCCTTGCAATGCAGGGGACGCAGGTTCGATCCCTGGTTGGGGAACTAAGATCCCATGTGCTGCGGGGCAACTAAGCCCGCGTGCCACAACTACTGAGCTCGCACACCTCAACTAGAGAGCCCGCGCGCCACAGCTACAGAGCCCACACGTCCTGGAGCCTGCGCGGCACAACTGGAGAAGAGAAAACCCACGTGCCACAACTAGAGAGAGGCCCGCGCGCTGCAATGAAAGATCCCGCATGCCTCAACGAAGATCCTGCGTGCTGCAACTAAGACCCAACACAGCCAAAAATAAATAATAAATCTTTTTTAAAATGTGAGAAATAAATGAATTAATTCATGTAGCATTGCTGGTAATAACCTTGTTTCTGGGTTGGCAGTGGGTTCCCTGTGTTCATTGTATGATTAAAAATTGAGGGCTTTACTGGTGGCACAGTGGTTAAGAATCCGCAGGGGACACGGGTTCAATCCCTTGTCCGGGACGATCCCATATGCCGTAGAGCAACTAAGCCCGTGTGCCACAACTACTGAGCCTGCACTCTAAAGCCCGCGAGCCACAACTACTGAGCCCAAGCGTCACAACTACTGAAGCCTGTGTACTCCAGGGCCCGTGTGCCGCAACTACTGAGCCCACATGCTGCAACTACTAAAGCCCGTGCACCTAGAGCCCGTGCTCCGCAACAAGAGAAGCCACTGCAATGAGAAGCCCGCGCACTGCAATGAAGAGTAGCCCCCACTCGCCACAACTACAGAAAGCCTGCATGCAGCAATGAAGACCCCAACACGGCCAAAAATAAAAAATAAATTAAAAAGGGATATCCCTTTAAAAAAATTTTTTTGAAAGGGCCATGCATGGACTCTTGGTGAGTGTGGGTCATAGACCCAGGATTATGGTTAATCCAATTAACATTGGTCCTAAAAAAAGCCTCTAAAGTGCTTGACACATGCTGAGTGCTCCCTAACCCTGGCCACAATGTAGATGACAGAGACAGAGGTCCCCACAGGGAGAACCTTCCAGTGTCGACAGGGCCTGGCTGTATGCCAGGCACTTGCACTTCCTCTCATTTGCTCCTTACAGCATCCCTTTGAAGAAGGAATTCTTGTTCCTCTTTCACTGAGAAGAGAAACTGAGGCTGAGAGGGGAAGTGACTTGCCCAAGGTCACACTGTGGGACTGCAGCAGAGCTGGGATTTGAACTCCATTTCCAGACTCAGTGCTCTTCCCCAGCAGCCCAGATGCTTCGGGCTTCTCCAGCTCAATAGAAACAGTGCCCTAAGGGTCTCTGGACCACTTCCGCCACCACCCCAGGGCCCTGAGGGGATGGCCTACCCAGCAGCCCACTAGTTTGAGCCCCCTCAGCTCTGTTTTCTCATCTTTCTCCTTAGAGCCCATCTGGCCTGAGCCAGGCCCTGGGGTCTGCCCATCCTGGCCCCATGACTGCACAGGCCACCGTGCCCGTGGCTGCCCCTTCTTCCCTCCAGGCCACTCATCCTTCGGGAGAGCAGGTGTGTGTCAGGAGGGAGAGGGTTGAGGGGTAGAAAGGGGCTTCTACTGGAAGAATATGCTGTCAAGGTCAGGCCGTTGGTGGACCTGGACATCCAGAGGCAGATGGAGAACACAGAGGGTGGTAAGGGAGCCAGAGGACCATGACACTGGGCAGGGGGCACTGAGGGCAGACCCCCCAGCCCACAGCACCATCCACATGCACCCTGCAGTCCTCCAACCAGGGCCTGAGTCCCGACCCTCAGCCTCAAACACGACCTGGTGGGCCCCTTGTCTACAAAAGGCAGAGTCAAATGGCTGTGAGTGCTGCACTCCCAGGCTCAGCCCAACCCCCAGACTGTCCAACAATGGCCAGACTGTCCTGCCCAGGGCCCCAGCAGTGCCCCAGGCTGGGGGCAGCAAGCATGTAGAGAGAGATCCTGGCTATCTCTAACTCCTGCTTGGCTCTGCTGCCATTGTGCTGTGTGACCTTGGGCACTTCATTGCCCTCTCTGATCCTCAGTATAAAGGGATCTTGGAGGACTGGTTGATCTCTATCCTCCTGGCTCAGCCCTTCTGTGTCTGTGATTCTAACCCCATGGAGGAAGAGAGTTAGAATCCTTCAGGTCTTGATTCAAATATCACCTTCTCAGGCAGGCTTTCCCTGACCCCTCACCACCACCCCCCACACACACACGCTTAAAATTGCCCGACACTTCCTATCCTACACCCCTGCTTCATTTTTGCCCCATTGTACAGTCATCACCTTCGGACACCCTCTTAGCTTACTTATTTGTGTTTATTTGTTGTCTCTCCCCATGGGGGAGTGAGACTGGGGGAGTGAGATTGGTCTGTCCCTTCACTGCTGCGCCCCAGCGCCTGGCGGGCAGCAGGTGCTCAGCAAATAAACGTTTGCTAAGGGTGTGACTGGGGGGTCGGCCATGTAACAGGCCTGGGCGGCCAAGGAGGGGGACTGGAGAGTGGGTGCTGCAGTCTGGGCGTGAGGTGCAGTGTCAGGGCAGGGTGAGAGGGGGCGCCTGGGCAGGGTGTCCCTCTGCCTGGGAGGCGCCCACCGGGCAGTGACCGGGCAGCCTGAGCCCGTGTGAGAGAGGGGCCCCTTCCCAGCTTGTGGCCCCCCTCATCATCTCCTGGGGCGGGCGAGCGGGCGGAAGGCAGCCTCCTGGTCGGGACACGAAGGCCCGCCTGCCCCCGACTCGGAAAGCACGCAGCCCTGATAAGGTGGGTAAATTTCAAAGGGGCTAATGGGGCAGGGCCGCTGATAGCAGGACCGGGGCGCTGCCAGCGGCCTCCCCTCACTTCCCACCACCCCTCGGCCCAGCCCCCCTGCCGGCCTGCGAGCAAAACAGGTTCAATTGTGCTCTTATCTGGGCCTGCGGTTTTGTCAGGCCTGCCAGCCCCGCACTAATGGGGAAAAGGCAGCAGCCAGCTCGCGGGCGTGGGTAGTGACGCGGCCCCTCTACCTCCACCCCCCACGAGGGGCCGGGCCAGGGGGTGTACCTGGCACCCGGGAGCGGGGTCAGGAGGGGCGACTGACGCACCGAGGTGGGGGGGCTGCCACGGCCGAGGGCCAGGCTTGGCTTCGGCTCCTGGCTCCACGGCTCGCCAGGTGAGCTGCCTCCCTCTCCCTGCCTCAGTTTCCTCACTGATGTTTGAATAGGGACACTGATGAGAGGGGTGCTGCCTCCAAAGGCTGTCAGGACACTGACATGAGTTACGCTCTATAGAGCAACTGACGTGGCCCCGGGCTCATAGTGAGCCCCGGATAAGGGAGGTGCTTGGCAGGAGGACCCGGGAAATTGAGGGGCCAAGGCTTCCAGGCCCTGCCATCTGGCTCCACGCTGCCTCCCTGGCCTTTTCGCTCTCCACTCCCCGCTCTCTGCGCAAGCCACACCAGCTTCCTGACGTTCCTCAAACACACCAGGCATGAGCCCACCTCAGGGCCTTTGCTCAAGCTTTGCCCCTACCTGGAATGCTTACAGGTAACTCAGGGCTTCCTGTTTTTGCTCAAATCCCACCTTCTCAAGGAGGTCTGCCCTGACCACCATATTTCATGCTGCTCCCCATGCCCCACCCAGCACCCCTGACACCCTGTTTTTCATGGCACTCATCAGAGTCTAGGGTACTATATAATTTACTCATTTATTACTTTTCCTGTTGACTGTCTTTCTCCTCTAGAATGTAAACCAACCAAAGTTCAGTGCTATGTCCCAGGGAACCATGCCTGGCCCACAATAGGCCTTCAGCACATATGTGTGGAGTGAATGGATTCAGAAGGCAGAGATCAGGTCAGGGTTGAGGTTGTATCTTGGGACAGCACCCTGCTGTACCATCGCAGGGGCCTAAGGGGGAGGAAAGGATGTTCCGTGTGTGTGTGTGTGTGTGTGTGTGTGTGCGTGTGTTTGTGCATGTATGTGTGTGTCTTCTTTGACCCCCAGATAGGCCTGCAGTGTTCTGCAGGCTTGGAGCCCATCTCTGGCAGGAGCTCTGCATGACTCAGTTCACAGGGAAGTCTGGGGACCCTGAGAGCTGTGCTGGGGCCCTGGGGTGGAGTGAGGCCTCCTTAGATGGCATCCCAGGTGTGAATCAGTGATGGGGTGGGTGGATGAGGCTATAGGCAAGAGTGTGTGTCAGGGTTGGAAGGGTGGGTACAACCAGGCCTTGGACACAGGAAAGACTGGCCCATCTACTCAGCCACGGTTGGGGGGAGTGTCTGAGGAGGAGGAGGAGATGGCATTGGTGAGGAAGCCCAGGGCCTGGGGAGCCAGGTCCCGAGCTGGGAAAGCCTTTGGCATCTCCTACCTTTTGGTTTTTCCCAGAGTGGAGAGGGTCATGCACACAGTAAGGTGCTCCTAAAACCAGTAACCCACAGATGTAGCTTTGGGAGAGATGCTGGAGGTCATCTGTGCCCTCTGAGGCCACCAGGCCATGAACACCTACAGGACAGATTGTGCCCGGCCACCCTGCCCCTAGTGCCTGTCCAGGGCCTGGCACAGAGTAGGTGCTCAGTAAATGCTTGCTGGCCTGCACAGAGCACCATGTCATGGCCCAGGGGGCCCTGCGTGCTCCAGGTGATGGAAATGCATGGGTATGTGGGCCTGAGGACACAGCCCCCCCGCCCGTTGGCTATTCCTGGTCTCCTCGTCCACCATCCAGCTGCAGCACAGTGTCCTGGAAAGAAGACTCCAACAGACCCAGCCCGAATCCTGCCTCTGCCACTTTCCAGCCTTGACTTTGGAGCCTCTGTTCCTCATCTGCCGTGAGAAAGGTCAGTGAAGCCGCCAGTTGCTGGACTTGCTAGGATGAGATGAGATAGTGCATGCCCCCCTCCAGAGCATGGTTGGGGTCTGGACTCAGATCCCCGCCCTACTGTGTGTCCTTCAGGTCTGTCCCCTAACCCCTCTGGTCTCAGGGGCTTCCTCTGGACTGCAAGGGCTGGGTGGTCTCTGGGTCCCACAAACCAGGCTTTCTGCCCACACTGCCCCCACGGCCCCATCTGGGTGACCAGCCCCAGACTCTTCAGCAAGGGAGCCCTTTCCCAGGCTGTTCCCTTCTCATAGCTGGAGCCTGGGGCAGGGCAGGGCCTGGTGTCCACCAGGCAGGGGGAGGGCAAGAACCAACTGGAAGCCCTGTCTCTCTGTGGCTGACGCAGGTCCCAGCCTTGTCCTTGCCATCACTCTCAGGCTACAGCTCCTAGGAGGGTGGGGATCCAAGGAGATGGAGGCAGCAATCTCACTGACCAACGGACCAACAGACAGAGACAGACTGCCCTTTCCAAAGTACATCCGCTTCCTTTGTTATTTGTCATTCACCCATCACAAGGCCCCACCAGGATCCCCCAAGGCAGGATCAGCAGGGCAAGTATTATTTCCATTTCACGGGGGAGGTGAGGGAGGCCCAGAGGGGGCTAGTAAATGGCAGCGCCAAACCAAGCCCTGGGGCCTGTCTCCCATCCAGCGCTCTTCACTCTCTGATGGACTAGTGCAAGAGAGGATGCACGCAGGGGGGGAAGCTCTGGAGCTGGTTGCTCCAGAAATCATAATCTGTGTTGGGTCTGAGGCTGCGGGCTGCTCGAGGTTCCCTGCCCTCGAGGAGTAGAATCTTGGGAAGAAAAGAAACACTGGGAAACAATTAGAGCACAAAGAATTGGGACATGTGAGGTCTGCAAGCACTAGAGAAAGCTTTCTGGGAAAAGCTTTCTGGAGGAGAAAGCTCTTGAGATGGGGCTCGAAGGATGAGGATGCTTTCAATCGAAGTAGAAGAAACTCAGCTCCACTTGAACAACAGAAAAAGAGCATTACTGGTTCATCCAGGTGTTCATGGAGTGATGGCTCTGCCAGGCTCCTTCTCTGGCTGTCTCAGCTCACACCCCCTGGAGGTGACAGCTCCCAATACTCACTCTCAAGGCTTAGAAACCCCAGTGACCAGAGGGAATGTTATCTCAGTAGGTCAGAGCAAAGTTCCAGGATGGAGTGGGTGGTGTGTTGGACCCCAGGTCTGCAGCAGGTGATGTAGAGAAGGTATTGCCCATAACAGATGGGTGGGGTCTGGATGGGGGAGAACAGGAGGGGGCACATTTCACCCCCTGAGGGTTTGGCCAGAGGAGAATTGAAGAGGAGGACCAGCCTTGAGGAGCTGTGGGCAGGAGGCAGGGGGTCTAGTAGACCAAATAGCCTGTGCGAGAGACCTGGGACTTGACCCCAAGGGGACAAGGCGGGTAGTAAGAGAGTCCTATCAGGCGCAAGGTGATTGAGGAAACTTCAGATTTGAGCTTATATCTGCTTCCCAGCTATGACCTTGGGCAAGGCATTTTAAACATTTGGGCCTCAGTTTCTTCACCTGAAAAATGGGCACAGTAATAGTTACCTGGAAGGGCTGCTGTGGGGAGTAAGATGACGTGGCTTGTAGTTGGTGGTCAGCAAGCCCTGGAACTTGCTCGTTCACAGAGCACTTTCACAACATTATCTCACCCCTCACCACAGCTCTGAGGGTTCCCAGGGCATGGGCAGAGGGGAGTCCAGCAGGTTCCAGCCAAAGTCACAAAGCTGGAAGGTGATAGAACTAAGATGTGTTTTCGGGTCAAATCCTGAGCTGGTGTCACAACACCATGCTGGATGGATCAAGGTGCTGAGGGGTGTGTGTCACCCAGAGTCCCCTAATTGGCCCTCCCTTCCCCTGGAGCCCACCGGAGTTGCCCCAGGTGGGCACCAAAACTGCCTTGAGCCCACCACTGACATCCACCCCAAGCAGCCTCTTAGCACCTTAGCCCATGTGAGCCCCAGCTGAGCAGATGGAGAGTCCTCTCCTTGCTACCCCTTGGATCTTTCCAGCTTCCAGAGGCACGCTTTGTTTCCTTACTCCACGCCTGGGCTGGTAGAATCACAGTCCATGCTTAGCACAGCTTAGTCTGGTCCATCCATTCAGGCCTACCCATTCCTGAGGACACCTATGAAGTGCTCCTTTGGTCCCAGAGCAAAGCTGTACCAGCATTCAAGGGGCAGCCTTCCCAAAATCAGGGTTTTCTGTAGTATAATCAGTCCCCTTACAAATGCCACCCAGCAGTGAAATATCCTCTCTGGCTGCAAGAGTATTCTATCTTCATCTATGTACCCATCTTCTGGTCTATCTCAAATAGAATCAGACTGGGCTTTGAATAATAAAGACCCCACTTAACAAAAGCCAAAGGTCTATTTTTCTCATAAAAGTCCTGAGGCAGGCAGTCCAAAGCCAGTTTGAAGGTTTTATGCAGTCCTCAGAGACCTAAGCTCCTTCCAGCTCACTGCTCCTCCATCTTGTCTTCATGGTCCAAAATGGCAGCCAAGATTCCAGCCATCACAGCTGCATTTCAGGCAGTAAGACAGAGGAAGGATAAAGAAGAAGGAGGTGAATGGTACATGCTAGTTTACTTTTTTTTTTTTTCTTGGTACTTTACTTTTAAGAAAGATTCCTAGGGCTTCCCTGGTGGCGCAGTGGTTGAGAGTCCGCCTGCCGATGCAGGGGACACGGGTTCGTGCCCCGGTCCGGAAAGATCCCACATGCCGCGGAGCGGCTGGGCCCGTGAGCCATGGCTGCTGAGCCTGTGCGTCCGGAGCCTGTGCTCCGCAATGGGAGAGGCCACAACAGTGAGAGACCCGCGTACAGCAAAAAAAAGAGAAAGATTCCTAGAAAATGACACATGACACTTCTACTTAGTCACACAACTAGCTGCAAGGGAGTCTGGGATAGTTTTAATTCCAGGTAGCCAAGTTCCCAGGTGAAAAGTAGGTCTTGTTTACAGAGGAAAATGGGCATTGGGGGTAAATATCTCTGATACCCCATCCCTTCAATAAGCATTTATTGGATACTTCTTGTACTTACCCATGTTATAGTACTAATATGATTAATACCTTAGTATCTCATGAGCTATGAACAGTGCCTGGCATATAATAATTGCTCAGCGGCCATTAGTATTACTGCATCAGAGTGCTGATATAAGCACAAGCTCCTGTGGGAGTGGAGAGGAGGTCCCACCTGGGAATGTAGGAGGTCTTTCTTTTTGCTTGATCCTGGAGGGCTGGGATGGTCAACTGTAGCCACTTTAGGACCTTGTGTTACCTCCCTGACCTCTATCCCATCCCACCTCAACCTTCTCTGGGGAACGACTCTGATAACACCTAAGCATAGGCTCTCCAGGGTGAAAAGTGCAACCATATGTTGGAGAAATTTGGCATCGGTTAAGGTGAGGGGGCTAGTTCTGAAGACCCTGGAATCTTCCTGAAGCCCTAGAATACTCATACTGTAGGCAGTCACACAATTACTTCTGAAATTGGAAAATAACACTAAAACGCCTCCATCTGACAGCATGGGGGTTGCAGATGCTCTGCGCCCTTCTAAGGTGACCCAGAGGAAGGAAATGCCAGACTCTGCCCTCCGGGGACAACCCTCAACTCAGGGCAGGATGAGGAAGAAGCTGAGAGCTCAGCTTCACGGCCTTCCTTGGACTTGTGGAGGTGGAGGAGCCTGGACAGTGGGTGCCTGGGCTTGGGTACCTCCTTCCCTCCCTCTACAGGGACTGTGGAGAGCAAGCTGCTGCTGGCTGACCGCCACTCCAGGCCTGGGAAAGCGAGCTACCAGTCCTTCCTGAGCAGCAGTGTATGACAGGCCTGTGCCAGGCCTGTGGGGCACAGAGAGCATGGGGTGGGTGAGCCCATGAGCCTCAGGTCCCTTTCCCCAGGGTTCTCTGAAAGCTCCCTCCATCCCTGACCTGGGGAGCCAGATAATACCTCCTCCAGGAAGCCCTCACTGATTTCCCTTGCCAGGTGCCCACCCTCATTGTTCTCCCACAGCCCTCCTCTGGGCTTTTTCCAATGCTGCTTGCTCAACTGTCCCCCACCCTTGGCTGATCCCTCTCAATATATCCCCAGTGCCTCGCACATGAGATGAGCTCTGAAGCTGTGCATCAACTAATGAACAAGTGAGTGAATGAACGAATGAGTGAGTGAGTGAGTTCCCTGGCTGCCAGGGTGTGGGTCCCCCAGCAAGGAGGCAGAGGCCTGCAAGGGTTAACCAGGAGCCCGCCTGTAGTCTGAGGTAAGCAGGGAGCGTATTTGTTCAGGTAAATAAGGAAGGATTACTTATAATGGGAAATCAGGCCCCAGCCAACTCTTCATCTCATGCTGCCTGACTTCCTCCCAGCACATTCCTGCACTCTGGCCGTGTCCACACTGCCCCACAGACCCAGTCCCCTGAGCCCACCGTGGCCTCCCTCGTAAGCCCCTCTGGCTTGGGGGTCTTGCTGTGGTGTCAGCAGGTGGCCCTGGACTGGGGGCAGGAGGCTCCCTACAAGGGCACGCAGCCCTGAGATCTCAGAGGGCCACACCTCGAGGGTGGCCAGGCCCCCAGCGGCCCACCCGATTGCCACCTCTGACCCCAGCCCTGCTGGCCCCTGGTACCACTGGCCCCCCAGATGCCTGGCTGAGACCCAGCAGTGACCCAAGCTGCCCACACCTCCTCCTGGCCCCTGAGGTTGGCACTGCAGCGGACGACTCCTTGGGCACCAGGCAGCTAACGGGTAAGTCCGGTGGGGGGCAGTGCCCTGCCATGGCGGCCTTCCCCTGCCAGCAGTGGGGAGGTGGGTGGTTGAGGGTGCTTTCAAAGCCAGAACTGGTCTCCTGGACATCAGTGACCCTGATCTGGGTCCTTCACCTTCAGAAGCCCCTGATCCCTCTGCATCCTGCCCGGTCTGCCTCCCTGGGCTGACCCCAGAGCCTGGGTGAGCCCCCCTGGCCTGGAGAGGCCTGGGGTACCCCATGTCTGTGATGACCCCATCTGGGCTCCACATTGAGCCCAGCCTTGTCCAGCCTGAGGGGAGGCAGTTTTGTAGGTGCGGAGCCGCAGCCCTGAGACCGGGCCAGTTCTGCTTGGCTAACGAAACACAAGCAGCCTTTCTGCTGCTGCCAGCCACAGCTGCCCTGCCAAGGGAAGGGTCTCTCTGGGGCCTCGTCACGAGTTGGCAGGGGTTTGCTGGAGCCTAGAGGCTCAGGGCCAGGGCCAGGCTCCAGGTTGCAGCAGGGGGTACAGTCCCAGAGCCCAGGGGCTGGGTGGGGCAGTGGTGGGCACAGGAGCCGGGGGATCTGGGAAGCTGGGGAGTAACCACCTGGGTGCTTGGGTCCCCAGGGAAGCATGGGGCCTGTGGACCGGAGTCTGGGCACGTGAGGAAAGCAATGGGTTGGCGGGGGGACAGGGGTGCTCATTTCTAGATTTGCCAGATGCCTCCTGTGGGGAGAGAGGGAAGTGGGTGGTGAGGATGACAGGGTAGAAAGCTGAAGGGTCTGGATGGCTGGGGGCTCCCCCTAAGCTGGACAAGGTGTGTGCATGCGTGCATGCTTGTGCATGTTGGGGAGGGGGAAGCACCCTGAGCTATTCCCGGGCCTCTCACCTCGCTGCCCTCTGGGCCCAGCCAGCAGCCCGCACCCAGGCCACAGGCGTCGAGTGGCCTGTCCCCTGTATGATGGTCATGGCCTTTCTGTTCCTTCTTGCTTAGGCCTGGGACTTGGCCTCATTTCCTACCCCCACCTCCCCAGTAAACAGCTTCACAGCAACCCCCAATAAAGCAACATCTCCCCACACCAGCTGCTCGGCTGAGCAACAAAGCAAACAGGCATCCGAGCTGCGCCAGTCCCAAGGGGGCAGGCAGGGATGGACAGGAGACCCCCCACCGACGGGTGCCCAGGCCGCGGCTCAGCCTGGCTGGCCAGTCCCACTCGACCCCTGCCCACCTGGGGGAGGGGTTGGAGCCAGGAACTCCCAGCTTGGAGCCTCCCCACCCCCAACTCAGGGAACTTCAGGGAGAGGGAGCATCCTCAGAGCCCCCAGGGAGGTTGGGGTGGTCTCTCGCGGGGTGGGGGACCACCCTCCCCTTTGAGAGCCTGACAGGCGCTATGAGGGTCCCAGAGCTGAAAACTCAGTCCCTGCCAGACTTGGTTATTGTATTACTGATTATAAAACACGTTGGCAGATGCGATGTCATTTGGTTGTCACAAGGACCCTCTGAATTATAGAACTTCTCTTGTCAACCGAGCCTGAGAGAATAGGGTGGCACTCAGTAGATGCTCAGTCAATGCAGAATGTGTGATGCTGGCAGTAAGTAGAAGAACCAGGAGAACCCACTGTCTGCCACTGAGGTCACTGCAGTTAAAACATTAATAACCCTGAAACAACTAGAGCACAACTTTGTGCTAAACGACTTGCTGCAGCTTGAGTATAACCTGGGGACAAGGCCCTCTGGTGGAGGGCAAGAAGGGGTGGGTTAGGACCCACAGTGTGTGACCCTAGGCAAGTCACTTTTCCTCCCTGCACTTGCAGCTCCTTGTCTGTGAAATGAGAGGGTTGGACAAGGTGGCCTCCTTTGTTAACGGAGGCTTCATGGAAGAGGCAACCTGGAGTGGGGTTTTGAAGGCTGTGTAGGAGCTGGTGGAGGCAGGCTGGCTGTCTGGATTTGCCAGCTTTACAAGACTTGTGTGCTTTCCCAGCCTTGTCTCCTAGGCTGAGGTCAGGGGAGGTAGGGGACTCTGGCTCTGGCTCCTCCTAGAGGCCAGGGAGGAGTGAGTGAGGCCAGCAGCTGCCCTGGTCTGGGCTAGAGAGCAGGCTGACCTCGGAGCAAGGTCCAGGCCTCTCCCACCACCGTTTTCAGCTCTCCCCCAGACTCCACCCTTTGGCCCTGCCCCTCCCTCCACCATCACCACCTGCCTCTTCCTTTATTCCGCTCACTCTTCACCTTATTACCTTTCCCTCCCCTCTTCTCCAGCCCCATCCCCTCACCTGCTCCCAGGTGCCACCTTCATGCCTGCTCAGCCCATCATAATTCACAAGGAATTTCCATTTGCCCTCCCCCTCAATCACCACAACCCCTTTAAGACATGCTCTTGACAGACAATTCAATAGATGGGACAACTGAGTCTCTTGCCCCAGTGCCAGACCTAGAGAGCAGGGAGTCAGGGCTCCAAACAGTGCGGGACCCTCCCCCTGCCCCCACCCACACCACATTTCATGCCCCACCCTATGCCCCCAGCCAGGTGAGTGACCTGTCGGGTGGAACAACTCTTCCCAAAGCAAACTTTGCACAAGCCGAGTTGCCCTGGGCTCTTCCTGACATTTAATGCCAATCTCCTTCCCCTGCCTCGTTTGCATGTTCCCAGCCCAGGGGGTGCCCCCTGCCAGATTCTCCTCTCCCGCTTCTCAGGGGCCTCCGGACTAGGGGAAGGTGAGCCTCCTCTTCCCTCTGGATCACTCCTTCCAGGCCAGGGACTCTGGTGGGGGCCTAATGGACCAGAGCCCACTCCGGGCTGTAGAAAGGAGTACTGAGGTTTCTCTGGGCACCACCAGAATCGAAGGGGCCCTTCCTTTTCCCTCCAGCTCTGGGGTTGAGGAGAGTGGTCTGGGAGTGACAGTCTGGGTTAAGGTCCCAGCACCTGGGACTGGTGACAAGGGTGGGGCCCAGGTCTCTGCTCTTGGGGCAGCGAGTTGGTCTGAGGGTTGCTGAGATCCAGCTCTTCCTGCCTCTGACTTCCATTCCAAGTCAGGCTGATGGGCAAGACGGAGGTCATGGGGTCATAGACTCCAGACAGTGTCTGGGCCAGAAAAGCTCTGGGAGATGACTTACCCAATGGGAGAACAGAGGAGGAGACTGAGGCCCAGAGGGGACCAGGGGCTGCCCAGGGCCTTACATATGGTGGGAACAGGGCAGAATATGAATCCACATCTCCAGATGCTGAGGCCTCGAGTTCTTTCCAGACCACACACCCTTTGGAGCAAACTCAAATACAGGGGTGAGCTTGGGGCTGAGGTGGGTCCCTGTACCTCCAGGCTTCAGGCATCGGTGCCACCCAGACCCCCCCCAGTGTGACTTTTGTGGGGCTGGGGTTTTCTAGGGCTGGGCCCGCAGGTAGCCTGAGCGAGGCGACAGGGGTGGTCAGCAGGGGTGATCCTAGAGGTCGGAAAATGCCAAGTCATCAGCACCATCTGGAAAGAGGGCACCTTGAGTTCCAATCCCTGCCTGGTCACCATGGACACGTGCCCTGAGGCAGCCACCGCCCCCTGCCTGTCAGGTGGGAATAATCCTGGCTGCGCCACTGCCCCAGAAGACAGTGGGAGAGCCAAAGCAGTTTATTTAGTTGGACTTCACTTTGTCCCTGGAAGAGTTGGAGGCGATGTCAGTGGTGGGGTGTGTGTGGGGGGATTGGGGGTGTTGGATGCCCATGGTACCCACACCACGGGAGCAAATGGGAGACAGTGCTGGTACACACATGCCTTCAGGCTCCTGGCTGCCCCTGGGAACTGTGGGCAAAGCAGACCTGACCATAATTCCTTGATGTTCCCTGACTCGTTTGTTTCCTGTCCCCCATCCTCCTGCTACCTGGCCCTGTTCCCTAACTCCCTACTCCCAAGTCTCCCTGGGCCCGTGGGCTGGCTCCCCAAGTTAAATCTTCCCAAGTAGAACCTTTGCTCCTGCTAATTGGATCCAGCTAGTTTCTTTTCTTTTTTATTCCTTTTTTGCCCGTGCCGCGCAGCATATGGGATCTTAGTTCCCTGACCAGGTATCAAACCCGCGCCCTCAGCAATGAAAGCGTGGAGTCCTAACCACTGGACCGCCAGGGAATTCCCTGGATCCAGCTAGTATGAAGAGCAGTTTCAAAGGACGAGGGAGCTGGGTTTTCATGGGAGGGCAGGAGTTGTCCAAGGAGCAGTGAGGGGGCTGGAGGGGGAGTAGCAGCGTGAGAAGGGAATGTCTAGGGGAGCAGGAAGGCTGAGGCCAGAGGCAGGGAGGGTTCAAGGAAGCTAGACAGGTGCAGGCAGGCCCAGGGCACTGGATTGGGCAGGCCCGGCTTCTCTCCAAGGTGCTGACCAGCTGACTGGGGGTTGGGGGGACAGGCCCCTGTGGCCCCTGCCCACTCTGCATGGCTCCTGGCCAGGTCCTGATCGCACCCCCAAAGCCCCCTGATTCCAACCCATGAATGCAGGCCCAGAGGTTTGGAGGGAGGGAGGGAAGGGCTGACAACAGTGGGGAAACTGGAGGAGGTCTGTCCCCAGTTGGTGGAGTAGGCGGCTCTGGGCAGAGTGGCAGGCTCTGTCTCACCCTGGCCCCAGCCTCTCGCCCTCAGCGCTCTTCTCACGGGCCCTGCAGCTGGGGTGCTGGGCTCTGGGCAGACTAAGCTTGTGTCTCAGGATTGAGGTGGGGGCTCAGGCATATTTACCCTACCCACCACCCCCTTGGGGGTAAGATCTGAGCCTAGATTGAGCAGGACGTGAGAGACAGGCTCCAGCCCCATGACAGTCCAGGGCCTTAGTAAAGACTCTGGTAACTCCATTTCCCTGGGGCTGTGGTTTCAGGAGATATCTGAGCATCTTTTGCATGTCAGGATGGGAGTGAGAACCTGGAGGCCGGGGAGTTGCCTCCCAAGGGGCAGGAAACAGCTGCTGTAAGTCTCTAACTTTGGGTCCCTCTGCCTTCTCTCCTTACTCTGCCTTCCTGGGAGAATGTGAGGCACTGAAAAGAAGTGGCCCAGGTGGCTAATCCCTCTGGCTGCTACCCTGCGAATCCGCCTCGTTTCTGGGCCTTGGCCTCCGCCAGCTGTTATCAAATTTCTTTGTCTGGAGTCAGAGCCAGTGCCTCTGAGGCAGGAGGGAGGCAGGACATGCTGAGCCTTAATCTAGACACGTGGCTTAATCCAGAAAAGACCAGCTCGAGGTTTGGAAGCTGGAGCTATCGCTCAGGAGACGGGCAGCCCCTCGGGGCCAGAGGCTGTCAGGAGGGACCTGGACCTGGCAAAGCCTGGGCTTGTCCCAGGACCCTAGGCCTATGGTGCAGTGGTCCTGGCTCTGCTGTGTGACTGTGGACACATCCCTGCCACTCTCTGAGCCTTATTTTCCCAGGGCACATGTGTCCCCATGGGTAGACAATCACCCATGAATGTAATCACAGCTGAATTGCATGGCACAGATGGGGAGAGCTGGAGAGTCAGAGGAGAAAGCTGCTGGGGACGGCTCCCTGGGGGAGGAGGGTTTTGGGCTAAACTGTGATGAGAAGGAAGGGGCATCTTGGGCAGGGGGACGACAAAACAAGAGAAAATAGCCATGTCATGCCCACAGCACAGGGACCAAGGGAGAAGCACCGTTCTCATCAGAGCCTGGATATGTGGTCACCATGTTGATCTCTGGTTCTGGTCCAGACCCTGCCCTTAACCACTGAATACATCTGTTTCCCGCTCTGGCCTTCATTGTTCCCATCTATAGGGATCACGTAGTCCACAGTCCCTTCCAGCTCTGATTATCTGGCTCAGAGGTAGGCGCCAGCCACTGGGCCAGGCAGGGCAGGCAGTGGGGAACCATGGGAGGTTCCAGAGCCCAGGGGTGCCTGATGAAAGGGTTTTGGAGGGAAATGAACTTGACAGTGCAGTGGAGTGAGCAGCTAGGAGGCGGGCATGAACTTTGGAGGACCAAGCTGCCTGATCAGGAGGTGGGCAGGACCCTGGGAAGATGGGACCGTCTGGAGCCTCAGAGGGAACGTGGTACAATGAGCAGAGCCCGCACATGGCCGGCTGTGGACCTCGGGCAATAGCTGCACAACCTCTCTGAGCCTCACAGTCCACGTCTATAAAACAGGGCTCTCGAGTCCCCTGTGGGTAGTAAAAGGGTAACATGTACCAACGCTCTGGGCCCAGAAGTTGCTCCCCGTGTGTTCTCTTCCCTCCCAAGTCCAGTCCTAGAGCCTGGAGGAGGTGCCAGGGATGCAGGCTGGGCACACCAGCCCCTGGCTCCCTGATCAGTAAACCCAGGTCCCCCACGCTTGGCTGCTGGGGTCCGAGCCTTCTGCACCACCTCCCCCCCTGCGGACAATCGGCTCTTGCCTCCTGCCGCATGGTTAATCATTAACTTTTTTTTCACTAGGTAGGTGTTGGAGCTGGGACCAAGCCTTGGTTGAGAGCAGGTTCCTTGGCGTTTAGGAGCAAGGTGACGGGGAGCTGGAATGTGGGGTGTGGAGGAGGAGGTGGGAGTTCTCTGCTGGTGAAGGAGCCCCGGGCCAGGAGCCGGAAGTCATTTAGTTCTCTGCACCATAACTTCCCCACCACAGCGTAGGAATGAGCCTAAGGCCTGAACTGCCGCTCTCCCGGGAGGGAACGGAGGCGAGGGCTTCAAAGCTCACTTGACAAATGTGTCAGGGATGTGTCATCACGTCCCCACCTGGCAAATGCTGCCACCTGTCCTGCCCTTTCATCCTCACTGACCCCTCACACCACTGTGCCCCGAAACACAGCAGCTGCCTCCCATCCTACCTGTGGCCGAGGCCAAGCAAACAGGAGGGCCACGAGGGAAGCAAGTTCCCCTGCTTCTTAGGAAAGGTTCCGTCTCCCTGGCACCCGGCCCAAGGTGTTGGCAGGGACTGTCCTAACGTGGCAGGCCGGGGAGCTCTGGGGACGTGGATGGGGCGGGAAGCAGGAAGGGGGTGATGAGGGAAGGGTGGGGTTGAGAGGGGCTCTCCGGGGGGGGGGCCACCCAGGGGGTAGGGTGTGGACACAGGCTGGGGCGGGGACCCAGGGATAGAGCGGGCTGTTGGCTCTGCTTGGGTAAATAATGTGGACCCACAGCACACACGTGTGTTTGCACAGAAGGGCTTGAAATGATTCCAGGCCTGCCCTCTGTCCCCCGCAAGCCCGGCTCCCTGATCCCTGCCCACCCCACCCCACCCTGACCTCTCCTTCCTTGTCACTTAAAGGAGCCCTTGAAAGGGAGATGCAAAATGAAAGTGAACAAACACTCTTCTCTCTTTCTTGCGTTCTCTCCGCCACGGAAAAGCAGGGCCGCCGTGTACAGTTGGGAAGGTTGGGCACTGCACAAGATGGGGGACAAGGGTGAGCTGAAGTTCCACTTGGGCTCCATTCACCAAGCCACGCCACCCAGAGAGAAAAGGGCATCATTTTCTGAGTTGTACGCAGTTGCACTAGCTGCAGCCCTAGAGAAGCTAGAGCCTTCCAAACGGGGTTCTCTCTCTGCCTCACTTGCACGTTGAGGCTGAGCAAGTCAGTCTCATGAGGTGACTGGAGAAGGGCCAGGGAGCCCCTGCTCCATGGTCCTGGTGCAGCGCAGCAAATCCCACCGTTAGAGAGTCTACCACTCCTTCCAGTAAAGCCTACCCCTCTTACTGGCCAGATGCCTTCAAAGCAGCAATTTGCAAACTTGAACACTCATCAGAATCACCCAACGGACCTGTAGAAACGCATTGCTAGGAATTCCCTGGCGTTACAGTGGTTAGGACTCTGCTCCCATGGCAGGGGGCCCAGGTTCAATGATCAGGGAACGAAGTTCCCACAAGCAGTGCGGCGCGGCCAAAAAAAAGAGAAAGCAATGCATTGCTGGAAAAAAAAAAAAGAAACGCATTGCTCGGCCTCCCCCGCCCTACTTTCCCCACCCCCACCCCCCCACCCCCGAGCTTCTGATTCAGTTGCTCTGATGAGGGCCTAAGAATTCAAGTTCCTCAAAAGTTCCTAGGTGGTGCTGATGCGGCTGGTCCCGGCACCACATTTTGAGAACACTGTTTAAAATGTAAATACCCCCAAGAAAGGACACACATTAACTTGCCCTTAGCAGGTTTACCTGCTCCTTTCCTCCTTTCGGAATGATCCCCTGTGTTATGGGGAACATACGTTGTTGGTAATCTTCCACCTCTGTCCTGATTTATTCTTGAGTTTTGAGTCCACAAATCATGGAAATATCCCAGGGACCCCAGTTCTTTGGTGTATGTACATCTCGCAAGTTCCCTGCCTCACCCAAACCACGGACTCCAATATGGGGCTCAGAGAAAAGGGTCCAGGGGAAACAGAGCCTGGGGACCCGGGGGGAGGGACACTGTAGTTCCTCGCGTTGAGGCCAAATGGTGCCCCTCGGGAGGCATTGGGGCGGCAGGTAGGAGAGGAGTGGGGTCTGACTTGCTGAGGGACTCATTTGTCCCCCAGGGCCTGGACCTTCTGACCAGCCCCTGCAGCTGTGGGGAAAGTGGGCCTGTAGGTCTGCACCTGGCACCTCCCACCTTGGGAGCTGTGAGTTCTTCTGGGCGTGAGGGGAGAGAAGAGGGCCTGGGAGCTGGGAGGGGCTGGGGAAGCACCTTTCAGGAAAGGACAAGGAGGGTGGGTACCAGGAACCCAGCCCTGAGTAGGGGCGGGGCCAAGCACACCTGTACGTTGTTGTTCAGTGACCACCTCAGCAGCCGGGAATTTATTCGCACCCACCAAGTGGCCCTGTGGGGGAGGAAGGGGACCCGCCTCCCCAACCTGGGAGGAGATTCTACCCTGCCACACCCCTCACTTGCTCCTTTCATTCTTCACCCGGTTGGTGGAGATGATGGTGACCTTCTCCCTTCCCTACCCCCTCCAAGGGCAGAGTAAAAGAAAACAAGCTTTGCCACAGCAGAAAAGATTAGGTTAGCCCTTAGAAGGAGCTTCCTCAACAGGACAGGGGACTGGGATCTGGGTGGGGGCCGGCCCAGGGACAGAGGGCTGGATATTAAAGACTTCTTGTCCAGGCCTCAGTTTGCTCATCTGCCAAATGGGACTAATTGTGCCTTCCATCGTGAGGACTGAAAGAGGTCAAGAACCTCAGAAGATTGTTTTAAACAGGCTACACGTGTAAAGATTTGCTGCTCGCAGCCAACCTGGCTTCCCTGGGGAGTAAGGGAGCTGTCTGTTTACCGTCCTGCCCCCACTCCCATCCCACTGGCTTTCCAGCCACAAGACCTGTCTACCCAGCCCTGTCCTAGCTGCCCAGTGACCCAGAAGCCCCAACTCTCTCCCAGGCCCAGCCACTGCCCGCTGGGCTCCTCATCTCTGTAACCAGCTTAGCAGCCCCCATGGGGATGGGGAAGCAGCTAGGACCTGACTCTCCTTCCTTTTTTATTTCTGTAGACGCAGCCGCCAGCCCGAGCAGCAGCGGCATGGGCAGCGCCAGCCCGGGCCTGAGTGGCGTCCCCCCAAGCCGCCTCCTGCTGCCCCCCGACACTGTGCTACGGACTGGCCTGGAGAAGGTGGCAGTGGGAGCAGGGGCAATGGGGCCCGAGAGACGGGACTGGAGCCCCAGCCCACCTGCCACACCTGAGCAGGGCCTGTCCACCTTCTACCTCTCCTACTTCGACATGCTGTTCTCCGAGGACAGCAGCTGGGTGGCCAAGGGCCCCGGGGCCAGCACTCGGGAGGAGCCGCCCGACGAGCCCGAGCAGTGCCCCGTCATCGACAGCCAAGCCCTGGGGGGCAGCCTGGACCTGGCGCCAGGTGGGCTGACCCTGGAGGAGCATTCACTGGAGCAGGTGCAGTCCATGGTGGTGGGCGAGGTGCTCAAGGACATCGAGACGGCCTGCAAGCTGCTCAACATCACGGCAGGTGAGCCCCTCCTCACGCCCCCCTCCGCCAGGGGGACACAGGCCAGCGGAGGTCACAGGGAGGTGTGGGGGCACCGCCTGGTGCACTGTGGTCACCCCCAGAGATGCTGGTGCTTCTACACATACACTCAGCCCCTAACACACAGCAGCTGCGAGCCTGGGATCCAAGGTTCCCGCTCTCTCTGTGCCCCAGCTGCACCAGCCCAGTGTCCCCACTTGGTAGGTGCCGGGTGAAGCAAATACGAGCTCTACACCATCTGGCCCACCTCCTCCTCTCACACTTAAATCCACTCTCCCCTTATTCACTCTGCTCCAGCCACTCCTGCCTCTTTGCTCTTACCGCAACACACACACCTCAGGACCTTTGCACTTGCTGGTCCCTCAACCCAGAGCACTCTTCCCCTACATACCTACCTGGCTCACCCCTCACCTCCTTCAGGTCTTGATTCAAATGGCACCATCTCGATGAGGCCTTTCCTGACCCCTCTATTGAAATTGCTGCCCATACCCCCACGCCTTATTCCTCCAACCTGCTTTATTTCTCTCATGTTTCCTACCGTCTGATATGCTACATATTTATCTTGTTTACTGTTTCCCCTACTGGAATGTACATGCCCCAAGGGCAGGGATTTTCATTTGTTTTGTTCACTGCTACATCCCCAGTTCCTAGGATGTTACCTTGTACATAATAGATGCTCAATAAACAATAACTTAATATACCAGGCCCTGTTCTAGCACTGGGGAATTCAGCGTGAACATAGCACAAAGGCGCCTTCGTTCACGAAGCTAATGTTACAGTGACAAAACAGGTCATAAATAAATAGGATAATGTATCACTGGTCCAGTGGGGATGAGGGCTCTGATGAGGGGGGCACATCAGGAGGCCAGGCACGTGTCTGCGAGGGCCTGGAAGGTGTGGTTACGGAGCTTATGCTACTGGTTGAGGGGCTGCTGGGTCTCCAGTCCCCTGTCCCTCCATCATCTCTCCAGCTTTGGGCAAGCCTGACCCATCTCCTTGGCCTTTGGGCCCTGGCATCTGAGGCTCGCACACAGGAAGGGTCTTCAGGCATCGCTTAGGCCTGGCTCCTCCTCCTCAGTCACCCAGGCCCAGCCCCTGCCACCTAGTAGTCCCAGCTGAGGTCCTGCCTTGAGGCAGCTCCTGCCCAGGCCCCATCCTCCAGTGGCCCAATGCCAGCCCTCAACCCGGGAGCTTTTCCCACGGTGCCTCCGCTCCCACACCGAGTTGGGGAGGGCCCTGCCCGCTAAACAATAGGGACAGAAACAAATTGCTTTGACCCTGAGGAAGAAAATAGGTTTATTAAGTGAGGGCAGGCCAGTCTGCAGGTCACCCAGCTTAGACCACAGCGTTCACTTGGAGGCCCCATTGTGTCTGTGCCTGCAGCTTGGCCACCACCCACGTGCCCTGCTGGGCTCACCCCAGGGCAGCTCCCCAGGGAGACTTATAGGACCAAGCCAGCCACTCACCTCCGGGCCTTGGCCCCATGGCCACCCTGTACCCTGCCACCGCTCCCCCACATTTGGTGCACGTGCACTGAGCAGCTCTCCAGCACCCAGCCCTTTGTTAGGTGTTGGACGAGGGAATGGAACTCTCTCTGTGCCTCAGTTTCCTCATCTGTAAAATACAGTGCGGGTAGAGAGGGGTTTGTAGAGCTAATTCTTGGTTGGGTTTTTCTCTGGTTCTTTGAAGGGTTTGGGGAAGGCAAGAGGCATCTGGGAAAGAAAGAAGCTTGGGTGTTTCTGGTTTAATGTCACTGTCCCCTCCAGGGCTGTGGCTCCCCAAAAGGCCCTTTGGAGGGGCTGGAGGGGTCTGGGAGGACCTGAGGTCCAGGTGAGATGGGGGTGCAGAGGCCCCAGGCTGCCCTGCCCTGAGCCATGTTTGCTTCAAGGGCCCCGGTTCCTTCCTGCCACTGCCCCCTTCTTCGGTACCCCCTCCACGGAGCCCCTCAAGGCCCCATGTGGCCTGGCCTGGCCCCATCTCAGGAGTGCATGGTCCCAGGCCACCAGTTCCCATGGAGGCCCCATCAGAGCAGAGGGGCCACCTTGGGGGTGGTGCCCTCAAGCAGCCTCCAGGGCTGAAGGAGTGTCTCTTGCCCAGACCCCGTGGACTGGAGCCCTGGCAACGTGCAGAAGTGGCTCCTGTGGACAGAGCACCAGTACCGGCTGCCCTCCGTGGGCAAGGCCTTCCAGGAGCTGGGGGGTAAGGAGCTGTGTGCCATGTCGGAGGAGCAGTTCCGCCAGCGCTCGCCCCTGGGCGGGGACGTGCTGCACGCCCACCTGGACATCTGGAAATCAGGTGGGACAGGCGTGGGTAGAATGCCCCACCCCCCGCCCCCCACTGTGGGCTCCAAGCCAGGGACACCAAGGGGAACAGTTAGGTCAGCATGCCTGTCCGGAGGCTACACTCCACTGGGTAGGCAGCCCCTTGTCCCAATCTGGGCTCTGTTCTGAATCCCAACCCCAATGACAGCTGCCTCCCCGGGTCCTGGGTGAACTCTGCAGCCCCGACCCACTGCCTACCCTGGTCAAGGCCACAGAACTTAGGACAGAGCACATGGGAAGTTAAAAATAGAAGTTAGACTGTGAGGACACAGGACATCAGATACTCTAAGTCCTTCTTCTTTGTCGTTTTTAAAATTTTGTGTTTGTTTTGTGTTGTTTTCATTAAAGAAGAAACGAGGTAATAAATGTGCAGGATTTTTTAAAAGACCATTGTGAACGACAGCACACCATGAAGAATAATCCTCCCTCCCACCCACCCCGGCCCTCCAATCCCCCTCCCTAGAGGCAACCGCTGTTGCCAGTTTTGTGAGTACCTTGCCAAGGAAAGTCTATGCATATACAAGCAAGAGTAAGTGTGACGTCTACCCCTTTCTAACATGAACAGTACGAGTATCAGGCTGTTCTGTACTGAGCAGCGTATCCTGGATCTTGTTTCCCATCACTGTCTATACAGCTGCCCCGGTTTTGAGGGCTGCATGCCAACCCCTTAATGTGTACTTGGTCTCAATCTTATCGGGCGCCCAGTGTGCCCTGCACAGAGCTGTGCACTTCAGAGGGGTCAGTCCTCGCTCCACGAGTCAAGGCCCCTGCCCCTCAGGGCCCAGGGTGAATAAGAGGACAGGTCCCACTCTCATGGCTCAGAAACCAGTGTCCTGCCCCAGCCCAGGCCCCTTGCCGGGGTCTGGCAAGAGCAGTGGACAGTGCCAGGCTATAAGCCGGGTGGTGGTGTGGACAGAAGCTGGCGGCCTCCGCGTCCCACTGCTTGTCTGGGGAGGGGGTCAGGTGGAGAGCAGGAGGGGATGGTGGTGCTCGGGGAGCTTGGCAGCTGGAGGGCAGGGAGTGTTTTTATTATGCTGGGCACCGTGCAGGCTTCACCACCCTGCATCCTTGCAAGACCTGTGAGGGGGTGTCCCAGCCCCATTTCACAGGTGACAGAAGGGAGGCAAAGCAAGGCTTGACTTCCAGTCCTCTCTGAACAAGGGGCTGCCTGCAGGGCCTCTAAGGCCCCTCCCAGCTCCGAAATCCTGCATTTTCTTCCCGGAGGAGGCTTTGTAAACAGCTGGTCTTCACAGGCTGGCAGGAGGGAGGGAGCCACGGGGGGGCTTCTCTGGCCGCACAGTTCCACCCAAATGCCCTCCTCCTCCCTTGGGGGGTCTCTCTGGTCCCCAACTTCCTCTCCTTGTCCCGCAGCGGCCTGGATGAAAGAGAGGACGTCCCTGGGGGCGATTCACTACTGTGGTGAGTCAGGCAGGGCAGGGAGGCGGCTGGGGCTCTGGGGTCTGGGGGTAGGCTGGGGCAGCCATTGAAGAAGGGGGCTCCCCACTCACCGCCACCCTCCCTGGCTGCCCAGCGTCGACCAGCGAAGAGAGCTGGACGGACAGCGAGGTGGACTCATCCTGTTCCGGGCAGCCCATCCACCTGTGGCAGTTTCTCAAGGAACTGCTGCTGAAGCCACACAGCTATGGCCGCTTCATCCGGTGGCTCAACAAGGAGAAGGGTGAGCAGTGCCAGGGGCAGGAGGGGAGGGGGCTGCTGGGAGCCTGTGGTCCTGCCAGGCGCTGGGCAGGGAGGGCTGGGGGCAGGGCAGAGGGCTGGAGCTGCCCCCACCTTTGCTCTGAATGCCACACACGCACTCTTACTGGACCGGCCCAGGGTCTGTGTGCCGTCTGTGTCCACGCGTGTTCCCCGGCTGGGCTCTGCCTGTTGAGGGTCCCCAGGGACACACAGTGCCTGGGACATAGCAGGGCCTTAAAACTCTGCTGAGAACCGGACACGGTCTTTACCCTCAAAACATCAGAGCTTGACGGAGGAGACTGATGGTATCCAATGAAAAATACAGTGCGGGCAACAGAGGTAATATTAGATTTTCAAGTAGTCACAATTAAACATTTTTTTAAACAGGTGAATTTAATTTTAATAATACATCTGTTTAATCCAATGGTATAAATTCGTATAATTTCAACATATAATCGATATAAAAATTATTAATAAGATATTTCCTAAGTCTTTGAAATCTGGTATACGTTTTATGCTTACAGCACACCTTACTTCAGACCAGCCACATTTCAAGGGCTTAAGAGCCACATGTGGCTAGTGGGGACCACATTGGACAGCAACAAGGCTGGATGGTGTGCGGGTGTGTGTTTTAGAAAAGGCTCGGAGCCAAGAAACCTGGATTCTAGGCCCCCTCCTGCCATTAGTAGCCGTGGGCGCCTGGACCCCAGCCTTCATGTTTGTGAAATGGACTAGATTCGTTCATCCAGCAAACCGTCCCTGAGCACCTCCTCTGGTTCCATACTTGCTCAGCCGACATTTATGGAGGGTTACAGTGTCCTGAGGGTGTGGGGAGAATTCAGCGGTACCCCATCCTCCAGGGACCTACAGTCTTGTAGGAGAACCAGCAGTGAAATGAGCTGGTGTGCAGAATGTGTTGGGCTGTGATGGGGTCAGCTGTGCCTGGGTCCAGGAGGGCTTCACAGAGGAGCGACTTTGGGGCTGAGTGTGGAGCATGGGAAGGGGTTAGGAGGGGTGGAAAAGTTCCTGCACAAGGTGTGGTGATCCCGTGTGTATATTTGAGACTGAGAGTGAGCCGGTACTCCAGGGAGACTGTCCCATGAGGGCAGGGAGATCAGGGAGGGTGGGGTGGTCTGGGGAGCCTGCCTGGAGAGGGTGTGCTGACCTGTGCTTTGCCAGGTGGTTTAGAATGAGAACTGGGGGTATTAATGAGTAATAGTTCATCCTAAGGGGTACTTCCTTCAGGCTCTGCTCTAAGCGCTTTCCGTACCCACTCAACAACATGACGATCACTACAACCCCCTCTTACTGACAGGAAAACGGGGTCTCGGACAACTTCTAAAGGTAGAAAATGGCAGAGCCAGGATTCCAACCCAGGTCAGCCTGGCTCCAGATCCACTCTTTCCAGCATCTCCTACCAATTAATCCTGCCAGAAAGGGCTGTGTGGGCTTGAAGTGTCTGAGAATCGCAAAGCGGTCTTTCAGGCTCGGGAACTGCACGGGTGACCTTGCCAAATGAGCCGTGTCCGCAGCCCGGAGCCCCGCAGGGCTTCTGCGTAGGGTGTGCACACCCCACGCTTAGGAGCAGAGGCTGGCAAGGATCAGGCCCTCAGGGCCCCAAGTCGCCAACCAACGTACGCAGGTTCACCCTGCACCAGGAGGTCTGTGAGTCCGTGGTAGGATTTACCACTTCCTGGGCCCTGTGGAACACCCTTCCCACATGTTCCTTTAACCCTCACCACAACCATGGGAGAAGGTATCGTGGCCCAGCGCCTGGCCCTACCCCGGGCGACTCTAGCCCCCCTGGCTGCGAGAGACTGACCTGCTGGTCTCGGTCTTTCTCCTTCCTGCCACCCCGCCTGCACTGCTGGCTCTCTCTGGGCCCTCCTGCTGCCCCAGGCATCTTCAAAATCGAGGACTCCGCGCAGGTGGCCCGGCTGTGGGGCATCCGCAAGAACCGCCCCGCCATGAACTACGACAAGCTGAGCCGCTCCATCCGCCAGTATTACAAGAAGGGCATCATCCGCAAGCCGGACATCTCCCAGCGCCTGGTCTACCAGTTCGTGCACCCCATCTGAGTGCTGCGGCCAGGCCCTGGGCCCGAACCTTGCCCTCGCCAGACCTCCCTCCTGCCTGCCCTGCCTCAGCCAGACCCTGAGCTGGGGGACAGGGCAGTCTGCTGGCATCCGGAGTTCAAGGTCAGGGAGGGGATGGCCCCTCGCTCCACGGGTGTCAGTGAGCTCTCTGGGGCCCAAGGGACCCCGGCGTGGGCGTGCTTTCTCTTTGGGCCTGACTGCTCCTGCGCCCAGTCCACTGGAGGACGGCGGAAGCCAGGGCTGTTCTCAGTGTTCATGGCACCCCAGGGAAGGCCCTCCCTCCACCCAGCCTCTGACCCCAGAAGTTCCAGAGCAGAGCCGACAGCACGGCAGTGACTTGGCCAAGGCCACTCGCAGTCCAGTGCCCTCTGCCACCCATTCTGTACCATGCCTGGCATGGTGCGGGGACATCTACACCCCCAAGTTGGGAAGCCAGGGGTGCCCTGGGGATGGATAATAAAGATACTAGAGAATTGACGTGGCCCCAGTGTCCTACGTACAGTGAGGGAGTGGCACAGCCTGGAGGCCATCAATGCTCAAAAGGCTGTGGTCACAGGGGCCTGGGGTGGTCAAGGGAGGCTTCCTGGGGGAGGTGGCATTGAGCTGAGCCTAAAAGGAAAGGGGCAGTTGATTGGTAGAAGCAGTGGGAGAGAGGCAGTGAGTCCTCAAGGCCAACGAGGAGCTGGACTGGCCCTCATCTCCCCTGACCTGGTGTCAGCTGGAAGGAGGGCGTGGGCCGGGGCTAAAAAGGGTCTACGGCAGGACTGGAGAGATGGTGGCGTTCTTCCCATCCTCCTGCTCTGCTGTAGATCAGGACTTTCCCCTGGGGTGGGCCAAGGGCTGCCCCTCTTGTGAGGGGGTCCACAGCCCTTGCCTCTGCTTGGCCAACTGCAGGGCCTCTGGGCTGGGCAGCAGGGCTGTGGGAGAGGATGAAGCCTTCAGTCTTCCTCATGGGACTCTGGCTCTGCAGCAAACGAGAGTGGAAGAGAGGCTGGCTTGCTGGCAATTCCTCTCTTGAGAGAAGCCACAGACCTCCTCAGGGGCCCGGAAGCTGTGAGCCCTGCAAGCTAGGTGTGAGGGGCCAGGGCTCCTGACGGGAAAAAGCAGTGGGTCTGAGTGTTCATCTGTGTGCTGAGGGAGATGGAACCCACCGCCTTCTTTCCTGGGCAAAGCAACTCGGCTTCCTCATGCTCCTCTCACGTTTGTTCATCCAGCTCAGCTGACCCGAGGGCCTACTAGGCAGCCAGGTGCTTCCACTGCTTTTTGTCATTAACCTTCCCAACAAAACTGTGAGGTAAGGGTCACCCCCCCACACACGCTACTTTGCAGCTGATGAAACTGAGGCTCAGAGCAGTTAAGTGCTCGCTCACAGTCACACAGCCAATCAGCGGCAGAACCAAGAACTGAACCCACAAGGACAGGGCTCTCCCTGTCCCTCCATGCCTCCTGCTCTGTCAGCGCCCTTAGCTTCTGTAACGCTTAGCTTCTGATGACAGGATTCCAGGAGACAGCCCAGCGCCACCCAGACCACTGAGGGTTAAATGCTGCCCCGTACTGCACCTTCTGCCCTCAGCAATTTTATTGTCTCCAGAAGAAAGTTTACTCCTGGCAGTGAGCAAACAGCACCTTGGCATCTGTCAGCTGGGATTGCACTGGGAGGAGGAGGAGGCCCTGCCCCAGGCCAGTGCCTCGCTGGGCCCCTGCTGTCTGCCCACCCCCGGGGAGGGGGCAGACTGGGCCCTGGCCAGAACCCAGCTCGGCTCTGCTGAACTGCTGAACTGGTTTTGTCTCCGGCCTGCCCACCCTGCCCCCAAGTCCCTGGAGCCACCTGCTTGCACGTCCCCAGCTGGGCCTGGGCCTGGAGAGGCCTCGGATCTCAGGCTGGGGCTGGGAAGGAGGGAGGAGGATTAGGGGTGAGGAGTGGGGAGCTGGAGGCGCTCCAGAACGCGGAGCTGCAGGGGGGCTTGGGTGGGGCAGCTCCCTGCTGTGGATCTGCACGAGGCACAGAGGCACACACGCACCCAGTGACACCTCGCGTGCTGGCAGCAAACTCCGGAATCCTTTTTCTCCTTCACACACCTGCCTGTCAGAACTCCATCTAGCCTAGGTACTCCCTGACCTTCTGCAGGGGAGCCTGCCTCCAGGGCTCCCCATAACTGCATGGAACAGCCTGTCCAAATAAGGCAAACGTTTATCTTTACTTGAAGAGTCCTCTGGCTAAAACCAGGGGTTTGGCCCTGGAGGTGGATCTGGGGGATGAAGAATACGGGGGACAGAACAGATCCAATCCCCAAATGGACCTTTTCTCCCTGCCCTGAGCATGCCCCGAGGCTGGGGGAAAACAGTAGGGGTGAGGGGACTATAGTATATTTACCTTGAACGAGGGTTTGTGTCAGGACCCTGTCAGGCTGTCAAGGCCAGAAGGGCCTCAGAGAGACATCTAACCAGACGGGGGAGGCTGAGACCCGGGGTGGGGACACACTGACCTGATGGCAGGACTGGGAGAGGGACTCCTGCCCTGCCCCAGAGGGGATCTGGCTGGAGTGGGGAAGCTGGAGCAGGGGCTGGGACTGGAGCTGAAGCTGGGCTGGGGGCTGAGCCCCGGGCGTAACAGAGTTAGGAGCCCAGAGCCCCTGTCCTGCCCCACAAGGGGCCCCACACAGAAGTGCTGTCAGAGGTCAGGCAGGACACAGGAAAGTGTGGCATGGCCTGATGTCACACCACAGGGAGCCGGGACTGTGAACACCAGAAGCCACAGGCCTCAGCGGCCACTTTTAGAATTTTGCTTTAAAAATGGAAACCTATTTAGGGGTCAAATTCATCCTTGAACCATGAGTTTGGGACCCCGGATGCCCCAGGTCTCCTGGTCAGTGCCCATCACCAGGCACCCGGGATTCTAAAGGCCACAGCGTTGGAGCCTTAGAGAGCATCAGGTGTGACCTTCCCTGTACAGACAGGACCCAGGGCCCTGGAAGGTGAAGGGACCAGCCCTCAGGCCCCCAGCCCGTGGTGGTCGCCAGGACAGGACCCAGCATGCTCCCCAACAGACGTCCAACCGCAGGCAACTCTCAGAGTGCTCGCAAGACACACAAGACTCAGGATGACAACGTCCAGCCAGGGTGACACAGTTCTGGATTTTATCGACAGTCATACAGTCACAACTTATATATATATATATCTGTATTTATATACCTTTAAATTACACAATCATGTACAAAACGGGTGCATTGCTGAGACCACAGCACTTCTCGGAGTTTCACAGGTGTTGGACTAATGGAGTCAGGAAGCCTAGGGTGGCAGGCGGCGGGGCAGCCCCGGCTCCTCGCAGAGCCAGGCCGCAGAAAGGGCGCTTAACTGGGGACAAAACACGGTACACGCCGAGCCCCGCAGAGCGCCCTGCGCAGCATCCAGGGGGCGGACGGGGGCTGCAGGAGGCGGTGGGCGTTGAGTGACTGACACCAGCACTGACAGGTGGGGCTCAGGGGGACTTCCGGGTGGGAGACCCTCCTGCCCTGGGGTCCTGAGAGGGAGTGGTCCCCAACAGGGCCGTGGAGGTGGTTGCTCAGAAGGAATGGGTTTCGAGTCCCTGCCCCGGCGTGGGCTGCTGGAGTGCTGAGGGGGACAGGCCTGGGGTCCAGCCAGGGCCACAGCCCCTCCCCAGGTACCAGGAGGCCGCGGGCACAGAGAGGGGGAGCCCAGACCCAAGGTGCGATGTGCTCGCTTCCTGCCTTCCAAGGCGCAGAGGCCTCCAACCCCAACTCCTGCCCTTGGGGAGACGCTGAAGAGGCTTTTGTTCTGAAGTCCAGAGGCCTGAGGCTTCCGAAATCTTAGTTCAGGCTCTGAGGGGCCTAGGGCACATCTCAGGCTGCAGCAGAGGCCCAGAAGGCAGACAGTAACAAGAACAGGGGCGCTGAGAGGGGAGTCTGCCCGACCCTGGGGGTGCCATTGTCCCCAAACCCCCAACTCCCCTGGCCCCAAAGGAGGCCTGCACCAGCTCAGGCCCCTGTGACTCTGCCCAGGTCCTCACATGACCAGGCTCAGGGCCCTGAGGCTGGGGTCTGCGACCTCCTGAGTGGGCTGCTGGGAGAAGAAGCACGGAGCAAGAGGACGGAGGCTGATGGAGGGGCTGGGGTATCACACTGTCTTTACCTGGAGGCCCGGGGTCCAGGAGCTGCTGGAGCTGAGCGGGTAGGGTGTCTGCAGGCCCGAAGCTCAGAAGTGGCGTCAGCTGTGAGCAGTAACCTCACCTGGTGCTGCAGGAAGCCTCAAGGCCTCACCCCGGAGGTTCCCGAGACGACTCCTCCCATCATTCCCCTACCTCATTGGGTCTTGTCCTGCCCTGGTCGGCTTCTCAAGCACCCTCGCCCCACTCCTATGGGCAAGGCTGGTTGGTACCTGGTACGAATACCTGGTAATCCAGCACCACTTCCTTTCACCAACCACAGGAAACACTCCTGCTCTTGCAGGAGGCCCTTTGCCTCCTCCCACCCACAAAAGTCCTTTAACTGAGACCCGGGCTTGGAGAGATGGAGGGGCTGCCAGCAGGAGGGGCTGCCAGGGGCTGGGGTTGGGCGAGAGGGGACAAGGAAGAAAGACCTGGCGGCTGTCCTGCTCCTGAGGCCGGGGCTCCTCCCTCCTGCAAACCCATGCCTCTCCCATTGGCCACAGGCACCGGGTCCCCAGTGCCTCCCCAGGCAGGCCAGAGCAGGGGAGAGAGGCATGGGAGGCCAGCTTAGCCCAGTGGTTCTACAGTTTTAGATGGACATGGAGGGAGGGAGGGAGGCAGGGAGGGCAAGAGGCCCTCCTCCCCAGGAGGCTGCTACTGTTGTTGGCTTTGCGCTGGGCTTTGGGGCCCCTCCGCACGGCCTGAGGCCTTACAAGAGCGGGGGGGCAGGGGTCTGAGGAAGAGCCTGTGCCGGAAGTACTGACAGCTGCAAAGAAGGGCCCCAGCAGGGTCCTGGTCCTTCCGCTGAGCCTGCTCCCCGTTCACTCACCCTCCTACAACCCAGTCACACTGTCACCAACTCCAACTCACCCCTCTTCATGTCCTGGGGAGTCTAGGGACCCCTGGAAAGCTCTATGGGAGAAGAGGGTGACTATCCCTCCTCCAGCCCCACCAGTCCTGAGGCGCAAGGCTAGGAGAAGGGTACTCCCCAGGCAGAGTGGAAGACTAAAGAGAAGGCCCCCTTCTTGGGGGGCTGCAGGGGAGGTCTTTCACAATAGGGAGGTGGTGGGAGGGGAGCAGGGCGGGGCTGGAGGCAGAGGTCATAAAACCAGGCCCAGAAGATGGGGGCAGGTGCTGGCAGCCTGGAGTGGGGAGGGGAAGGCTGGGGGGACTGAGGCAGGATGAAAGGGTCCAGGAGACACCCCTCTGGGCTCAGGAGACTCTCTGGTGGGATCTGAAGAGCAGATGTTGTGATGTCGCTGTTGGGCTAAGTCCTAAGACCCTCACCTACCCTGGGGCCATCACCCCAAGTCCCACCACCCTGGCCTCCAGGCAAATGCTCTGTCTCTTAGTATTTTTTTGTTTTGTTCTGTTTTGACTTTTAAAAAAATAAAAGCTTGATTGGAAAATATGTCTGGAACTCTATGGCGAGGGGAGGAGGACAAGAGTGGGCAGGGAGGGGAGGCGGTGGGTGAGGAGTGGGGGTGATGTGGAGGGAGCAGGGTAGCTAGATGGCCTCCACGTAGTTGGCGGGATAGAGGCCCAGCTGCCCGCTGTCCAGCCGCCCGCGGCACCAGCCCTGCTCGTCCTCCTCGCCAAGCTTGGTGAGCTCATCTCCTAGGGAGGGGACACAGAGGAGCTGGTTGACAGGAACTCAGAGAGGACTGACCCCCACCCCCACCTGCCGGGTAAGCCCTCTGATTACACTGGGCTGACCCCAGTGCCCCTCCCATTACTGCCCGGATGCCAGCGCCCACCACCACCACGAGACCAGCCCCACCCACACCTCAACACCCACGGGCGGCCCAGCCAACCACCTAATCTCGGCTCCATCCCAGAAACCCAGGCCCCGCCTCCAGCTTCACTGCCGTAGTCCTGTCCGTCCTCCTGGCAGCCCTGCCCTCAGGCTCCGCCCCCAATCCTTGTTCTGGCCCTACCCCCACCCTATTCTCAGGTCCAGATTCTGCCCCTGGCACCCAGTTGCCAGTCTCAGGCCCTGCCCTTGCTCTCCAATTGAAGTCTTGCCCCCGAAGCACAGGTCGCCCTCCAGGTCTTGGCCACGCCCATGCGCCAGGCCCCGCCCCAGATTCGACCGGCCCCGCCCCCTTACCAGCCTTGAAGCTGAGCTCGTCCTGCTCCTGGCCGTCGTAGTCGTAGAGCGCCCGCACACGCACTCCCTTGGCGTCTTCATCGAAGGGGTTGGCGCCCCCGTTGGCTTCATTTCCCCCAAATGGATTCCCGCTCTCGTCGTCCGACCACTCAGTGGCGTAAGTCTGGCCCCTGTCGTAGCTGCTAACACTGAGAGGCAGAGAGAAGACCCAGCATGAGTGGCCTCTCACCCTGTCCTTAGGGCTGCCTCCTCCTCCCAGCCAGAGCCCTGACCCTAAAGTCCACCAAGGCTGGAGCAAGGACGGGCCTTGTAAGACGGGGTCCGGAGCCAGTGACCTTCACTGACAGCTCTTTCACCAGATGGGAGGCAGGACTATTAGCATTACTCAGCCCTTGAGTGAGGAGGTGCTGAAGGAGACCCCAGAGAACATCTGACCCCTCATCTGAAAGGGGTATTACAACCCAGTGGCTAAGAGTGAGGATTACTAGTACTAGGGATGTAATGTACAACATGATAAAGATAATTAACACTGCTGTATGTTACCTATGAAAGTTACAACAGTAAATCCTAAGAGTTCTCACCACTAGGAAAACAATTCTTTTCTAATTCTTTAACTTTGTATCTATATGAGATGACGGATGCTCACTAAACTTATTGTGATAATCATTTCATGACGTATGTGAGTCAGACCTTTATGCTGTACACCTTAACCTTATACAGTGCTGTGTATCAATTATATCTCAATAAAGCTGGAAGAAAAAAAACAAAACAAGAAAAGAAAGAAAGAAGGCCAAGGCAAATATATGAGTGAGGATTCTGGAGCCAGACCTCTTGGGCATCATATCTTGGCTCTGAGGCTTACTAACCAGCTGTGTGACCTTGGGCAAGTCACTTAACCTCTCTGGGTGTTGATTTCTCCATCTGTAAAATGGGAATATTTACACACTCCTCAGAGTGTTGAGAGACATCAAGGAGCTAATTTATGGAAAATGCTTAGAACAGTACCTGGCACACAGTTGGTGCTCTCATGGGGTTATCTATCACTACCTTTGAGAGGAGCCCAAGCTTGCCATGATTTAGACCATTGCTTGTCTCCTGAGGTAAAACTCAGCTGTCCCAGTATGTGGACCCCCCTGGCCCCCAGGAAGCTCCGTAGGAGGCACTTACCTGCCACGGTCCCCAGCCTGGGATGTGGACTCCACCATCCCAGCAGCATTGGTCAGCACTACCCCCTCTGCCTTCTTGGGCTGTTTCTCCTTCTTGGTGGTGGTGTGCGGGAGGTCTGGGTTCCACTCCTGGGGGGTGTCAGGGGAGCAGTCAGGCTGGGGGACTGCCCCCCAAGGCTCCTTCCAGCTGTTTCAGATTCCCCTTCCCCATCCCCACACATCCTCACCTCAAACTGGGGCCAATTCATGGGCATGCCAGGGCCGCTGGTGCTGCGGAACCATCTGAGGTCGTCCTGGGCGTCGGCCCCCCGGATGGCCTGCTCCAGCTCCCGGTACACTTGAACATAGCTGTGCACGGGGGAGACGGAGAGGTGCAGGGCAAGATGCACCATGGCCCCATCTCAGCCTCAGTGAGGGCCAGAGCCTGTTCAGGAGACCAGGGTGCTGGCGTGCCCCCCAGCTGGGAATCAGGCTGCTTCCCAAGGAGCAATCTCTGAGTGGGCAGCTCCAGGTATGCCCAGTGGGCACCTTTCTCCATCCCCACCTTAGCCACTCACCCATCCATCCAAGCATGTTTCTTGAGTATCTGGTGTGCGTCAGCTTACACCCAGGCAGCTACTGGCCCCTGCAGCTCCGCCCTCCCCTTCCTGTCACTATAACATAGGGCCCAGGATGCCCTGCTGCCTCTGCCTGTGCCCACCGTGCCGCCACGCCCAGCTACCTGCTATTCTCAGCTAGGTTGAGGTGACGTTTGATGTCTAGCAGCACCTCCTTGAGGAAGACCAGCCTCCTTTCCTCAAATTGCTGGCACTGTTCAAACACCTGCTCCATGCCCTCCATGTACTGGGGTGTGGTCTTGCCCACGTCATCCAGCACCTTCTCATACTTCTCCTGTGTCTATAGGAACCAGGGCAAAGTGGGGGGGTGGGTGAGACCCAGGCCTGCAGCTCCCAGCTGCCACCCACTCCAGGGGGCCCTGAGACCCCAGCCCGACCAGCACCTTCTGCACATCCTGCTTGCACTTGTCCACTTTGTCCTGCAGCTTCTTCTGCTGCTCAGGTGTCACCGACTGCTCCGTCTTGCTATTCATCTCCCGGGTCATGGCCAGCTTCTCCTCTTTGCAGGCCAGATGGTAGGCCTTCTTGGCTGCCTCTAGCTGTGGGGAGGGGGGGAGAGGGGGCAGGGTGTAAGCAGAAGCAAACGTGTTCACTTTCAACCCCTCCCACCTGCCCACTCCACCGGGAGCTGTGAGCACACATTCTTAAAAGGCGGAAGGGATGCAGGCCCCAGCTCCAGGTATTCAGGAGCAGTGCCCACCCATCTGTGCATTTCCCTGCACCGCCTGCCCCTATGGACACCCTCCCCTCGGGCACTGCAGTGCCTGCCCCATCTGTGGGTGTTTCTCTCTGGCAGGCAGTGCTGCTCTCCTGTGGGCCCAATACCAGCGGGCAGTGTACTGCCTGCCACATCTGTAGAGACCCTCCCTCTGATCAGTCTGCCCCTCTGAGCCCAGCTGCCCAGTCTCGCCCCTTCCGTGGCAGCCGCCCACCAGGCACCTCCTTCATCTTCTTGGCCCAGGGCTTCTGGGCCTTGCGGAAGCCGTCTTCAGCCTCCTTGGTCTCCTTGAAGCCGCCCATGATCTGCTTGTGATAGGCATCCTTCTGCCAGTTCTTGACCTTCTCCAGGTCCTCGTTCAGCAGGCTGTTCTTCACCTCCTGGTGCAGTTCGCTCACCTTGTCCGCCTCCGTCATCATGGCACCCCAGGCCCGTTCCAGGCTGCCATACTGTGGGCCTGAGGAAATGGCCATGTGGTCACCGGGTCCTCATTACCCCTGGCCCAGAGGCTCGCCTCACACCTCCTTTCTCTAAGGCTTTCCCCATATTTCCCATGGCAGCAGAAATGCCCTCCTCTGCTCTCCCTACAGTTTTATCCATCTTCCAGGGCCCAAGAACAGCCACCTCCTTCAGGAAGCCTTTTCTGAGTACTCTATCCTCACACACCTCGGCCTCCAGCCCTGATGAATTCTTCTTACAGCGTCCATCTCTGGGCCTACTCCCTGTCTCCCCCATCAGCTTGTGAGCCCCATGGGTGGCAGCCTGGACCCCCATGAGCTCTCACAAGCCAGCACACAGCACCAGGTACACAGTCGGTGCTCCAGGAATGTTGACTGAAGGTAAAACTGAAGAACCAACTGGTGACAGATAACGGGAAGCCACCTGGACCAGACACCCCACAGGATCTGGACCAGCAAGAACAATTGCTATAATAAAATTTGCATAGGGGCCACATTAAACGCCCTGAATTTGATAGCTGAACTATGGTTATGTAAACAAATGTTCTTATTCTTCGGTGATACATGAAGAATTTAGGGTGAAGGGGCATGTCTCTAACTTGAATGGTTCAGAAAAGCTATGCCTATAAATAGAGAGGGAGTGAGAAAACAAACGTGCTAAAATGTGAGCTGGGGAGTCTAGGTGAAAGGTATGTAATTCTCTGTACTATTCTAGCAACTGTTCTCTAAGCTTAAATTATTTCAAAATAAAAAGTTGTTTGTTTTTAATCCAACCTGAAATTGCAGAAAGTAGAGTTGACCGGGGACAGGGAGGCCTGCGTGGTTTGGGAGGGGAAGTGTGCAGGGCAGGGCCCGGCGACTGGGGGGTGCAAGTACATCCAGAGGCAGGGCGCTCCCGGGACCCAGACAGCGGGGGCCCGGTTAGCGCCTGGGGTGTGCGCAAGGGCTGGGCATGGGGCAGGAGGGGGAGGGGCACCTTTCTCGATGAGCTGGCGCCAGCGCTTGGCCCAGTCGGTGAGCTGCTGCGCATACGCCTTCTCGATCTTGGCGCGCTCCTGCACGCAGTTCATCAGGTCGTTGCACAGCCGGTGCCCGTCATCGATGCGCTTCACCGTCCGCTTGTAGTTCCCCACCTGGCGGCCGAGCAGCGAGCACGACTCCCGCGGGCTCCCCGCCTCGCCCGCCCGGCCGCCCTGGCCACCCTGTCCTGCAGGGGGCGCCCGGCGGGCCACCCCGCGCTCACACCCTGGGGGCTCTGGACCCTCTCACTGATGGAGACTTGGACACCCCCCTCACACCCCACCGTCTATACACTCCCTCATCCCACTTTAAACAGAATTTCCTCACTGCCACCAAGTGCAGAAGGATATTTATAATTTGGACTTAGACTCAAATGAATTATTCATTTTGTACTTGCCGTGCTAAATCTATTATATTTATATAGAGTCATATAAGCGTTGAGCTGAGCTGCAGCTTCTTGACATAATATTATGTTTTGTAGACATCTCATTAAACACTTATTAATTTAGGTTTGGCAGTTTTTACTTTGGGTTTTGGAAGCCGATGGAAAATTTCTTTCTGGGTCTCCAATATTTTGGAAGGCTCCTGCAATGCTGACTCCACGTCTTTGTCGCTGCGGGGCTCCCTGAACTTGTAACACTTCTCTGTGACCAGTGCTCCGCCCCCTGCCCACTGCATAGGGTAGGAGGCGGGGCACAGCTGTGAAAGGCCACGTAAGCTGTAAAGTGCTGCACCTGCCTGCGTGAAGCACAAGGAGTCTGAGCCGGGGCCCCCAGAGCAGAGGGTGAGCCCTGTTCCACATCATAAATTCCACAGGATCTCTCCAGGGGCAGCTGGGAGGCAGAGGGGCTCTGGGCTCAATGGTCTGTAGGAACCACTTGGTGGCAACAACTGCCCGCTGCACATGGAGGGCTTTGGAGGGGTCCGTGGGGCTGGGGAGCAAGATCTGAGGTCACGGGTGGGTGGGAGCCTGGGCCTCCACACAGGCAGGCTGCCTGGTCCCCAGGACCTGGGGAGCATCTAAGCCTCACCTCCCAGAAGCTGTCGGTGGTCTCCTCTGGAGCGAGCGAGGCCTCATCGTAGGAGCCAGACATGGTGTGGCCGTTGCGGGGTGGACAGGTGTGGAGTGGCGGTCAGCAGGCTGGCTGCTCATGTGCTGGGAGGGCAGGAGAGAGATCCTGGAGATGAGGGCAGCTCCCCGCATGCCCCATTCCAGGCCTGGGGCCCCAACTTGCTGTGGGGGCTCTACAGGCATGAGCTCGCATTGGATGGGGGCTTCCTGCCCAGAGACTGGCTCCCCATCCCTAGGGTAACCCCAAGAGCCACCCTGTAGCACCCCTCGTGCCCACCACCCAGTCTCTCCACCATAAGCCCTTCACTCCACATCCTGTCCTTCCCCTCTCCCCTAAGTCCGTCATCCAGCTCAAGTGTGGGCACCTCTTCTCAGAAGCCTGCTGCAACCACCAGAACCATGGTGCCTGCAACTGTTTTTGTGCTCCTGGACTCTTAGAGCTAAAACCTAGGGCCACGTAATTACATATTTGCTTTATATAAATCCGCAGTTTGCTTCACAGACACACACAACTCCTCAAAGCCAGCAATCAGACTTATCTCTGTGCGTGTCCTGCACTCCCTCCCCAGGACCTGGCACCCTGGGGCTCAATGATGAACCCTAGAAGGCTTCTCAATCGGCCCACCTCAGTACTGCCCACCCTGACATAGCTGAATCCTTGCACCTGGTGCAAAAGACCCACCTCAGCTCCCCCCCAATCCCCAATTGACGCAGAACCCCTGGTCTCAGCCCCTAGAACCTTCCTGAACCCCCCACCACCACCTGAAGCCTGGACCCAAGCCCCTTGGAAAGCTGGCAGCAGGGCCCCTCCTACCTCCCACCCAGGCTCAGTGCCGCCTCAGTTCTCTGAGCTACTGGGCTCCTGTAAATGCCCTTCCGGCTGCCCTGGTGCCCAGCCTCAAAGCCTCCATTAGCCGCTTATGTATCTCCCGAGTCCCAGACATGTGGCTTCCCGGCCCACAGGTCAGAGCACCGCCATCTGCGTGAACGTCAGGGTGGCTGTGTGTGCCACGGATCTGTCAGCAGGCAACACGGCTGTTCAATCTAGGCCATGTGCTGCCCCCGGGCCGGGGCAGGCACTGCCCTACTCCCATCCCCCAGTCCTCATTGCCACCCTGGACGAGAATGGCTCAGCAGTTAGGAGACAGGACTCAGAGAGCTAGGGGCCTGGTCTTCAAGGGGGCAGCGAGTCCAGGCTGGGCCTGACCCTGAAATGGAGCAGGACCCTATGATCCTTGCCGCCCATTTCCTCAGCCTGCCTTTTGTCTGTGGAAAAACTTTAGCCAAACAGTAAAGTTTAATCAGATAAGTGAGAAAATGCAGAAACAAGACTAAAAATCTGAGTCTAAACAAGTCCAACAAGAGAAAATAGTAATAGTTCAGTCATTAAGCATAGTCAAGGACCTTTAGTTCTTCTTCAAGGGCTCTAGATAATATTCTGAGCCATATCCTGTGAGCTGTCTTACAGATACTAAAACCCCCACCAGGTGGAAGAAGTTAACTACATGATGACCAGGCTGTAGCCATGACGTAAGCTGCCACAATTCCAAGAGCTGGCCTCAAAGAAACGGGAACAAACCGACCCTGGAACTGAAGACTAAGTGTACGTAAACAATCAAGATGACGCTGGTCAGACCACCGCATGACCCATTTCAAGATGACTGTCACAGCTGACTATGCTGTTTCTGCAAGTAGCCCCTTCCCTTCACCTACAGAAGCTCTTGCCCACTGATTGTCAGTGGGGGAGAATTGGCCTTTGGACAGGAATCCGCCCTCCCCCCAGGTTGCTGGCCTCCAAAATAAAGCAAACTTTCCTTTCCACCAAACTTGCCTCTTAATTGGCTTTACAGCAGCGAGCAGCCGGATCCCCAATTTCGGTAACAGTTTTTGGCACCCGACGTAGGGCTGCTGCACTCTCACAGCACCTGGCTCCCTGGGGTTTTCCCGAGCAGACCCGCCCACCATGACCGTGTGCTGGGATGGCTGCGAGGAGCCCGCTGCTCGTGGCTAGCTGGTCCTGAGAGAGGGATTTGGGGGGGCGTTCCTAGCAGCTGACAAAACCATTTGTTTCAGGAATCCTCCCTGTTTCTCCCCTGCTCAGCACTGGCTGCCAATGTACGTTTTTCCTTGGTAGCATGGAAACATGCATCTAGACGAGCTGACAAGCTCCGAGACAGAGTAAGTCCACTGGTGCGTACCCAGGCAAACTTCTATTTTGAGCACAAACTGCTATCTGGGCATTTTGCCAATTGGTTCTGACATGTGTCTGACACTGAGGACCATTTGTGTTGGGGAAATATTTGTTTGGGGATCTGTACCAGTCATCCTCTTGGAGGATTTGTGACAGTTCTGTCTTCTGGTGTGTGAGTGTATATATATTCCATTTGTGTGATTGGAAAAATTTTAGCTATGAGATTATGGCTAAAGAAAAAAGACAATTTTTTTGGGGGCCACACTGCTTGACATACAGGATCCTAGTTCCCTGAACAGGGATTGAACCTGTGTCCCCTGCAGTGGAAGCACAGAGTCTCAAGAACTGGACCACCAGGGAAGTCCCAAAGATACTTTTTTTTACCAATATAAGACAAAAGTATTCTTTAGACTCTGGAGAAAATTGGTTAAGATGAAACGCTTTTGAAATTCCAAGAGTTTTGAAATTCTTCTGGTTCTTTCTGCATCTGCAGTTTGAGAAAGCTAGCTTGATAAAATACTCTTTTCAGAATTCTGACCCTCAGAGAACAAAAATATGCCTAGGAGAAAACTTGAAGTTAACTCTTATCATGTCCTTGAAATACAAACACAGCCCACTTTGCCTGAGACTTCAGCCTTGGGTTAATTAGTAGAACTTCAAAAGATGTTTGGGTTTATTAAACATGCATCTTGTACCACAATAAAGAGAAACTATGCTATGCGAAAAAATGTGAGTTTTTAGAGGTTATGGAATATGTTCTTTTTAAAATTAATTATTTTATTTTTGGCTGCGTTGGGTCTTCATTGCTGCGTGCGGGCTTTCTGTAGTTGCGGCGAGTGAGGGCTACTCTTCGTTGCAGTGGACGGGCTTCTCATTGTGGTGGCTTCTTTTGTTGCAGAGCATGGGATCTAGTTGCACAGGCTTCAGTAGTTGTGGCAGGCAGGCTCAGTAGTTGTGGCTCGCATGCTCTAGAGCGCAGGCTCAGTAGTTATGGCACATGGGCTTAGCTGCTCCACGGCATGTGGGAGCTTCCTGGACCAGGGATTGAACCCGTGTCCCCTGCATTGGCAGGCAGATTCTTAACCACTGTGCCACCAGGGAAGCCCATAAGTTTCTTTCTCTAGCCAACTTTGAGTATTCCAAAAGGCCCCTAGGCATCTCAGAAGAAATATTAAAGCAACTAGGATTTCGTAAGTTAAATTATATGGACAACATTTGATAACTTTCAGATCATACTGCTGAACTGGGTAAGAAATTTAAAGAATTCTAATGAAAAGCTATTGTTTTGCTTCAAACCATATGTATATATGTATTTGGCTGTGCCGTGCAGCATGCAGGATCTTAGTTCCCTGACCAGGGATTGAACCTGTGTCCCCTGCATTAGGAGCGCAGAGTCTTAACCACTGGACTGCCAAGGAAGTCCCTAAAACCATATTTTTGACCCCAATGCTCAGGATGGAAAAAATTGGCTAGTTAAGTTATCATAGAGTATAATTACTTATGATGTGTATCACTGCTGGCTTTAAGTTTACTACTAAAAGCACATGTACAGGGACTTCCCTGGTGACACAGAGGTTAAGACTCTATGCTCATAATGCAAGGGGCCCAGGTTTGATCCCTGGTCTGGAAACTAGATCCCACATGCATGCCTCAACTAAGAGTTTGCATGCCACAACTAAGGAGCCCACAAGCCGCAACTAAGGAGCTGGCGAGCCACAACTAAGGGGCCCTCGAGCCGCAACTAAGACACAATGCAACCAAATAAATATTTTTTAAAAATAAAAGAATATGGGGCTTCCCTGGTGGCGCAGTGGTTGAGAATCTGCCTGCTAATGCAGGGGACACGGGTTCGAGCCCTGGTCTGGGAAGATCCCACATGCCGCGGAGCAATTAGGCCCGTGAGCCACAACTGCTGAGCCTGCGCGTCTGGAGCCTATGCTCCGCAACAAGAGAGGCCACGACAGTGAGAGGCCCGCACACCGTGATGAAGAGTGGCCCCCACTTGCCACAACTAGAGAAAGCCCTTGCACAGAAACGAAGACCCAACACAGCCAAAAATAAAAATAAATAAATTAAATGAAGGCTCAACATTAAAAATATATATATATATTTGAAAAAAATAAAAAAAATAAAAGAATAAAAAATAAAAGCACATGTACAGTGCTTGTGTGACAATTGGGTATTAGAGCTAAAATGTGTAGCCTATAAAATGTTTCCCCATCAGCATATACCCCTGTATTAGTTTGTTATGTCTGATTAGTTTTCCCCCATCATGGATAACTAGGCCAATATATAACCAAAAAGTAGGTCTAGCACTGAGGGACACGAATGAACCCAGAGCAGCAGTGCTGGAAAAATATATTGATTATCAATGCTTTCTATGCAAACATTTGCAGTTAAAGTGGGGGGGGAAATGATGGAAGAAATTTTCACATATTGAGGTATGGGGAAGTCATTCTGGCTTACACATGATTTAATATGAACTTTAGACTAACCAAAACAGCCTGCTTGTGGCCTAGTCAACATACATTGTATATCTGCTTTAACCATTAAGGGAAAAAAACAAACACATTCAGAGAATAATACAAAGATGCATTTTTACTGTTATCCTCATTGTAATAGGTCTACTAATTTTCAAATGTTTGTCCAGGTACTATGACAAGTAATCAAAGAGAGAGTTAATGTTTTCATAATATAAAACGTTGGGGACTTCCCCAGTGGCGCAGTGGTTAAGAATCTACCTGCTTGGGCTTCCCTGGTGGCGCAGTGGTTGGGAGTCTGCCTGCTGATGCAGGGGACACGGGTTCGTGCCCCGGTCTGAGAAGATCCCACATGCCGCGGAGCGGCTGGGCCCGTGAGCCATGGCCGCTGGGCCTGCGCGTCCGGAGCCTGTGCTCCGCAACGGGAGAGGCTACGACAGTGAGATGCCCGCGTACTGCAAAAAAAAAAAAGAATCTACCTGCCAATGCAGGGGACATGGATTCGATCCCTGGTCCGGGAAGATCCCACATGCTGCAGAGCAACTAAGCCCGTGCGAGACAACTACTGAGCCTGTGCTCTAGAGCCCGTGAGCCACAACTACTGAGCCTGCGTGCCACAACTACTGAAGCCTGCGCACCTAGGGTCCATGCTCTGCAACGAGAAACCACCACAATGAGAAGACCACACACTGCAACAAAGAGTAGCCCCCACTCGTCACAACTAGAGAAAGCCCGTGCGCAGCAACAAACACCCAACGCAGCCAATAAATAAATTAAAAAAAAATGTTGATGCTAAGCATGCAACTTGAGATTATTTCCAACTCTGTGTCCATTCCCAAAATGAGGCAGGACTATGCCCCACTTCAGCAGGAAGTAGCGAGAGCAGTTGTTGCCCCATTCACTCAAAGATTTGGGGGAAACTGGAACAGAAATGGAACTAAAACAGAATTCCTCTACCAAGTCTACAATTAACCTCTCTATCCAAAACTTTATTCCCTTTCTTGTTTTGTACCTGTCCCTCCTCAAGACTAAGGAGTATCAAAGAAAACAGGGTATTGAAATGGAGCAGGACCCTATGGTCCTTGCCCCACATGTCCTCAGCCTGCCTTTTGAGTGTGGAAAAACTTTAGCCAAAGAGTAAGTTTAATCAGAGAAGTGAGAAAATGAAGAAACAAAGGAAAACAGTCCAATAAGACTAAATAATAATAGATTAGTCATTAAGCATAGTCAAGGACCATTAGTTCCTCCTCAAGGGCTATAGATAATACTCTGAGCCATATCCTATGAGCTGTCTTATAGATACTAAAACCCCACCAGGTGGAAGAAGTTAACTACATGATGACCAGGCTCTAGCCATGACATAAGCTGAGAACTGGCCTCAATTCTGAGAGATGGCCTCAAAGAAATGGGAATAAACCAACCCTGGAACTGAAGATTAACTGTACTTAAAATAATCAAGATGCTCTATGTCAAAAAAAACAAACAAGCCAATCAGAAAATGGGCAGAAGATCTAAATAGACATTTCTCCAAAGAAGACACAGAGATGGCCAAAAAGCACATGAAAAGATGCTCAATATCACTAATTATCAGAGAAATGCAAATCAAAACTACAATGAGGTGTCACCTCACACTGGGCAGAACGGCCATATCAAAAAGTCTACAAACAATAAATGCTGGAGAGGGTGTGGAGAAAAGGGGACCCTCCTACACTATTGGTGGGAATGTAAATTGGTATAGTCACTATGAAAAATAGTATGGAGGTTCCTTAAAAAAACAAAAATAGAGCTACCATATGGTCCAGCAATCGCACTCCTGGGCATATACCCGAAGAAAACCATACTTCAGAAAGACATGTGGGCTTCCCTGGTGACGCAGTGGTTAAGAGTCTGCCTGCCAATGCTGGGGACACGGGTTCAAGCCCTGGTCCGGGAAGATCCCACATGCTGCGGAGCAACTAGGCCATGCACCACAGCTGCTAAGCCTGCACTCTGGAGCCGGCGAGCCACAATTGCTGAGCCCATGTGCCACGACTACTGAAGCCTGTGCACCTGGAGCCCGTGCTCCACAACAAGAGAGGCCACTGCAATGAGAAGCCTGCGCACCGCAACGAGGAGTGGCCCCTGCTCACCACAATTAGAGAAAGCCCATGCACAGCAACAAAGACCCAATGCTGCCAAAAATAAATAAAGTAAATATATATATAAAAAGACACATGCACCCCAATATTCATTGCAGCACTATCTACAATAGCCAAGACGTGGAAGCAACCTAAATGTCCATCCACAGAGGAAAGGATAAAGAAAATGTAGTACATATATAGAGTAGAATATTACTCAGCCACGAAAAAGAACGAAATAATGCCATTTGCAGCAATATGGATGGACCTAGAGATTATCATACTAAGTGAAGTTAAGTCAGACAGAGAAAGACAAACATCATATGATATCACTCATATGTGGAATCTAATTTTTTTAAATGATACAAATGAACTTATTTATAAAACTGAAACAGACTCACAGATTTCTAAAACAAACTTATGGTTACCAAAGGGGAAACATGGTGGTGGGCGGGGGGAGGATAAATTAGGAGTTTACGATTAACATACACACACTACTATATATAAAATAGATAACCAACAAGGACCTACAGCACAGGGAACTCTACTCAATATTCTGTAATAACCTATATGGGTAAAAAATTGGAAAAAGAACAAATATACTATATGTATAACTGAATGACTTTGCTGTACACCTGAAAGTAGCACAACACTGTAAATCAACTATACATCAATAGAAAATTTAAAAAAAAACAACAAGATGATGCTGATTAAACCACTGCATGACCAATTTCAAGATGACTGTCAGAAGTGAATGCTGTTTCTGCATGTAGCCCCTTCCGTCTGTCTATAAAAGTTCTTGCCTACTGATTGTCATTGGGGGCGGGGGGTTGGCATTTGGACAGGAATCCACCCTCCCCCCACAGGTTGCCGGCCTCTGAAATAAAGCAAACTTTCCTTTCCACCAACCTTGCCTTTTAATTGGCTTTAGAGTGGCGAGTAGCTGGACTCCACTTTCAGTAACAACACTACTAGGAGCTGTGAGCCTTGAGCAGGGGACAGCTCACTACTTCTGCACCGCAGCCTTGGACACTGTGAACCTGACCAGTGAGGATGCTGGGCGAGGGCTAGTCTCTGCAAGATTCAGCCCAACCGGGGGATCCAGGCTGGCCCTCAGGCTCTGGGCAGACATGTGGCACCAACACCTAAGGATACTTGGTCAAGGGTGTCCCTCCCCGTCTCGGGCCTCAGCTTCCCCATCTGTTCAGAGGCTGGTGCTCTTTTGCTCCTTGCTCCTCTCAGGCACTAAATATATTTTGTTCCTTTTGCCTTAGCAAAGCCTCAGACACACCTTCCCACACTCACGCACAGTGGTGGTAGGTGGGCAGGAAGGCAGCTGAATTCATCAAGGGCCAAAGAAATGAGCCTAAATTTTTTTCTTCTTCATTTGGCACTTTTCACTTATAAAGCAGTACTTGCTTCATAAAGAACATTTTGAATTTAGGTTTGAAGAAGTAAAGGGCAGGGATATTTAATGAAAGACTTAAGTATCCCTGGGGCCAGAGGCCATCTAGAACCCTTGGAGTCACAGAGCTCTGCTCTTTGGGATCTCCAGCACGTACAGCTGTTAGCAGCTGGCGGTGGGGGCGGGGGGCGGGGTGTAGGGACATTTGGTTATGGGAGCAACGACGACACGGTTGAACCCACCCCTGGTAGTGGGGAGGTGACTCCACACAACCTTGACGGAGGGCAACTTGGTGCTCTCTCTCACCCTTAGAGGCACACACGCTTCACCCAGCAGCACCACCCCTAGGAATTTACCTGGAAGGTAATGCCACCCTATTTTATCTACTGCAGCACTGCTTGTAAAAACCAAAGTCTGGAAACAACCCAAATGCGCGGCCGCAGGGGACCAGTTAAGTAATTTACCATGCAGGCCTGCAACACAATGCTCCGGTCTTGAATGGAAGGAACCCTCCAAGCCCTGTCACTAAAGCAGGACGAGCCAGGTTCAGCACAGTGTGGCTGGATCTTCCATTTTTATGGGAGGAAACATACGAGCAGAGAATATTTTTGGAAAGCTGAGTAATGGTAGTTGCCTTCAGGGAACTAGGTGGCTGGGGAACGGGAACAGGGAGGGATTTTTCACCATGGGTCCTTTTGTGTCCTTTAGATTTTGCCTTGCATACATTATATATTTTTTAAAAAGCCTCCAGCCAGTGCTGGAGAAGAGCTGAGGGAGCTGGGAGCCATGGAGGGAGGGGACAGAGCCATGGAGGGAGGGGACAGAGCAGTGCAGATCTGGCAAGTCAGGCTAGAAGGGAATGCAAGAAGGCAGAGGCCACTCTCCACCTTGTCCAGATACAGGGAGGGTGGGACTGGCTGCGGCCCCACCCTGGGTGTAGGCAGGGTTTCCCAGCCTCCCGGCGAGGTAGCACATCTAGTAGAAATAGCTCTACCCTTGGGGTCCCTGCTCTGCCACCAAACTGCTGTGTGACGCTGGGTGACTCACATGGCCTTGCTGTGAAATGTGGGTGATGCAACCAGACTTAAGGATTAGATGAGCCGGCGGTGAGGGTCCAGCCCACACCCTGGGAAAGACCCACACAGAGGTGGCCCAGGAAGCCAGGCAGGCAGCGTCAGGGAAGGGACGTGGGAGGGGGCATGGGAGCACCCCATCACCCCGTGGCCAGACATGCCACCCCGCCCCGCCCCTGCCTCCTCCAAATCGGCCGCACACCGGCACCCGGGGGCTTAACTCAGGCAAATGCCGGGTCCTTCCTGAATGGCGGTCAAGGGCTGCCATCACTGAGAGTGCGGCATCTCTCAGGTCAGGAAGCTGGCGTGGCTGCAATCTGCTGCTCCCGGTGGACAAGCCCCATCCGCACTCAGCTGTCCTCAGCCCATCAGACAGGCACAACGTCTATCACTTTTCTCATCGTGGTTGTAAAGCTACTGTGGCCCTGGAAGCCCTGCATCGTTAATAATAACAGCTGGCATTTATGGAGCACGGACTTGGTGCCAGGGCCTGTCGGCACGTCTCAGTGCCTCTAATCCCCACTGCAGCCCTGTAAGGCGGGAGCCGTTCTCACCCCCACATTGTGGATGAGCGCCCAGAGGCTGAGACCCGACTGAAAGAGCCTGTCAGCTCTCACTTCTGATTTGTCACCTCTGTTGCTGGAATAGGGGTGAGAGTCCCATTTCAGGATGGGCCCTCTCTGTCTGTGGAGCCAGGGAAGGTGCCGGGCCTTTCTCACCCCCAAGGATGCTGTAGCCCTTGGCACACATGTGGCACGGGTGGTATTGGGCTCTGGCCCCAGCTTGACCTCTTTTACCAGTGAGATCTCGGCCGGGTTGCGTCACGGGAGTCTCAGTTTTCTAACTCGTATGATGAGAAAACAATACTTGAGTCTTCAAAGAGCAAATGATAAAAGGGTGGTAAGTTCTTTTTGAAAAACACAGACCACTATGGAAATGTGAAGTTTTAATGCAGGCCTTGAACTTGCCTTTAAGCAGAAAAGAGCCTGAAGGTGAAAGGTGTTCCCCCTCAGGCCCCAGGCCCACTGCCAGCTGCCTCTAAAAGACCTTGGGGGGCAGAGGCCTTGGTCATGTTCCCTTGACCCCTGGCTTGGAGAAGGGATAGAGGAATTAAAAGCATGAGCCCAGGGAGGGCAGGAGGGTGTGGACGGCACCGTGTAGATTCCTAGGCACTAGCCACTAACAACCCCAGGCCTCGGAGTCACCCAGCTCCTCTCTCTTCTCGCACCCCACACCCAACCCATCAGCAGATCCTGAGCAGTGCCTGGCACGCAGTACGTGCATGATCCTTATTTGCAGAATGATGAATAAATGCTAAGGACCTTCTGGAACATTCCTTCATTAAATAGCAGAAACACTGAACTCTGTACCCTAGAGCCAAACATAGTCACCTGCACACAGTCGGTGTTCAATCCATGTTGATAACGATGGTGACACAACCAACAGCCGAATCCCAGAGGAGCGGGTCCCAGATGCCTCCTGTCCTCTGCTTCCGAGCCCCTCCTCTCCCCTTGGTCAACCCTCAGGGTCCAGTTCCAGGGTCTCTTCCTCCTTGATCCCCCGTGATGATTCTGCCCTCAGGATGCTGCCCTCCATCCCTAGGGATCCCGCAGCACAGACAGAATAGGTAGCAATCGGGCTGTCACGTCACCCTCTCTTCACTCTCTCTTCATATTAACCACAACCATTTTTGAATACCTACTATGTGCCAACCTCTTGATGCACTTTATTTCTAATTCTCATAACAACCCATTGAGATGAGTGATGACTTCCCTGCCTTCTCTGAGACTCAGAGAGGTTAAATAACATGTCCAAGGTCACACAGCAGGGAGGAGGCAGAGTCAGACCCAGACCCAAGGGTGAGTCCTTCCCCTGCCCCTCCGTCCCAGAGCCCATACTCCATGGGTGTCACCCCAGCCCTCCTGGCCTAAGGGACTGGCTCAGCTCAAACCTCGGCAGAGCCATGAGAAGCCAGAGCTGCCTCCCCCTCACCCAGGGTGGGTCTCAGATCTCACAAATATTCCCAGCAGCTCCCCCGCCCCTCACCTCACCCAGAGATGGACGGGCTCACTGTGCCTGACGTGGGGCCACCCAGGGACCCTTACCAGCCTCTGCTGGGGCTTCAGATGCAGCGAGAAGGATCCAGGTCAGCTGGAATACGCTGTCCTTCCACCTCTCCCTGTGACACACACCCCAAGCTCATTCCGGGCTCTGCTCCTTTGCTCACGCCTTCTCTCCTGCCTGGGGCGCATGCTATCCTCCCTCCCATGGATCACCTCTCCCCAGAACAACCCTGCTTCCCTTCAAGGGCCAGCTCAGTCCCCTGCCAGAAGCCTACCTCAGCCCCACACCCGGGTGCGGTTCCTCATCACACCCCGCTGTCAACCACGTCCTGCTGGCTTCAGGATGCAGCCTGCTCTCCCGACATGCACAGCACCTCCCACCAGATCAGCACTACGAGCAAATTAGTTAAGGGCCCTGCCTTGGGGCCAGACAGAGCGACTGGGTTCAAATCCCGGCTCTGCCACTTTACTGGCTGTGTGACTTTGGCAAATTGCTTAAACTCTCTGAGCCTCAGTTTCCTCATCTGCAAAATGGAGGTGACGATACCACCAACCCCATGGGGTTGGCGTGACGGTGAAATGAGTAGCCACGGGAAGCACCACGTTAACTGTTATTATTACTATGGGTATTACTACCCGCTCTTGCCACAGCTGCAGAGCTTTCAAAACAGGAGACTGTCTGGATGATCTCTCTGGATGACCTCATGTCTCCTTCTCCCCTCTTTGGACTAACACCCCCATAGACCTTTGCTAAGGACTGACTTGTGTTCCCCTCCAATTTACATTTTGATACTCTACCTCCGCAAAGTGACTGTATTTGGAGATAGGGCTTTTAGGAGGTAATTATGGTTAAATGAGTTCATAAGGGTGAGGTCCTAATCCAATAGGATTGGCGTCCTTATAAGAAGAGGAAGAGCTCGCCCCCTCTCCCCGGGCTCAAGCAGAGGGAAGGCCGTGTGGGGACACAGCGGGAAGGCTGCATCTACAAGCCCGGAAGAGAGGTCTCACCAGGGCCCTGATAGGCTGGCATCTTGATATTGGACTTCCAGCCTCCAGACTGTGAGAAATAAGCGTCTGCTGTTTAAGCTGCCGAGACTGGTGTTTTGTTACAGCAGCCTGAGCTAAGACCACCTTCCATGACGGCTGGGTCTCGTCTGGAACCCCAGGTCTCCAGGTCCCCTGTGAAGAGAAGATCCCAGGCCTGGCTTTCTCTTGCCTTCTCTTCGGGTCTAAAAACCAGGCTCCACAACCTCCATCTCCTGTGAGGTAGGTCCCCAGGGCAGCCCCCAAAGCACCCTGCCTTCAGAAACGATAAACCCCAAGGTGGGGAGGCGGGAAGAGGATGGAGGCAAAAGGGGAGACTGAGGGAGGCAGAGCCTGGGTCTCACTTGAGGCTGGAGGGCCCCAGAGGGACGCAGAGCTGAGGGAACGGGTGGGCCGCGGGGTTCGTCCCTGCGGGAAAGGGTTGAAGGCACTGCACCCCAGCCGCCCCTAGCTGGCCTCCCCTCCCCTCCCCTCCCCTCCTCCCGGCCACTCCCCCGACTCCAACCTTCACCCCTCACCACCCCTATCCTAACCCCTCTCCCTCCAGCCCCATCAGGCCCCAGGCCCTCTCACTCCTCCAGAAAATCACCCCCAAAGGCAGCCCCCGCGCTCCCCTGCTCCCAGGCCGCGGATGAGGCCACGTCTCATTAGGCCCACCCATCTCTAGGGAGCCTCTAGGACCATTCTAGGTGCTGCAGGCTCAGCAGGGAAGGAGAACAGGCCTTCCCCCCATGGAGCCTACACCCCAGTGCAGACAGGAAGCCAAGCAGTGGATAAACATCACCACATTAGGTGATTAACATTAACAACAGTTGAAAAAACCAGGCAGGGAAGAGGGTGGTCAGGGGCAGTCTCAAGTAATGACCGGTGGAACAGGTGTACACACACCCCAGCTCCCCACCTTCCTGGCTACACTGACTCTCAGAGGTGCCCAGTGGGATCGAGCCCCAGCTGCCCACAGTGGGAACTGGCTCACTCAAGCTCCCTTCATGCCTCATCTCCACACTCTCTGTGTTTCCAGGGACCACCTCCCAATGAACCACTCTAATCGTAGCCTTGTCTCAGCCTCCACAGATGGGGAGGCAGGAGTGGGAGCTGGTGGGAAGACAGGCCCCCATCCTCCCTGCTCTGGATGCGTCTCCTCGAGACCAGTCATCCCACACATGGGCCCTCTGTCCTCACAGGGTGTGTCCTGTCCTGAGCCCTCTGCATCTGTGGTCTCCTGGAGGGCAGGAACCAGGTCTGCCCGCCCTGTGGATGATGGTCCTGGTGGGTGCACAGCAGGCTTTCCCGAGGCACAGAACTCTGACCAGGAAGAAGGGGCCCTCCGTCTTGAGCAGCACTGGGGGTGGGATGCATGCAGCCCACTCTTCTCCCCTTCCTGGCCGGGTAGAGCTGTCCTGGCCATGGCTGGGTCAGAAAAAGGCAAGAAGTGTGCACCCAGTCCATGCAGGACATCCTGTCCAACTCGATGCCCTGGGGCAACTGCCCAGCCAGGGGGGCATTGCATCCCTTCCCCTGTGAGGGCTGAAACCATTACAGCACGGATGCAGGGGGCCAGCCATTGAGGCAGAGACTCCTGGCTTTAATCGCAGCCCTGATCCTCATAGTGCAGCTCTGGGCTACAGCATGAGCAAACCAGAAACCCGCCTGCCTCATGGAGCTGACATTCTAGAGGGCTAGACAGACAAGAAACCAGATGAAAAAGTAAATGATCAAGTGTGGTAGAAGGTGACAAAAGCTCTGGAGAAGAATAAGGCAGTGAAGGGGTCTGGGAGGGATGGTGGGGACTTAGGAGCGATGCTGTTTTACACAGGCTGGTCAGAGAAGGCCGTTCTCAGAAAGTGGCATTTGAGCAAAGACTTGAAGGAGGTGAGGGAGGGCACCATGCAGATATCTGGGGGAAGAGCATCCAGGCTGAGGGAACAGCCAGTGCAAAGGCCCTGAGGCACAAGCATGGCTGCCATGGTTGAGGAACAAGGGGGCCATGTGGCTGAAACAGAGGGAGTGAGGAGAGGGGAAGGCTGAGGTCAGAGAGGCTGGTGGGGAAGGCGGGGAGAGAATGCAGACACGTGATGCCTTGTAGGTCAGAGCGAGGCCTGTGACTTTTCCCCCATCGAGTGAGATGGGAGCTACTGCAGGGCGTGAGAAGAGGTGGGATGCGAGTTTTTGTTGTTGTTTTTAATATTTATTCATTTATTTATCTGGTTGCACCAGGTCTTAGTTGCCGTGTGTGGGATCCTTTAGTTGCGGCACGCAGGATCTTTTAGTTGCAGCACATGGGATCAGGGATCGAACCCAGGCCCTCTGCCTTGGCAGCGTGGCGTCTTAGCCACTGGACCACCAGTAAAGTCCCTGGCTTAGGTCTTAAAGGATCCCTGGCTGCTGGGGGCATAGGAATAGGGGACTACAGGGGGCAAGAAGTACAGGGCACCTGCTGGCAGGTGGCTGTAGCCCTCCCATCAGGGAAGATGGGGGCTCAGACCAAGGTAGTAATGCCAGAAGCAGTGAGGGGCGGGTAGGGTGGGAAGTACTCTGACGTGGGGCCAACAGAATTTGCTGATGGTTTGGCTGTGAGTGCGAGAGGGAGGAGGAGTCAAGCGTGGCATCAGGGTTTGGGCCTGAGCAGCCGGCAGGTGGGGTGCTGTTTCCTGAGCTGGAGAGCACCGCGGGAGGAACAATTTAAGGGAGATGGGAGCTCAGTTTTGGCGCCCTGAGAGCCAAGTGGAGATGTTCCTTCTTCTCCCCAGAGCTCCTGCACTGGGGGCACGTGGGGAGGGGCCCCCCCTGGGCCAAATTGTTCCTCTAGTCCTGGGGTCCCGGCCTCTGAGTGATCCTGGGGCTTCCCTTCAGCTCCCTCTGATGCTGGGAAGGCTGCTGGAGGTGGGGGGCATGTGCTCTGGGCTGTGAGCCCACTGGGGGTGATGGGTGGGGCTGGGAAATGGGCCCCAGGAGGCCATTCTGCTGGCTAACTGCCCCAGAGCCTGGGGGCAAAAAGGGTAGGAGAGAGACAGAGCAAGCAAAGACAGACCCCAGGGGGACATGGGACAGAAAAAAATTGAAGAGAAGGGGAATGTGGCCTAGAGAAGGCCAAACAGGAGTGGGGGGGCGGTGGTTAGGGCCAGGCCTGAAGGGCCTGGGGAAGGGACAGATCCTTCCAGCTCTTGACCTCCAGGCCTCACGGGCCCTTGTTGTGGCCAGGATGGAGGCTGGCCCAGCTGTAGGAGGTGAAGCAGGATAGACGCCAGTGCCAGCCCCAGGCCCTGACCTGTGCCGGGGCTCAGAGAAGCAGGGGGCAGATGGTAACGGTGCACACGGGTTACTGGACTGACAGCTTCTGGGCAGATCTGCAGCCCTCACCCAAGCTCCTGCCATCTGAGACCCTCCCTCTCACCTGCTGGGCCCTTAACCCTGAAGTGGGAGGCCCTTGTGCCTATACTCAGCAGGAGCAACTAAGGTTTGCAGAAATGAATGGAGCCACGTCAGCCTCTCAGCATGTATTCCCCGGCCCCATCACACTGGGCCCTGTGCCCAAGTGCCCGGGAAGGGGAAGCGCCACAGAGTGGTACCAGGACCCAGCCAAGCTCTCAGGGGGTGCTGGGGATGGAAGGCAGGCAGGAGAAGGGGGCAGACCCTCCAAGGCCCAGGCACCCTAGGCACGCCTGAGATTGCACACACCAACCCCTGCCCCCTCAGGCTGGGATTTCCTCCCCACGCTGGCCGAGGCCCTTTAGCTGTGGCCCAGGGCCCGCCAGGACCAGGTGCACTCCACCCACTGCGCTGCTGCAGGCCCTCCTGCCCCCTCCGTGCCCAGAGCCAGGCAGTGCGGCCCAGCTCCTCCCCAGGCCCGGCCCCACCCCTTCCTGGGCAGCAGGCAGCAGCTCCTCTGCAGTGCCCCGAGCTCCCCCAGCAGCAGTGGAGTCATCCCCAGAAGCAATGCAGCAGAGGCACAGAGAGAGGGGGAGGGAGGGCCACAGGCACCCCCCACCCAATCAGGGCCCGCTCTCCTATACCCCAGCATGGAGCCCCTGGGCTTGCTGGGGCGGTGGGACAGGGGTCCTGGGGGAACTGGGTCTGCAGGGGAACAAGGAGGGGTAAGGGCCTCAGCTTGGGGGAGAAGAGAGATGCCTCTCTCCTGACTGGGGCTCTAAGCCCAGGGCCTGAGAGCAACGGGGCCAGCAGGGAGGCTGCTGATAGTGGAGGCGGGGGTCTGCTGGTTCCAAATGGCCAGGGCCCAGCAGTGCCCTGAGCAGGGGCGGAGGGTATCCTCACCCACACACCCCCCAGCCTCACACTGGGGAGCAAGCACTTTGGGTTCCTGGGAGTTCCAGCCCCTTTGGCCTGCTCTGCCTGGGAAGAGGCATTTCTCCAGTCGGGACCTGTGGCAGCGGTGGAGAGAGGGACAGAAGTGCAGAGGAGGAGAGGTAGCAGGGGCACAGTCCTCCTGATGGAGAGGACCCAGGTTCTGAAGAGGGCCTCTCAGGATGCAGGCTGCTCCCCACCAGTTCTACTGGCCCTGGCCCCTTCGACCCCTGTGCTTGCCACCAGGTACTGCCGGTAGGAGGGCACGGCAGCCCTGGGGCCCCACTCTCCGTGCAGCCTCTTCTGGCTGTCCCCACCGGAATGCCTACCTGGGCCCGTCTGGGCACCTAGCCAGGGGCACGTAGGAGTGCACTGTCCCCACTGGGCCAGGCCAGGGCCGGAGGGGCCGGCTGTCCTCCTCCTTCTCCGTGGTGGCGGGCAGGGAGGGGGCCTGGCGCCCGGGCTGGGAGCTCTGTCCTCTTGGGTTCCCTCCACCGCTCGCTGCTCGGGAAGGCAGCAGCGCCCGAACTGCAGAAGCCAGCTCCCCGCCCCCACGGCCGCCTCCTCCCCCTCCCGCCTCCCGACCCGCCTCCTTCTCCCGCCACCCACCTCCTTCTCGTTTCTATGGCAACCGGGCAATGCTCGCTCAGCTAGCCTCCTTCCCGCGTACACCCGGGGACGCCCGCCTACGTTGCGGCTCCTGCATCCCCGGGCTGTTGGGCACGCGCACACTTCACCTTCCCAGGCTCTTGCAACCACGCCCCACGGGATGGTGGGGGGGGGTCCCTGCTCCAGCCCCGTCTTCTCTTTCTGCCTGAGACCCTGCTCCCCCAGCATCCCTTCAAGGCACTGTAAGCTGCACCTTTCCACACGCTTCCCTCAGGTCCTTAAAATCTTACCGCATGCCTCTCTGTAAAACATTTCTACTTGCTTAATCATTTATTCTCATTCAGTCATTCCTCAATTCCAAACTTTTATTCTGAGATTTTTCTGTGTCAGGCCGAGTGTGAGATGCTTGTCTACAATCTCATTCCATGAGATTCCATACCCATTTTACAGATTGGAAACTGAGGCCCGCAGTAGTGAAACAACTCCTCTGGGCATCCAAGGCTCCTGGGCTTGCTATTGGCAGCAAGGCTTTGTGATCTGAATTCTGGTGCTGCTCCCACAGGCCACAGCTGTCATACACCCCTTAGAGCAAACATCTAGGCTTGTACCACACACGTATGACTCATTAGCACCAACACGTGTACATGCACATGTGCACCCCAACGACACATATATACAAACACACATTACGTGTATTTGCACACGTGCATTTCCACAAATCTGTGGATCTACCTATACACGCACAAGTAACACACACACATACTTACACATAACTCTAACACTAATATCAGTGTACACACATCTACACGGATCCAGAACATGTATCACACAAACCCGTCCTACATAAAATCACAGCTATACACGCAAGCCCCCAACCCTAGCCTTATGGGACGGATCGGTGACACCAGTAAGTGTCCCAACCAGGAGAGGATCTGTCTGCTCTTCTAGATACTAATCTGCCCACCGCGTCTTAGCTTGGCTGCTGGAGGGACTGGGGTTGGGAGGAGACAGGGTTCACCCTCCCCCACTCCCTCTCCCTCATTCTGAAAGTCCTCTGCCTGGTCCAGACTAGATCCTACCTAGAGCCCCCTCAGCCTAGGAGGCTCACAGATATTCCCCCCACCCTCCTAGCTGCTGTCCAGTCCTGGTACTTGGAATTATGACAGGATTGAGTAAAATGGGACCCTCCTCCTCAGAGGGAGTTCCAGGCTCAGACAGCCCTGCCACCCGCTCCTCCCCAGGAGGGATAGCACGCAGTGGGGGCCAGAGCAGGGTCTGTAGATCGAGTGGAGAAAGGGGCCCGGGGCACACAGTGTTCCCCACAGGATGTGCTGACCCCAGCCCAGCACTGCCTCAGAAAGACCTCAGGCAGGATCACTGCAGCCCCTGTGCCCTAGGGTGATTCTCAGGGACCCCACACAGCCTAGAGAGGGCACACACAATCAGAAAGAACCAGAAGCCCACCAAAAATTAAGCCAAAAAGTGCCTGTTAATAATGACAGCCTCTTCCACAGTTCATCCCATCTAAGACCCGTCTCAATCATAAGACTGCTGCCAGTTAAACCAAGACATGCTCTAAATTGTATGAAGCATCCTAATATCAGTGATGTCAAACGTGAGGGGGAAATCGCCTTAGAATAGATGAAAATAGGGCATTTCATTCATTCAACCGATATTTACTAGGCACGCACCATGTGCCACGAACTGTCCTAGGTGCTGGGACACAGGCCGTGGGCAAAACAAAGTCCCTGCCCTTAGGAGTGATGAGCTAGTGGATTTACTGATTCCAGTTCTCCTGTAGCGTCTCCGTCTCCGGCTGTCACGGCAGCCCTGCAGATGAGGTCACAGGACTGATTAGGAAACAAAGGCTCTGAGAGATTGAGCAGTTTTCCCAAGGGGACAAAGCCAGAAAATGCCTGGGCTGGGATTTGAACCCTATGCCTGCCAAGCTTTTCCCGATGCTCTATGTTGGTTCCATTAGGAAAGATCCGATTAGGAAACACAGTGACAGCCACCCATTTTCTAGGAGTTTCACAGCCAGGGTGCTTCTCATCCTTAGGTCAAAGGCAGGACAGGGTCATAAGTACTTGAAGTGCTAGGGACATAGTGGGTGTGAGTGAGGGCCCCTCCCCCAAACAACCGCAGAGGTGACTTCCAGCCTGGCCTACTTGGGCCAGAAGCCTGACGCTGGGTGTCCCCAGGACTGGAGGTGCTCAGTAGTCAGTGAGGTCAACACCCAGGCCAAGAGGGTGGGGATGCCTGGTGCCTGAGAGCAGATTCCCGGGAGAGCTAGGGGGTGGGGAGGGATTGAGTTCCCAGGCCCTGTAAACAGAGCCCCCTGCCCACCTGCCAGCCCCCGGCCCCGGATCATCTTTCTCCTAAAGAGCCGGTTCCATCCAGGGATACCAAAGATAGCTGCCCCTGACCCACCTCCATCAGCCTGATCCAGCCCCATCTGCTGCCTGGCAGACCCCTGAGTTCTGCCCTCCCACACTCAGGCAGGTTCTGTGCTTCTGAGAAGCTGACCCCTTCTGTCGCCCCCCACCTTCCCCAGGCCAGAGAGCATCCACCCCACCCCACCCTACTATCAGCCTGCTCAGCCCCATGTGCTGTTGGGAGGGCCCCCAAGACAGGTATCATAGGGGTAGAAGACAACAAGATTGGGATATCCTTAGTTTTTGTCAAAGTTGACATCGATAAGAGGCCCCCCCAAAACCAGCAAAAATACGGGTAATAGGTTACGCCATGTCAGCCTGTGCCCTTTGAAACTACTCCGTCTTTAACTACCTCCTACCTCCCTCGTCTCCTTCCTCCCAAGTGAACCCCATTGAGGGGAAAATTGTCCTCTGCCACAGTTTTGTTGAAACTTTCCTCTGCATGTTAATTGGGCTAGAAAAATATCAAGGAGTCGCCATCTGCAGCCTCCACTCCCCTACTTGTAGGCCCTGGACAGGCCCAGGGACACCCCCCATGACCCCCCCGCCCAACATACACACCATGCCCGACCTCAGCCCCTTACTCCTGGACCTTAATCGTGTTCCAGTCCCACAGGTGGGATCAGTCTACAAATGAGGAGGGGGTCTCACCCAGGCCACAGGGCAGCTGCTCTCGTGCCCCCCAGGAGCAGCCAACCTGTTCTGTCACCACCTCCTTGTTCAACCCAAAGAGTATAATTGCCCCCTCCCCAGCCCAGCAATTATCCTCCGTGTTCCCAGTGCTGGGCAAATGCAATCAGGGTTCATTAACTGTTGCTTTGTATCTCATTTGCATAATGCCCGCATGACTGTCAAAATGCCAGAATCCTCCCAAAACCTCTGCCCATGACAGGAGAATGGAGCAGATTGCTGGCCAGCAATGGAGAAATAAACTGGACAAGGCTCTGCTGAGGGTCTGTGTAGAGGACTAAACACATGGGGATGGAAAGAATCAGAGGGAGAAAACCAACAACTACTTTGAGTTTCAGACCCTGAAAGGTCCCCAGAGGAGGGGCAGTTGAAACTTACTGAGTGTGTGCTAAGGCCAGGCACCATGCGCAGTGCTTTACACACTTCACCCACTTGTTTTCAACAATGAGCCATTTTACAGGTGTGGAAACCGAGGCTCAGAGCAGTTACGGCCTCACTATTCAAAGCCTGGGTCCCAGGTCCCACAGCTTGGGCATCACCTGGGAGTTAGTAGGAAAGGCGGAATCTCAGGTCCCACCCCAGACCTCCTGATCAGAATCTGCATTGTCACAAGATCACAGGAGATTACAGTCTAAGGGACTTGGCCCGTGATATAGCTTGAAGATGATGCTGGTGTCAGAACTGAGGCATCTGACCAAATCCCATGTCAGTGTCTTTAATACATTTAACAAACGTTTCCTGAGCACCTACTACATGCAGTGCTGCTCTAGGCAGCGAGACACAGCACATAACCATGAGATAACCCCATGGATGTTTCATGCCAAAGTGGGAGACACTCAACAGAAAAAGAGTAAAAAGTTCAAGTGATGATGGGAACCATCAAGAAAAATAATGTGGGTAAAGGGATAGAGAGGGTAAGTGGGGGCCATTTTAGAATCCCTCTTTGAAGAGATAACATTTGAACAAAGACTTATATAAAGGGGAAAAGGAAGTATGTGATAATCCGGGGGGAGACTGTTTCTGGCAGAGGGGACAGCAAGGGCGCATGTCCTGAAGTGGGAGTGAGCTCGGCACACTGAAGGCACCCAAAACTGAATGGGTGGGTGGACAGGTGGGTGGGTAGGTGAAGGGACAGCAGAGAGGGGAGTAAACAAGGTAGGAACAAAGAACAGGCAGGGGCTAGATCCTGTAGGGCCCTGTGGACCATGGTGAGGATCTGGTTTTATTCTAAGCAAGAAAGGAAGGCACTGGTATTTTTGAGCAAGGGTGGAGAAGAGGTCCAGTTAATGTATTTGAAAGATCACTGTGGCTTTGATATGGAAAAGTTACTAGAAGGAGGCAACAGGCTAAAACAGAGACCAGTTAAGAGGCTTCTGCAATATTTATTCCCAACAGAAATGAGTGTTTGTGGTCACTGAAACCCATGACCAAGAGCACTTGTAGCAGCTTTACTCATAGTAGCTCCAAACTGGAAGCAACCCAAATGCCCATCCACAGAAGGACTGATCAAAAAATCATGTGGGGGCTTCCCTGGTGGCGCAGTGGTTGAGAGTCCGCCTGCCGATGCAGGGGACACGGGTTCGTGCCCCGGTCCAGGAGGATCCCACACACCGTGGAGTGGCTGGGCCCGTGAGCCATGGCCGCTGGGCCTGCGCGTCGGAGCCTGTGCTCCTCAACGAGAGAGGCCGTGGTGGTGAGAGGCCCTCGTACCGCAAAAAAAAAAAAAAAAAAAAATCGTGTAGTTATTGCATGCAGTTGAGGTAGTTTGCTTTTTCACTGCTGTCTAGGACTCCACTGTGCAAATGCTACCGTGTGGTTTGCTTACATAGTTGAATACTATACAGCAATGAAAAGCATCCAACTACACACAACCACATGGAAAAAAGTCTCAAATCATGATGAGCAAGAGAAGCACAAACTGAGAAGAACATACATAGTGGATTCTATTTTTTTTTTTTTTTTTCGGTACGTGGGCCTCTCACTGTTGTGGCCCCTCCCATTGCGAAGCACAGGCTCAGCGGCCATGGCTCACGGGCCCAGCCGCTCCACGGCATGTGGGATCCTCCGGGACCGGGGCACGAACCCGTGTCCCCTGCATCGGCAGGCGGACTCTCAACCACTGCGCCACCAGGGAAGCCTGTGGATTCTATTTTTTTGTTGTTGTTGACAGATTTTTTTATTTGTTGACTTCAGGGTCGAGTTTGGCCTTTCTTGTGGATTCTATTTACATGATGCTCAAGAACAGGCAAATCTGGATTTCTGGTTCCTGGGCAAAAGATGGAGTAAATGTACTTGTCCCTTTTCCTTCTGCAAAGTTCAGCTAAAAACCCTGGGCATTACATATAAAACAAACGTAAGAAGACTCTAAAGGGGGAGAGAACAAGGCAGACGCACTAGGGACCTCAGGACCCAAGGAACGACAGTGCAGTGAGTTCTCTGGGTTTTCTTTTTCCCTGCTATATCCCAGATGTGTTGCTGGAGAAGTCAGCAACCCAGAAAGACCAATAAACGTGGACAAAAACAGCCCCAAGACAAGCCTCCTCTCTTTAGCCAGAGGACTAGGAAAGGTGCAGTTTAGCAAGACAAAAACTTTTAAAACAATAAATGCCCTACTCTAGCCAAACACCATGGAAAAAACTGCAGCCAGTCCCACCCCATCCCCCTGAGCAGGGGTCAAGTGGGGAGCCTTGCCTGGCAGTAACCAGTGCCCCATCCCCTACCACCAGGGTGTGGGGTGGTGGGTTCGCTGGGTGGTGCTTTCCCACATGGCCTCAGCTGGGGCTAAAATGTCCAAGACAGCTTCTTCATTCACACAACTGACCCTGTCCCTCCCCCTCCCCCCTTCCCTCTCTGCCTTCCCTCCCACATGCTCTCTCCAACGGGGTACCTGGCCCTACTTAACATGATAGCTCAGGGCTCCAAGAGCACACATTCCAAAAGGACAAGTTCTAATGTGTGGCCACTTACTTACCTATCAAGCAAGCCTCTGCTTCTATCACGCTGGCCACTATCTCACTGGCCAAAGCAAGTCAACATGGCCAAGCCCAGCGTCCATGTGGCAGGTGGACAGGGGTGGGGAAGTGGGGGGAATTGGGGGGTGAGGCTTACCTAGGGTGTGAATAGCAGGAGCTGGGGTTCACAGGTGGGGTTAGGGAGCACCAGTGTACCCAACCACCACATTAGGTCTATAATAGGGCCCAAGAATTGACATTTTTTATGACCTTCTTTCCACATAGCTCCCCCCTGTGATACAGGCAGCCCAGTGAGCACACCTGCAGCACTGCTCCTATCCTATAACACCTACTCCACGACACCGTCATGGAAGAGGCTTTTTACACCTCCCCACCTGTCTGGGCACCGATTAAAAGGAATGCCACAATCGCTGTCCTGGGGGGCAGACAGCCCAGGACAGACACACACACACACTGTGACACAAGAAGCCTGTTCAGACACTGGCCTCTCCCACAAGCCTAGGGCTCTGGCTTTTAGTCCTGACTCAGCCCCATCCCAGCCCAAAGCCCTGGCATGGGTCTCCCCTCTCTGCTGGTATCAGATTCCTCCCTCAAGGTGAGGGGGTTGGACTAGATTATCAATTTCCAACTTCTGCACCACTCAGGGACACTTTGCATATTTTTTGACCCAAGGAACCCCACGTTTTGAAAGATTTTTGTCTACCAAACAAACCGTACATGCTAAGTAATTTTTTCAACTGGAAAACAAATTGACTTTTTTTTTGCCGCACCACGCACCACGCGGGATCTTAGTTCCCCCAACCAGGGATCGAACCCACACCCCCTGCAGTGGAACACACAGAGTCTTTTTTTTTTTTAATTAAATTTATTTATTTTATTTATTTATTTTTGGCTGCGTTGGGTCTTCTTTGCTGCACGCTGGCTTTCTCTAGTTGCAGCGAGCGGGGGCTACTCTTCGTTGCAGTGCCAGGGCTTCTCATTGAGGTGGCTTCTCTTGTGGCAGAGCACAGGCTCTAGGCATGCAGGCTTCAGTAGTTGTGGCACAAGGGCTCAGCAGTTGTGGCATGCAGGCTCAGTATTTGTGGCTTGCGGTCTCTAGAGCGCAGGATCAGTAGTTGTGGTGCACGGGCTTAGTTGCTCCGCGTCATGTGGGATCTTCCTGGACCAGGGATCGAACCTGTGTCCCCTGCATTGAAAGGCGGATTCTTAACCACTGGACTGCCAGGGAAGTGCCTTGACTTTTTACTTAATTAATTACCAGGTAGAGTTCTTGACCGGTATGGTATAGTCAACATTTCTACGCTGAACTGAGAAAATTCTCACCAAAAGCGAAGAGCTCTGAAATATTGGGTGGACTGAGCTGCCTCAGCTGGGAAATGCTCAATGTTGGGGCAGCTTTTCACAACATTCAAAACAACCAAGCCACAGGAATTCCCTAGCAGTCCAGTGGTTAGGACTCGGCGCTTTCACTGCCAAGGGCTCAGGTTCAATCCCTGGTCGGGGAACTAAGATCCCACAGGCCGCATGGCGTGGCCAAAAAAAAAAAAAAAAAAGACAAAATAACCGAGCCTCTCTCTGGAATCTGGGGCCGGTGGGCAGGGGATGCCAGCTGGGATCGGCTGAATAGGGAATCCTCTGAGTATGAACCCATCCAGCTCTAAGTAGCCTGTATGCTGAGTGCTTCTCGGGGCCCACCACGAGCCAGCACACTGCGGAGAACCATGGGGACAACTCAGGGCATCTAAGGTGACACGGTCCATTACAGTTGCCAGTTGCCACTGTCCATTCAGTTAAATAGATTTAAATAAATTTGAAAATTCAATTCCAAAAAAAAAAATCAATTCCTCAGCTGCACTAGCCACATTTCATGTGTTCAACAGCCACATGTGGCTAGTGGCTACCATCTTAGTGCAGAAATAGAACATTTCTGGGCTTCCCTGGTGGCGCAGTGGTTATGAATCTGCCTGCCAATGCAGGGGACACGGGTTCAAGCCCTGGTCCGGGAAGATCCCACATGCCACAGAGCAACTAAGCCTGTGCTCCACAACGACTGAGCCTGCACTCTGGAGCCCGCAAGCCACAACTACTGAGCCCGCGTGCCACAACACTGAGGCCCATGAGCCCTGGAGCCCATGCTCCGCAACAAAGAGTAGCCCCTGCTCACTGCAACTAAAGAAAACCCGAGTGCAGCAACAAAGACCCAACGCAGCCAAAAAAAAAAAAAAGAGTCCATGCGCCACAACTACTGAGCCTATGCTCTACAGCCCGCGAGCCACAACTACTGAAGCATGCGCACCTAGCGCCCATGCTCTGCAATAAGAGAAGCCACCGCAATGAGAAGCCCACGCACTGCAACAAAAAGTAGCCCCCACTCACCGCAACTAGAGAAAGCCCACGCGCAGCAACGAAGACCCAATGCAGCCAAAATTTAATTAATTATTTTTAAAAAGAAATAGAACATTTCCATCATTGCAGAAAATTCAAAGAGACAGTGCTAGAAGGTAGTCCATACAAATGCAGGCATGTCCAGTGTCACACACTTGATGGGGCCCAAAAGACGAGTTCCCTGCATATTACATTCTAGTTTTTCCCCTGCTCATATGACACGATGGGGCTGCATTTCTTAGACCAAAAAAAAAAAAATAAGAAAATGGTTCCAAAACACTGCAAAAGTCACATTTAGGGATATAGCCAACCTTTAAAATCATGTGTTATGTTTAGAGAGAGATTAATCTCCTGACAAAACTGCATGACCAATAATATTTGGAGCAAGCCACCAAGTATGACCCCTGTCAACATCCCCCTTCCCCTGGCCAGGATCCCCCCACCACCACCACCAAAAAAAAGGAGAGAGCCAGGGGCTGTGTGTTTGCTCCTCCTGACAAACAGAAACCTCTTTGACCCTGCCAACCCCATTCTTTGTATTTCTCTATTTCTCATTCTGTAGTATTTCTCTATTTCTAAAGAAAGGGCTTCGCCACAAGGGGGCAGGGTGGGAAAGATGGTGGGGATGTCTGTTTTATTGTGAAAGTAATTTCCAGGAGCAGACACGGTTGGTTCTGTAACCAACAGTCATTCCTCTTTGGCTCTTGCTGACCAGAGTCCTGACTACATAACAAGTGACTCAGAAGAAATGCTGACTGGCCTAAGACAGGGTCTCTCAACTTCAGCACTACGGACACTTGGTGCTGGATAATTCTTTGTTGGGGGGTTGTCCTATGCATTGTAGGATGTTGGGCCTCTATCCACTAGATTTCAGTAGCACCTACCCCCCAGTTATAACAAACAAAAACTTCTGCAGATGCTGAATGTCCCCTGGGGGGGCGAAATCAACCCAGATTGAGAACCACTGGTCCAAGATACAAACTCTAAGCCAGTGGTTCTCAAACTTGAACATTCATCAGAATCACCCGAAAGACTTGTTAAAACAGATTGCTGGGCCTCACCCCCAAAGTTTCTGATTCAATAGGTCTGTGGTGGGGCTCAAGAATTTGCCTTCCTATTGAGTGCTCAGGTGATCTGATGATCCTGATCCTGATGCGGGGACCCACTTTAAGAACCACTGCTCTCTAAGTGATTTGTGGCACACCTGTTCCCCTGGCCTGTGAGAGCAGAGAGAAAGACTTTCCAGGAAAGGATTCCTTGTTGATGATAAGAGACATTTAGGAAGAAATAGTCTCATCTTCTTAGACATTGTGGAGTCTGCATGTGATGTCTGGAGCTGTGGCAGCCTACGAGGAGCTAGGAGGAGGGCCAGAAAGTAGTGGCTTCTGGAGGTGATTGAATCACAGAACTAACCAATGCTGGAGCTGTCCTCGGGAGATCCTGGTAACCAAGACAATGAGTCTCCCTTTTTGTTTAAGTAAGTAGTTCCCAAACTTTGCTGCCCATTAGAATAACTGGGAAGCTTTAAAAACTCACCTCATACGAATTAAGTCAGAATCTCTGAGTGAAGGACCCAACAATCAGCATTTTTAAAACCTCCCCCAGGTATTTCAGCCAAGTTTAAGAACCCTTGCTACTGAAAGTGTGGTTGGTAGACCATCAGCATTAGTATTACCCGACAGCTTATTAGAAATGGAGACTCTCAGGCCCCACCCGACACTCTGAGACCTACTGACTCAGAGTTTGCATTTTAACAGGTAATATGTGATCTATTTACACCATAAAATTTGAGTCACAATGATTTAAACCATTTTGAGTTGTTTTTTCTGTTACTGGCATCCCAACTGTTACCATCTGCAAGGCTCACACGTCTGAACACAGGGTTCACATATTTTAAAATGTCATGTTGAAATAATCCTTTCAAGAGACCCCAGTAGTTTCCCCAACACTGGAGAGCACTGTGATGGTGGGCACACATCACAATGGTGGGTCATAAAGTTGACCATGCCCATCCCAGCAACTTAGGATTCTACTTCTTGGCATACATTCTTGAGAAAATCTTATGTCCTCAAGAAAACAAACACAAAAATGTCCTGTGCAATTTTGTTAAATCAGAAAAGGAAGAAAACCTAAATGTCCATAGTTGGCGAAATTGATAAATTATGGTATATTCATTACCATAATATTACCTAACATTTACTGAGCAGGCACTGCCCTAAACGCTTTACATGGATGGCCTTGTTTAACTTCATAGCTTCCCTATAAGGCCAGCATTATTATTATTCCCATTTTATAGATGAGGAAACTAAGGTACAGAGCAGTAACTTGCCTAAGTTACTGCACAGAACTCACTGAGCTAGGCAGGATTTGAGACCAAGAAGTCTGGCTCTAGAACTGACTGAATCATTACAGTAGCCTGCCTCATGAGGAAAAAAATCTTCCCTGACCCTCTGACCTTTTTACACAGATATGCCCATCCTTTCCACATACACACTCATGTCTATCCCAGCACCTGTAGTACTTAACTGCAACTATTATTTTCATACTGGTCTGCTGGCCCTTCTTAGAGTGCTCTCAACCCAGAGGCACATGAGAATCACCTGGAACACTTTTTTTTTTTAAACTGTGGTGCGGAAATTCCCTGGTGGTCCAATGGTTAGGACTCCGCGCTCTCACTGGCAGGGGCTAGGGTTCCTCCCTGGTCGGGGAACTAAGATTCCGCAAGCCACGTGGCGTGGCCAAAAAAAAAAACCTGTGGTGAAATATATATAACATAAAATTTACCACTTTAACCATATTTTTTTTTTTTGGTACGCGGGCCTCTCACTGTCGTGGCCTCTCCTGTTGCGGAGCACAGGCTCCGGACGCGCAGGCTCAGCGGCCATGGCTCACGGGCCCAGCCGCTCCGCGGCATGTGAGATCTTCCCGGACCGGGGCACGAACCCGTGTCCCCTGCGTTGGCAGGCAGATTCTCAACCACTGCGCCACCAGGGAAGCCCTTTAACCATTTTTAATCGTACAATTAGGTGTATTCACATTGTTATACAACCATTACCACAATCTATCTCTAGAGCTTTGCATCACCCCAAACTGAAAGTCTGTACCTATTAGAAACTCCCCATTCCCTGCCTTCCCTCCAGCCCCTGGCAACCACCATTCTACCTTCTGTGTCTATGAATTTGCCTAGTCTAGGAACCTCATATTAGTGGAATCACACAATACTCGTCCTTTTGTGTCTGGCTTCTTTCACTTAGCATAATGTTTTCAGTGTTCATCCACGTTGCAGCATGTATCAGAATTTCATTCCTGTTTCAGGGTGAATCATCTTTCATTGTATGGATTTACCAGATTTTGTTTATCATTCATCCACCAATGGACATTTGGGCTGTTTTCACCTTTTGGCTATTGTTAATAACGCTACTATGAACAATGGTGTTTCAGTATCTGTTTGAGTCCCTGCTTTCGATTCTTTTGGGTAGATACCTAGAAGCGGGATTTTGGATCATATTCTATGTCTAACTTTTTGATGAACCATCAAACTGTTTTCCACAGCAGCTGTACCCGTTTACATTCCCATCAGCAATGCAGAGGAGTTCCAACTTCTCCACATCCTCACTAACACTTGTTATTTTCTGCTTTTTTTGATAATGGCCATCCTAATGGCCGTGAAGTGGTATCTCATTGTAGTTTTGATTTGCATTTCCCTAATGATTAGTGATATTGAACATCTTTTCATGTGCTTATTAGCCATCTGTATATCTTCTTTGTAGAAATGTCTATTCAAGTCCTTTGCTTATTTTTTAAACCGGTTGTTTGGTTCTTTGCTGTTGAGTTGTAGGAGTTGTTTATACATTCTGAATATTAATCCCTAACCAGATATATCATTTGCAAATATTTTCTCTCATTCTGTATGTTGTCTTTTCACTCTCTTGGTAGAGTTTTAAATTTTGATGAAGTCCAATTTATTTATTTATTTTTTCTTTTGCTGCCTGTGCTTTTCGTGTCATAGCCAAGAGATCATTGCCAAATCCCCCTTCATTTTCTTCTAAGAGTTTTATCACTTTAGTTCTTACGTTTAGGTCTTTGATCCATTTTTGTATATGGTGTCAGGTAAGGGTCCAACTTTATTCTTTTGCATGTGGATGTCCAATTTTCTTACCCACGACTCTTCATTTTTTTTTTTAATATCCTCAAGGGTTTTTTTTTTTTTTTTTCTTATTTTTGGCTACGTTGGGTCTTCGTTGCTGTGCGTGGGCTTTTCTCTAGTTGCAGTGAGTGGGGGCTACTCTTCCTTGCGGTGCGCGGGCTTCTCATTGCGGTGGCTTCTCTTGTTCCGGAGCACAGGCTCTAGGCACGTGGGCTTCAGTAGTTGTGGCTTGCAGGCTCAGTAGTTGTGGCTTGCAGGCTCTAGAGTGCAGGCTCAGTACTTGTGGCGCACGGGTTTTGTTGCTCCGCGGCATGTGGGATTTTCCCAGACCAGGGCTCGAACCCATTTCCCCTGCATTGGCAGGCGGATTCTTAACCACTACACCACCATGGAAGTCCCTTACCCATGACTCTTTTAAAACTCCTCAAGTCCATGCTGCACCCCAGACTCTCTGTGGTGGGGTCCAGGCATCAGCAATTCCAAGGTCCTCAGGTGCTTCCCAAGAGCATCCCAGGCTGAGAGCCACTGTCCTACTGCACTGAAGCCTTCTTAGTCCCAGGCCATCTCGTGTTGGTCTCTGTATTCCCACTTTCTAGCACAAGCCACGGTCCATGAGACATTTAATGGGGTTTATGCTGGGCTTGGGGTGATCATGGGAGACTCTAGCCCTGGAACTTCTCAAACACATGTCCAGGCACAGGGCTGTGACAGGTGCATCCAAGGAGATGAAGCAGGATCAGCCAGAGGCTCAGCCCCAGGGGAGCACGGGCGGCCTCGGGAGAAATCACAGAGTCCAATGGAAACAGACTACTGGACGGTGGGGGACAGGCTGGAATCAGATAGGTCTGGCTGCTGGGGAGGGCTGCCAGGGGCAGGGCTGGGGTTCAGGCTTGGAGGGGCAGGGAGGAAGGGGAGCTCAGGGCAGGAGGAGCTTGAGCGGAGGTGTAGAGGTGAGCTCATATGGAGCAAACGGGGGAGCCTCCCGAGGAGCACAGAAGGAGTAATCTTAGCAGCAGCCGACATCTACTGGAAACCTGTCTGCTTTCCACCATTATGTTTCCTCATCTTAAAATGGGGGTAATGGCAGCACTGACCTCACAGGGCAGTTGGGGGGGACAGGAAAAGCCCCAGAACCGTGCCTGACGCAGAGGAAGCACTCAATTATGCCGGCTACAGAGTCCATTGTTATTATCCCCTTTAATCTCAAAAACAACACTAAGAGATGTCTACCATTATCTTTATTTTTTTTTTTTTGCGGTACGCGGGCCTCTCACTGTTGTGGCCTCTGCTGCTGCGGAGCACAGGCTCCGGACGCGCAGGCTCAGCGGCCATGGCTCACGGGCCCAGCTGCTCCGCGGCATGTGGGATCTTCCCGGACCGGGGCACGAACCCGTGTCCTCTGCATCGGCAGGCGGACTCTCAACCACTGCGCCACCAGGGAAACCCCTATCTTTATTTTTTTAAAGAGGAAACTGGGGGTCAGGGAGGTGAAGTCAGCAGCCCAATGTCACACAGCAGGAATGAGCCATGATTCAAACTCTATTATGACTCCAAAGCCCATGCACGAATCTTCCACAAAACTGGGGCACCAAAGGCTGGATTCCTGGGATCCAGATCTGGAAGGGCCACTGTGTCTGGACCAACTCTTTCGTTTTGTAGAGAAAGACAACCAGAGAAGGGAGGTGAGCACAAGGCCCCAAAGCATGTCAAGCTAGGGGGATCTGGGGCTGAAGCTTCTAGAAAGACCGATGAGCAGAACCAGTCACTGCCCCCGCCAGTGGTCACCGCTCACCGGGTCAGCGAGCACCACCTGCCCTGCTTCCAGCCAGCTCAGCCCGGAGAGTGCTGGGGAGCTGGAGCGTCACCCAGGGGGAGGAGGCTGCCTCTGCGCTGAGAGCTCACCACCTGCCTCCCCAGTCAGGCTGGCAGAGATTACCCCGAGCCGGTTCCCAGCTCCCAACCCCCTCAGTTGGGGCCGGCAGCCCAGAAACTCCCTGACAGGCCCCCACTGCAGCCCTGTACTCGCCACAGGGAGGAAGCAGGGCAATTATAGATGACCTTTGCAGGGAGCAGAATGTAAACTGGAATCCGTTTGCCTGTACAATCTTCATCGTTACCACAGCAATTATCTGCAATGAGCCATTGTGACCAAGGCTTCAGTGCAGGTGCTGGGCCCCCAACATGCTTTAGCCCCTGCCTTCCCCCTCACAGGCTGTCCTTTGTCCCACGGCATAATCTCCTGCATCTGCACAACCTGCTGCCTCTCCACTCTCCAGCTACAACGGCAGGGTGGGCTGGGGGGCTCCATCATCAACCTAGGTTTGGGAAATGTTAGGGGGCACAGGAAGGGATTCCTGAATATTTCCTATTCTTTCCCTCACTGTCAACTTTTCCAACAACTGAAAGCTCCTTTTTGTCCCACATCTAAATAACTACTGGAAGAGTTAAGGGACAAGATGTGAGTCATTCACACTCTAGTATAATAAGTTTACACAGCCAGCTTTCTGCCTGATGCCTAGCTGACATCCTGCCCATTTGGGGACGGGGGTGGAAATTAGGAGTGTTGACAGAAGAGGAAAGAGAAGAGAGCAGGAAGTGGGAGAGGAAAGAGGTGCTCCTGAGAGAGGTGTCAAGAGTAAGGGACTTTGAACTGAGCCAAATGACTTGAATGGTACATCCCATAAGGGGAACTGGAGACAGGCTTGAACTTGTAGTAACTAACACTCATGCCAGAATCCAGACAGTAACTAACCAGTGTTTGCCCACGTTCCAGGAGGCATTCCAAGCACAGCATAAAGACCTGCCTATAAAGCCCTTGGCTGGGAAGTGGTGTGAATCCTCACCACCCGAAGTGTGGTCCATGGACCAGCAGCACTGACATCACATGAGAGTTCATGAGAAATGCAGAATCTTGGGCCCACAAGACCTCCTAACTCAAGATCTTCGAGCAAGGTCCCCAGGAGACTGCTAAGAACATCAAGGTTGGAGAAGTTAGGCCCAGAGAGCCCTTGGAATTACCTGCTTCTAAGAGGACCTTGATGGTCAACAGGCAGGGGTACACCATGAAACAAGGAAGGGGGTTGCTGTGGGGCTGGCCCTGAGTTGCTTTCTAAAGGAAGGGGGGAGCCAAAGGCCAATAAAACTAAGAAGGAAATCTGGGGCCCTGGACTTGGAATCCACTGCTGGGTTCATGGTCACTTTGCCACTAACTTGCTGCATGACTTTGTACACGTGATTAGCCTCAGTTTCCCCTTCTGTCCTATGGGGCTGATACTACGTTCTCTTGCTGCCTTTGGGGGCTGCTGTGAAGCCCAAGGGAGCTCGGATGAGAAAGCATTTTGGAAACCATGAAACACTGGACAGGGTGCGTCACCGCGGATGCTTCTGGCTGTCCTCATGAGATCCACAGAAGCGTGGCCTCACAGGCAGCAAAACTGACCTGCTTCCTTCCACAACCCTTCAGAGTTGGAATCTCAGGCTGAAAGGAGATGGCCAAACCAAGTTACCTGAGGGTGTTATTATCTGATAACATTTTAATGTATCTGCCAGGATTTGGTTTTGAAGAAGACACTTGGAAATGAATATCAGGTATAGTCAAGTGGGGGTGGTCCTGGAATTCCCTGGCGGTCCAGTGGGTAGGACTCGTGCTTTCACTGCCAAGGGCCTGGGTTCGATTCCTGATCAAGGAAATAAGATTCCACAAGCTGCATGGCACAGCCAAAAAAAAAAAGTGGGGGTGGTCCCAGGGCTCCCCAAATCTCACACCCGCCCACCTGCCAGGGAGCAGTGGTTTCCCACCCTGACTGCACATAAGAATCACTGATGTCTGGACCACCAGAATGGCTAAAATAAAAGGGCAGACAATACCAAGTGTTGGTGAGGATGCAGAGCAACCAGAACTCTGGAACACTGCTGGTGAGAATATAAAATGGTGCAGCGGGCTTCCCTGGTGGCGCAGTGGTTGAGGGTCTGCCTGCTGATGCAGGGGACGCGGGTTCGTGCCCCGGTCCAGGAGGATCCCACATACCATGGAGCAGCTGGGACCGTGAGCCATGGCCACTGAGCCTGCGCGACCGGAGCCTGTGCTCCGCAACGGGAGAGGCCACAACAGTGAGAGGCCCGCGTACCGCAAAAAAAAAAAAAAAGAAAAGAAAAAATGGTGCAGCCACCTTGGAAAACTATTCAGCAGGGATTTCCCTGGTGGTGCAGTGGTTAAGACTCCGTGCTCCCAATGCAGGGGGCCTGGGTTCAATCCCTGGTCAGGGAACTAGATCCTACATGCATGCCACAACTAAGAGTTCGCATGCCGCAACTAAGGAGCCAGTGAGCCGCAACTAAGGAACCCGTGAGTCACAACTAAGGAGCTCGCCTGCCACAGCTAAGACCCCATGCAACCAAATTTAAAAAATAAGAAAGAAAAAGAAAACTATTTGGCAATATCTACTAAAGTTCACCAACCCTGCCACTCTCAAGTAGACACCCAACAGTAACGAGTGCACACGGCCACCGAAAGACATGTACACGAGGGACATCCCTGGCGGGTCAGTGATTAAGATTCCACACTTCTACTGCAGGGGGTGTGGGTTTGTTGGACCATGGTCAGAGAACTAAGATCCCACATACCGTGGGGCGTGGCCAAAAAAAAAAAGGGCAGATACACAAATGCGCACAGCAGTAGGATTCACGCTAGCCCCCAAACAACCCAAAGGTCCACCAATACATGAAAAACTAAATATTGATCAATTGTGTGCTGGGCTGTGTGCTGCGCCGCCCAGAAGCCCTGCTTCAGGACAAAAGTATCCCCCAGCTGTGGGGAATATTTACTGCTGACAAGTCTCAGTCCCTCCCCAAGGACTGCCCTCCACCTTACAGCCCTGTCACAGGGGAAGCTCGCATCCAATAACCGGTTGACACGGGCCTGGATCCCTGGATCCTTAATTCAGGACAACTCTGAGGCACCATCCCAGCCTCAGCGCTCCCCAGGCGATCAAGGGAGGCCGGTGTTAAACGTGCACCGTCGGTCCAACCCCTCCCTCTCTCTGGCCTGTCCTGCTTCCCTGCCCTCTTACAACCAGACCAAGATCCCATGACCCTCCCTCGCACAAGTCATTTCAGAGTCTGTTTGCCCGGAACCCAACCTAGCCAGTAGCTCTAGGAAGCAGCCCCTGAACAGTGGGATGGAGCTGGGTCACCCACAGATGGCGGGCAGTGAGGACCACAGCTGGGGCAGAACTGGCAGCCTGCAAGTAGCAGCAATGAAGCTGCCAACACCTTTCCAGGTTGGACTCGAAGGGAGCGCGCTGAGGGGGCGGGGAATTTCTCTGGAGTTTGAGAGGCTAGGGGAGTCATAATTAATTATAAAGCCCAAGGAATGGGCCGGCTCTTGCTGGGGCTCTTATGCACTGGAGAAAGACAATTCTAAAAGGCTGAGAGTGATTAATCACTAATTTAAGGCCAAGTGTGGAAGCCAAGGACCTCCTTAGCTGCATATAAATTCTCCTCTCCTGCAGGTGGAGGGGAGGGAAAAGCTGAGGGGCAGGCACGGGGCTTAATTATAAGCAGAGCAGAATGTCAGAGAAGGTTGAAGTCTCAGCCAACGACGAGTCTGCAGCACCAAGGTCAGGCCCTGCTCCGGAAACAGTGGGACTTGGAAGTGACCCCTCAGAGCACAGGACACGCCCTGCTTGAGGATGATGCTGAGGAACCTCCCTTAGAATTGCCCCCTCCTCTCCTGGCCACCAGAGCAATAGCTAAGGTAAGTCACACCTCAGCCGGCAGCTTGAAGGAGGCCTGCATTGGCAGAACCAGGAGAGCACAGGGGATGCGATCTAAGGGGCTGGATCAAGGTTGGGGGTGGGGATGTAGAGCCGGATAAGAGAGAGTTAATACCATAAACAAGCACTGACACCCTGACAAGGACCCCGAACGATGGTGTTAGCACATTGCTTGGAGAAAGTGGTATCCCAGGGAGTTCCCTGGAGGTCTGTGGTTAGGAGTCCACGCTTCCACGGCCAAAGGCACAGGTTCGATTTCTGGTTGGGGAACTAAGATCCCGCATGCTGCGCAGCGGGGCCAGAAACAAAGTGGTATCACAGCACAAGAAGTAGAAATGCCAGGGCTGCCAGGTCAGATGGTGGAAGAGGGGTCAAAAGGCTCAGAGAAGTGAGAGTGTCAGGTGAATATGGAGTGTCAGGCTGGAAAACCCACCAGATGTCCATCTTCTGCAGGACAGTCTGACCGACTCTCCATTTGCCAAAGCCATAGGAAAGTGCTGGTTGTGGGGCGGGGGGTGGGTGCCAGCAGCCTGACAAGCTCAGGGATGAGTGTCCTCTGAGGACCTGAGACTAGGAGCCGCTGTTACGGAGCTGGGCACCCTGACAGCAATGGAGAGGACAGGATGCCCAAATAAGAAGCCAGGTGGCAACACTTACTGATCAGAAGCAAGGTGAGTGCAGTTATCACAACTTTTGGCGAGGTCAGAGGGCAGTTGGGAGGGCCTGACATGCACAGCTTTGGAAATGGTTACTAGAACCGGCATCCCTAGAGGCAAGCCAGATGGGCAGCCAACCAGGACACTGCCCGCTCTCTGTAGTCAAAAGAAACCAAGGCCTGGGAATTCCCTGGCGGCCCAGTGGTTAGGACTCAGCGCTTTCACTGCAGAGGTTCAATCCCTAGTGTGGGAACTAAGATCCTGCAAGCCTTGCGTTGTGGCCAAAAAAAACTAAAAGAAAGAAAGAAAGAAACCAAGGCCTGATGATCTGGATCTGAGAGCTGTACCCCAATAAAAAGTCCTGATCCTTTGCCCAGTTTCCACACCTGAGCAAGGTTTCAGGTCCAACAGACTGAAGGAGAGCGAGGGCCCTGCGACCCCAGAACAAGTATATATGGTAATGATTCCACCAGGCCCTCCCCAGAGGGACTCACACAGCCATTCATTAGGGAAACCACCAGTGGAGAAAGAGGATACCCAAATACCCAGGCAATTCAAGGACTATTAGACACAGGGTCCAAACTGACCTAGGTACCAGGGGCCCTGAAAGTCATCACGGGCCCTCGTTAGGATGGGAGCATATGGGGACCAGGTGATAAATGGATTTCTGGCCCAGGTCTAGCTCCCAGGGAGTCCACTGGGTCTACCCTGTGTCCCTCTGTATTATGTGGGGGCAGTCACCTCGCTGTCTGGGTCTGATGTCTGCCCTGCAGGTGAAGGGCCGCCCTAGGCCGAGAGGCTGGAAGAGTGGGATGTGGATTCACATCCTGAGATCCACGCTCCCCTGTGAACACCCAGAGGAGTGTCCTCGGAACCCACCAGACCCTGTTCAAAATCCCAGTCCTGCCCCTTCCTGGCAAGTGACCCTTGATTTCCTCATCTGCAAAGCGGGGCGAGGGCACCTGCTCCACACAGAGGCCGTGAGAACCATGGTGAAGACCAGCGTTGCATACCACCTCCTCCTCCCGAGCTCTCAGCTGAGGCTGTGATGATGATGCTGAGAAAACAGGAGCCTAAAGAGAACGGCCCACACTGGCTCCCCCGCCACTGCTCCCCACCCCCAGGCTCCGCCTCTCTCCCACTGGGCACCAGCGCCCCCCAGCTCCCCAACTGCATCGCCCCAACAATTCTCTCCCCTCCTCCACAGGATTAGTTTTTCCCTCACGTAGGGAAACTTACCCATCAAGGGAGAAACGGTGGTTTTTCTATCACTAAAAAAAAAAAAAGTCTCTCCGCAGACTGCAAGCTGCCCTAGCCCCTGCCCGGTGGGACTGCTCCTTGGCTCCTAGCGGACACCCCTGGGAAGGTCGTCCACCCACCCTGTCTCCACCCCTTCCCAAAGCCCCTCCAGTAGGGCTCTGGCCCCCACCGTGCCAAAGCACCCCGTCCCCGTCTAATCCTCCTCCTGCCGTGCTCAGCGGCCACCCCATCGTTGGCCCTGAAACACGTGGCCCCTCAGCTTCTCTGACACCACGCCGCCATCTGGGTCACTCCTTGGTCTCTCCAACCTCTAAGCCTGCGCACCCAGCCCGGGCCTGGGGCCCCTCGTCTTCCCCATCTACACCTGCTCTCAAGGGGAGCTCATCCGGCCTGTGGCTTTAACACCTCACTCATATTTCCAGCCCCAACTCTGCCGCCGAATTCCAGCCTGTAAACCCAACCCCCTCCTTAATGCCCCCTTTGGATGTTGAACAGGTAGACACGTCCCAACGGAACTCTCTATTGCTCTAGTCTTCGCCATCTCAGAAAAGGACACCACTGTTCACCCACATGCTCAAACCAAAGACCTAGGTTCCTCTTCTTCCCTCACCCCCATAGCCCCCACTGACTCTCCCTTCACCAGACCCAGAATCCAGCCACCCCGCAGCCCCCTGCCATGGACGGTGGGTCCGCACCACCATCGTCTCTCCCCTGGAGGATGTGTAGTTTCCTAAAAGGGTCTCCCTACTTCCACCCTTGCCCCTTCTGTCTGTCTGCATGACAGTCATCTTCTTAAAATATAAGTATAATTTTGATGTGTCACACCCCTGCTGAAACCCCCCAGTGACTCACCGTTTCACTGAGAACAAGTTGCTCAGGCTTGCCAGGCCTACAGGCCAATGTGGAACGTCCGGAGCTGTTTGTTTGTCTTCACCTCCGACCTCTCCCCACACCCCCTCACTCCCCTCCTGGCAGTTTGTCCTTACTGTGTCCCTGACACAAATCAGGCTCTGCCCTGCCTCCGGGCCTTCGCATTTGCTGCTCCCTGTGCTGGGCTGCCCTTCCCCTGATATCCACAGGCTTATTCCCTGCCCTGTTTAGGTCTCTGATCAATGTCCCTGACCCCCCACCTCATCTAAAACAGCCAGCCCACCCCCATGGCTCCCTAGCCCCTTTCCCCTGTTCTATTTTTCCATTGTAACACTTATCACTCCCTGATGTTACTTTTTTAAATTAACAGACTTTATTTTTCAGAGCAGTTTCAGGTTCACAGCAGAATTGAGCAGAAAACAGAATTCCCACATAGCCCCCCCGCCCCCGCCAACACACACACACATATACTCCCCTGCCCTCAACACCCCTCATCAGTGTGGTTCATTTAGTACAATCCACGAACCAACACTGACACATTATTATCAACCAAAGTCCATCCTGTACATTAGGGTTCACTCTTGATGCTGTACAGTCTATGGATTTTGGCAAATGTATAATGGCGTGTATCCACCACTATAGTATCATACAGAACGGTTTCATTGCCCTAAAAATCCCCTGTGCTCCATTTATTCCTCCCTCTCTCCAAACCCCTGGCAACCACGGCCTTTTTATTGTCTCTGAAGTTTTGCCTTTTCCAGAATGTCATATAATTGGAATCATACCATAGGTAGCCTTTGCAGATTGGCTTCTTTCATTTAGTAATACGTCTTTTAAGGTTCCTCCATGTCTTTCACGGCTTGACAGCTCATTTCTTTTTATCATGGAATAGCACTCCATTGTCTGGGTGTACCACAGTTTATTTATCCATTCACCTATTGCAGGACATCCTGGTTGCTTCTAAGTTTTGGCAATTAAATTCCTTAATGTTCACAATACACAATAGCAAGCTAAAGGCACTGATGAGTCCTGCAGTAAAGAAAATTCTTTACCTTGGTTGAATTTGCTTTTTCCCAAATTTGACCACTGACAATGTGTCCAAGTGCAGCTTCCCACCTCCTGGAGTTCATCCTAGGAGGGCCCTTCTGGGCTAGGGCAGCCAAAGTAGGGTTTTCCTTGAAGGAGAGGAGCTGAGAGCAACAAAGCAGAGTGGGAGGCACCCAGGGAAAGGAAATGGTTGAGTTTGGGGGTTTGGAGGATGTGGGTTGGGCTGGAGTGAGGACCCCAAGAGAAGCTATGGGAACTAAACTGGGGACCTGACTCTGGTGCCCTGCAGCCACATAGCAGCTGGGTGCCCCTGGGCAGGCCACCTCCCTCCTCTGTGCCTCAGTGTCACTGTAAGATGAGGCCCTACTGCCCAGAACTGCTGAGGCTATAAGTGAGTCCTTAGGTTGGTTTCTAGAATTCAAAAAGCCTAATGCCTCCAACACCCAGACTGAGTCTCAAAGACCATTCCCCGTCAAATGGATCTGCAAGGAAAAGACAACCCACAGAAATGGGGAAAAGAAATTGCAAATCATCTATCTGATAAGGGGCTAGTATCTAGAATACATAAAGAACTCTAACAAGTCGACAATAAAAAGACAAATTACCCAATTTAAAAATGGGCAGGGCTTCCCTGGTGGCGCAGTGGTTGAGAGTCCGCCTGCCGATGCAGGGGACGTGGGTTCGTGCCCCGGTCCGGGAAGATCCCACATGCCGCGGAGCGGCTGGGCCCGTGAGCCATGGCCGCTGAGCCTGCGCGTCCGGAGCCTGTGCTCCGCAATGGGAGAGGCCACAACAGTGAGAGGCCCATGTACCGCAAAAAAAAAAAAAAAAGAAGGGCAAAGTATATGAAAAGACATTTCTCCAAAGAAGATACAAAAGGCCAATAAGCACAGGAAAAGATGCTCAATATTATTAGTCCTTAGAGAAATGCAAATCAGACCCACAATAAGGGGGAATGTAAATGGTACAGTCTAGAGAACAGTCTGGCAGTTCCTCAAAAGAGTAAACATAGAGTTATGAAATGATCCAACAATTCCACTCCTAGATATATATCCAAGAGAAATGAAGACATGTCTACACAAAAACGTGTACACTAGTGCTCACAGAAGCATTATTAATAATAACCAAAAAGTGAAAACAACTCAAATGTCCATCAACGAATGGATAAACAAAATGTATATACATACAATGCAATATTATTTAGTCATAAAAAGGAATGAAGTACTGTTATATGCTACAACATGGAAGACCCTTATAAACATTATGCTAAGTTAAAGGAGCCAGACATGAAAGATATGATTCCACTTATATGAAATATCCAGAACAGGCAAATTGACAGAGACAGAAAGTAGACTGGTGGTTGAGGAAGGGGGAACTGAGCAGTAACTGCTGATGGCCATGGGGTTTCTTTCTGGAGAAATGGAAATGTTCTGGAATTAGATAGTGGTGATGGGTGCACAACTTTGTGCATGTACTAAAGGCCACTGAATTATACATTGTGAAAATTATGGTATATGAATTATACCTCAATTTAAAACAACAACAAATATATATATATACACACACACACACACACACATATATATATATATATATATATATATATACATACATATATATATATATATATATCTCCAGCTCTTTGGAGAAATGGCTGATTGCAGCTCAGATGAGCCAGGAACATCTTCATTCCAGAAAGCAAGGACACTTCCAAAGCTGTGTGAATGGATGCCAGAGTCAACTTCAAGAGGCTCCCACTGGCCAAAGATGGGAAAATTTGAGCATCACTGAGAATAATGAGTCCAAGGACTGAAACTCATAAGATTTATAAAAATCCATAATGATAATCAAAATCTAAAAAAAAAAAACCAAAAAAGTCTGCTAATAACCAAATATCTGCAAGAATGTGAGCACTGGGGACTTCCCTGGTGGCACAGTGGTTGGGAATCCGCCTGCCAATGCAGGGGACACAGGTTTGAGCCCTGGTCCGGGAAGATCCCACATGCTGCGGAGCAACTAAGCCTGTGTACCACAACTACTGAGCCTGTGAGCCACAACTACTAAAGCCCACGTGCCTAGAGCCCTGGTTCTGCAACAAGAGAAGCCACCACAAAGAGAAGACCGCACACTGCAACAAAGAGCAGCCCCTGCTCACAGCAACTGGAGAAAGCCTGCACGCAGCAACGAAGACCCAATGCAGCCAAAAATAAATAAGTAAATAAAATTAAAAAAAAAAAAAAAGAATGTGGAGCACTGGGATCCTGCACACACTGCTTGTGAGCTGGTACAACCACTTTGGAAAACAGTTTAGCATTATCTAGTAAATTTGAAAATACACATTCCCCATGACCCAGCAATTCCACTCCTAGGAATACACCTTGCAGAACTGCACGCATGTATTTACCCAGAGTCGTGCAAAAGAATGTTCTGAGTAGCATTTTTCACAAAAGCCACAGTCAGAAAACAATCCTGATGTCTGTAAACAGTAAGCTGGATAAGTAAATCATGATACATCTACATATCAGAACACTATGCAATGATAAAAAACGAAAGGACTGGGACTTCCCTGGTGGTCCAGAGGTTCCTGTGCTCCCAATGCAGGGGGCCCAGGTTCAATCCCTGATCGGGGAACTAGATCCCATTTTCATGCCGCAACTAACAGCCTGCATGCAGCAACTAAAAACATGCTGCAGTGAAGATCCCGCAGGCCGCAACTAAGACCCGGTGCAGCCTAAATAAATAAATAATAAAAAACAAACAAAAGGACTACCGCTACAAAGAACGATGTAGATGCATGGTAAAAAGAAAATGTTGATTGAAAACAACAACAAAAAAAGACATAAAAGAATACATAATTCCATTAATTAAAATTCAAAAAGAGACAGAGGGCTTCCCTGGTGGCGCAGTGGTTAGGAGTCCGCCTGCTGATGCAGTGGACATGGGTTCGTGCCCCCGTTTGGGAAGATCCCACATGCCGCGGAGCGGCTGGGCCCGTGAGCCATGGCCACTGAGCCCGTGAGCCATGGCCACTGAGCCTGCGCGTCCAGTGCCTGTGCTCCACAGCGGGAGAGGCCACAGCGGCGAGAGGCCCGCGTACTGCAAAAAAGCAAAAAACAAACAAAAAGAGACAGAAAGAACTATTCGGTTTTAGATGCAGACTTACGTGGTAGAACCAAAAACAAAGCAGATAATAACCCCAACTATTTAGAATGGTGGGTCCTTCCAGGGAGAGAGAGGGGCTTGTGGTGGGGAAGGGTCCCTGGGGGTCTTTTGAAGCAGCAGCAATTCTCTATTTTTGACCTAAATGGTGGGGACATGGGTGTTGGCTTTATATTAATTTGTTAAAATGTATAACCTATTTTATATACTTTTGTATTTTAAAACTAGGACTATTACTCACTGGTCACCTTTGGAGGTTGCTAAAGCACCAACTCATTTCTCCAAAAAATGATGAAGGGAAAGAATCAAGCCTTTATCGTACTGTATATGCCATATTTCAGAATAACAAAATCGGTAAAGAGGGAAATTTCTTTATAGAAGTCCAGCAAACGAAATGATCAAATTAGAAAACTCACCATCTGGTGGGAAGAAAAATGTGCTGGAAATCTGACGTTAACTTGCAGCGAAGGTGGGAGGGCCACGGCTCTCAGGGCTACTCCCGTCTTCCAGCCCCTGCATCCCCACTGCTGACCGCAGCCACGGCGCCCAGGCTGTGAGCAGACTAACCGCTCCAATGGCCATGCCAACAGGGAGATGGGCTTCTCTGCATGCGCCTTCTATGCTATTTTGTTTCCAAAGTTTGCACAAATATTCTCAGAATTCTGCCAAAGGGGGCGGGCGTGGGGGGGGAGGCACCTCCTTAGCATGGCCCCTGGAGGAAGCCTCCAGGCCTGAAGTAAAGGACAGAGGCCCAGCCATCACGGCCCAGCACAGCTGAGCAATGGTTCAGAGCAGCCTGGTGGTGGGGCAGTCAGGGGGTCCTAGGAGGAGCAGGGAACTGATGCAAGCTGGGGTGCCCACCCCCACTCTACTGCTTCATACATCCCCATCACCAAGGCAGCCTGAGGGGCCCTCCCCACACCTCAACCCCTCAGGTGGAAATGTCGTGACTTGATTTCTCCCGGCTGGGCTTGTCTTGGCCCTGCTTGGGGAGTGGTGAGAAGGGAAGGAAGCCCCACTGTGATTTGCCACCCCGCCCCTGTGGCCCTGTCCAGGGGCACCTGAGCCAGCTTTGCAGCTTACCAGGCCAGCTGGTGTGAGGGGGGAGGGGCCCCCAATGCCCGGGCCCAGCTGGGGCTGGCTGAAGGGCCACCCAGTCAGTCGGGGCCAGTGACAAAGGTGCTGGGAACGGGGGCAGAGGCAGGGATCCTGGGCCCTGTATGGTGGGGAGGCCTCCCATCAGAAGTGCCCCAGCTGGGGCAGGGCCAAGTGGGGCAGGTGAGATGGCAGCTGGTCACCTTACACTCGGAGAGCAGGCGGCGGTGGCAGCCTGGTGTCCGATGGAGCTGCTGATAGAGGTGACACCAGATATCCCACTGTAGGTGGGGCCGTGGGAGGGGAGGCAGGAGTGGAAAGAGCAGTGTTCAGAGGGCTCTATAACACACTCATGGAGGGACCTGGACTAGGAGCCTTAGGCCCCTCTGCAGCCTCAACTTACCCATCTGAAAACGGGGCGCTGGGAAGGTGAAGCGAGCTCATCAACACAAAGAGCCTTACACAGTGCCCAGCACATAGTAAGTGCTCAACAAACATCACATGCTGTCATTATGGAAGCTGGGGCTGCTGAGGGCTCAACAGGGGTTAAGCAGGGGGTCGGAGGGGCGGTCAGCTAAATGCTGGCAGATCCAGAGTGAAAGCTCCAGGGGGCAAGGACAAGGTGGGTTTCATTCACCACTGAATGGCCGGTGCCCAGTTCAGCCTGGGCACACAGCACTCAATACATATTTGCTGAATGAATGCATGAGAGTAAAACAATGATCCAGTAGCCACTAACACAATTTATCAACTAATCAGGGGATCCCAAGTAAGAATGAATCGAATCCCAGGTCTGCCCTGCTCCTGACTGTCCAACCCCAGGCAAGTCATCCCTGCTCCCAACGTCAGCTTCCTCATCTATCAAATAGGAATAATGCTAATTAATAAATACCTTCCTCATAGGCTAATGGCAGGGCTCAAAGCAGAAAATGGACATGAAGGTGGAGGAGGTACTGTCAGCACCCCTTTATCCTATGGGGTACCATCCCCAAACTGCTGCAGGTGGCTCACAGATGCCCCCTTCTCCTGAGAGATGTTATTTTTTAATTGAAGTATAGTTGATTTACAATATTAGTTTCAGGTGTACAGCATAGTGATTCAGTATTTGTATAGTTTATACCCCATTAAAAGACATTATAATGGCTGTAATTCTGCGTTATATAATATATCCTTGTTGCTTATCTATTTTAAACATAGTAGTTTGTATCTCTTAATCCCATGCCCTTACCTTGCCTCTCCCCCTTCCCTCTCCCCACTGGTAACCACTAGTTTGTTTTCTATATCTGTGAGTCTGTTTCTGTATACATTTGTTTGTATTATTTTTTAGATTGAACACCTAAGTGATATTATACAATATTTGTCTTTCTTTCTGACTTTATTTCACAAAGCATAATATTCTCTAGGCTCATCCATGTGGCTGCAAATGGCAGAATTTCATTCTTTTTTATGGCTAATATTCCATTGTGTGTGTGTGTGTGTGTGTGTGTGTGTGTGTGTGTGTGTGTGTATACACCACATCTTCTTTACCCATTTGTCTGTTGATAGGCACCTTGGTTGCTTCCATATCTTGGCTATGGTAAATTATGCTTCTATGATCACTGGGGTGCATGTATCTTTTCAAATTAGTGTTTTGACGGCGGCTTATAGGTGAGCAGCCTCACCTAGAAGTGCCTGGGAGGTTATGCCCTCCCCTAGGCCTGATAAAGAGGGTACAAAGGCCTGGCCCCTTGCCTCAAGGAAGGCCAACCCTGCACTTGCTGCTCCCACTCCAGAGCTCCCTGTGGGATCACAGCTAGACTTAGCTGAAAGCATATCTTTCTCCAGCTCCTTCCTGGCCCCATCAGGCGCCCTCTCTCCCGTCCGTGTGCATGCCTGAAGGAAACCAGTGACCCAGGAATCTCTGTCCTAGGTATGGCTTCCAAGGAATCTGACCTAAGACAGGAAGTATTTTGTAAACCATGAAGTGCCACGCGCAAGTATAGGGTTGTTTTATTTTCCAGGAAATGCTGGAAGGAGAGGAGCTGACAGGGAGGGATCTAAGTGGCAGAGGAGGTCTGCTCTGTGGGCAGAGTCGAGCCGCCCTGCCCTCATGGGACTCACAGGCAGGTAGGGGAGACAGACCAGAAACTAACGAGACTCTAACACGAGGGATGCATAAGTGCTATGATGGAAAAGAGAGCAGGGTCAGGGGATGGAGAATAACGGGGCTGTTTTAGATGAGGTGCTCTGGGAAGGCCTCTCTGAGGAGATGACATGTGCAGGGATGTGCCACGTGGACCTCTGAGGCCAGGCACAGGGAAGAGCAGTGCAAAGGCCCTGAGGCAGGAGGATATTTGATATGCCCAAAAAATGGCTAGGAGCCCAGTGAAGAGGGAATGACATGACATGAGGTCAGAGGTACTGGACAGCCAGATCACATAGGGCCTTGTAGGACCTGTTATAGGACTTTAGGTTTTATTCCAAATAAGAGGGAGTCATTGAAGTTTTGAGCAGAGGAGGGATATGATCACATTTAGGTTTTATAAGGATCTCTTTGGCTGCTGGGGCAAGGGGGGTGCACGGAGACCAGTTAGAGGCTGCTGCAATGATCCAGGAGAGAAATGGTCGGGGCTTAGAGGGAGGGCAGCAGTGTAGGTGGTGAGAAGTGGTGGGATTCTGGGTGTCTTGAAGATAGAGCTGGAGGATTTATGGGTGACTGCACAAGGAAGGGTCAGAAGAGGGATGAACCCAACTACCAATTTACAGAGGGGACAGAGGAACATGTTAAACTGCACCGTGGGGATGCAATCCACAAAATCCAGACTGTGGGAAATCCTATGAGACAAACCACCTGGCTTCTCCAACAGGTAAATTGCCAAGGACAAAGAAAAGGATGGAGGGGGGAAAGTATGGATTAATAGAGACTAAGACTTATCAACCAATCACACTGTGTGTGGACCTGATTTGGATCTTGAGTCAAACTAGATGTAAAAAAAAGACATGTCTGTGACAGCTGGGAATGTGAATGCATATTTGATGATATAAAGAAATGGTTTCTTCTTAGGTGTGATGATGGGATTGTGATGATGTTAGGAAAAGTCCTCATCTTTTAGAGATATATCTTGATATACTTATGATGAAATGGTGCCTGGGATTTGAATTATTCCAGGGCGGGGGGTACAACAGACTGGCCATGAGTTGACAGCATTTGAAGCTGAGTGGTAGGTACACGATGGTTTATTACACTATTCCCTCTGCTTTTGTAAATGCTTATATTTTTCCATGATAAAAAGTTTAAAAATAAAAGAGGAGGAAACCAAGTCCAAGGGTGGGGGGTGTTGAATGTCCCAAGGCCCCTCCGTATGTCAGTGTCAGGTACAGGACCTCACCCTGGGCCTCCGGACACCCAGCCCTGGCTCCTGCCCCACCTCAGCTGTCTCTCCTCTCGGGAGGCCAGTCAAGGCTGGACACAGGCAGGCCAGGGATAGGGTGTGTGGCCCCAGAGAAGGCCCACGTGGGGCAGAGTGGGCCTAGGGGTGCTGGGCCTCTGCCAGGCCCTGCAAGGAGCAGGGAGAGCCCTGGGCCACCTGCCCCAGCCAGGCCAATGAGGCCAATCACCTAAACTATCCAGCACCTGCCCCACCAGCCCCACCTCCCACTTCTTCCTTTGGGTTCCTGTGCTGATTCCTCCCCTGCCCCAGTGTCCACCGCTCTGGGTCTACCATCTTTTCCCTCCAGGTCTACTCCTGCCGAAGACCTGCCATGATCAATCACCCCCAGCCTTAGGGAGCAGGGCCTGCCAAGGACTCTCTTCTCTGAGCGTGGTCATCTCCACCCCCTAACGAGAAGGGCTGTGGCCTCCAGGTTAAGAGCACAGCCTCCAGATCCAGACTGCATGGGTGTGAATCCTACCTCAGCCACTTACTTGCCAGCCAGTGTGACCTCAGTCAAGTCACTTAACCTCAGTTTCCACATCTGTAAAATGGGATAACCTCATAAAGTTACTGAGATGACTAAATGAGTTAATAAACATGAATAAATAGAACAGTGCCTGGCACAGGTCAGAGGATCTCGGCCCCCTCAGGCCCCCTGGCACTGCTGTCCAGGGCCTGCCTCCCTTCTCTGTGCCCTCCTGATACCCACATTTAACTCCTTTCCCATCCCACCAGTTTTCATCCACCCCAGGATTGGGAGGAGGAAGGAGAGGAGAAACAAGCCCATGAGGAAACCAGTGAGAAACCAGCCACAAATAAAAACTCTTCAAACCCAAGTGGCAGCATCCGACTCAAATGGCATCAAATTTGCATTTGAGGGGAGTGCAATTCAAACGCTCACTTTTTTTAGATTTCCAAGAAAAATCCCAGGTATTATGAAGTAGAGTTTTAATGACGTTTTGTAGGAGCAATGATGTTTGTTGTATAAAACGCAAACAGGGACTTCCCTGGTGGCTCAGTGGTTGGGAATCCGCCTGCCTGTGCAGGAGACACGGGTTCGAGCCCTGGTCCGGGAGGATCCCACATGCCGCGGAGCAGCTGGGCCCGTGAGCCACAGCTACTGAGCCTGTGCTCTAGAGCCCGAGAGCCACAACTACTGAGCCCTCATGCCACAACTACTGAAGCCCGTGCGCCTAGAGCCCGTGCTCTGCAATAAGAGAAGCCGCAGCAGTGGGAGGCCCGCGCACCGCAACAAAGAGTAGCCCCCACTGTCCGCAACTAGAGAAAGCCCGCGCACAGCAGCAAAGACCCAACACCACCAAAAATAAATAAATAAATAAATTTATTAAAAAAAAGAAAAAAACGCAAACAGCACAGGGCACTAAAATAAAGAGGAAATATTCCCCCTCTTGCCTGGCATTTGACCTCCCAATACCTGCCCCAGAGATAAGCTCTAATAACCATCAGGTGTGCAGCCTTCTCGACATTTTTACGCAAATGTGAACACAACATACATATGTATATTTCGTTAAGTGGGATCATACTATACACATTGTTCTACAAAGCTACTTGCTTTGACTTGCCAATATGTTCTGACCATCTTTCCACCCTGATATTAAGCTCTGCCCATTCTTTTCTCTGGGTCCCCAGCACACAGAAAACATTCAGTCCACATTCACTGACCAAATGAAAGAATGAACAGCTGCCAAAGTCACAGCATCTCGCGAGGTCCTAACATGTCACCAGCCCTCCTGACGGACGTTTAGTTTTGCCACACAGACCATTCCACCCAGCTCTCTGTATCCTACTAAGGGGGTGCCTGTAGGAGAAATCCTGGGACGTGGAACTGCCGGGTTAAAACTTTGGTGGCTACTGCCAAAGAGGTAGTGCCGACCTATCCTCCAGCTGATGGGAGAGTTCCAGTTTCCCACACCCTCTGCCACCTAAGAGCTTTATTACGATGATGACTTTCATTTCCACAATGGATTAGTCTTATTTAGTGACTCCACCCTTGATCATCAAATCTCCTTTGTCCCTCCTGAATAAATAATGGGATGGATCGGTTTATTATTTCTGAGCAGCACTGGGGAGCCAAAATCCACAAATGGGGAGTTACTCTCTGGACACTGAACAGAAACAAATGCAAAATTTTACAGGTGCAGGGACTTCCCTGGTGGCACAGTGGTTAAGAATCCGCCTGCCAATGCAGGGGACACGGGTTCAAACCCCGATCCGGGAAGATCCCACGTGCCATGGAGCAACTAAGCCCGTGGGCCACAACTACTGAGCCTGCGCTCTACAGCCCATGCACCTCAACTACTGAGCCCACGTGCTGCAAATACTGAAGCCCGCCCGCCTACAGCCCATGCTTCGCAACAAGAGAAGCCACCGCAATGAGAAGCCCATGCACCGCAACAAAGCCCATGGGCCACAACTACTGAGCCTGCACTCTACAGCCCATGCACCTCAACTACTGAGCCCGCTTGCTGCAACTAGAGAAAGCCCGCATGCAGCAACGAAGACCCAACGCAGCCAAAATTTAATTAATTAAAAATGATTTTACAGGTCCAAACATTTATAGATGTAAAATTTTAAAAATCTCATTCATTTCTAATAATGGACATGTTAATTTTTTTAAACTGTAAACTTCAAACAAGTATCCATTGACCTTTCCCCCAAAACTAAAGAAGAGAAAATTAGGACCCCTAGGCTCCCTCCCTCTCTCTCTCCCCCTCCCCCCAGCCCCCCAGCCCCCCAGCCCAGTCTAGGGTAGCCAGATTTAACAAATGAAAATATAGGACACTCAGTTAAATCTGACTTTCAGATAAACAACATGGTTGGGACTCTGCTCTCCCAATAAATAAATATTAAAAAAAAAATTTTAGTACAACTATGTCCCATGCACTATTTGGGATATACTTATACTAAAAAAAAAATTTCAGATAACCACCAAATTTGTTGGTTATCTGAAAATCTGGCAAGCCGACCACAGCCTCCACCCAGTATTTAAATATCAAGTAATTTTTAATTTTTTTCATAAATTTATTTATATTTTATTTATTTATTTTTGGCTGCGTTGGGTCTTTGTTGCTGCGCACGGGCTTTCTCTAGTTGCAGCAAGCAGGGGCTACTCTTCATTGCGGTACGTGGGCTTCTCATTGCGGTGGCTTCTCTTGTTGCGGAGCACAGGCTCTAGGCGAGCGGGCTTCAGTAGCTGTGGCACACGGGCTCAGTAGTTGTGGCTCGTGGGCTCTAGAGTGCAGGCTCAGTAGTTATGGCACACGGGCTTAGTTGCTCCGCAGCATGTGGGATCTTCCCAGACCAGGGATCGAACCTGTGTCCCCTGCATTGGAAGGCCGATTCTTAATCACCACGCCACCAGGAGTGTCCCAATATCAAGTAATTTTTATTTTTTTGGCCACGCCACATGCCTTGTGGGATCTTAGTTCCCCGACCAGGGATCGAACCTAAGCCCCCTGCATTGGGAGCACAGAGTCTTAACCACCAGACGGCCAGAGAAGTCTCAAGTAATTTTAGAATAGGAGCCAAGGGACTTCCCTTGTGGCGCAGTGGTTAAGACTCCGTGCTCCCAATGCAGGGGGCCCAGGTTCCATCCCTGGTCAGGGAACTAGATCCCACATGCATGCTGCAACTAAGAGTTTGCATGCCACAAGTAAGGAGCCAGCATGCCACAACTAAGGAGCCGGCGAGCAGCAACTAAGCAGCACACGTACTGCAACTAAGACTGGGGGCAAACAAACAAACGAATATTAAATGCAAAAAAAACACCCCACATAATTCTCAATTTTAAATAAATAAATAGGAGCTGAGGCCCCCTCTGCCCTCCCAGTCTTTAGGCATCCTGCTACCCCCACACCCAAGCTCGAGGTCTCCACAGGCATCCCCCAACTCCCACTGACAGGCTCCCCACCCAGAGATGCCCCACCAACTTCCTTGGCATTAGAGTTCCTGTCTCCCCAGAGCTATCTGGGGCCAGCTTCCTGCTGGTCTTCTCCATTCGGCCCATCTCCCGCCTTCCTACCCATCCTTTCTGTTGGGGGTGCAGTCAGCACATGACCCTCAGCTGGCAGCCCCTTCAGGGATGGCAGCTGCTGCAGAGCCACCTGCCTAAGGGCACACTGTGGGCCACACCCAGTGCTGAAAGGATGCTGAGGTCCTAAGGCCCAACCATTCCAAAGCGACTGGGAAGGGCCCCTCCAGCTCCAGAGCGCCCTGGGGTTCCCTTTTGAGCCTGCATCAGAGCTCCACTTTTTAAAAATCTATCTATCTATCTATTTAGTTAGTTAGTTAGTTAGTTAGTTTGGCCACGCTGCATGGCATGCAGGATCTTGGTTCCCCAACCAGGGACTGAACCCATGCCCCCTGCAGTGGAAGCGTGGAGTCCTAACCACTGGGCCACCAGGGAATTCCCAGAACTCCACTTCTCTTTCCACCCGTTCTGCTTCCTTCCTCTGCTATGCACAGGTCCGAGGACCACTCCCCTGCCCGCATAAGTCCCAGTCCTGGGACCCTCACCTGCCCCACCAGACCCCAGTCCCCACCTCCCCCTTCCGGTCCACGGGTCCCTGGCTAGAAACCGGCCACAAAGTGCCCACAAGTGGGTAGGTCTGGTGCTAGCTAATAGTTTTTTCTAATTTGGCTTTCCAGTACATTCTAGATTTTCCACACAGGCACATATTACTTTGGTAATTAAAAAAAACCCAATAACCATTGTAAAGCAATTATACTCTAATAAAGATGTAAAAAAAAATAATAATAATAAAAGCCTTTTTTTTCTTTAAGAAAAATGTAAAACCAAACCAAGCAGCCCTCCTCCTATCTGACTCGCCCACTCCTCCCCCCTCCCTCGTACCTGCTTCCCCAGGGAGGACTTCCCCCAGATCAGCCAACTCCCACCCCAATGCCTCCCCTGTCCTGCCAGGCCCACAAGCAGTTTCACTTCTCCACTGAAGGCTTTCCACCACCAGCCCATCCTTGCTGGGGGTGTTATAGGCAAATTCTGAAGGGGTCCTTAGCTCCTCTTGGGAGGAGAATGCTAAAAAGTCCTGAAATTGGTGAGGAGAGAAAGTGTATGAGGGGGACCAATATTTGCTAACTCATCCCACAAGTAGGAGCTAGGCTACTGTGTGCTAGGCACTGGGGACTCTGGGAACAGGACACAGACCCTGCCCCCAAGGACTCCACAGCTGGGGGTGGGTGCGAGGAATGAAAAGCCAGAGAGGATATTGTGTGAGGTGAGGTGAGCTAAGTGTGGGGAGGAGGAATTCATGGAAGCTTCTGGAAGGAAGAAAAGTTTCAGCAGACTCCTGAGGGTGAGGAGGAATGGGTAGGGAGGAGGGGGGAGGGAGCGTGTTTTAGGCAGGCGATCAGCCTGTGCAAAGGCCTGCAGGTGAGAGAAGTGTGATTTATTTGAGGAACTGAAAGTTCAGAGCAGCTGAGGGCAGAGGTGGGGTGAGAAGGGAGAGGAAACCCAGGCTTGCGGAGGGCAGCGGGGCCACAGGAGGGAGACTGCACTTTGTGCTCAGGGCAATGGGGAGCCAATGAAGGATGCAGGGCAGGGGAGTGACAGACTCAGATGTGCATCTTATAAAGATTTCTGCCTGCCACACAGTAGGTGCCCAAAGAGCCCCACTACTATGGGTGTTATTATTCTGGGCATCCGAAACCATCACAGTCACAATCATGCACACGCTACCTAACATGTGGGGACTTTAGCCACAGAGTACCTGAAACCTGTGTCTCCACAGAGATGAGCCATTCAGCAGTAAGGTCCACAGCCCTCTTGCTCTTGCATTAGGGAATGTATTAGGGAATGAAGGACTCTGGAGTCTAGGCTCAAATCCTAGCTCCTCCAATTTCAAACCGTGTGACCTTGGATAGATGACCTCTCTGTGCCTCAGTCTCCTCATTTGTAAAATGGGGGTAACAGTACCTACCTCATTGGGCTAATGTGAAGACTGAATGACTCCATTCACGAAAAATAGTTTCCTTCTGACACGTGGCAGATGCTGTGCACTGTTAGTTTCTACTGTTTTTACTGTATCCCTCCCCGAAAGGCCACCAGGGCCAACCACTTGCAGGCACTAACCTAACCATCCTCCACCTCCCCCCACTAGCCCTGAAGCAACACGCCCTTACTCTCCATTACTAGGGGCCAGGACAGAGCCAGACGGGACTGAGGACAACTAGACACTCTGACCTGGGTCTGGGGCCTCACCCCAGCTCCCTCGAGCCCAGTGGAGAGAACACTGGACTTGGGGCCAGGAGCTGAGTGCTGGCCCTGGCTCTGCTGCTGACCCTCTCTGGGCCTCAGTCTGCCCCTCTGTGAGATAAGAATAAGAACATCTTGCAGATATTTTATCAGCATGGCTGTCAAAGGAGCAACAAGGGCTGGGGAAGCTCTGAGGAGGTCCCTGTCACAGACAGAGCCTTGTGGCTGGGCCAGAACCCTTGCTGGCAGCCTCCTCTTCTGGCCTGGGTCGACTCCTCCACACAATCTTAAGGTCTATTCAGAGCTCGCTATGAGGACCTCAGAGGCTGAAGATGATCTGGCTTGGGTCTCACAGACGCCCTGATGCTGACCGGGACCCTCCCAAGGGCTGGGACAGAGACAGAGACCCTGGAGTGAGCTTAGCACCCCAGGAGAAAAGTGCCAACCCAGGGGCCTGAGGAAAGCCAGACCTTCACCAGGGCCTTCCACCAAGTCTGGACCAACCAGGGACTCATACCAGGGGCCCAAAAAGACCCTTTGGAGCCCTCAGGACTGCAACGTTTATCTCTGAATGCCATAGATGCGCATCACTTCTAGGCCCAGGAAGGGCCTGAATGGGAGTGTCTGTTTTTGGTAGCTCTTCGGTCCTGGGGGATGGGAGGAAAGCTCACGATAGGCTCACCCTCCTCCTTCAGGTTGCCAGCTATTTCTCAGAGTTCAGGTTGATTCATTCACTCATCCCACATTTACGTGGTGCCAGATCCTGGTCAGGTACAGGGGCGATGACAGATAAATGAGACACATTCCTACCCTAAAGCACTTCCAGTGCAGTGGTCGACAGACAAGGCATAAGTAACCAAGCCACAGGCAGGCTAGGCTGGAGAATGCAGGGCAGGAGGCAAGGATCTCACCTGGGGTATCAGGAAGCTGCCTGGAGGGGGGGCTTGTGAGTGGCTTATGGACCTGTTATGGGAAGGCCAGCTGGGTGAGGGATAGAACCTCCAAAATCACTGACAGTTCTGTTTGCACACCCGCCATGCCAGAGCGGGGACAACGTGAGTTATTTATGGTTGTGCCCAGAGAAAAGCATCCATGTGTGTCACTGCACGTGGGGTGCAGAGCTGGGCAGTGGAGTGTGGGGGGCAGCTGGCGCTTGAAATTTGGTCTGGCCAAGCTCTGTGGTTTGTCTCTGTGTCTCTCACGCCCTGATGACCTTTTAATCTCTTCATGGCCTCCCCTAAAGCAAAAATAAGGAGGGGAGAGAGTTCTAACAGGCAGCAAGTGGCCCGGGGGTGGGGAGGAGGGCAGTGCCAGACAGACCCTGGCTTCTGCTGCATCTGCGGGCCATTCATCGTCACCTCCTGTTCCTCTTCCCCCCTCCCATCCAACTGTGGGGGAAGGGGTAGACGGACAGAAGAAAATACCTTTAATTGTAAACCGGACAGGACGTAGGGCACGCATCAGCTGCTGTGCTTCTCCCCAGCCCACTCTGGTCCACAAATAGCCTACGCACCAAGCTGGCATCAGCCGACCCACCCTGCTGGTACCGGAACAAGCCAGGCCAGAGACTCGGACAGGACCCAGGGCGTGCGTCCCACCTTCCCAAGGAACCTATTTCTTGCGTTTTCCCCCAGGTAAAGGTCTCCGCCAGGTCCCTCTCCCAGGGGGCCCAGCTTAGGGATACCCTGATACTACCCGGGTGATGCCCGCGAACCCCGGCGTTTGCAAAGCACCCCCGGCCGCGCGCTCACCTCTCTTCAAGTAACTGTCCAATTCTCCCCTGTCAGTCTCTGCGCCCACCGCACACACGCACCCCCTGACTGGAGCCCTCCCTCCCCACCCTATAGCCAAGGGCCAGGCCTCCTACCTGGGGGCAGGCGCGCCCGGCACCATCCGCGGCGCCGCGGGGCCAAACGGGGCGTCGGGGACCCGGCCTCAAGCCCGGACGACTTCCCGGGGGAAGAGAGGCTGCGCCGCCGTCGCCGCCACCGCGTCCCTCCAGATCTCGCAGGGGCTGCGCTAAGGAGGAAGGTCAGAGCCGAGGAGGAGGAGGAGGCGGAGGGAGGAGGCGCGCACAGATGGGCGCAGATTAGCGAGGCATTTTTAGCGAGCCAATGGCGGCGCGGCGCAGGGCTGCGCAGGTGAAAGCGCTGCGGCTGCTGAGGCGGCTGCAACCTGCTTAGGAGGTGCGGGGGCGGGTCGGGGGAGACACGCAGCACCCCCCAACTCGCAGGCCGGCGCCCTCCTCCGAGGGGGTGCTCGGTGGTGTGGAGGCAGAAGAGCTTTGCGGCGGGCGGGTGCAGAGAGCACCTCCCTTGCACCCTCCTTCCCAGCCCTCCAGCGGGAGCACCGTAGACTCCGGGGTGTCTCTCCCCTCCCCCTCTTTGCCCTTTCCCTACTTTTTAGGACATTCTTCCGGCCCCATCTGTTTCTGCCCTCTCTTAATCCTGCGTCTTCTGGTACATGCGGGGGCGTGTATGGTGGGTACGTCTGGCGCTAGTGTGTGTGTTTGGCGGGGGGGTGGGGGGTGCTCTGGAGTGAGTGCCCCTCCTCCACCACCATCCCACCCATAACCCCCCCCCACCCCACATCAGCTTCGCCCAGAAATGCCCCATTGACCCCAGGGTAGGCACTAACCCTCCTGCCCTGCTTCTAGTTGGCCCTGCTGTCACCAAGACAGACCAGGCCACCTCCTGAGGGCTCTTTGCGGGGCTCGTTCGTTGTGACCCCCAAAGCCTTCACCCTTCCTGCCTTGAACCCTGAATGCTTCCGGAAGCCTGGACACTGCAGCGGGCCCTGGGGCAGCTCTGTTCACTGCAGACTTGCAAAGAACTGTCTTGGATTTATAAATAGGATTTATTCAACACCTGTGTATTGTGCAGGGCACTGATGAGAGGTTGGACTGTACCAGAGTACAAAGCAGACAAAATGGGGGCGGGGGGGCGGGTAAATTGGGAGATTGGGATTGACATGTACACATTACTATCTAAAATAGGTAACTAATAAGAACCTACCGTGGAGCACAGGGAACTCTACTCAATACTCCGTAATGACCCATATGGGAAAAGAATCTTAAAAAAAAGTGGATATATCTATATGTATAACTGATTCACTTTGTTGTACAGCAGAAACTAACACAACATTGTAGATCAACTATACTCCAATAAAAATTACTCGAAAATACTTTATTGCTAAAAAATGCTAACCATCAGGGGGAAAAAAAAAGCAAAATCTCTGCCCTTAGGTACTTCACATTGTGAGGGGAGACGTGTTAAATATGATAAGTAGTATGTAGTGTATGATTTAAAGCGATATGCACAGAGTAGGAAAATAAAGCTAGAGAAAGGGAAAGGAAGTGAGGGTGGTCAGGGCGAGAATAGGTCCCGGCCATCTGCGGGGAGTGGGCGCACCTGAATGTGATGGTAAGCCCCTCGGGAGCATGCAGGCTCTAGTTTGCCACAGAGCTCACCACTCCCTCATCTCTGCACCTGGGTTTGTCACGCATTTGTATTTCCTACCCTCCCTCTCCATCACCCCTCACCAGTGGCACTGAAATTCATGACCCCAGTGACCCAGGGGAGTCCCCAGTGCAGCATGTATTCCTTCAAAAAGAATTCTCTGAGCACTGATCATGTGTTAGGCGTTAGAGTCTAAAGGAACTCAGTACCTGGTGGGGGAGGCCAGATGGCAGTACCTACCCCAAGGATGAACAGGACAGCCAAGTGAGTGGACAATGTTCCGGAGAAGTTCAGATGGCTCTGGGTTAAAGCCATCCAGGAGGCTTCCTGGAGGAGGCAGCATTCCAATGGGGTGCTGAACAATAGCTGTGATTCTAATGAGCCAGATGGGCAGGAGGCAGGGAAGGATTACTGGGAGAGGCCAGCAAACCCAGGGACTTTCGGCAGGTGTCTGGAGTTGGGGTCCTGGAGCATTTCTGGACACCCTCTGTGTCAGGGGTATGCTGATGTCTGGAGCTGACGAAGTCCCACCCCTATCTCCACCCCAGCAGTTCTTGGTCCCAGCTGCCCTCACCTCAACCTGGCATTTTCCATTGCCCCAGGAGGAGGCATGGTGAGCATGTAGTGGGGAAAACACAGGGTTTTCTCCGTTGCTTGTTTGCTGGGTAAAGATGGGCATGTTACTTAACCTCTCTGAGGTTCAGACCCCTTATTTTATTTATTTTATTTTTCAGACCCCTTATTTTAATAGCTGTGTGACAACTTACTTAGCTGATCTATGTCTTGGTTCCCTCATTTGGAAAATGGAGCAGCAATAGCACCTACCTCACAGGTTATGTATTATACAAGACACTCCAGGTGAGCTGCTTAGCATGTAAGTACTCAGTTAATTTTGTTGTCTTTATTATGATGATAATTACACTTGCCTCATAGGGTTGTTGGAATTAGATAAAGAATGTAATGCACCTAGCATCGTGCCTGGAACCTAACAGTTGTGCAGTTATTGGTGTCGATTATATTATCACTAACTACATGTTAGTGATAATAAATCTCTCCCTTTTGGTCTCCTCCAGTGCTACGAAATTCCCCTGTTAGACAGAACTTTTTTTTTTTTTTTTTGGCTGTACAGTGTAGCATGCGGGATCTTAGCTCCCTGAACCTGTGCCCCTTGCGTTGGGAGTGCAGAGTCGTAACCACTGGACCACCAGGGAAGTCCCAGACAGAACATTCTTTCTGTGAGAGGCTAATTCCCCAAGAGTGTCTTAAAGTGCAATCTAGGATGGAAAGACTAGAATATCTGCCCCTCCCCTACTATACATGTGTCATCCGGGGCTTTGGTGTAGATGGAATGGAGCCCAGGAGGGGTAAGTTTTGAAAAGGCAGTGAAGTCCAAAACACGGGACACTCAATGTCCCTTGGCAGCCGGGTATTTGGTGGAGGATGGCAAGAGCAGGAAGGACACAGGTATTCACAGGTGATGGGGTCATAATTCAAAGTGCGCAGAGAGGCTGGAGACTGGAGGTTCACAGAAGCTGGACCGGTTTGGGGCCGTCGTGGGGTGGGTCTTGGAGGGGGAGACCTGATGAGGCAGATGATAGAGAGAGGGGGTAGGTGGTGGGGAGAGGGGGTGATGGAGCAGAAGAGCTGGGCTTATTCCATTTGAAGTTGAGGTATGCCTAGCATTGAATTAAAACCTTAGCAGCCCCAAGCCCTGAAAAAAATGAGAGTGGAAAGCACACACACACACACACACACACACACATGCACACACATCCCTTGCCCATGTGTAATCCAAAATAAAATGTTATTTTGGAAACTGACACAGAACTTCCATGCTTCCTAAAATTAAACTAGCTTCCTTCTAGATTTTCAGACTGCAAAACTTAGCATTCATCAAAGCTAAACTAACCCCCCTCCCCATCTCCCTCTCTTATTGTTTTGTGCCCTTGTCCAGAGACTAAGACTTTCTCCCATTTTCATAGTTCTTTTCACTTTCACTTTTTTTTTCTTTTACTTTTTCTTTCTTTTTTTTTTTTTTGGCTGCACTGCACAGCTTGCAGGATCTTAGTTCCCTGACCAGGGATTGAACCCCAGCCCTCGGCAGTGAGAGCCTGGAGTCCTAACCCCTGGACCACCAGGGAATGCCCTCTTTTCACTTTTCAAAGTGCTTTTCCCATCTCTGATCTCCCCCAAAACTTACTTTTCTCAGTCTCATTAAGTTCTTTTTTTCGTTTTTTTATAAATTTACTTGTTTATGTATTTATTTTTGGCTGTGTTGGGTCTTTGTTGCTGTGTGCCAGCTTTCTCTAGTTGTGGTGAGCGGGGGCTACTCTTTGTTGCGGTGTGCTGGCTTCTCTTGTGGCAGAGCATGGGCTCTAGGCATGCAGGCTTCAGTAGTTGTGGCACGTGGGCTCAGTAGTTGTGGTTTGCAGGCTCTAGAGCTCAGGCTCAGTAGTTGTGGCACACGGGCTTAGTTGCTCCGTGGCATGTGGGATCTTCCTGGGCCAGGGCTCAAACCTGTGTCCCTTGCATTGGCAGGCAGATTCTTAAGCACTGCACCACCAGGGAAGCCCTCATTAAGTTCTGATCCGTCTGGGATTCCATGGGACCTTCGTTTCTCACCTGGAGCCCCGAGCCATCCCTCAGTCAGAGGCCTCCTCTGCTAGACTCTCCATGCCATTCAGAGCAAGGAGGCAGGCACAGCCCACTTCAGAGGAGTTTTGCAGACAAGACAGAAAGGACGTGTAGACAGGAGGGCAGACCAGCACTGAACATGCATGTGGAATCAATCAATCAACGAGCGAATTGGTGGTTAATATTGCATGTTTAGCCTGGGAGAGATGGAAGGAGGTGGGGAGGATTTCAATTCCCTTTAATTCTGTCTGATATGGAAGGCTTCAAGGAGGAGGTGACATTTTGAGTAGTTCCTCTATTCTCACCGTATCTCTGGTTGGAAAGAAAGGGCAGGGAGTGTGTCCCAATTTTGGCAGAGCAGGACTGAAGCCCAGAGAGGAAAAGTGACTCTTTCAAGGTCACACAGCACATCCGTGACAGAGCTGGGCTAAAAACAGATCTGACTTCCGGTCAGGTGCTGTCGCCACCAGATTCCTCTACCTCCCCCGCAAATCTGCATGGAGGTGGGGCCCGACCCAGCGGGAAAGTGATTGGCCCAGTAGCCCCAGGGTGTTTCATTTTCTGAGCTGCCTCCCAGCAGTAGGCACAGAGGTGAGCAGCACACCCCCAAGGAACAAAAGTACTTTAAAAAGAGCCTCACAGGGCTTCCCTGGTGGCACAGTGGTTGAGAATCCGCCTGCCAATGCAGGGGACATGACATCGAGCCCTGGTCCGGGAGGATCCCACGTGCCGCAGAGCAACTGGGCCTATGCGCCACAACTGCTGAGCCTGCGCTCTGGAGCCCGCGAGCCACAACTGCTGAGGACCGTGTGCCTGGAGCCTGTGCTCCGCGACGCGGGGAGGCCACCGCAATAAGAAGCTCACGCACCGCAAGGAGTGGCCCCCGCTCCTCGCAGCTGGAGGGGCCCTGCGTGCAGCGATGGAGACCCAACGCAGCCAAGAAATTATTTATTTATTTATTTATTTATTTTTTAAAAGAGCCTCACAGCCCCTTCGGCCCCCTCCTTATCTTCCCACCAGCTGGCTTCACACTTGCAAGTTGGTTTCTATCACCTGCCTGGTGGACAGAGGCTGTTGCCAGCTGTACCTTGAATCCGGAAACCCAGATGTTAGGAGTCTTGGAATTGTGGCTTTCTCTGTCCATGACTGATGCCAGGGGTGTTAAAAAAGCCCTGAAGACATATGATCTTGACAAGGCACTGAATCTTAGGAGGTGCCCAGGGTTAGGACCCAGACTATGCTTGAGAGAGGGTTCACCCCAGCACATACATAGACAATGGCAAACTCAAAGCACTTTTCTTGGACCAGGCACTTGTAAGCACCTTACACATATAAACTACGATTACTAGCTCCATTTACCAACAAGGAAACTAAGGCCCAGAGAAGCTAGGTAATTTGCCTAAGGTCACACAGCTGGTAAGTAGTGGAGCTGGGATTCAAACCCAGGCATTCTGGTTCCAAAAGCCAGGGTCATAATCACTCAGCTAGGAAAGAAGCAGACATTTACTGAGTGTCTTACTATGCACAGGAGGATTTTACATGATCTTAGTACTATTATCCCCATTTTACAGATGAGGAAACTGAGGCTCAGCGGGTCCTTTGGTGAAGCTGCTCAAAGTATAAAAAGGAAGGACATTTCAGATGATCCTTAGGAAATCTGCTCTGGAATAGACTTCAGGACCTGCACACTATCGCCACCTAGTGGCATTATACCTTAAATGCAGGCAGAATACCTAAGGAGATGCTGGGTGCCGAGTTCAACATAGATTTTTTATTTGTGTTTGCTTTGGTTTTTAGTTTCTGTGTCCTGAGCAACAAAGAGGTGTGGTTTGCTCATAATAATCTTTTATAATGAAGACGTGGTTGTGAGCAGAGTTCAACATTTGTAATATCAGCTTCAGAATTAATACCTGGGGGAAAGGGAATCTGTATGATGTGTTGATTTTTAGTTTTTCCAAGGGCTTCCATATACATTGTCCCATTGGACTCTTACCGCACCCAGCATTACTTTGACTCCTACTTTTTTGGATGAGGAAATGAGACTTGTCAAGGAAGCTCGATTGTGTGGCATTGGAACCTACCCCTGGTGGCTCCAGAACCTGGATCTTGTGACAGGAAAGGCCCATTGGGTCAAAGCCCCCACTTCCAGGCCCAGAGAGTCTGGGTGACTAGATCCCGTGAGTCAGTGGCTGTCCTGGGTCTCGATCCTGGGCCTCCTCAATTGTAGAGCTGAGCTCCTCTCCAATCCTGGGCAGTGTTTCAGCTTCTACTTCCTCCAAAGCAAACCTCACCTGAAGGAGAAAATGAGGTCACTCAAAAGCACTGCCATGAGGCTCACTTCTGCAAAGCACTACTCCAGCCCATGGTCTCTGCTTTGCTTCTTTTCAGTCTGAGCCTGGGGTCTTCCTTCCTCCCGTTTCTCCTTCCTCATGCAGCCAAGTGTTAGACCAAGGAGAAGAAAACAACAGCTCTGGTACATTTGCCTACTCAACACCCTCACCCTCTGGCCCCCATCCCTTTTCATGCCAGCTCCTCCCTGTCCCAGAACCAGGAGGCCCAAACCCAGATGAGATGGGAATACATCATGGGGTGTAGGGCTGGGCACTGCCATCTGATCCTGGTTCTGCCACAAACTCACCACATGGCCTGGGGTGGGACACTTTGCCTCTCAGATCTCAGTTTCCGCACCAATGCAATGGGGAGGCATCATGGCATAGTGTGTTAGAATGAAGACTGCAAACCACCTGAGTCCCCCCATGGCCGGTTTCTTAGACACAGCATGGTGCAGCCATGCAGTGGAATATTATGCAGCTGATAAAAAAGAATGAGGACTTCCCTGGTGGCACAGTGGTTAAGAATCCGCCTACCAATGCAGGGGACACAAGTTCGAATCCTGGTCCAGGAGGATTCCACAGGCCGTGGAGCAACTAAGCCCGTACGCCACAACTACTGAAGCCCATGTGCCTAGAGCCTGTGCTCTGCAACAAGAGAAGCCACCGCAATGAGAGGCCCATGCACTGCGGCGGGGAGTGACCCCACTCGGCACAGCTAGAGAAAAGCTCGCGAGTAGCAATGAGGACACAATGCAGCCAAAAATAAATAAATTAATTAATTAATTATTTTTTAAAAAGACTGGGGCAAAAAAGTGATGCAGAAAAGGCTTCTGACAAAATTCAACATCCATTTATGATAAAAACTCTCCAGAAAGTGGGCATAGAGGGAACCTACCTCAAAATAATAAAAGCCATATATGACAAACCCACAGCAAACATCGTTCTCAATGGTGAAAAACTGAAAGCATTTCCTCTAAGATCAGGAACAAGACAAGGATGTCCACTCTTGCCACTATTATTCAACAGAGTTTTGGAAGTCCTACCCACGGCAATCAGAGAAGAAAAAGAAATAAAAGGAATACAAATTGGAAAAGAAGAAGTAAAACAGTCACTGTTTGCAGATGACGTGATACTATACATAGAGAATCCTAAAGATGCTACCAGAAAACTACTAGAGCTAATCAATGAATTTGGTTAAGTAGCAGGATACAAAATTAATGCACAGAAATCTCTTGCATTCCTATACACTAATAATGAAAAATCTGAAAGAGAAATTAAGAAAACACTCCCATTTATCATTGCAACAAAAAGAATATAATACCTAAGAATAAACCTACCTAAGGAGACAAAAGACCTGTATGCAGAAAACTATAAGACACTGATGAAAGAAATTAAAGATGATACAAACAGATGGAGAAATATACCATGTTCTTGGATTGGAAGAATCAATATTGTGAAAATGACTATACTACCCAAAGCAATCTACAGAGTCATTGCAATCCCTATCAAATTACCAATGGCATTTTTTACAGAACTAGAACAAAAAAAATCTTAAAATTTGTATGGAGACACAAAAGACCCCGAATAGCCAAAGCAGTCATGAGGGAAAAAAACGGAGCTGGAGAAATCAGACTCCCTGACTTCAGACTATACTACAAAGCTACAGTAATCAAGACAATATAGTACCAGCATAAAAACAGAAATATAGCTCAACAGAACCGGATAGAAAGCCCAGAAATAAACCCACGCATCTATGGTCAACTAATCTATGACAAAGGAGGCAAGCATATACAATGGATAAAAGACAGTCTCTTCAATAAGTGGTGCTGGGAAAACTGGACAGCTACATGTAAAAGAATGAAATTAGAACACTCCCTAACACCATACACAAAAATAAACTCAAAATGGATTAGAGACCTAAATGTAAGACTGGACACTATAAAACTCTTAGAGGAAAACATAGGAAGAACACTCAGACATAAATCACAGCAAGATGTTTTTTTGTTTTGTTGGGTTTTTTTTTTTTTTTGCGGTACACGGGCTGCTCACTGTTGTGGCTTCTCCCATTGCAGAGCACAGGCTCCGGACGGGCAGGCTCAGTGGCCATGGTTCACGGGCCCAGCCGCTCCGTGACATGTGGGATCTTCCCGGACCGGGGCACAAACCCGTGTCCCCTGCATTGGCAGGCAGACTCTCAACCACTGCGCCACAAGGGAAGCCCAGCAAGGTCTTCTTTGATCCACCTCCTAGAGTAATGGAAACAAAATCAAAAATAAACAAATGGGGGGCCTTCCCTGGTGGTCCAGTGGTTGAGAATCCACCTTCCAATGCAGGGGACGCGGGTTCGAGCCCTGGTCAGGGAACTTAGGATCCCACATGCCGCAGAGCAGCTAAGCCTGCACGACGCAACTAAGACCCGACGCAGCCAAATAAACAAATAAATTTTAAAAAAATAAACAAATGGGACCTAATGAAACTTAAAAGCTTCTGCACAGCAAAGGAAACTATAAACAAGATGAAAAGACAACCCTCAGAATGGGAGAAATTATTTGCAAATGAAGCAACTGACAAAGGATTAATCTCCAAAATATATAAACAGCAAAATATACAAACAACCCAATCCAAAAATGGGCAGAAGACCTAAATAGACATTTCTCCAAAGAAGACATACAGATGGCCAAGAAGCACATGAAAAGCTGCTTGACATCACTAATCATTAGAGAAATGCAAATCAAAACTACAATGAGGTATCACCTCACACCAGTTAGAATGAGCATCATCAGAAAATCTACAAACAACAAATGCCTGAGAGGGTGTGGAGAAAAGGGAACCCTCTTGCACTGTTGGTGGCGATGTAAATTGATACAGCCACTATGGAGAACAGTATGGAGGTTCCTTAAAAAACTAAAAATAGAATTACCATATGATGCAGCAATCCCACTACTGGGCATATACCCAGAGAAAACCATAATTCGTAGAGACACATGCACCCCAATATTCATTGCAGCACTATTTACAATAGCCAGGTCATGGAAGCAACCTAAATGCCCATCAACAGACGAATGGATAAAGAAGATGTGGTACATATATACAATATTACTCAGCCATAAAAGGAATGAAACTGGGTTATTTGTAGAGATGTGGATGGATCTAGAGACTGTCATACAGAGTGAAGTAAGTCATAAAGAGAAAAACAAATATCGTATATTAACGCATAGATGTGCAACCTGGAAAAATGGTACAGATGAACTGGTTTGCAGGGCAGAAACAGAGACACAGATGTAGAGAACAAACGTATGGACACCAAGGGGGGAAAGTGGCGGGGGTGGGGTGGGGGTGTGGGGTGATGTATTGGGAGATTGAGATTGACATACATACACTAATATGTATAAAGTGGATAACTAATAAGAACCTGCTGTATTAAAAAATAAATAAAATTCAAAAAAGAACTACAAATAGCTAGAAAATATCATGTTAGATAGTGATTAAAAAAAAAAAAGAATGAGGCAGTCCTTAACATTCTGGTATGAAACAGTCACCAAATATCTGCTTCAAGGGGAAAAAGCAAGGTGCAAAGCTGTGAGTATAGTCACTACATGCCTATATATATGTTCAAAGTGATGGTGGAAGAATATATATCCATATTTGCTTGTAAATGCAGAGGGTGTTCCTGGCAGGACACAAGGACCTGGAAAGACTGGACACCTCCCCAGAAGAGAACTGGGTGGCTAGATGCAGGGCAGGGAGACTCCGCTCTGTGGACCCTCGTATTCCTTTTTGATGTTTGAACCGTTTGAATGTATCACCTATTCAAAAAAATTCAATTGTACATTTAAAGATAAAAATGAATACAAGGGGAGAGTGATGATAAACACCGTTCACATGGTCTTGCTCTATCCTCGATCCTATTCCAAGTGCGCCACAGCCAATATCTCACTTAGTTCTCACAACAAAGCTATGAGGAACTCGTTATTATCATCCTCCCATTTTACAGATGAGGAAACTGGGGCACAGAGAGGTGGAATAGCCTGCCCAGGTCATGCAGGAAGGAAGCAGTGGTGCTTGGTCTGGCCTCACACTGCTGTACTGTCTCACATTCACAGCCAGTCCACGCCCCTCACGAGTATGTGATGAGTGGGCACGCAAGCCCTTTGAAGAGTCGAGTGGCCTGCAAAGTGGGAAATCTTTATTTATCTTGGCTGGGACTGAGTGTATTTCCCCAAGCTGTCCCCAACAACAGCTCCCATCCGCGTGCTCAGCCAGGTGGTGGGGTCTGTTTCTCCACCTGCCTTCATTCTGGGTGCCCAGTGACTACTTGAGATGGCAGCTCAAGTGTTGTCCGAGCTCCACCCCCTTGTCTCTCCTTTTGCCCCCATAGTCTTGTGGCACCATCACACCATCTCTGGTCTTGCTGACCATGTGCCCTGCTGCCCCTAAGCCATAAGTCACCACTTTATCGCATCAGTAAGTCAATCAGTGGAGCGGAGGCTGCTCTGTTGGTTATCTGTCTCCCTGGGAATACTGGAAGCTCCTTGGGACTTGGCCTGTCCTCAGTGTGGAGTGGGATGGTTTGGCCCCATCATGTGGGCCCTGGACCCTTCTCCATCCTGCATCATTTCTCTCTCTGTCTAATAAAGTTCCTTGTGATTTTACTCATAGACTAACTAAGACACAAATACAGATTGGTAGCGTTCTATCCAAGCCATACTTCATTTTTTCCTTGATTCCATCTATCGAGGGCCTACTGTGACCCATGAACTGTTCTGGGTGCTGGGAACACCGTCATGAATAAGACAGTCAAAATTCCCACCTTCACGGAACTCACAGTCTGGTAGGAAGATAGATGATAAGCATATACACAAATAAATATAAAATAATGTCAGGTGGTGATAGTGCTATGAAGAATAGCAGGGGTTCAAGAGTTCGAGACGGCATATTGTTTGTAAGGGAGGTCAGTGAATGTTCTGAGAAATCATCAGTACATCAAAACTTGACAAAACTCACATCTGCAAAATTTGATCGGGGAAATTACACTTAGTTGAAATACAGCCACAAAGAAAACTCACAATTGCAAGACCTCTAAACAGTGGAACTTAATATGTACTCTCCCCCAGGAAAAAAAAAAAAGGCAATACATCATATGGAATTTTTTAAATGATTAGAAAAGAATGGACCCCAATGACAATAATCTCAGCGTGGTAAAAATCAAAATGGAAAATTTTTTACTGCATGCTATAGAAAATTGCTCGAAAAATGATCTTGTGTTAATACCACTTACTCTGGAAAATATTTTCTCAATGAAAATTGACAATGGAAATAAATCTGTTTAAAATTTTATATAAAAAAAATAAGGTCAGTTGACAAATTCATAGAGACAGAAAGTAGATCAGTGGTTGCCAGGGGATGAGAAGGGGGGTGAAGAGGGAATAACTGCTAAAGGGTATGGGATTTCTTTTTGGGGTGATGGAAGTGTTCTGGAATTCGGCAGTAGTGATGGTTGCACAACATTCTGAATATGCTAAATGCTACTGAATTATATGCTTTAAAATGATGCATTTTATGTTATGTGAATTATCTCATATAATTTATTATGTTAAGTGAATTATATCAGTTAAAAATGGCAAAAACCAGTCAGATTTTTCCCCTACTCTTTTTTAATTAAAAAATGTTTAAAAATATTTTATTGAAGTATATTTCTTGTACAGTAATATTACATGTTACAGGTATAAAATATAATGATTCACAATTTTTAAAGGTTATACTCCATTTATAGTTATTATAAAATATTGGCTATATTCCCCATGTTGTACGATATATCCTTGTAGCTTATTTTACACCTAATAGTTTGTACCTCTTAATCCCCTCCCCGAATATTGCCCCTCCCTCCCCTACTCTCTTGATAGTGTCCTTTGATGCACAAAAGTTTTTAATTTTTTTTTTTTTTTTTTTTTTGGCTGCACCGCGTGGCTTGTGGGATCTCAGTTCCCTGACCAGGGATTGAACCTGGGCCCCAAGCAGTGGAAGTGCCAAGTCTTAACCACTGGGCCACCAGGGAATTCCCAAAAGTTTTTAATTTTGATGAAGTCCAATTTATCTATTTTTTCTTCTGTTGTCTGTGCTTTTGGTGTCATATCCAAGAAATTATTGCCAAATCCAATGTCGTGAAGATTTTCCCCTACGTTTTCTTCTAAGAATTTTCTAGTTTTAGCTCTTATGTTTAGGTCTTTGATGCATTTTGAGTTAATTTTTGTACATGGTGTTAGGTAGGGGTCCAACTTCATTCCTTGGTTTGTGGATATCCAGTTTCCCCAATGCCATTTGTTAAAGAAACTGTCCTTTCCCTATTGCATAGTCTTGGTACCCTTGTCGGAAATCATTTGGCCATATCCACAAGTGTTTATTTCTGGGCTCTCTATTCTGTTCCATTTGTCTCTATGTCTGTCTTTATACCAGTACCGTACCATCTTGATTACTGTTACTTCATAGTATGTTTTGAAATCAGGAAGTGTGAGATCTCCAGCTCTGACCTTTTTCAATGTTGTTTTGTCTATTTGGAGTCACTTGAGATTCTATATGAATTTTATGATGAGTTTTTCTATTTCTGTAAAAAACACTATTGGGCTCTTAACAGCGATTGCACTGAATCTGTTTATCATGAAGCCCCTTTTCTTACCTCTTGGAGGCCCCCTGGCCTGTCCAGGAGAAGCCTGCACAGCCTTGGGCCCAGGTGGTCCTAAGCCCTCACCCTGGCCCTGCCACATGCTGGCAGTGTGAGCGTGAGCCTGGGCCCAGGCTGATCCCCCAGGGCTCAGCTTTCCCATCTGAAAAATGGAGCGAACAGCTCAGTTCACTTTGCTGTGTTGTCAGAAGGACTAGCAATACTGTGAGGGCAGAGTCGATGCTCCATAAAATTGCTCTGCTATTCGAGCAGGCACTCCACCTCCTGAAGGGAAGGATTTTTCTCCTGGAAACTTGGGATCTGTACTGGGAAGGAGAGTGTGGCACTTGCTGCAGAAAAGAGTCCCTCTCCCTTCTTTCACTCGTCTCTGCCTCTGGGTTCCTGTCCCAGAGAGCTGAATCTGCAGTAGCCCTAAGGGGAGGGAGGCTGGGCAGGACATAGAGGCACTGAGCCCCATCAGTTCCCCTCACCCCGCTTTGTTCCCTTCACCCCACCTGCAATGCATCAAGTCAAGGAAGGAGCTGCAGACTCCGGGTCCCTGGGCCTGGACCCCAGGGACTGAGACACATGTGACTGTGGCCTGGGAGCCGTGTCCTCCTCCTGGCTCTGGTGCCAGATTGGGGGGTGGGCTTAGACCAGGCATCTCCCCACTCTGGGCCTCAGTTCCCTTTCGGCAAAAGGAGGTGCTCGATTTTTGATAATCATGATATATGCATGGATCAAATGCTTTGTGATTATTAACTAATTTAATCCTTACAGCACTCCATCTGTGAGTCCCATTATGCAGATGAGAAAACTAAGGCACAGAGAGGACAAGTCATTTTTCTAGGGTGGTTTTAGTTGCCCAACAGTTTGATTTCAGGGTCTGTTTTCTTTTCTTTTTTAAAAAAAATTAATTATTTTTGGCTGCATTGGGTCTTAGTTGCTGTGCGCAGGCTTTCTCTAGTTGCGACGAGCAGGGGCTACTCTTTTTTTTTTAATTTTATTTATTTATTTATTTTTGGCTGTGTTGGGTCTTCGTTTCTGTGCGAGGGCTTTCTCTAGTTGCGGCAAGCGAGGGCCACTCTTCATCGCGGTGCGTGGGCCTCTCACTGTCGCGGCCTCTCTTGTTGCGGAGCACAACCTCCAGATGCGCAGGCTCAGTAGTTGTGGCTCACGGGCCTAGTTGCTCCGCGGCATGTGGGATCTTTCCAGACCAGGCCTCGAACCCGTGTCCACTGCATTGGCAGGCAGATTCTCAACCACTGCACCACCAGGGAAGCCCCGGGGCTACTCTTTGTTGCGGTGTGCTGGCTTATTACTGTGGTGGCTTCCCCTGTTGCAGAGCATGGGCTCTAGGTGCGCGGGCTCAGTAGCTGTGGCTCGCAGCCTCCAGAGCGCAGGCTCAGTAGTTGTGGCTCACACACTTAGTTGCTCCTCGGCGTATGGGATCTTCCTGGACCAGGGCTTGAACCGGTGTCCCCTGCATTAGCAAGCGGATTCTTAAGCACTGCACCACGAGGGAAGCCCTAGGGCCTGTTTTCTTCACGGCATCTAAGACAAGAAATATTACTGGGCTTAAGAATTGCTTGAGGACTTGTTTAAAAAGCAGCTTCCTGAACCTCTTCTGTAGGGATTATGATTCTAGAGGTCTGGCAAAGCCCAGGAATTTGTCTTTTTTGTTTTTTTAATGTTTGCATTTCCAAATGTAAATGAGTTCCCTTTTTTAAAAAACTTGTGGTAAACACACACACACTCACACACAACATTAAATTTACCATCTTAACTAGTTTTTAGTGTACAGTTCAGTCGTATTAAGTATATTTACATTGTTGTGCAATAGATCTTGAGAACTTTTTCATCTTGCAAAACTGAAACTCTTAAAAAAAAAAAAAACTGAAACTCTATACCCATTAAACGCTAATTCCCCTTCTCCTCTCCCCCAGCTCTTAGCAACCACCATTCTATTTTCTGTTCCTATAATTTTGACTTCAGGTACTTCATATGAGTGGAATCATACAGTATTTGTCCTTTTGTGACTGGTTTATTTTGTTTAGCGTAATGTCCTTGAGGTTCATCTATGTTGTACCACGTGACAGAATTTCCTTTTTAAGGCTGCATGATACTCCATCACATACATACATACATACATACCACTTTCTCTTTATCCTTTCATCCACTGATGGACATGTGGGTTGCTTCCACCTCTTGGCTATTGTGAATAGCTGCAATGAACATGGGTGTACAAACGTCTCTTTGAGACTCTGCTTTCAATTCTTTCTGGTATATACCCAGAAGTGGGATTGCTGGATTATAGGGTAATTCTATTTTTAATATTTTGAGGGGGCTTCCCTGGTGGCGCAGTGGTTAAGAATCTGCCTGCCAATGCAGGGGACACGTGTTCGATCCCTGGTCCAGGAAGATCCCACATGCCGCAGAGCAACTAAGCCAGTGTGCCACAACTATTGAGCCTGCGTGCCGCAACCACTGAAGCCCGCACACCTAGAGTCGGTGCTCCACAAGGAGAGAAGCCACCGCAATGAGAAGCCCTGGCACTGCAACAAAGAGTAGCCCCCCGCTCGCCGCAACTAGAGAAAGCCCGCGCGCAGCAACGAACACCCAACACAGCCAAAAATAAATAAATAAAATTTATTTAAAAAAAAATTTTTTTTGAGGAACCTCCATACTGTTTTCCATAGTGGCTGCCCCATTTTACATCACCACCAATAGTGCACCAGGGTTCCCATTTCTCCGCACCCTCACCCACACTCTGTTTTCTGTTGTTTTTTTAAATAGTAACCATCCTAACAGGTGTCAAGTGGTATCTCATGGTGGTTTTGATTTGGAAGCTGACATTTTGTAAAGCTCCCCACGTGATTCCTTGATAGCACCTGGGCTAGCGAGAATCAGAGCTGTAAGGTGTTTCCCAGTTCAAAACAACTCAATGACACCGAGTTTGGGGGGAACAAGCCCCACAAAGGGAGGAGGGAGCACGGAGCTCCCACAGTTCAGGGTGCTCATCCGCGCTCATCTTTGCCCCCTCTGATCCTCCTGACAACAAGAGTCTGCCGGCAAAGATATCTGGGGAGTTCTGGCAGGAGGAACTCCCTGTTTCTGCTTCTTAAGGACGAAAGGCATAGCCTGTGGAATCTGCCCGGAGGCAGAAAGTCAAATCTTCACCTTGAAGGCACAGAAAGACAGCTGGAACGGCTCTCCAATCTGCTAAAATCCACTTCTCTTGCTGAGGACGTGGAACTGCCATATGGCCTCAGCCTTGCCGGCGCTCCGAGCCAGCCGCAGAAAAACGCTGAGGCATCAGAGAGGAAAATGCCCTGCCTTTCGTCCATCACAATGTCAGGGCTCCAGGCGGACTTGTCTCCACACTCAGTCAGTAGGCTCAGCCCCATGCGCGGAGGAGCAGCGAGGTAGGAACAGAATCGTGACTGCTGGAGTGGCCCTTACACGTCGTCAAATCATCTTCCTTCCCTTTCAGCAGCCCCGGTCCTGCAGACCACAAGGAGCTAGTCTGCCAGGCGGCGTGGTCGATGGAGGGAGCCCAGCCTGGATACTCCAAGGCCGGTGAACCGAGACCGCAGAGCTGCCACGCCGCCCGGGAGCGTTAGCCACGGGGTTGTTCTGCGCCTGCCTCCTGCTTCATCTGGCTCTCCCTGGCCGGCTTCCCGGCTTGATTTACCACCGGCAGGGCCATATGTCCTGCCAGCCCTCGAGGGCCTGTAAGTGACAGGGGTTGAGAGGAAAGTTGAAAGCTAATTCCTTTCCTTTGCACAGCGCTGGCCCCGCGGGAGGAGGGCCCCACCCATCCCTCTGTGCCCCAGAGCCCCAGGTGGAAACTCCATACCGGGTGAAGTTGAACACTGACTGGAATTTCCTCCTTCTGGCGGCCACCCATCCCTCCCTCCCCGCCCCACCCCTTAGTGGCTGGTGCAGGCCTCCTTGGTCCCAGTCTCCTAAGGGCATCAGCTTGGGCTCCGGTTCAGACCAGCCGGCACCTGCTGCTCCTCCCATGGGGGGTGGGGTCTGTCTCCTCCCCTGGAATCTGGGCGGGTCTTGTGACTTGCTTTGATCAACCGAATGGAATGAGAGTGACCTTTCTCGGATACCTAGCGACTTCTGCTTCTGCACTCTCTCCCTGGGAAGCCACCACCATGCTTTAAAGAAGCTTACATGACTGAACCCCCAGCCTCCACGTGGGGAAGGAAGGCCACGTGGAGGAAATGCCAGGTGAGGCCTGCTGGACCTTCCAGCCTAACCCCAGACACCAGCCGAGGGAGTGACCCTAGCTGTGACCAAAAACCACAAACAAGGTTCACAACACAATGGGTGACAAGCTGTCTCCATGAAGCTTAAAATACAAGGGGAGGACAAAGCAGGGACAGCTACAAGACTTCCATCTGTGGGGGAAGAAGCAGAAGGAAGCAAGGGGGTATGGTGCAGCATCTGGTGACCTGGAAACAGGAGAACCCCAAAATAAGCAACAGATATTCCTGGTAAAGCACCGTGGCCAGTTTGAGAAGAACAGCTGACACCGGAGTGTGGCTCAGAGCAAGGGGCTTGAAGGGGCTGAGCGGTCGAGGTGCTATAAACTTCTGAAACAGCCCCAAGGCTCCCTGCCCTGTGAGGACAGAACCCCACACTGGAGAGAAACTACTGCTTGTGGAATAAGATTGAGCTACAGAATAGGGACAACAGAAATGAAAGAAAGAGAAGAGCCAGAAAAAAGTGGATGTGCCAGTGATGAATATATTGCCTCTCAGCTCCAACACCCCTTTTCTTCCTCATAGCAGAGGAGCTCACAAGGAACTGTATACATTTCCTAGTTCTGTCCGCCAGAAAGCTAGACACAGTGATCGACCCAACAGCAATGAGCATCACTAGAGCCCAAAATGTAGTCTTGAAATACCATTTCCTATGAAAAGGAGTCAGGAGAAAAAAAAAAGAAAGAGAGAGAAAAGAAAAGAAAGAAAGAAAAAAGAGATTACAAAATAAAAAAAGAAGACAGGGCTTCTTAGAGAAATGCCTTTTTCAAGTCTGGAGTGGGAAGGTACAAAATACAAGATTAGGCTGGACCACCTTGATGTAGCAGCTAGCAGGAAACTCTCGAAGGCTAATAGGATGTCAAAAGGACTCAGAAGCCAGTTTGAAGAGACTCCCACTGGCCCATGTGAGCTTTAATAAGGATAAGAATTGCAATGGATTCAAATCAATCAAATATGTTTAAATCTGTGGTTCATAATGCTATTAAAAATTAATTGGTCATCTTGATAAGGAGACAATTTATTATCTTGGAAACAGGTAAATAAAAGAAAAGAAATGAATCAGGACTTCCCTGGTGGCTCAGCGGTTAAGAATCTGCTGCCAATGCAGGGGACACGGGTTCGAGCCCTGGTCCGGGAAGACTCTGCCTGCCGCGGAGCAACTAAGGCTGTGCACCACAACTACTGAGCCTGTGCTCTAGAGCCCGCAAGCCATAACTACTGAGCCTGCATGCCACAACTACTGAAGCCCATGTGCCAAGAGCCCGTGCTCCGCAACAAGAGAAGCCACCGCAATGAGAAGCCCATGCACCACAACAAAGAGTAGCCCCCGCTCACCACAACTAGAGACAAGCTTGCATGCAGCAACAAAGACCCAATACAGCCAAAAATAAATAAATGAATAAATTAATTTTAAAAACAAAAGAAATGAATCAAGCATTTATCCTGCCTTCCCAATATGACTTATGCCACTGGGTAACCAAATAACAGATAAGGGGAAGCATCTCTTTATAAAAGTATTGCAACCAGTAAATGAAATAATAGAATTAGGACATCATCATTTTGTTACCCTCTGTGAATTAACTGGTGTAGACATTGAACATCAATGGCTGCCAACATCACAAAAAGAGAGACAGCCAGACACAATGTGCCTCCCAAGGGAAGACCACGTCACCACCTGAAATGTTGCCAAAAGGATCCAACCTGAGTCTGATCAGTCCTCGGGGTCCAGCTGCCCGTTTGCCAGAAATGCAGGTGACAGAGGAGCATGTTGAACTGCACTGTGAATGCAATCAGCAAAATCTAGACCAAGGGAAACTCTACAGGTCAAACAACCCAGATACTCCAACAAATTAATTGTAAAGGAAAAAAAGGGCGGGGGGGGGGCATGGAGAGTATGGCCAACATACCCTAACTGACCCCCCCAATGAGTTGTGCCCTTGTATAATCTCTTCCTCTTGAGTGTGGGTACGACCTGCAACTTGCCCTTAACCAACAGACTATGGCAAAGGCGAGAGGATGGCACCCCCATAAGCATGTTTTGTTATATGACTCCATCTTAGCAGACTGGAAGGGGAGATTCCCCTGTTTGTTTGTTTTTTTTCTTTTTCTTTTTTTTTTTTGGCGTTACCACGCAGCATGCAGAACTTCCCTGACTAGGGGTCAAACCCACACGCCCCCTGCAGTGGAAGCACGGAGTCTTAACCACTAGACCACCAGCGAAGTCCTCCCCTATTAATTTTAAATAAGAAAACATCCAGGCTATGAACAGCCTACAGAGAGGGCCACATGACAAGAAATTTGGGGCAGCTTCTAGAACTTAAGGGCCGTCTCCAGCAATCACTGGGAAGCATCTGGAGCCCACGGTCTTGCAGTTGCAAGGAAATGAGTGCTGCCCACAGCCAGAATGAGCTTAGAAGTGGATTCTTCCCTAGTTGAGTCTCCAGATGAGAAGGCAGCCTGACCAACACCTTAACTGCAGCCTGTGAGCCCCTGAGAGGAGGATCCAGCTCAGTGGTGCCCAGGCTTTTGACCCATGGAAGCTGAGAGATAATATATGTGTGGGTTTTTTTGTTTCTTTCTCTTTTTTTTTGGCTGTGCCTCACAGCTTGCGGGATCTTAGTTCCCTGACCAGGGATTGAACTCGGGCCCTCGGCAGTGAAAGCAAGGAGTCTTAACCACTGGACCGTCAGGGAATTCCCTATGTGTGTGTTGTTTTAACCCACTAAATTTGTGATAATTTGTTACACAGCATAGAAAAACTAATACAGAGGGAGAACCTATAGATTAAAAGAGACTTAAAAGACATCAACTTTTTTCTTCTATCTCACTCTTTTTATTCGTGCCCTTTTTTGTGTGTGGATAAACCTTGAGGACATTATGCTAAGTGAAAATAAACCAGCCACAGGAGACAAACACATATGATTCCACTTATATGAGGTACTTAGAGTAGTCAAAAACACAGAAAGTAGATGGTAGTTTTCAGTGGCTGGCTGGAGGGGCAAATGGGAAGTTATTGTTTAATGGGTATAGAGTTTCAGTTTTGTAAGATGAAAAGAGTTCTGGATGGTGGTGATGGTTGCACAACAATATGAATATACTTAATACCATCGAACTATACACTTAAAAATGGTTGAGCTAGTAAATTTTGTGTTGTGTGTATTTTACCACAATTTTTTAAATTAAGGGGAAAATATATGCAAAAAAACATCAAGTTTTTTTCTTATCTCATTCTTTTTCATGTGCACCTTTTTTTCTCTTTTTTCGTTTTTAAGTAGACCTTGTTTTGTAGAGCAGTTTTAGGTGGACAGCAAAATTGAGCAGAAAGTACAGAGAGTTCTCATGTACCCCCTGCCCCTCTCCTCTCAGCTTCCCCCACTATCAAATCCAGTACCATAGTGGTACATTTGTTACAATCAATATTTGTACAATTTAAATTTTTTTTATTTTGAACTAATTTTAGACTTAGAGAAAAGTTACAAGAATAAAGAGTTTTCTGACATCTTCACCTTGCTTCCCTTAATATTAATATCTATATAATCGAGAATAGGAAGTTAACATTGGTATAATATTATTCATTAAACTGCAGACCTTACTTTAATATGAATTTCCCACTAATGTCCCTTTTTGCTTCCAGGATCTGGTCCATGATCCCATATTGCATTTAGTTGTTATTTCTGCTTAGTCTACTTCAATCTGTAAGCTTTCCTCATCTTTTTTTTTTTTTTTTTTGCCACACTGAGCGGCTTGTGGGATCTCAGTTCCCTAACCAGGAATTGGACCTGGGCCCTTGGCAGTGAAAACACGGAATCCTAACCACTTGACTGCCAGAGAATTCCTTGGAATTTTTTTCTTGAATTTTTTTTTAATTGAAGTATAGTTGATTTACAATATCATGTTAGTTTCAGGTGTACAGCACAGTGATTCAGATATATCTATCTCTCTCTATATATATCTTTTCCAGATTCTTTTCCCTTATAGGTTATTATAAAATATTGAGCATAGTTCCCTGTGCTATACAGTAGGTCTTTGTTGGTTATCTATTTTTCCTCATCTTTTATGATACAGATCAAAATATTTTTTTAATGAGCAAGCCAAAACAATTTTCTTTTAAAGGATGAATGAAGTTGGAAGACTTATGCTACCTGATTTCAAGTCTATCTATAAAGCAACAGTACCAAGAAAGTGTGCTGTTGGTGTAAGGATAACACTACAGATCAGTGGAAGAGAAAAAAGAGCCCAGAAGTAGAGCCACTGATGTGTGATCTATTAATTTTCAACAAAGTTAATTCAATGCGGAAAGAGTAGTCTTTTCAACAAATGATGCTGGAAGAACTAGATATTCGTTTGAAACAAAAAGAATCTCAATTCTTATACCACACACAAAATTTAATTTGAAGTCGATCATAGACATAAGTGTAAAAGTTAAAACTAAAAAAATTCACAACGTTCATTGCAGCTCTATTTACAATAGCCAGGACATGGAAGCAACCTAAGTATCCATCGACAGATGACTGGATAAAGAGGATGTGGCACATATATACAATGGAATATTACTCAGCCATAAAAAGAAACGAAATTGAGTTATTTGTAATGAGGTGGATGGACCTAGGGTCTGTCATACAGAGTGAAGTAAGTCAGAAAGAGAAAAACAAATATCGTATGTTAACACATATATATGGAATCTAAAAAAAAAAAAAAGGTCATGAAGAACTTAGGGGCAGGACAGGAATAAAGATGCAGACATAGAGAATGTACTTGAGGATACGGGGAGGATGAGGGGTAAGCTGGGACGAAGTGAGAGAGTGGCATGGACATACATACACTACCAAATGTAAAATAGATAGCTAGTGGGAAGCAGCCGCATAGCACAGGGAGATCAGTTCTGTGCTTTGTGTCCACCTAGAGGGGTGGGATAGGGAGGGTGGGAGGGAGATGCAAGAGGGAGGGGATATGGGGATATATGTATATGTAGAGCTGATTCACTTTGTTATACAGCGGAAACTAACACACCATTGTAAAGCAATTATACTCCAGTAAAGATGTTTAAAAAAAACCCAAAAAACTAAAAAAATGGGAATCCCCTGGTGGTCCAGTGGTTAGGACTCTGCGCTTCCACTGCAGGGGGCATGGGTTCTATCTCTGGCCCAGGAACTAAGATCCCACAAGCCATGCCGGGGGTGGAGGGTGGGTACTAAAAAATCTTCTAAAGGAAAACGTAAGAGGATATTCTCGTAAGCTTGGGCTAAGCAAAGATTTCTTGGGACACAAAAAGCACAGGTCATTTAAAAAATTAACAGATTAGTCTATTAATAAATTAACTAATTGAAAACTTCTGGGGATAGCAGCCATCTTGCCTTCCATCAAAGGAGCCCCATCGTGCCCGGGGAAGGAAGACAGAAAATGAAAGAAGCATCTGAAACAGTGTCAGGGATCCAGAAACCCTCTTACCCTCTTCCTGTATTGTGCTTTCCCTAGAGCGCAGGGAATGTTATTCCATCTGTCTTTGCATTGTTTTGTGATATGAGGCTAAAGAGGAGTTGGGTGGTTGTTTGCCTTGTGTATTAGTATCTCTGGAGTGGTATTCAGAGACATTTGTGCCACTTTTATAAACGTAAAAAGTAACCTGATTAAAATAGCTTGATGCTTGTCAATATTAGATGTTCAGATTGAAATTCAATTTAAACAGGCAGAAAAAAGCCCTACATGTTGAACAGTATTCATATTCTTGCATGAATAAAATTATATCTTTGTGTTTAAAAAGAAAGAGAACTTCTGGGAGATTGGGATTGAGATACACACTCCTACATATAAAATAGATAACTAATGAGGACCTACTGTATAGCACAGGGAACTCTACTCAATACTCTGTAATGACCTATATGGGAAAAGAATCTAAAAAAAGAGTGGATAGGGAATTCCCTTGTGGTCCAGTGGTTAGGACTCTGAAGTCTCACTACCAAGGGCCCGGGTTCGATCCCTGGTTGGGGAACTAAAACCCCATGAGCCTCATGGTGCAGCCAAAATTAATTAATTAATTTTAAAAAAAGAGTGGTTATACGTATATGTATAACTGATTCACTTTGCTGTATACCTGAAACTAACACAACATTGTAAATCAACTAGACTCCAATAAAATTTATTTTAAAAAAAAGAAGGAAAGCAAGCTTCTGGTCTTCAAAAGCCATTGTTAAGAAAATAAAAAGATAAGCCACAGACTAGGAGAAAATATTCATAATATTTACATATATCTGAAAACAGGACTGGTATCCAGATTATATAAATAACTCCTACAACTCAATATTAAGAAGTAAAATGATCCAGTTTTTAAAACAGGCAAAAGACTGAACTGTATACTTAAATATGGTTAAGATTGTAAATTTTATGGTGTGTATATTTTACCACAGCTGAAAAAAAAATTTAAATGGGCAGAAGATTTGAAAAAATCTTTCAGAAAAGAGGATATCAAAACATCAGGCCTTAGACCTTAAGTATATACAATGTTTATTTGTCAATCATACCTCATTAAAGCTAGGGGGAAAGTTTTTTTTTATTTAAAGTAATATTAATAACTGACTTTCTTGAGCACCTGCCACATGCAAGGCACAGCTCCAAACGCATCATTTATACAAACTCTTTGAATCCTTCCCACAACTCCACCAGGTTGGTACTGTTATTTCCAGCAAAGAAATGAAGAAAGCAAGGCACAGAGAGGCTAAGAGGCCCCACAGCTACAAAGTGGCAGAGGTTTGCCAGGCAGTGTAGCTCTCGATTCTGTGCTTTCAATTGCAGAGGTAAAGAGGCTCCAATGGGCAATGGGAGAGGAAACCCTCCCAAGGGAAGTGTGGCTGCCTTGCTTGTCCTGGTGGACTGTGCTGAGGAAGGAGGCCCAGCAGGAAGAGGAAATCGAGATAGACGTTTCAAAACCAAAATGCATCACAAGCTTCATTCATTTCCTAAAGAAATATTTACTGAGGCTCTCCTGTGTGCCAGGCACTGTCCCAAGCTGCTGAGGGTCCAGCCGTCAGCACCACAGGCACAAATCCGTGCCCTTGTGGAGCTGAGATTCCAAACCTTCCCATGCCTCAGTTTTTCCAGCTGTAAAATGGGTACTCAAAAATGTATTGGGTTGGCCAAAAAGTTCATTTGGTTTAAATAAAAATAAAAGACACATTTTTCATTTTCACCAAGAATTTTATTGACTAATGTATTCACTAACTGAACAAACTTTTTGGCCAACCCAATAGTTAGGCAGTGAAAAAGAAAACAAGGGAGTATGAGAAATGCTCAGAGAGTTACAGGTGACAATGGATGAACCAGACCTTGACAGCAACATGGATCACCTCTGCAGGCAACAGATCCAACAGGCTGTCAACAGGTGGCATTCCCTGAACTCTGTCTGCAGTTTTTGCCTCCACATTGCTTATTATCAAATAATTCAGGAAAATAATCACGGCAGCCTCAGGCAAGTGAGGTCAGAGGAGCTGCCCCAAACAGTGACAGGTAAAGAGGTGGTAGTCGATTAGGGAGAGGTCGTCTGCGGTGTGGTTTGCTCGTGTGGAGGGGAGGGTCAGGCTCCATTTAGAGAATAAATCATACCCTCAGCCCCATGGCAACAGATGTGGGTGACGTGTGTGTGTGTGTGTGTGTGTGTGTGTGTGTGTGTGTGTGTCCGGGAATGTGTCAGCAGCCATCTACCTACAGATCACAAACTCATATATGCCTTGGGAGCTATAAATGAAAATTCACAGCAGAGATGGCTCTTTCGAGGAGCTTTCTTCTGGAGTGGGAGGAGGTGTCATGCTACAGCATTAGGAAGCTATTCTAGATAGTGTCTATTGAGGACATCTGGTTTACTGTGGTCACAGCCAGGGCCTCACTGTACCTGGGCCCTAAGAGGGTGCCCTTCACTCTGTTCCCTGAGTCACAGAAATAGAGGCCACCATGCAGACCACAGAGGGCACTGCTCCCCAGGACTCCTTCCCTTTCCTCTGTGACCAGGGAGATTTTATTCAAGGCTCTGGAACCTCAAAAGAAAAGGAACTGCAACTAGAAAACCTCTACAAGGTAGTTTATTCATTTCCAATCTGGGGGGACTCCAGGGGGTCTCTGGGGACCTAGACCCTGACTTCCATTCTTCCATCTTTCCAGCAGCCCGCAGGATTTTATAGCTTCGCAAAGTCCGTGGTTCTCAATGTTGGTGGCTTTAAAACTGCTGCTGCCCATACCCATGTTCACCAGAAAACATGTCGAAGTACATCCTTAGCAGTTTTATTTGTAAATTCTGGAAACCACTTAGGTAGTGGTCCATCAACTGGTAAATGGATGAACAAATTGTGCTGTAGCTGTACAATGAAATGCCACTCTGCAACAAAAAGGAACAAAATACTGATGTCTGTGACGGGGATTCTCACAGACCTGATGATGAAGAGGGGCGGGTAGCCAGACACAAACCAGTACGTACTGTGGTGACATCAGAATAGTGTGTATCTGGGAATGGGGGTGGGGCACTGACCAGAAAGGGAGACTTCTGGAGTACTGGTCATATCCTCTCTCTTGATCTGAATGGTAGTTAACATGGATTTACACACACACACACACATACACACACACACATAAAAATACATTGAGTTGTAACCTTAACATTTGTGCACTGTACTGTAAGTATACTACATATCAAGAAAAATTAAAAAGCAAAATACTGGGGGAATTCCCTGGTGGTCCAGTGGTTAGGACTCTGCGCTGCCACTGAAGGGGACCCAGGTTCCATCCCTGGTCAGGGAACTAAGATCCCACAAGTCTCGTGGTGCAGCCAAAAAAAAAAGGCAAAATACTGATGCCTTGGCCCCACCCCCTGTGTCTGACTTAACTCAGTCTGGGGTGTGGCCTGGGTAAATGGATTTTTAAAAGCTTCCCAAAGGGTTCTACTGAGCAGCAGGCATGAGACCAAACCCTGCAAGAGCCAGAGCCCTTCCTCTCACTTTTCTGAACCCTGGGCTCTGGCTCCCTGCCCCTGACCTTGGCCCCAGGAGGAACACCCCATTGCAGAGGGGCAGCCCGAGGTAGCAGGAAAGGCTCCGGGCTCTGCAGACAGAGTCCAGTTCCATCAATTCTTACTTCTGCGACCTTGACCAAGAAACATCTGTTTCTCTAAGCCTGTTTTTTGTTCGTTTGTTTTTTGGGTTTGTGTGTGTGTGTGTCTTTAACACGGGGCAGGTGATAGACCTATATCTCACGCACAATACAGCACAGGAGTGGTAAAAATGGTGTTGGTCTTGATAACGGTAATCTCTTTAAAATATACATCTGATCCTGTCACGACTGCCTGAAACCTTTCCGTGGCTCTTCATTGCACTTTGAATAAAATCCTACCTCTTCCTGAGGCCACCATGCCTGTCCAGGTTCTCCATGCTCACCATGTCCTGGCCGCTGGCTTGCCTCTCAGTTCAAGCCCTTCTTTGCAGCAGGGCCTTGCACTGGAATTGTTCCTCCTGGTTTTTCTCAACCCAAGCTCTAGGTCACCATGCCCTGATCCTTTTCTTCATAGCTCCCAGTACATAATAGAGGTATTTGTTGCCAGGCGTGGGATCCGAGTGTGTTCTTGCCTCCACTTTTACCCCATCACCTGGCCCAGGGCCAGGTGCCTTGTGCCTCACTGCTGAATGGAATTCAGTGAACTCAAGGGTGCGCTGTCATTTGAGAAGTCTTTTCTAAATGTCAGAGGGTATTATTATTCGTCCTTCCTGACTCAGTAACCTCTAATATCCTCTGCTCACCATGAGTTTGCTGTTTACTCCTGAAACATTTAGTATCCCAATCATGTGTGAGACATCATGCTAACTGCTGGAGAGGACAAAGAGAGGAGCAAGTCATGGCCCCTGCCCACGAGAAGGCTCCATCCGGGCTGGAGACACCACAGGAACCTCATCTGAGGATGAGCTGGGAAGTGCTGCAGTGTCCCTCCACATCCTCTTCTCACTCCACATCCTCTCCAGGTGATCTCAGAGCCTCAAGGGTCTTAGGTGATTCCCTGACCTAATGTAACGCAGCTCTCTCCCACAGGACAAATTCTGAGCTCTTTATCTAAAATCAGCCTGGGGAGCTCTACCCACCACCAGTTCCTCCCATCAGGAAGTTTGCACAAGCCTCTTAGATAGCCTCATCCACCAGAGGACAGACAGCAGAAGCAAGTAGAACTACAATTCTGCAGCCTGTGGAAGGAAAACCACATTCACAGGAAGACAGACAAAATGAAAAGGCAGAGGACTTTGGACCAGAGGAAAGAACAAGATAAAACCCCAGAAAAACAACTAAATGAAGTGGAGACAGGCAACCTTCCAGAAAAAGAATTCAGAATAACGATAGTGAAGATGATCCAGGACCTCGGAAAAAGAATGGAGGCAAAGATCGAGAAGGTGCAAGAAATGTTTAACAAAGACCTAGAAGAATTAAAGGAAAAACAAACAGAGATGAATAATATAATAACTGAAATGAAAAATACACTAGAAGGAATCAATAGCAGAATAACTGAGGCAGAAGAATGGATAAGTGACCTGGAAGACAGAATGGTGGAATTCACTGCCACGGAACAGAATAAAGAAAAAAGAATTAAAAGAGGTTAAGACAGCCTAAGAGACCTCTGGGACAACATTAAATGCAACAACGTTCGCATTATATGGGTCCCAGAAGGAGAAGAGAGAGAGAAAGGACCCGAGAAAATATTTGAAGAGATTATAGTCAAAAACTTCCCTAACATGGGAAAGGAAATAGCCACCCAAGTCCAGGAAGCACAGAGAGCCCCAGGCAGGATAAACCCAAGGAGAAACACGCTGAGGCACATAGTAATCAAATTGGCAAAAATTAAAGACAAAGAAAAAATTATTGAAAGCAACAAGGGAAAAACGACAAATAGCATACAAGGGAACTCCCATAAGGTTAACAGCTGATTTCTCAGCAGAAACTCTACAAGCCAGAAGGGAGTGGCATGATATACTTAAAATGATGAAAGGAAAGAACCTACAACCAAGATTACTCGACCTGGCAAGGATCTCATTCAGATTCCACGGAGAAATCAAAAGCTTAATAGGCAAGCAAAAGCTAAGAGAATTCAGCACCACCAAACCCGCTCTACAACAAATGCTAAAGGAACTTCTCTAAGTGGGAAACACAAGAGAAGAAAAGGACCTACAAAAACAAACCCACAACAATTAAGAAAATGGTAATAAGAACATACATATCAATAATTACCTTAAACATGAGTGGATTAAATGCTCCAACCAAAAGACACAGGCTCGCTGAATGGACGCATATATATGCTGTCTACAAGAGACCCACTTCAGACCTAGGGACACATACAGACTGAAAGTGAGGGGATGGAAAAAGATATTCCATGCAAATGGAAATCAAAAGAAAGCTGAAGTAACAATACTCATAGCAGATAAAATAGACATTAAAATAAAGAAAGTTACAAGAGACAAGGAAGGACACTACATAATGATCAAGGGATCAATCCAAGAAGATATAATGATTATAAATATATATGCACCCAACATAGGAGCACCTCAATACATAAGGCAACTGCTAACAGCTATAAAAGAGGAAATCAACAGTAACACAATCATACTAGGGGAGTTTAACACCCCACTTTCACCAATGGACAGATCATCCAAAATGAAAATTAATAAGGAAACACAAGCTTTAAATGACACAATAGACCAGATAGATTTAATTGATATTTATAGGACATTCCATCCAAAAACAGGAGATTACACTTTCTTCTCAAGTGCACATGGAACATTCTCCAGGATAGATCACAACTTGGGTCACAAATCAAGCCTTGGTAAATTTAAGAAAATTGAAATCATGTCAAGCATCTTTTCTGACCACAATGCTATGAGATTAGAAATCAATTACAGGGGGAAAAAAACGATAAAAACACAAACACATGGAGGCTAAACAATACGTTACTGAATAACCAAGAGATCACCGAAGAAATCAAAAAATACCTAGACACAAATTACAATGAAAACACGACGATCCAAAACCTATGGGATACAGCAAAAGCAGTTTTAACAGGGAAGTTTATAGCAATACAATCCTACCTCAAGAAACAAGAAACATCTCAAGTAAACAATCTAACCTTACACCTAAAGGACCTAGAGAAAGAAGAACAAACAAAACCCCAAGTTAGTAGAAGGAAAGAAATCATAAATATCAGAGCAGAAGTAAGTGAAATAAAAACAAAGAAAACAATAGCAAAGATCAATAAAACTATAAGCTGGTTCTTTGAGAAGATAAACAAAATTGATAAACCATTAGCCAGACACACCAAGAAAAAGAGGGAGAGGACTCAAATCAATAAAATTAGAAATGAAAACGGAGAAGTTACAACAGACACCGCAGAAATACAAAGCATCCTAGGAGACTACTACAAGCAACTCTATGCCAATAAAACGGACAACCTGGAAGAAATGGACAATTCTTAGAAAGGCATAACCTTCCAAGACTGAACCAGGAAGAAACAGAAAATATGAACAGACCAATCACAAGTAATGAAATTGAAACTGTGATTAAAAATCTTCCAACAAACAAAAGTCCAGGACCAGATGGCTTCACAGGTGAATTCTATCAAACATTTAGAGAAGAGCTAACACCCATCCTTCTCAAACGCTTCCAAAAAATGGCAGAGGAAGGAAAACTCCCAAACTCATTCTATGAGGCCACCATCACCCTGATACCAAAGCAGACAAACATACTACAAAAAAAGAAAATTACAGACCAATATCACTGATGAATATAGATGCAAAAACCCTCAAATAAAATACAAGCAAACAGAATCCAACAAAACATTAAAGGATCATGGGCTTCCCTGGTGGCGCAGTGATTGAGAGTCTGCCTGCCGATGCAGGGGACACGGGTTCGTGCCCTGGTCCGGGAAGATCTCACGTGCCGCGGAGCGGCTGGGCCCGTGAGCCATGGCCGCTGAGCCTGCGCGTCCGGAGCCTGTGCTCCTCAACGGGAGAGGCTGTGGCAGTGAGAAGCCCGCGTACCGCAAAAAAAAAAAACAAAAACATTAAAGGATCATACACCATAATCAAGTGGGGTTTATCCAAGGGATGCAAGGATCCTTCAGTATATGCAAATCAATCAATGCGATACACCATATTAACAAATTGAAGAAGAAAAACCATATGATCATCTCAATAGATGCAGAAAAAGCTCTTGAAAAAATTCAACACACATTCATGATAAAAACTCTCAGGAAAGTGGGCATAGAGGGAACCTACCTCAACATAATAAAGGCCATATATGACAAACCCACAGAAAACATCATTCTCAATGGTGAAAAACTGAAACCATTTCCTCTAAGATCAGGATGTCCACTCTTGCCACTATTATTCAACATAGTTTTGGAAGTCCTAGCCACAGAAATCAGAGAAGAAAAAGAAATAAAATGAATACAAATTGGAAAGAGGAAGTAAAACTGTCACTATTTGCAGATGACATGGTACCATACATAAAGAATCCTAAAGATGCCACTAGAAAACTACTAGAGCTAATCAATGAATTTGGTAAGGTTGCAGGATACAAAATTAATGCACAGAAATATCTTGCATTCCTATACACTAACAATGAAAGATCAGAATGAGAAATTAAGGAAACAATCCCATTCACCACGGCAACAAAAAGAATAAAATACCTAGGAATAAACCTACCTAGGGAGACAAAAGACCTGTACTCAGAAAACTATAAGACACTGATGAAAGAAATCAAAGACGACACAAACAGATGGAGAGATATACCATGTTCTTGGATTGGAAGAATCAACACTATGAAAATGACTACACTACCCAAAGCAATCTACAGATTCAATGCAATCCTTATCAAATTACCAGTGGCATTTTTTACAGAACTAGAACAAAAAATCTTAAAATTTGTATAGAGACACAAAAGACCCTGAATAGCCAAAGCAGTCTTGAGGGAAAAAAATGGAGCTGGAGAAATCAGACTCCCTGACTTCAGACTATACTACAAAGCTGCAGTAATCAGGACAATATGGTACCAGCACAAAAACAGAAATATAGATCAATGGAACAGGATAGAAAGCCCAGAGATAAACCCACACACCTATGGTCAACTAATCTATGACAAAGGAGGCAAGCATATACAATGGAGAAAAGACAATCTCTTCAATAAGTGGTGCTGGGAAAACTGGACAGCTACATGTAAAAGAATGAAATTAGAACACTCCCTAACACCATACACAAAAATAAACTCAAAATGGATTAGAGACCTAAATGTAAGACCAGACACTATAAAACTCTTAGAGGAAAACATAGGAAGAACACTCTTTGACATAAATCACAGCAAGATCTTTTTTGATCCACCTCCTAGAGAAATGGAAATAAAAACAAAAATAAGCAAATGGGACCTAATGAAACTTAAACGCTTTTGCACAGCAAAGGAAACCATAAGCAAGGCGAAAAGACAACCCTCTGAATGGGAGAAAATATTTGTAAACGAAACAACTGACAAAGGGTTAATCTTCAAAATATGCAAGTAGCTCATGCAGCTCATGCAGCTCAATATCAAAAACAACAAACAACCCAATCCAAAAATGGGCAGAAGAACTGAATAGACACTTCTCCAGAGAAGATATACAGATTGCCAACAAACACATGAAAGGATGCTCAACATCACTAATCATTAGAGAAATGCAAATCAAAACTACAGTGAGGTATCACTTCACAGTGGTCAGAATGGCCATCACCAAAAAATCTACAAGGAATAAATACTGGAGAGGGTGTGGAGATACGGGAACCCTCTTGCACTGTTGGTGGGAATGTAAATTGATACAGCCACTATGGAGAACAGTATGGAGGTTTCTTAAAAAACTAAAAACAGAACTACCATATGACCCAGCAATCCCACTACTGGACATATACCCTGAGAAAACCATAATTCAATAAGAGACATGTACCCCAATGTTCATTGCAGCACTATTTACAATAGCCAGGACATGGAAGCAATCTAAGTGTCCATCCATAGGTGAATGGATAAAGAAGATGTGGCATATATATACAATGGAATACTAGTCAGCCATAAAAAGAAACAAAATTGAGTTATTTGTAGTGAGGTGGGTGGACCTAGAGTTTGTCATACAGAGTGAAGTAAGTCAGAAAGAGGAAAACAAATACCATGTGCTAACACATATATATGGAGTCTAAAAAAATAAATAAAAAGGTTCTGATGAACCTAGGGGCAGGACAGGAATAAAGATGCAGAAATAGAGAATGGACTTGAGGACATGGGGAGGGGGAAGGGTAAGCTGAGATGAAGTGAGAGTAGCATTGACATATATACACTACCAAATGTAAAATAGATAGCTAGCGGGAAGCAGCTGCGTAGTACAGGGAGATATAAAAAGAAAAAAAAATCATCCTGGGTTTTTTCACCAGTGTGTCTCACAGGCACAAATGCAGCAAAATCTAAAACTGAATCCATCTCTCCTAAACAATTTAGTGATATTTCAGATAAAAGCATAGCTTATTGAGGTATTATTGCTGAGAAACCATCTTACCCTTTGGAGGGAAAATTTTTACACCAGAAGACATTCCAGGAGGATAAAAGATTTATTTTTTAATTAATTAATTAATCAATCTTATTTTTGGCTGCATTGGGTCTTCGTTGCTGATCACAGGCTGTTCTCTAGTTGCGGCGAGCAGGGGCTACTCTTCGTTGCAGTGCGCGGGCTTCTCATTGCAGTGGCTTCTTTTGCTGCGGAGCCCGGGCTCTAGGTGCATGGGCTCAGTAGTTGTGGCTCTTGGGCTCTAGAGCACAGGCTCAGTAGTTGTGGCACATGGGCTTAGCTGCCCCTCGGCAGGTGGGATCTTCCCAGCCCAGGGCTTGAACCCGTGTCCCCTGCATTTGCAGGCAGATTCTTAACCACTGCACCACCAGGGAAGTCCCTAAAAGATTTAAACATAAACAATTTAGTCATGTAAAGACTTTGAATATTTTTGTAAGTGAACTGGGGAGTCCTTGGAGGATTTTAAGCAGAGGAGTGACATGGTTTGATGTTGTAGCAGGATCACTCTAGCCACAGTAAGGGAAGAGACCTGCGAGACTGTATTTCAGTAAACTGCATCCCAGAGCTGCTGCTGGGAAGTGAACCATCACCCCTGTGTCTTCCTGCTGGCTGCTTTCAAGGTCTTCTCTTTGTCTCTGATGCCCTGCAAATTCATTATGATATGTTTAGGCATGGATCTGTTTTTATTTATCCAACTTGAGATTTGATGATCTCAGTGACTCTGAAGTGTGTTGTCTTCCAAGAATTCTTGAGGATACTGACAGTGTCTCTTTCCCATATTCTCTATCATTTTCTTATGTGACTTCACATAGACATGTATTAGACTTTCCCTCTCTATCCTTCACACCTCAAATCCTTTCTTTCAACTATCCCATCTCTTTTTTTTCCAGTTATATATATTTTTATTAAAAAATTTTTTTACTGAAATATAGTTGATTTACAATATTGTGTAAGTTTCAGATGTACAGCACAGTGAGTCAGTTATACATATATACATATATTCTTTTTCAGATTCTTTTCCCTTATAGGTTATTATGTAATATTGAGTAGATTTCCCTGTGCTATACAGTAGGTCCTTGTTGGCTATCTATTTTATACATAGTAGTGTGTATTTGTTAATTCCAGCCTCCTAATTTATTCCTGCCCACACCCACTTATTCCATCTCTTTTAATCTCTGGACTACATTGTGAATGTTCTGTTTTTTCACATCTATCTTCCCTTTCATGATTTTTCTCTTCAAGTGTGTCAGATCTATTGTTTATTCTTTTTTTAATTGTTTTAAATTTCAATCATTTTAGTTTTCATTACTAGGAATTTTATTGTATTCTTTTCCAAATCTGCTTTACCAGTCCTTAGATTATGTTTTTCCTTCTTCCTTGTTTCTTGTTGTCCAAGATGTTTAAAAAAATTTTCTGTAAACATGTTATGAATACTTATTTTTTAACTTGTGACAAAATACACATAAAATTTACCATCTTAACCATTTTAAGTGTACATTTCCGTAGCGTTAAGTAATTCACATTGTTGTGCACCCAATCTCCAGAATTCTTTCCATCCTGCAAAACTGCCAAATACTTATTTTTAAACAGTGAAACCACAAAAATACTTGAAGAAACTATAGGTGAATATTTTTAAAATTAATTTATTAATTTATTTATTTTTGGTGGCATTGGGTCTTCATTGGCCCCCCGTTGCTGCGCGCGGGCTTTCTCTAGTTGGGACAAGCTGGGGCTATTCTTTGTTGCGGTGCACGGGCTTTTCATTGCGGTGGCTTCTCTTGTTGCAGAGCACTGGCTCTAGAGCGCAGGCTCAGTAGTTGTGGCGCATGGGCTTAGTTGCCCCGCGGCACGTGGAATCTTCCCGGACCAGGGCTCAACCCCACCAGGGCTCAACCCCGTGTCCCCTGCATTGGCAGGCGGATTGTTAACCACTGCACCACCTGGGAAGTCCCTAGGTGAATATTAATATGATATTCAGATGTGGAGTGACTTTTTAAGCATTGTATCAAAGTCTGAAACCATAAAGATTTGAATACAAAGAAATGTGAAAAAAAAAGTGAAACTTCTTCGAAATACTATTTAAATTGAACAAATGAAAAAAAAACTGGGAGAAATTCTTGAAAAATATGTGACAAAGGGTTAATAGCTTTAATACATAGAGTAATTTCAAATCAATAAGAAAAAACTTAATAGGACAACAGGTAATGGAAGTGAATTTATAAAAGAAGGAACACAAAAGCCTAAAAAGAAAAACTATTTAACCACAGAAGTAATCAAGAAAAGCAAATCAAAAGAGCAATGAGATTAATATTTCTTATCTATCAGACGGAGAAAAATGAATATCCAATGTCGGCAGGGTTAATAATGAGGAAGTGAGCCTTGTTGATAACAGCTGACCAGAATGTAATTGATAACGCCTTCCAGAAGTCAATGTGGCATGTGTCAAAAACCTAAAAATGTGTACTTTGTTACTCAACAATTACACTGCCAGGACTTTGTCCTAAGGAAAATATTTGAGAAGTGTGCAGGTGTGTGGCATCGTTAGTTATAATAGTGAAAAAATTCTAAAATATATATCCAGTCATAGAGTGTTGATTAAACCATCCATCAGCGGACTACTACGTAGTCATTACAACTGAAGGTATTAATCAACAAGAAGAGATTCATGATGTATTAGTAAATGAAAAAAACAGGTTTCCAAACATCATACCATAACATACATACAAAACATCCCATTTTTGTTAAAAAATACACTTCCTTTGAGTTTGTAAGAATATATACCAAAATGTTAATAGCGATCCTTCGGTTGATGGGATTCTATTTTTATTCTTTTATTATTATTGTTATTGCAGTTATTATTATTTCGTCTGGTTTCTCTTCCCCCCCCAAAGAGCATATATTATTTACATAATAATAAGTTAAGTTACCGACGGGAAACAAAAGAAACACGTAGCGACTTTCTAAAGGGCCTGCCCACGCAATAAAAGTGACCATTTATTGATAAAGCACGCAGTGTCAGAAGCCCCCAGCGGCGGTTTCCACGTGCGTTCGTCCTCAAGGAAGCCAGGGTTCGCGGTCGCCCGGAGACGCCAGTCCCTCAGGCACCGCCGAGGCCACCTCAGGCAGCGCGCGGGTCCTGACAGGGGGCGGGGCACGGCAGCCCGGAAGAGACGCCGCGCCGCACATACTCCTTCCTTTCCAGCTCCGGCCCCGGACCCAGCAGTCGTCGCGGTTAGTTCCTCGGGAGTTCGGGTTCCATCGGCCCCCATCCTGGCCTTCTCGCCGCCGTAGTCGTTGCTCCTCCCCGGGGTTGTGGCGGAGGCTGCTCGCTCCCGCTCCCCTCCCGTCCATTTTTGAGCAATGAGAGGAGCCAGGGGCGCACTTCGCTGGGTAGTGGGGCCCTGGCAGGCGAAGATTGGCGTCCCGATAGTGGAAGGCGGAGGGGAGAGGAAGATGAAGCTCTTGCGTGGCGGGGAAGATCCGGGCGAGGCTAGGGAGACTGTGCTCCTCTTGCACGCTGTTTTTCGGGGCAGAACCCCGCACCCTGAGTTGCCTCTTTGCCTGGTCATGGAAGTTTAGTTTGGGAGAAGAGTGGTAGGCTGTGAAGGTTTCAGCCCTTTGGTTTGGGGTCAGCGGCCTGTCATGAATCGAGGGCTTTCCTCTGGGTCATTCCCGCGCACCTGAAGGTACCGCCGCGCCCATTCCGCATTAGGTACTGTTGCTGATGGTCCCCAAATAGTCCGAGCGTACAGGGTCTGCTTCCCGTTTTATACTTTTGTTGTGAGTGTGAAAGTCTTGCAGCAAGTATGTACCTCCATCGTTTTATTTTAACGTCCTGGCAATTTCTCACCTGAATCGTGTTTTCGAGGGTGGGGGAGGGAACTAGTCACTGTTGGACTTAAGTTAGCGGAGTTTGAACTCTTGTTTTTCATGGTGTGTTTGAGCTTTCAGTCCATTGGACAGCGATTTGTGTGTGTGTGTGGTCTTTGGGGGTGATGAACTGGGTTACTGGCCCGTAGCCACACTGCTCAAAAATGCTCTTGATAATCGCTTCCTTCTTGCAGATGTTGATGCCTAAGAAGAACCGGATTGCCATTTATGAACTCCTTTTTAAGGAGGGAGTGATGGTGGCCAAGAAGGACGTCCACATGCCTAAGCACCCCGAGCTGGCAGACAAGAATGTGCCCAATCTTCATGTCATGAAGGCCATGCAGGTAGTGGGGGTGGGGGGGTGGCTGCTGGAGTGGGGTGCAGATGGAGGGATTTTCCGCTGGTGTTCAAGGCAAATTCCAAGGAGAAGTCAGGACAGCCAGAGCTGCTTGCTGCCTTGAAGGGCTGTGAGGTAGATACACCGTGAAAATTTGTCTACTGTGAAGTTGAGCTTCCCATTTGCACTGCTTTTCTAGCCTCTAGTTATGTCTTAACCGTGGTTTTCTGTCTTACAGTCTCTCAAATCACGAGGCTACGTGAAGGAACAGTTTGCCTGGAGACATTTCTACTGGTACCTAACCAACGAGGGTATCCAGTATCTCCGGGATTACCTTCACCTGCCCCCTGAAATCGTGCCTGCCACCCTGCGCCGCAGTCGTCCTGAGACTGGCAGGCCGCGGCCCAAAGGTATAGTGCCCATATAATGCCTCTGAAGGCATTCTCTGAAGTTGCTCTTTCTGGGGAGAGAGGTGAAACAGTGGTTTTTTTGTGTGTGGGGCATGGAGGTGGTCTTAGTAATATAACATTGGAATCAGCTCTTGAGGGACTCTGACACGCAAGACCTAGGTCAAGTCCTAGAACCTTTAATGGAACTGGACTCAGGTCTTTAGGCAATCCCTAGAAATGGCATTAAACACAGGATATTAGTCTGTGGCAAGATAAATGTGATAGAGTATTACTGAAATTTTCTCCTGAAATTTTTCCAGTAGAGCGAGGTGCTTATCCCCCCCAAGAAGTCCAAAGCAAAGCTGTTTACCATGTGAAATAAATGAAGAGTTGTCTAGAGTTTCTTGGCAGTGGGAGCAGAAATAATCACGACGGATAGGGGAGAATGGATGTAGAGAGTGCGTGTGTGTATATTAGCAGTGTGCAAGGGGTCTGTGTGTGGGGAATTACCTTCTGACTCGAGGTCATTGTTGGCTTACAGTTGGCATTTTTCAGGGCTATGGTTCCTTTTCCTTAGGTTTTGAAAAAATTTGTCACTGGAACTTTGTAGAAAGAGCAGTTTGTGAGTTTGATGAGGTAAGATGCAGAGATTTCTAAAAACAGATGATAATCAGACTGTCAGGTTCCCTGGAATAGCACTTCGTGGAGCTCAGGAATCTGCATTTTTTATGAAAGCTCCCTAGGTGGTTAGGCAGGATTACATATCTTTAGAGCAAAGGTTCTTCACTGCATCTTGGAATCTTTGGGGGCATGGGAGTGTTGCCAATGCCATTGTTTGTTCCCACACAGATTCCAGTTTGCCATAGGTGGGGCCTGGCGTTTATTTACTTTGACCACTTACTACAGATTCAATCTAAAAAAGTCCATTTTCAAATCATGAACTCTATAGGTAATTTTCCAGCATAACAAGGTAGAGAGAATACTAAATTAACCTTTCAGTGTTCATGAGAATGTTATCCCACAGCCTAGTGAGACGCGAGGAGGAGCTAGAGGATTCTCAGTGGCCTCTGTATTTATATACTTATATTGGAGGTGGGGCTTGCAGCTTATGGTGTCTCCTTTCCTGTTTGCACAGGAAGTTTTCCATTTCAGAGATGGGTCAGGTTCAAAATTTTGGCTATTCAAATGTTTGTAGAAATGGGTGGATTTCTTAATTTGCCAAGGAATTGGAAAATGTGTGTTTATGCTGAGAAATACAGAAGAAAGCAAACTTTTTGCAGGTGTACGACATTTTAATTAAGATGTGCGTTTTCCTAGGTCTTAGAGGAGCCAAAACGTCAGCGATGGCAGGTTTCTACCTGACTGTTGTGGGTGTAGGAGTTCCTGTCCCCATTAACCCATCATAACTAAGTGTTGCCCAGTGAGAATGGAGAGCAGTTCGTTCTTTTGGCCTGAAGGGAACAGAGTTCCCACGTTGCCCTGTGTTCATACTGTGGTTTAATTTGTGTAGGTCTGGAAGGAGAGCGACCTGCAAGACTCACAAGAGGGGAAGCCGACAGAGACACCTACAGACGAAGCGCTGTGCCCTGTGAGTAGCATCATCTGTATCTGGGTATTGAGGTAGAATCTTGGGATTCTACTCTGGCTGGGGCTCGGCCCTTGTAGATGCCAAGGTAACCAGTAAAGATCCTCCGTTTCATCCCAGATCATCTCCACCTGGAGTCCTTTGTACTTCTTGTCTTATGCAGGGATGGGGATTAGAAGGAAAGCCCTTTGAGCTGGGGACACCGAAGACTTTAGTTGAAGACCTTTAGAGCAAAACTGAAGACTTTTAGGAAAGCAACATGCTTTCTTTGTTTTGTAGTTGTGCTTGAGGGCAGGGCCCACTCACATCACCTTTGTTGCTTTTTTATTGCAAAAATAGTACAAAATCTTATTTTTAAATAGCACATGTTTGCACTGATGGGAACAACAGACGTCTGTTCATTCAACAGATATATACTGAGTGCCTGTGGTATGCCAGACACGATTCTAGGAACTGGGGGGCTAGTAGTGTACATGAGAGACAAAAGGCCCTTCTCTTGTTGAACTTGCATTTTAGTAGTAGGGGGTGGATAAACAAAAATAAGTATATATCATGTCCATCGTGGGTGCAATGGGGACGGGGGGTGTGCAGCTTCCAATTGGATTTTTAGGGAAAGTTCTGTCGAAGTGAGATTGAAGCAAACATTTGCAGGAGGTGAGGCTACCTGGGGGAAGAGCATTACAGGCAAAGGTCCTATGGGGAAGGCACCTGACTTGTCTAAACAGAAGATAGTGGGAGAGTCAGATAAGGATGTAGGTCTCATAGTTTTGTGGGCCATGGTATGACTTGGGATTTTACTCCGGAATAAGGTGGGGAGCCATTCAATTTGTTTTAAAGAGACTCTGTCCTTGCTGCAGAAGCAGTTAATTGTGATATAAAAGAAAGGTGTAAAGGGAATTTTTACTAACTTCTACTGCTCTTGCCTCCTACTTGTGGTGCCTGATTCTTCAGGTGTGAGAAGTGAGCGATTAACCTAAATAGCTTATAGGATAGTAGTAAGAAAGATTTCCTCCAGCAAACAGGCTCTCAGTTCAGAGAAGGTTTGTCATCGCTTTTATTAGAAGTCAAACCACACAAGGAGTCAGCCAGAGGATGTGACAGTTGGTCCCCAAGTTGAGGGTGGGGGAGTGAGCATTTCAGGGAGAGATCGGCATGGACAAAGGTACAGAGTTGGGGAGGATACTGTGGCTCTGGTCAAAGGGCCAGGGGGTGAGCAGACAGGAGCCTGTGGTGGGTGTGGTCAGAAATGGGCCAAAGGTGGGCTCCGATTTGAATAAGATTTACTGAAACCGCACTGACTATTAGCCCTGCCCCTCAAATGTGAATTGTAAAATTTCCTAGTGGTCACATTTAAAGCAAATAGAAATGGTTTATGTGTATATTAATTTTTTTAATCCCAGGTATTTTGAAATGTTATTTTAATATGTAACCTGTATAAACATTAATGAGATATTTTGCATTCTCTTAAGTCTTGAAATCTGATGGGTAGTTTGCTCACATCTCAATTTGGGCTAGTGGCTGACATAATAGGACAGAGCAGCACTAGATCTTTCATCTTGTTTACCACTTTCCCTTGGTCATAATAAAGTTGCTTTTTGCTTCTGTGGGCCCTTCACCTCTTAGTTCCCCCTTCATTGAGCTCCCTCTGAGCTAGGTGCTGGTCTGAAGCATGGAAGTAACTCAGTGATGGGAAGTGCCGTATAGGAAGTGCACATAATCCAGACTTCATGGTCAAGGCAGCCTTCCTGGAGGATGCAATAGTTTGGGCTGTGAGTTTTGTAAGGTGACTTAAGGAAGGCTGCCCCAGGAGAGGGATGGGGCAGAGGTGGCTCAGAAGATGTCTCCCCACTGCAGGTTGTAATTTACTTGTACTTCATGGTACCTTTGCTGACATGGCTTTTCTTGCAAGATTGGGTTGGGTGACTTGTCCTTGTTCTGTAGTGGATCAGATCATATGATGAATCTAAATCGGTGTTTCTCATTCCAGCTGGTGCCGACAAGAAAGCCGAGGCCGGGGCTGGGTCAGCAACCGAATTCCAGTTTGTAAGTATCCCCTTTTTGCTCTTCATGAGCAGTCACTATTCTGGTCTCAGCCCTTTGGATCTGCATATCCAGAGATGCAGTATAGTGTGGTGGGTCCCACCCCTCTTCCCAAGCACATATTCCAGATAGGTTTTTATATTAAGGCACAGTATGCAAACATCTGTGAATATAAAAATTACTGAAACACGTCTCACAGATCAATACTACATGAGGCATAGTGGTATTTTCTAGTTCATTAATGGCCATCATAGGCTCCCTGGATTAGTTTCATGAACCAAAACAGGGTTGAAACCTGAACACTGGGGATTGAGCAGGCTCTAGACTCCAGATGGTGTGATCTTCGGCAGGTGCCCCTCTGTGCCTGTTACCTCATCTATAAAGTAGTAGCTGTCTCAAGGTAGTTGTGAGACTAGTTAATCCAAGTAAAGGATTAACCCCGGGGCTGGTGTATCACTGTTGGGACAGCAGCTGTCCTGGGCAGCAGGAAATGGGCCTAGGAGGTGAATGTGGCCCCAGAGCCTGTAAGAGGCAGGGCTGGGTTCTCTGAGCCCTTACATATGGGGACCTCTCCAGTGATGATGAGGCCTGCTGCCCGGCATACCACTTATGCTGATGTCATGTGCTTTCTCTTGCAGAGAGGCGGATTTGGTCGTGGACGTGGTCAGCCACCTCAGTAAAGTTTGGAAGAGATTGTTTTGTGTTGAATAAACGTGTAGCCAGAAAAAATTAATCTTGTGTGCCCTGTTTTGTGCGTTATGTAGCCTGAACAGGACTGGTTTAAGGATCAGAGTGTTAAGTGGGGTAAGAGCGGATTGGTTTTGGGTGTTGTCCTTATCCAGGGTGACATCACTTGTTGCTGTTAGAGCTGCAGTACTTGGCTTTGACCTGGGCCCTCTTTGCTCCAGCATAAGCCTCCCTGTGGGGTCCTGTCCAGTGTGGTTAACCGTTCTGGGAGGTGGTTGGAAAGCTGGGCGTCTTTACCACACCAGCCATGCTGGCTCAGTTGCTATTCTGGACCTGGAATTATTAATCTTCAAAGCTCAGGGTTTTCAAGAATCAGGGAGAAAACATTGCACAAAAACACCCTAAAGGGACTGCCCAGCCTCCCGCCAGGAATACTAGACAACTGGAGGTCTTGCTATACCAGGGCTCCTTGAAAATAGGAAATCCACTGTCCCATTTTCCTGGGGTTTGTCAGTGATGAGCTGGCATACGACATGAGTACATGAGCAAGAACAGTGTGTTAGTTTTTCTCTTGGTGGGGCCAAGTGTCATGTAAGTATCCAGAGGGGTTTGATGGGACCATTTCTGTGGGCCTGCACTGGAAACACCACCTGCCTGGTGCAGTGCCAGTAAGTGAGCCTTGAAGGTGCAGCCCAGTAAGAGTCCAGGGGCACAAGCCTGCAGGCAAGTTTGCTGGCTGAGATACCAACTTTGACTTGCAGGTCAAACCTGGGCTGCTGATGGTTGCAGTAAATCTGCACTTCCTGCTCAGAGGTCAAAGCTTTTGAGGCAGCAACTCTGGGTCAACCAGCAGGCCCACCAAGGTAAGGAAAGCCAGCAAGATGGATAACTAATAGAAGTGGCTCTTCTTAAGGGGTATGGGGACTTGGGAATAATTTGTGGGGTACTATGGGCCAAGCATTGTATGGAGAAGGCAGATAATTAACCAGGTGAAACTGATAACTGATAAAAATCCTAAACTGCACAGGTGGTTTTGCACTGGTAACCACCTATTTCAGTCCTGACCGGCAGTTGTAATTTAGACCACAAGGTGGCAGCGGACAGCAGCCCTGACTGTGCACTTACACTTAGTCCTGGGAGGTGAGCTTTGTATTCTGAACTGCCAATGAGTAGAAGCTTGCTTTGGCAGAAGGAGGTGGTGTTGGGGGAAGCTGTTTCAGAGCAGCCTTGGCTGCCTTGCCAAAGATTGCTTTATATCCAATTTTTCTGCTGGCTCAAGTGATGTCAAGTGGTTTGCCCGTGTTCACATGCCTTGTGATTGTTTAACCTGGATTCTACTGTGAAATGTTAGCTCTCAGCTTTACTGTTTCCCACCGAGGCCAGCAAGTGAGCAGATGGGTTTCCTCTATAGCCTTGGTGATTTTCTAGCCCTAAAATGTCACTTTTTCAGCTATAGCTCTTTGCCAGACTTTTCCCTCGTGATTTAAATTAGTTGCAGAATGTGTTCTCCAAGATTAACCATGGACTCTGGGAAAACCCAAGGAATCTACAAAGTAGAGTCAGAGCCTACGGATAAAAATATACAGATGGAGGTGGTTCTTGCTGCCTGTCAGCCCCCCTCCCTCGCCCTACCTTGGTAAATTGAATGGCCCCTGCCAATCAATAATCATTGACTAGCTCCTTGGGGATCAATGCTGATAAATGCTCTGGGAAACAGAAGGCTTGAAATTTGCCTTTAAGGACCTAACTGTCCAGTTAGGAAAGCAAAACCAAAGCTCTACAATTGGCAAATTCTTAGTCTAGAGTGAAAGGAAATGCAGGGCAGGGGCAGTGAATGAAGGCTGAAGTGACCCAGAGGTGGGGATGTAGAGCAGGGGAGGGGTGAGACCAGTCAGTGTCTTGAAGAGGTTTGATTGGAAAAATAAAACTGTCAGGTGGTGTCTGTGAGGTTATGAAGCAGATGTCAAAAATTAAGGCTTTTTTTTTTTTAATGAGTTTGGGAAAAACAAATGTTTGCTATTATGAATGCCTGAGAAAGTCACTTGGGGTGGGTGGAGTCCGAGGGGCAGAGAGAGGTCCCCCTGACCACCTGCATGGGCACATCCATCACCGGGTGAAAGCTTTGGAGAAGTTTCGGCCTCTTTTCCAGGGTTGGTTTCGAGGCCCATGAAAGCCTGGCATCTGCGCACCAGCCCCATATATGGCTCACCAGCTAATCCCCACCACCACTACCACCAAAAAACAGGCTCCAAAGGATTTTTAAGGGATTTTGGAAGCTGACAGCTGAAGGTACATTTTACTAATACAAACTTCCCTATATGGACGCAAATCCCCTTTCCCTGAAAAATACGGTCCCCTTACAGGGAGTGCCAGTAACAGCTTTAAGTCTCTTGGTGGGGCCAAGTGCCATCTCACAAGTGCCCTGGTTCTTTAGAAGTACAGATTTTGGTTTGATTAATTTAATAGACCTTTGAGAAGCAGCTACCATATGCCTACGTTAGGTGCTGGGAGACAAAGATGTTTTTGAGAAGGATACATCCTCTAGCCCTGAAGACGTGAGGGCCCACTTGGACCCTCCCTCCACGAGTGCCTGACCAGGCCTCCAGCAGCGCAGTGTGGGTCCTGGGAATTCCCCATCCCTACCCTTGTCTCCAGAAGCCAGGCCTGTTCAGTGAGAACTAAAAGACAAGAGGCATGCCTGTGCCCAGACTGTTCTCCAAGCTTTGGGAATGCAGCCTGTAGTAGCCGCACAGCAATGCAGGGTCATGGGCTCCCACCACATCTGCTTTGATGCTGAGCCTCAAAATGGATTTATCAGTTCTTAGACCTGGGAGAAATGAGATGGGAGAAAGGAATCTTGCTGATAGCGCTAACTAGGGCAATTGTTTCAAAGCCCACAGACGAAGCAGACCTGGTTTAACCTGTCCTGGGACCAGGTTTGCCCAAGTTTTCAATGAACGTAAAGCACTCTTGGCTCTCAGAGGATGGATCAGTGACTGAGGTGAGAGATGGCCTTTTGAAAGGTTGGGCTTTCAGGACAGAGTCTCAGCATGTTATGGAGGGAAGCGGGGGTCTGCTGGCGGGTAGGTGACTAGGCTGGGTGTCGGGGCAGGAGTGTAAGACATCCTCCTGACCTGGTCCTCTGTCCTCCACCTTGCCTCGTGCCACCATGAACTTCCCCATAGCCAGTCCAGTGCCCTCCTAAGAGGTCCCCTGCCTCTAGCTTTGCCTTGATTTCAACTACTGTCCCCACCTCAGCCACAGTTATTTTTCAGAAACAGATGTGAACAAGCTACTCCTCATCTTAAAATCCTTCCAAAGTTCCATGTTGCCTTCTAGAGTCTTCTAGAATCTAGACAAATGCCAGGCTCCATGCATGGCCTAACAGTTTCATCTGCCTACCAAAATAAGGCTCCAAGTTCCAGAATCCAGCTACACTGACGCCCTTTCTCAACTTCAGGTTTTTTTGCATGTGGTGTTACACATGTGGGGAAACTCTCCCACCCCCACCGACTCGGGGCTCTTGTTCATTCTTCAGATTAAATATCTCCTCTGAGAAGCCTTTCCTGACGGAACCCACCTGACTGCAAAGCCTGGCTAGGGGTTCCTCCCGTGCGTGCCCGTGGCGTCTCAGCTCTCGCAGGCTGGGTGGGAACTGTTTGGACACTGGTCCATTTTCTCTCTAACACTGAGCCTCGCTCCAGTGGCCTAGCTCAGAGTCTCATAGGTAGTAGCTCCTTTTTTTTTTTTTAATATTTACTTATTTATTTATTTTGGCTGTGCAGGTCTTAGTTGCGGCACAGGGGATCTTTAGTTGCGGCATGCGAACTCTTAGTTGCACCATGCATGTGGGATCTATTTCCCTGACCAGGGATTGAACCCAGGCCCCCTGCATTGGGAGCGTGGAGTCTTACCCACTGGACCACCAGGGAAGTCCCTAGTCTTTTTTTTAACTTTTTATTATTTTATATTGGAGTATAGTCGATTAACAATGTTGTGACAGTTTGAGGTGTACAACAAAGTGATCCAGTTATACAATTTCCCATTTAGGTTGTTACATAATATTGAGCAGAGTTCCCTGTGCTATACAGTAGGTCCTTGTTGGTTATCCAGTAGCTCCTTTGTAATTGTTCACTGCATGAATGATGTCCTGGAGGGAGTTATCTCTGAGAAGCCTCCCCCTTCTGTAGAAAGAACACTGGTGGGGAAAACAAAAATCTCTGCAGGAGCCTGAATTGGGAATGCAAAACTGACTGTGACACATCCTGACCGTGGAGGTTCTGCCAGAGTTGGGGAGACAGACCTAGAAACATACACCAAGTGGTAAGTGGTCCAGTGGCTATGGTTGGAATTTAACTGGTGACTTCTGGGGATGAGGGAAGCAAACATTATCAGGAGGAAGTCCTCCCATAGTGGCCACTATGACCTTCTGAGCTGAATCTTACAGTTTGAACTAAAGTAGCATGAGGCAGGCCCAGGTGATGTCTCACAGAGTAACTGGAGAAGCAACCTGGGGCTCCCTTCCCCAAGTCTAGGAGTTTGTATTATTTTTATTCTTTTACTTACTTTCTTTCAGCTCTGTTGAGGTATAATTGACATGTAATAAAATACATATACAGACATACTTCAGAGATATTGCAGGTTCAGTTCCAGACCACTGCAATAAAGTAAATATTGCAATAAAATGAGTCACACGAATTTTTTGGTTTTGCAGTGTATATGAAAGTTATGATATGCTATTAAGTGTGCAATAGCATTGTGTCTAAAAAACAATGTACATATCTTAATTTAAAAATGCTTGGGACTTCCCTCGTGGAGCAGTGTTTAAGAATCCTCCTGCCAATGCAGGGCACACAGGTTTGAGCCCTGGTCCGGGAAGATCCCACATGCCGCGGAGCAACTAAGCCCGTGCACCACAACTACTGAGCCTGTGCTCTAGAGCCCGCGAGCCACAACTACCGAGCCCGTGTGCCACAACTCCTGAAGCCCGCATGCCTACAGCCCGTGCTTCATGACAAGAGAAGCCACTGCAATGAGAAGCCCGTGCACCACAACGCAGAGTAGCCCCTGCTCGCTGCAACTAGAGAAAGCCCATGCGCAGCAACGAAGACCCAACGCAGCCAAAAAAAATTTTTTTTTAATTTACAAAATTTAAAAAAGCTTTATTGCTAAGAAATGCTAACCATCATCTGAGCCTTTAGTGAGTCATAGTAGTAATATCAAAGATCACTGATCACAGAGCACCATAATAAATAATAATAAGAAAGTTTGAAATGTTGCAAGAATTGACAAAATGTGACAAAGACATGAAGTGAGCAAATGCTGTTTGGAAAAATGGCGCTGATAGATTTGCTTGACGCAGGGTTGCCACAAACCTTCAATTTGTAAAAAACGCAGTATTTGTGAAGCGCTGTAAAACGAGATATGCCTGTATTTAGAGTGTACAGTCTGATAAATTTTGACATGTATAAGCCCATGAAATCAAGACAATGATTGGTAATCCCTCACCCCATCCCCAGGCTTTCTGCCTGATCTGCTTTCTGTCAGTATAGGTTAGTTTGCGTTTTCTAGAGTTTTATAAAAATGGAATTATACAGTATGCACCCTTTTATAGACTGGCTTCTTAGCAACATCGTTTTAAGATTCATCAGAGTCATTGCGTGTATCAAGTTCCTTTTTGTTGCTAAGTAGTATTCCATTGTATGGATATAGCACAATTTTCAATCCATTTACCTCTTAGTGAGCATTTGGGTTGCTTCCTGTTTTGGGCTATTGTGACTAATACTACTATGAACATTCACGTTCATTTGTGTGGACATGTATTTTCACTTCTCTTGGGTATATACTTAGGAATGGAGTTCCTAAGTATATATTACTATATGGGTCATATAGTAATTCTGTAACATTTTGAGGAATGGCCAAACTTTTCCAAAGTGGAAAGTTTTCTAAAGTGATCTTCCTTGCGGCATGCAGACGCTTAGTTGCGGCATGCAGACGTCTCAGTTGTGGCATGTGGACTTCTCAGTTACAGCACACATGTGAGATCTAGTTCCCTGACCAGGTATCGAACCTGGGCCTCCTGCATCGGGAGTACAGAGTCTTACATTTTACATTTTCTGCCAATAGCATGAGTTTCAATTGCTTTCATCTTCATGGGTACTTGGTCTGTTAAGTCTTATTATTTTAGCCAGTCTAATAGGTGTGAGAGTTGGGATTTTATCCTGTAGATTGATAGTAAGCCAATTAACAATATAAAGGTGAGGACTGATGTAGTCAGGAGTGCTGGATGCTTGGCAAACACTTGAATCCCCACTGCAGGAAATTGTAGACTGAATCTGGGTCTGTGCAGTGACCACACTGGGGCACTGAGTGGTCATGGGTAAACCACTCAGTCAATAGTGACCACAATACACATTCAGCCTGCTAACGGGAATAGGGAGGGGGGGAAGTCCATCATTTGATTGCTCAGTTTTAGAAAGGGAAACTAGGACAGAATGAGGGCATTAAGGGGAGAGAAATGAAAGGAATTGTTTAAAAAGTTACAGCCCATAGAAAGCCTGGAGCCCATTTCTATTAAAAGTGCTTTATTGGAAGCCCGTGATAAATGCATGGCACAAATCCAAAAGAACAGCCACTTGAAAAATAAGCCCTGCATGGTTTACTGACATATCAAAGAGGCCATTGTGAGGAGAAAGGCATCTTTAAAAATAAATATTAAATGGGAGAGGATACCCAAGCTGAGGGAATAAAGAGACCTCAAAATGGGGCAAAACTTGTAAAAGCCACAAATCAAATGACATTAAAAAATTCTGAAAAGTACCAGCAAGAAATGTCAAAGTAAATTGTTCTAGTTTATTTAAGTGCATGAGAAGCAGGAGGTCAGTTTGAGAATATAGGGTCATCAGTTCATTAATGTGCAAAGAGTGTACGAGGGAGGGGAGGGAGGGATGAACAGTCAAATGACTCTGACATCTTGGCCTCCATCGCAGAGATTTTCACTTCTGTTAAAAAAATATATATTATGGAAAATTTCAAGAATATATAAGGTAAACATAAGAGTGTAATAAACCACCATATATCCACCACCGGGCTTCAACAGTCATCAACATTCTGCCACTCTTGTTACATCAATCCCTATACCCACTGCCCTCTTACCCCTAACTTGATTGTTTTTTTGTTCTTTTTGTTTTTTGCGGTACGCGGGCCTGTCACTGTTGTGGCCTCTCCCGTTGTGGAGCACAGGCCCTGGACGCGCAGACTCAGCGGCCATGGCTCACGGGCCCAGCCGCTCCGCGGCATGTGGGATCTTCCCGGACTGGGACACGAACCCGTGTCCCCTGTATCAGCAGGCGGACTCTCAACCACTGTGCCACCAGCAAAGCCCAGTTCTCAGTTTTGATAAACATATAGGCGTGTAACCACTGCCACAGCAAAGCTATGGGACTTTTCCATCACCCTAAAAAAGGTCCCCTATGTTGCCCCTGTGTGGTCAGCACTCTGACAATCAGTGTTCTTAGTCTCCATAATTTTGCCTTTTCCAGAATATCAGAAAACTGGAACCATACAGTATGTCCTTTTTCCCCCCCTATTTCTTTACTTATTTATTTTGGCTGTGTCAGGTCTTAGTTGCGACAGGCAATATCTTCCTGCGGCATGCGGGCTCTTAGTTGTGGCATGCGAACTCTTAGTTGCAGCATGCATGCGGGATCTAGTTCCCTGACCAGGGATCGAACCCAGGCCTCCTGCACTGGAAGTGTGGAGTCTTACCCACTGGACCACCAGGGAAGTTCCAGTATGTCCGCTTTTGTGTCTGACTTCTTTCGCTCAGCATATGGTTTTTTGTTTTTAATTAATTAATTAATTAATTAATTATTATTGTTTAGCTGCGTTGGGTCTTCATTGCTGTGCGCAGACTTTCCCTAGTTGCAGCGAGTGGGGGCTCTTCGTTGTAGTGCATGCTTCTTACTGCAGAGGCTGCTCTTGTTGCGGAGCACGGGCTCTAGTTGTGCAGGCTTCAGTAGTTGTAGCTAGCGGGCTCTAAGCACAGGCTCAGTAGTTGTGGCTCACGGACTTAGTTGCTCCGTGGCATGTGGGATCTTCCTGGACCAGGGCTCGAACCCGTGTCCCCTGCATTGGCAGGTGGATTCTTAACCACTGCACCACCAGGGAAGTCCCAGCATATGGTTTTGAGATTGATCCATGATGCTACCTGACTAGTTTTTTCCTTTCTGTTGCTGAGTAGTATTCCACTATGTGGATGTACTACAGTTTGTCTACCCACCTCATTACGAATTACTCAATTTCATTTCTTTTTATGGCTGAGTAATATTCCACTGTATATATGTGGCACATCTTCTTTATCCATTCATCTGTCGATGGACACTTAGGTTGCTTCCATGTCCTGGCTATTGTAAATAGTGCTTCAGTGAACATTGTGGTACATGACTCTTTTTGAATTATGGTTTTCTCAGGGTATATGCCCAGTAGTGGGATTGCTGTGTTGTATGGTAGTTCTATTTTTAGTTTTTTAAGGAACCTCCATAGTGGCTGTATCAATTTACATTCCCACCAACAGTGCAAGAGGGTTCCCGTATCTCCACACCCTCTTCAGCATTTATTGTTTGTAGATTTTTTGATGATGGCCATTGTGACCGTTGTGAAATGATACTTCATTGTAGTTTTGATTTGCATTTCTCTAATGATTAGTGATGTTGAGCATCCCTTCATGTGTTTGTTCGCAATCTGTATATCTTCTTTGGAGAAATGTCTATTTAGGTCTTCTGCCCATTTTTGGATTGGGTTTTTTGTTCTTTTGATATTGAGCTGCATGAGCTGCTTGTATATTTTGGAGATTAACCCTTTGTCGGTTGCTTCATTTTCAAATATTTTCTTCCATTCTGAGGGTTGTCTTTTCACCTTGCTTATGGTTTCCTTTGCTGTGCAAAAGCTTTTAAGTTTCATTAGGTCCCATTTGTTTATTTTTGTTTTCATTTCCATTACTCTAGGAGGTGGATCAAAAAGGATCTTGCTGTCAAAGAGTGTTCTGCCTATGTTTTCCTCTAAGAGTTTTATAGTGTCTGGCCTTACATTTAGGTCTTTAATCCATTTTGAGTTTATTTTTGTGTATGGTGTTAGGGAGTGTTCTAATTTCATTCTTTTACATGTAGCTGTCCACTTATTGTAGCACCACTTATTGAAGAGGCTGTCTTTTCTCCATTGTATATCCTTGCCTCCTTTGTCATAGATTAGTTGACCATATGTGCGTGGGTTTATCTCTGGGCTTTCTATCCTGTTCCATTGATCTATATTTCTGTTTTTGTGCCAGTACCATACTGTCTTGATTACTGTAGCTTTGTAGTATAGTCTGAAGTCAGGGAGCCTGATTCCTCCAGCTGCATTTTTTTTTCTCAAGATTGCTTTGGCTATTCGGGGTCTTTTGCATTTCCTTACAAATTGTGAAATTTTTTGTTCTAGTTCTGTGAAAAATGCCATTAGTAGTTTGATAGGGATTGCATTGAATCTGTAGATTGTTTTGGGTAGTATAGTCATTTTCACAATGTTGGTTCTTCCAATCCAAGAACATGGTATATCTCTCCATCTGTTTGTATGGTCTTTCATTTCTTTTATCAGTGTCTTATAATTTTCTGCATACAGTTCTTTTGTCTCATTAGGTAGGTTTATTCCTAGGTATTTCATTCTTTTTGTTGCAGTGGTAAATGGGAGTGTTTTCTTAATTTCTCTTTCAGATTTTTCATCATTAGTGTATAGGAATGCAAGAGATTTCTGTGCGTTAATTTTGTATCCTGCTACTTTACCAAATTCATTGATTAGCTCTAGTAGTTTTCTGGTAGCATCTTTAGGTTTCTCTATGTATAGTATCATGTCATCTGCAAACAATGACAGTTTTACTTCTTTTCCGATTTGGATTCCTTTTATTTCTTTTTCTTCTCTGATTCCTGTGGCTAAAACTTCCAAAACTATGTTGAATAATAATGGTGAGAGTGGGCAACCTTGTCTTGTTCCTGATCTTAGTGGAAATGGTTTCAGTTTTTCACCATTGAGAACGATGTTGACTGTGGGTTTGTCATATATGGCCTTTATTATGTTGAGGTTAGTTCCCTCTCTGCCTACTTTCTGGAGGGTTTTTATCATAAATGGGTGTTGGAGTTTGTCAAAAGCTTTTTCTGCATCTATTGAGATTATCATATGGTTTTTATCCTTCAGTTTGTTAATATGGTGTATCACATTGATTGATTTGCGTATATTGAAGAGTCTGATTTTCTTTATACAGGCATTCGGGGTTCAACTCACCTTGTAATATACAAATCCTAACTCCACCCTTTTGACAAATGGATACAACCATGTAACTCACTTTTCTGAGAAGGAGAAAAGCAGTCCCTGACATCCAGGAACTGGCCTGACCCTTGCAGCTAGGCCTTGGCATATTAGAAGTTGGCCTGGCACTCACAGTTGAGGCCATGTCACTCTCCTGTTGGATATAAACAATGTCATCAAACATCAGCATCAGACAAGGTGACTTTGTGACTCAGAGTTAAAAAACTTTATAATCCTGTCTAAGCACAGACCAAAACAAGTTAACTGTACAAAGCACTAAAATATAAAGCATGCCCCTGTCTCAGATGATATGAGGGACTGCTTCTCTACCAGTTATGTCTTTAGTCATGTTCTCCCTTCTTCTAGGAAAGATTCTTTAAGATACCCAATCATAGAGTTACTCTGCTTCCTAACAGCATCCAATCCAGAACAAAGCCCTGTTTCCTTAAAACCTCCCCCAAATCACCTCAGGCATTTTAAAAATCACCTTTCTGAGATGCTCTATGCTTCTCCATGGTATGTGTTTTCCATCATTGTAAGGAGCAAAAATCCCAACTTGTTCAACTACAGGTATATGCTTGGTTTTGACCTGGAGGGCACTGACACCCTTATCCGGATGCAGAATATTTCACTTTCCCATAAAATTCTCTTCCGTCTCTTCCCAGTTAATGCACCCCCTATCACAGATGGACTTCTATGTTGTTTGGCTGTTACGAATAAAGCAGCTGTGTACATTTTGTACAGGTCCTTTTGTGGACATGTTTTCATTTTTGCTACGTGTGTTAGTTTCCTATTGCTGCTGTAATAAATTCACACACATTTAGTGGTCTAAAACAACACAAATTTATTATCTTACTGTTCTAGGGGTCAGAAGTCCCAAATGGGTCCACAGGGCTGTGTTCCTCTTGCTGCTTTGGGGAGAATCTGTTTTCTTGCCTTCTCCAGCTTCTGGAACCTAGCAGCATTCCATGACCCCTTCCAACATCTTTTTTTCTTTTTTAATTTATTTTTGGCTGTGTTGGGTCTTCATTGCTGCACGCAGGCTTTCTCTAGTTGTGGTAAGCAGGGCCTACTCTTCGTTGTGGTGCACAGCCTTCTTATTGCGGTGGCTTCTCTTGTTGCAGAGCATGGGCTCTAGGCACACGGGCTTCAGTAGTTGCAGCACATGGGCTCAGTAGTTGTGGCACGCAGGCCCTAGAGTGCTCGGGCTTCAGTAGTTGTGGTGCGCAAGCTCAGTAGCTCCACGGCGTTTGGGATCTTCCCTGACCAGGGATCGAACCCGTGTCCCCTGCATTGGCAGGCAGATTGTTAACCACTGTGCCACCAGAGAAGTCCCCTTCCAACATCTTAAAGCCAGCATCTTTAAATCTCTCTCCCTCTGACCTCTACTTCTGTCATCACATCTTTTTGTCTGTCTCTGACTCTCCTGTCTCCCTCTTTCCCTTATAAGGACCCGTATGATTACATTGGGCCCACCCAGGTAATGCAGATTAATATCCCCATCTCAAGATCCTTAACTTAATCACATCTGCAAAGTCCCCTTTTCTGTGAAAGGTGATGTATTCATAGATTCTAAGGATTACAACGTGGGCATGACTTTGATTGGGATTGCTTTGAATATACAGATCAATTTGGGGAGAATTAACTTCTTAACGTGCTCAAGTCTTTCAATCCATTAACATGGTATATCTCTCCATTCATTTAGATTTTCTTCAATCTGTCTCAACAGTGTTTTGTAATTTTTAGTGCAAAATCTTTTGTTAAATTTATTCCGGAGTATTCTAATGGTATTTTAAATGGAATTGTTTTTTTTTTAAATTTTATTTTCTAATTGTTTTCTTCTAGGATATTAAAAATCACTGATTTTTAGCCCTTTAAATTAAAATGTAATGAATATACAATAAAAATGCACTGATTTTAGATATTCAGTTCATTGAGTTTTGACAGTTGCATACTCCTATATAATCACTGCCTAAAACAGGAGATAAAACATTTTTATCCCCCTGGGATGTTTTTTCCTGCCCTTTTCCAGCCAATTCCTTCCCCAGCATTCCTACAACCACTGTCAGATTACTATCACCACAGATTTGTTTGGTCTGTATTTAGATTTTATAGAACTGGATTTCTATAGTATACACTTTTCAAAATGACTAGCTTCTTTCACTTATAATGTTTTTGGAATTTATCCATATTGTTGCACATATCAGTAATTTATTTTTTTGTTGAGTAGTATTCCATTGCACAAATATACCATTATTTATCTATTTTCCTTTTGACATTTGGGCAACTTCCAGCTTGGGGTTATTATGAATAAGGCTGTCATAAACATTCTTTTGTTAAGTTTTTGTGAACATTTGTCTTAACTTCTGTTGTGTAAATGCCTAGGAGTGGAATTGCTGGGTCATAGGCTAGATCTGCCTAACTTAATAAGAATTTTCCAAAAGGTTCTTTGGAGTGGTGTTTCATTGTACAACCAGCACACAACCATTGTATCAGAGTTTCATTTGCTCCACAGCATAGTCAACATTTGCTGTTGTAAGTCTTTTTCATTTTATTCATTCTAATGAGTATCTCATTGTAGTTTTAATTTATAGTTACCTAATAATGATCTTAAACATTTTTCTATGTGCTTGTTGGGCATTTTTGTCTTATTTTGTGAAGCATCTGTTCAATTATATTTTCCGTTTTTTAAAATTGGGGTGTTTTTTGTTTTATTGTTGATTTCTGTAAATATAAAAATGCATCTTGGATAACAGTCATTTGTTTTTTATATATGATGTCTTGTTTATTATTTTCTTAATGATGTCCTTTGACAAGCAGAAGTTTTAAATTTTGATGATGTCTATTTTTGGGGGGTTTTTTTGATGCTAATTTTTTAAAAATATTTATTTATTTATTTACTTTTGGCTGCATCGGGTCTTAGTTGCGGCATGCAGGATCTTCTGTTGCAGCATGTGGGCTCCTCTCCAGTTGTGGTGCAAGGGCTCTGTAGTTGTGGTGTGCAGGCTTAGTTGCCCTGCGGCATGAGGGATCTTACTTCCCTGACCAGGGATTGAACCCTTGCCCCCTGCAGTGGAAGGGCAGAGTCTTAACCACTGGACCACCAGGAAAGTCCCAATTGTTAGGTTTTCTTGAAATGTCTCTACCTCTGATGTTATTGCATTTCTGAAGCAGACAGGAAAAAAATCCTCGTCAGGTGAGAAGGGCTAGAACCACATAGAGGTAAATGTAGTGATGTCAAAGTAGGTGGAGGCATGGGCCAGAACTTGTGACTAGCCCCATGGAAGGGATGAGTAAGCATGTTTGATTCCCTAGCTCTATTAAAAAATTTACCCTCAGGCCTAATGTGGAGCTTGAAATATATTTATTAGAGCTTTACCCTACAGGACTTTTAGAAAATTGAACATTTTTAGTAGAATGACATATTTGTTAGGATTAATTTATTTGATTTAAATCTATTAGCACCCATCATCACCTAAGGAAGGGTAGCCACTTCTCAAGAATTATCTCCTTTCCCGCTGTTAAGTATACTGTCTGGGACATATGGGCAATGAATGAATGAATTACAGGTCAGACAACTTTTTTTGTTGTTGTTGCGGTACTTGAGCCTCTCACTGTTGTGGCCTCTCCCGTTGTGCAGCACAGGCTCCGGACGCGCAGGCTCAGTGGCCATGGCTCATGGGCCCAGCCACTCCGTGGCATGTGGGATCTTCCCAGACTGGGGCACGAACCCATGTCCCCTGCATCGGCAGGCGGACTCTCAACCACTGCACCACCAGGGAAGCCCAGGCAACTTTTATTAAAGTTGTGGTAGGTAGCTTCTCATATGGCCCCCAACGATCCTTGTATCCTGCTATTCGTGTCTTTGTGTAACCCCCTCCCACATTGAGTCAGGCTGACTTAACGTGATCAGTAGAAAACTATGGAACCGATAAAGTGTGACTTTCAAGGCTAGGTCATAGAAGGCATTGCAGTTCAGTCTTGGGATATTGTACTGTTCTTTTTGGGAGGAATCCAGCCACCATGGCATGAGGATGCTCAAGCAGCCCGATGGAGAAGTCCACATAGAAAGGTGGACTTCCAACCAGAAGTGGATCCTCCTACTCCAGTCACGCCTTCAGATGACTGCAGCCCCAGCCAACATCTGACTGCAACCTTATGAGAGACACCACACCAGAACCACTCAGCCAAGCCACTCCAGAATTCTTACCCCATAGAAACCATGAGAAATTAGAAATGATTCATGTTTTAAGCTACTACGTTTTGGGGAGCAAAAGGTAACAAATACAAAAGCAAAGATCAGAAACAGAAGGTGCTCCTGGGGGACTTAATGGGATGGACAAGGTAGTCCTGGGAGGCGGGAGGAGTGAGAGGCATGTTAAGGGAGCAGGGTGGAGTAAGGAATCTGTGAAAACCAGTTTTCTGTTTTATTTGCCATTTCATCCAGGATTGGCTCTAAAAAGTTGCTACAGATGATCTCCAAAATGTGTAATCAGGAGAATGCTGTGTGATCTTCATTCAGAAGACTGATTTTAGGTGTGTCATAGGGGATATTCCTATAGACAGGTGAGTGTCATTCCATACTGGGCAAGTGACTGAGCTCTCTACTAAAGGTCAGGTTCTAGAAGGGCAACAGCTGTTCTTCCATTAACAATTTTGTTTTTTTTTTGAGATGTGTCTGTGTCAGGTCCTGGGATAACTGCTGAGCAAGATAAGCAATGATAGGTGAGACACAGACCCTGCCTTCAAGAAATCTGAAATATGAGATTGGCAAGAAAACAATGACAACAGTATGTGACAAATAATGTAACAAAGCAGGACAAACCTAGACCAGTAGGAAGCATAAAGGCAGTTAGGAGGGCTTTTAACCTGCGTTCTGAAGAATATAAATAAATATAATTTGGTCTCTGGGTGGGAGTAGAGGGACAATGGAATGTGTGAGGGTTTTGGAAGACGAGTCCTCCAGACAGCAAGGAAGCATGTTCAAAAACTTGCAAGGCTGTCTGGAGGTTCAAGAAACCATAGTTAGTTCAAAAAAAAAAAAAAAAAAAGAAACCACAGGTAGTTCAGAATGACTGTAGAGTAAGGTTGGCAGGGGCCAGCTCTTGCAGGGTCTTGTATTTCCTGGTAGAGTTTGGATTTTATCTTCTTCAGATCACTGAGGAGCAACTGTAGGTGTTTCTTTTTTTGTTTGGTTGGTTTTTTTTGGCCTTGCCACATGGCTTGAGGGATCTTATTTCCCTGAACAGGGATAGAACCCATGTCCCCTGCAGTGGAAGCATGGAATCCAAACCACTGGACCACCAAGGAATTCCCCAAAATAGACTTTTTTTTCCTTATTTTATTTGTTTATTTTTTGGCCGCACTGCGCGGCTTGCAAATGTAGGTGTTTAATCAAGGCCATGACTTACTCAGATCTTCATTTGGGAAGGATTCCTCTTGCTGCAGTGGGTGAATGGGGCTGAACAGGGCTGGATGGGAGCCAAGAAGAACACTGTTTAAGCAAGAGGGAGAGTCCTAATGAAGTAACGGCAGAGGGCAAAGAGGGAAGGGGTTGAGGATGTCCAGAAGGCAGAAGCATTGGAGTTTATTATCAATGGGATGGAAGGTAGGAGTTATATTGACTCCCAGCTTTCTGGCTTAGGCACCTGAAGAGTTACCTTACTCTTTACTATGGTCATAGTGAAACAAGCAACATTTTACATATTAATTTTTTCTTATAGGACTTTCAGAGAAGAATTTAACTGGAATAATGTTAATAAGTACAATTATTTTATGAATTTAAATCTAGTATTTACCCATTATCTTCCAGGAAAGGGTGCAATTCTTTGGTTAATGTTTCCTTTTTTTTTTAAAATTAATTAATTTTATTTTTGGCTGCACTGGGTCTTCGTTGCGGTGCGCGAGCTTCTCATTGCAATGGCTTCTCTTGTTGCAGAGGACGGACTCTAGGTGCACAGGCTTCAGTAGTTGTGGCGTGAGGGCTCAGTAGTTGTGGCACACAGGCTTAGTTGCTCCACGGCATGTGGAACCTTCCTGGACCAGGGCTCGAACCTGTGTCCCCTGCATTGGCAGGAGGATTCTTAACCACTGTGCCACCAGGGAAGTCCTGGTTAATGTTTCCTGAATGAAGAAAAATTAATCATTACTATTAAGGATCTGGGAGCAATCTAGTGAGTTCTTGCAACTAAAGAGGCCCACAAAAGGTGGAGAAGGAATTAGAAACCAACAGAAAACCTCCATCCATCTAGTCAATCAACATTTACTGAGCTCTTATTGTGGACAAAGCCCTGTGCTAGGAGGTGGAGATATCCAGGTAAATGAGACACAGTGCCTGCCTTCAAAGATGTGACAATTTAACTTGCTTATTATCTTTACTCTGGTGTGCTGAAACCTGGAATGCCATTTGCAATTCTGCTCTCTACCTTATGAAAGTGGCAGACGGTATGGTGTAGCTCTCTAGCCACTGGTGTAATTGTACTCATACAACTTTTCTGGGAAGCCTTTGACGAAAAGCAGCAAGAGCCATAAGTGTGTTCCTACCCCCTTATCCGCCTCTGGGAAATTATCTTGAGGAACTATCTGAGTCAGAGACAAGAATTTATGTGCAGGGATGTTTGTTGCTGTTCTAATGAAACAGAGGATACAACCTAAGCTTCTAACAGGAGGGAAATGGTAAAATTGATGGTTCATCCCTATGATGGACTATTGGATAGTAATTAGAAATGGTATTTAAAAAAAACCCCTTAATGACATGGAAAAGACCAGAAAAAAAGCAGGATACAAATCTCTACAGAATGTGCTCAAAGATGTCCATAATTTAGGTTTTTTTTTAAGTCAAGTGTCATTCCCCTCACATCCCCCCCCATAAGTTAGTTTTTTTTAATTAAAAAAATACTATGGGGACTTCCCTGGTGGTGCAGTGATTAAGAATCTGCCTGCCAATTCAGGGGACATGGGTTTGATCCCTGATCTGGGAAGATCCCACATGCCACGGAGCAACTAAGCCTGTGCGCCACAACTGCTGAGCCTGCGCTCTAGATCCCGTGAGCCACAACTACTGAAGCCTGCCCGCCTAGACCCCGTGCTCTGCAACAAGAGAAGCCACCGCAATGAGAAGCCTGCACACTGCAACGAAGAGTAGCTCCTGCTTGCCTCAACGAGAGAAAGCCCACGCGCAGTAACAGAAACCCAGTGCAGCCAAAAATAAATAAAATAAAATAAAAATACTATGTTTTTTTCAAATTTTTGACAGTGGGCATGTTACAGTATTTCTACAATCAGAACTTTGGGCTTTATCTTTCTTTTTTTTAAATTAGAGACATATGGCAGAGAAGGCTAGAAAGACAAGCAAAATGACCAAGATTTTTGGAATTCTGTCGCATGAAGATTGACTAAAACTAACTGAAATTACATATCTTATGTGTCAAGGGCTTAGTGAAATGTCAATAACATTACAGGCATACCTTGAAGATATTGCTGGTTCAGTTCCAGACCATGCAATAAAGCAAATATTGCAATAAAGCAGGTCACAGGAATTTTTGGTTTCCTATGGCATGTGTTTATACTATACTGTAATCTATTAAGTGTGCGATAGCATTATGTCTAAAAAAAATGTATATATCAATTTTAAAATACTTCATTACTAAAAAATGCTAACCATCTTCTGAGCCTTCAGCAAGTTGTGGTAGTAACTTCAAAGATCACTGCTCATAGGATAATGAAAAAGTTTGAAATATTTCAAGAATTACCAAAATGTGACACAGAGACAAGAAGTGAGCAAATACTGTTGGAAAAATTGCAATTGGATAAAAGTTGCTCAGTGCAGGGTTGCCACAGACCTTCAATTTGTAAAAAACAAAGCAAAGCACAATAAATTGAGGTATGCCTTTAGTTACAATGTATCGAGTGAGTACTATGTGCCAGGTGCAAAGTGAGTTTATTATCTCTATTTTACAGGGGTAAATAAATTATGTAAATGAGATTCCAACCTAGGTTTGTTTGGTTTCAAATCCTGATCTTTTCTGACTATGCTAAATATAAGCAAATTCAAAAAAGGATAATAAGCAATTCACAGACAAATCCTGCACATGATTTTCAGCATGTCCGGGACATCGGCATGGTACTAGGTTTGGTCTGGCTGCTGAGAACTTTCACAAGTCATACTCCCTTTTCCTTGCTGGAGGGCATCTGGCTGTATATCCTTCCCTGGAGAATCTGTTTGACACCACAATATATCCTCCTCCTTTACTGCCCAAAATGATGATGCCTTATGATTTGCATTGTGTGTACACACACATACTCTCTCACTCTTTTCTGGCCCTCCTGTATACCTAAAGAGGAAGCATTTGCTTTTTTGCACCAATAAAGGAATGCAGGATAAACATCTGTTCTTTCAATGTACTACATGCCCCAGCCCATAAGACGTCCAGAGCTTCTGGATGTCAATGCACACACACACACACACCCCCGCCCCGTTTCCCTGCAGTGCTTAATCCAGGCATCTCAGGTTGCGCTCTCCGTTGCGTTTAACTGCATCCCACCTTTACCTCTAGACCTTCCCCCTCACCCGCTCCCAAATGGATGGGCAAAGCCAAGGCCCGGGCGCCGTGACCCTGGGCAAATCCTCGCTTCCCCCTCCTCAGCGGAGCTGGGCGGCCCTGTACCCGCATCCCTTTTCCCCCGGCTGTCTTCAAGCGCGCCTCACCGTCCCCACCTCTACGCTATTGGCGTAAAAGCCACCTCCAATCGCGCGGCCCCCTCATTCCATACGCTCGTTTACGCTGCGCGGAATGGGAGGGCGCGATTCCCGAACGCGGCCTGCGCTGCGAGCGCGCGGCCGTCCGGCAGGCCGGCGCGGCTTTACGCCCCTGACGTAGCGCGCCCAAGATGGCGACGCAGTCGTCGTCCGGGGTGGCGGCGGCAGAGGGGGCGGCGGCCGTGGCGGCAACGGCGACGGCAGCCGTGACAGCGGCGACGGCGCGGGGCCTGAGCTGGGGGAAATGAGGCGGCCGCGGCGGGCCAGCGGCGGAGCCGTGTAGCTGAGAAGCGGCACCCCTTCCCTGCTTCCCTTGGCCGAGCCGGGGGCGCGCGCGCGCGCGGCCGTCTGGAGCGGACTCCCCACCCTCGACTCCAGCGACCCGCACCTCACCCCCACCGAGCCCGGAGGATGATGAAGCTCAAGTCGAACCAGACCCGCACCTATGACGGCGACGGCTACAAGAAGCGGGCCGCGTGCCTATGTTTCCGTAGCGAGAGTGAGGAGGAGGTGAGGCGCCGGGCCGGGCGGGCCTGGGGTCCCCGGGGTCGGTGGCCGCCCCGGGCCGAGGCGCGGGGGGCGCGGCCGCTGGAGAGGGTTTGCCCGGGCCCCGGGTTGGGCCGCTCCTCTCGGCCCCAATGAAGTTCCGACGGAATTTCCTGAGGCGAGGAAGAAGAAGAAGGAAAGAGGACGGTGGGCGGAGGGGAAGTGTGTCTGATCGTGGCCATGCGGCACGGGCCGGGCGGGCGGGCGGCTGGGGCACTTCGGAGCGGGCCGCCTGTCACTGGGGAGAGTGGCGGCGGGTAGAAGGCAGTGGGTGGGAAGAGCGTGTGGCTTTCGGTCCAGGCCTGCAGCTTTGGATCCAGAAAGGGCAGCTCCGCACTTGTCAGACCAGCACATGTGTGTAGAGGCCTCCGTGCACGAGGCGCGGGCCGGCCCTTTGTGACAGAGAAAGAGTCCACTTCATTGGCAGGTTGGGGGTTTGCCGAGGGATTATGTGCGTCTGTGAGCCGGAGTGGGGGTGTCTTAGGATTTAGGGCGTTGTGCAAAAGCCAAAGCCAGTTGTTTATTTTACACTGCTCTGGGTAGCCCTTAGGGTGTAGCCTGAGAAGAAAGGACATTTGATTAGATAATCTTTGTGTGTTGAAAATTTTTCATTTTAATTGGGAAGGCCAAAAGCGGTATTTAAGATCTTTGCCCTGACATTCCTCCACTGCCCTATAGGAAGGCCTTTAGGATTAAATTTGCTTGCAGAAGAGAAATGCTTAAAATCAGTTTCTTTTTGCATAGGGTACTTAAAAAAATCTCAGCTCCTCACAGCCGTTTCTGTGGTGATAAAGGGAATTCAGAGAAGGCAAATGTTTTGTAAATCCTCACAGAATAGCTGCTTCGGAAATTCATAAGATGCCTGTGGGAACGCGTTTCTCTCGTGTGTATGGTGGTAAAATGGCAGTTAAACTGGAAACAATAAAGGACAGTGAAATTCAATATGCTGTATTCCGGCATTCAGCAGTGGGCTATCGTGGCAGGGCTGCAAGTACAGTACATCGTGTTGAAATGGGGAGAAAAGAACTTGACCCGTTAGTTATGAAAAGAAGTTGTGATGAAAGACACAGATGGGTTGCCAGAAGTTGCTGTCCAAAGATATTTAGGAGGAAGTGGGAATTTATTGCCTGAAAAAAAAAAACTTAAAAGCACTGTAATTGTGCTGTTGAGAGATTTTGTGTGTTCCCTTTCAGCAAAACAGTAGGAAACTGCATTTGGAAATGTATACTTGTGTCCTAGAATATATTGTAAAAGTCCTCAAAACAGATGCATTGTAATAGCCTGTTAAGCAGGGCCTTGCTGTAAATTATGTACTTGTTTTGGAATATATGCTTGAGTTAAGTAGAATTATTGGCGATGTTTACTGCTCCAGAGGCTTTGTTCTCTTCATTGTCATATCATATTATGGGAAATCAGATGAGATGACAGGCTGTTAACTAGAGGGAAAACTAATTAGCATAATAGCATGTCTTACTATAACACTATGGTTCAATCTGTGAGCACCCCAATTATAAGTAGAAGGGTGTATAATTTACTTGTATGAATGATGCAAGACTTTGTTAAAAAATCATACTAGAAATTGAGAACACATGAGTATTTTGGGTAAGTTGGAAACCCTTTATAGATCATAAGCAAAGTAATGAAGACTTGATTTTCCATTTTCTGTTAAAGTTTTATGTACTGGTACAAGCAGCATCATTGTTAAAACACTTGACTGATCATGGAGTTTGCTGAATTTCTTTTTGAACATTGGTTAATGAGCAGAAGATTGATGCAGATCTTTCATTCAAATTCAGTAGATGTTACAGCTAAAGCCTAGGAAGAATAAGAAAATAATGAAATGGAACCTATTTTAGATTTGTTCAGTTAAGCAAATATGTATTAAGAGCCTACTGTATAGGCTCTTTTGTGTGTTCCTATACAGAATGCTGTATAGGTGCAGCATTCTGTAATGTGGGATTTAAAGATTTACATCCCTCCCTGCCCCCAAAAGTTGAGTAGTTATCGATTGGAACCCTTAATTGGGAGGGATTTTGGACCACAAAATAATCTCTAGGGTGCCATTCAACTCTCAGATTATATAATTGTGTTGGAAGGGAAGTAATTTGTTAGTTCCCGGAGAACTTTTATGTTCTCAATAGTAGTGCTAGAAACTGGAAGTATTAGCTGCCACACATTGTGGGAATGTGAAATTCAAACTCAATAGGACATTCAACCCAATTTTATTTTTTAATGAGCACTAATGGCTTTAATCAAGATAGAATAGGTTACAGAATACTATTAGCATTAATACAACAATAATGTAAGTATGAATAGGACCCTGATTTATAAATTTAGTTAACCAATGTCAGGAAACGTACTTACAATGTAAAGAAAAAGAGATGGAAAGTATTAGCAGATAACAGACCATGAGTCAAACCTTCTAACATTCCATTTTTCCAGCCCCAGAAAATTTTATTTATAGGCCAGCAGTGATAGCAGCTATAATACTGATCCAGGTTAGGGTGTGTGAACATATCCAGCAAGTTTACTGAGCAAGTTTATTGAGCACTCACCAAGTGTCAGGTTCTGTGATACAGTTAAAAGGAGACAGACAGTGAGGGAGCTTAGAGGCTAGTGGGACGGACTAAACAACATGATGAAAATGAGTTCCCTTTCCTTCAAACCTCTGGCTGCTTTTCCTGTTGATAAGCAAGCATCAACTGCAGGAAAATCCCCCTCCTTAGACGTTTTACTAATTATGGTGACACATTTTGATAAATTAATATCTTTAGGTTGGGACAATCCTGATAACATTTCTTTTTTTTGTTGTTAAATAAGTTTATTTATTTATTTATGGCTGTGTTGGGTCTTTGTTGCACGGGCTTTCTCTAGTTGTGGCGAGTGGGGGCTACTCTTCGTTGTGGTACATGGGCTTCTCATTGCGGTGGCTTCTCTTGTTGCGGAGCACGGGCTCTAGGCGCGCACGCTTCAGTAGTTGTGGCTCGCGGGCTCTAGAGCGCAGGCTCAGTAGTTGTGGTGCACGGGCTTAGTTGCCCCGCAGCATGTGGGATCTTCCCGGGCCAGGGCTCGAACCCGTGTCCCCTGCATTGGCAGGTGGGTTCTTAACCACTACGCCACCAGGGAAGTCCAACTAACATTTCTTACAGTGCTTTGAACCTGATGTACTGTGGACAGTCTCTTGCCCAGCCTCTGTTTTAACCACTTGGTGCCCTGAACACTTGCTTTTACTCTGTAAGCTGCTGGGCCTGACAGGCCCCGGAGCATGTGGCCTGCCAGCCAATCATGTGCTTACAAAGACTCAGTTATATTTATCCCTATATCTGTTTATGTTCGTTGTACTTGTTATTGTAGTTATGCAGTGTAATTAAATATGACGTCAGCTGGTGAAATTTGAGTTCAAAAAGAATGGTTTTGTGAGAAGTGTTTCAAATGCTTTGGAATGGTTTTGTGAAAAGTATTTCAAATGTTTTGGAATAATTTCAAGTCACTAAAAAAATTGCTGCTCAATTAATATGGATTAGTATACTGAAAAAGATGGAGAGGGAAGGAGTCTTAAAAGTCTAGAAGGACTCTGCACATAGATAACTTCATGAATGTTTTCAGGTTTTTCTTTTTTAAAAAATATTTATTTATTTATTTGGTTGCGTTGGGTCTTAGTTGCGGCACGTGGGCTCCTTAGTTGTGGCATGTGAATTCTTAGTCGTGGCATGCATGTGGGATGCAGTTCCTGGACCAGGGATTGAACCTGGGTCCCCTGCATTGGGAGCGCGGAGTCTTAACCAGTGTACCACGAGGGAAGTCCCAGGTTTTTTTTTTCTTCATAGAAACTAAGTTGGGTGATACGACATTCATCCTTGTCATGTTATTCACCTTGGGCCTTCCTAAAGCACTTCCAGTGAAATTTTCCCTCTTCCTCCATTCCTTTCCTTTGGAGTCTCCGTGCTTACAGAAAGTGAGAGATACTAGGGGTGGGATTGCTTGTACTCTGTGTGCCCTCCCTGGACTGGGGGTAGGGGAGGTAACACAGGCATTTTTGACAGTTGGAGTATCTAGCAATGAGCAGTACTCTTAGAAAGTCTGGTGGTACTGACTGTACATTGGACGGCATCACAGTGCCTGGGAAAGTTGAAGTTGCTCCTAAGGGGTCTGTGTTTACTGAGGGAGAAAAGTGAGTACTGATAGGATCATCTCAGTTAGATTTCCCTGTGCATTACAACTGTTTCTAAAAGGAGAGGACAAGTGTCCTTAAAGGTCTTAGTTTTGCTTGTTGAGCTTTTCCATCAGGAGCCCTGCATCTCTTGGCATGGGGCTCCTGGTTCTCATTTTCTCAGATCCTTGAGCTCACTAGGTTAGATGAGAAGATGATTGACATCGAAGATCCTCAGTGAGTGGAGTCTCTGGTGGCCTGAGTGTCAGTAAAAATGCCCAGAGGAGCAGGTGGAAGGACGTCTCTGCTGAGTATACCTTCCCCCGGGCTCTAGAGTGGGGAGTAAGGCTCAGGTGGCAATCCCAGGGGCGAAAACCATGACGAAGGGCTTCTAGTGGATCCCAGGCTGGTTGGGGAGTCATTTTTCAGCATATCTTGGTCGTGTACAGTATTACATTGTTCTAGGATCACCATGTGTGCATGGATCCAGTCATCTGACTGGACACTTCTGATCCTCATTTCTTTAAATCTTTTCTGAGGCTTTATGTGCGTGCGTGCACACGCGTGGACACACACACACGCCCTTTCCCTTGTGTCTGCCTAATAAATATGGGTTAGTCAGATGTTTTTCCCCTTACCTCCTTTTCTACCTACTTCCCAAGATGTGAATTCTGGTCTGAAATTGTACTGCAGTCTTCATTCTTCTTTTCCACTCCTTGCCCCAATCTTTTGCTTTTGGGTGATTCTCATTTCTCAATAAACAGAGTGTTAGGTATATACTGGGTGTGAAGCAGTCTATATTCTTTTTCATAAAATAGTACAAAAAGGAAGGGCTCTTGTTCAAGAATGCATTTGTTTATGCATTCCTTCAGCACACTTTTTTTTCTTTTTTGGCTGCACAGCTTCCGGGGTCTTAGTTCCCCAACCAGCGATGGAACTCGTGCCGCCTGCAGTGGAAGCGTGGCGTCCTAACCACTGGACTGCCAGGGAAGTCCCTCCACTGTACTATTTTAGCCTAACCCATTATTGCCTCTTTCCTGGATTATTGCTTTATCTTCCTAACTTGTCTCCCTGCTTCTGCCCTTACCCCTCTAGTCTTCACTACTACAGCTGGTGGAGTGATTCTTCTGACACAGAAGTCAGGTCATGTCACTCCTCTGCTCCAGTGGTGTTCTGTCTCAGTAAATCCAAAGTCTTAACCATGATCTTCAGCACTCTGGATGGTCTGGTCCCCTGCCATAGCTCTGACCTCATCTCTCACCACTCTCCCTCCTACTCATCCCTCTCTTCCAGCCCACTGGCTTCTGTGCTGTTTCTCCCCCATATTATCTGCATGGCTCGCTCCTTCACTTTAGGTCTTTGTTTAATTTTCATCTTATCAGACAGGTCTTTAATGATCACCACATACAAGATAACACCAGTCCACTGTGCATCTCTTATGCTTTTTTTCTTGGCATCACATGTCACCATCAAGACATGCTATGTATTCATCTATATATTGTCTGTTTCCTTTCAAGTGAATGCAAGCTAGTCCCTGAGGATAGGAATTTTTGTCTCTTTTGTCTGTTTTATTCACTTCCGTGTCCTCAGTGGTTAGAACAGTAGTAGATGCTCAATATTATTTGTTGACTGTGTGAATGAATGAATGAATACATAGTCCCTACTTAGAAGAAGCTTGCAGTCTAGTGGAGGAACTGAAAATAACCAAAATATACCGAATGCTAGTGTCTACCAATAATGTGTTGGTATGTAGGTTTCAGAGAAGTCTCCCAGTTCTTTTCTTATTTCCAGTCTTAGTGACAGGGTGTCTGATAATCTTGAGTATCAGCGCATCGAACGTATGTGTGTATTTGGTTGTAAATACTTTCAGAATCTTATTGGATCATCCCATCATAGGGCATTTAGGATTTCTTTCAGATGCTGAACTTGAGAGTCTGTGCCATCTCACAGGATTTGTGTTGGCTAACTGATATAATGTGCTGATCCCCAGCCCTAGTGGTGCAGTACCTGAGGGAAAAGGATTTTCATTTTGCTCATAGCCTGGAACCCTTTATTAATAAGTAAATAAATGCACCAACAGACTACAATCAAGTAGTGGATACTGTTTTAATGACTTGTTGGTAGTGGTTCATAGTCAACAATGTATGTCAAATCGGTATTCTAAAGTTTAGTTAATATTAACGTAATTAATTTGAAGATGAAGGTTGATAGGGATGCCCATTAAATTTTCCTGTCATTATTGCTTTGTTCTTTATGTAGGTCAGAGTAAGAGAAACACAATGTAAAGTTTATGGGTGCTGAGTCTAAAGCATTTGATTGATGGTGGTTAACGTGAAACAGAACAAAGAAACCATCATAGGCAAAAAAGATAATAAGATGTTATGCGGTTAAAAGAAGAATAAAGAATTGAATTTGGAAATAAGGTTCAAACTTAAAATTTAGTAATAAAACATATGCACCTGAGTTTCTGAGTAAAATCCTCGTAACACCCAAGAAAACTTCTTGAATCCAGTTTGAGAATTTCTGCCTTAAAGTAACATGGGTGCTCGAGTGTTCACAATGTTTTTCCAAGCCTTCTTGAAGCCTTTGCTTCCTCACCCTTTGAATAGGGAAAAGTGTTTATTCTTATATTCATTCATTCATTTACTCATTTGTTCTACAGACTTTTACTGAGTGCCTACTTCCAGGTTTGACACTGTTCTGGGGACACAGTGATGAACAAGGTGGAATGGAAGTCATTGCTTTTGTGAAGCATCTGATATAAATGCCAGGAGACAGTAAATGAGCAAAAATATCAGTGAACTTGATGATTTTAGGCAGTGGCGGGTGCTGAGCAGAAAGTAAGTGTAGGATGTGGCTGAGATTGGTGTGTGTGGGGGGGGAATTGGCAAATTTTGATAGGGTGGTCCCTGAAAGGCAAGGTAGATGGAAGAGCAATTACAGAGGCCCCAAGTGGAGAATGAGCTTGGGAAGGAGGAAGAACTGGAAGCCAGCCAGTATAGCTGGAGATGTTAGAGAGGTGGGAGGGAACCAGATCCTGTGGGGCCTTTGTCACCTTTCCAGTTTTCCTGGCTCTCCTTTACCCCGTTCTGCAAAGCCAGCCAGCAAACAAACCAGTAACATCCCGTGAAACCACCTTCCTTCCTTTGAATATGAGGTGTAAAGTGAATAGCATGGTAAAAGAGTTTATGAGAAAAAGCTGTATTTAAGTAATATCCAGGTGGAGATAAAATAAAGTACTGTAATCTTTTCAAGAGATAAGTCTGAAAGGACACGAAGTAGAGACCCTAAAGTTTCTTTACACTCTTTTCAGGGTAGTTTACTCAGAAAGACTATCTTGAATAGGTAATATATATGCACACACTACAAAATTCAGAAGGTACAAAGGATATGGAGTGAAAGGTAAATCTTCCCACCCGTCTTCTCTAGCCACACCGTTTCTCACCCTCAGTTCTTCTTTCAGAGGTTGTGTGTGTGTGTGTGTGTGTGTGTGTGTGTAGTAGGCAGTTGCACACAAGTCAGGTAGTTAGCTTATAAAAGTTAGTACTGCAATGCATTGCTAATAAAAGGTTGGAGGACATTTTTTGTTTAATAGAACAAAGGCTTGCCAGTTTTTCCTAGAAATGTATTTGAACCCAGGCCACTCGAGTATGTATGACTTTTCAACACTTACCTAGTTTTATTGAGGGTTTGGTTACCTGAAGTGCCAGGGATTCTTCTAGAGTGGGGAACTGCTGGGAATGGAGTGGTTTGTGTGTGTGTGTGTGTGTGTGTGTGTGTGTAGGTTCAGTTCTTGCGAGGCTGGGGATGTGTTGGCAGTGGGCTGTGTGTGTTAGGAGAGTGCTGTCACGGGGAAGCTACTTGCCTTCAAGCTCCTGAAAAGCAGCTGAGCAGTCGTCCGAGTCAGACTGGGTTTACTGATTTCTGAACTCTCATCGTTTAGACTACTCAGAGCTGATTAAGCCATAGTACCTTCCTTCTCAAGGTAATGTATGAGCCTAAATATAGGGTGCTGTTCGCTTTAGCCATGTGCCTTTGTCCCCAACTGTGGAATGGGGAGCAAGTAGAATTCTGAATGGAATTGTGGCTTTTCAGCTCTTCTTGAGACAGGCTGTGAGATAACAGAAAATATATATTGATCTCTGTCCCCGGTTCCTGGCATAGAGCTCCTTAAACCCTTGTAATTTCCTAAGTGACAAGAACAGTTAGGAGTGTCTCTTAATCTAATATTAGTCTTTGACCTCTGTTCCTGACACAGGGCTCCTGAAACTCTTGTAATTTCCTGGGTGATAGGAGTGTCTTTTGTTCTGACGAGGCAACTCTGGGTGGGCACCTGGATGGCTCCTGGATGAGGACTGGTCACTGGAAAGACCAAGCCATGATTAGAAGCTTGGAATTTTCAGCCCTACCCCCCATTCTCTTGAGAAGGGAGATAAGCTGAAAATGGAGTTAATGATTGATCATGCCTATGTAATGAAGCCTCTGTGGGGTTCGGTGAACTTCCAGTGGGCAAACACATCCACACTGGGAGGGTGGTGTACCCAAACTCCATGGGAACAGAAGCTCCTGCACTTCAGGGTCCTTCCTGACCTCACCCTATGTATCTCTTCATCTAGCTGTTCATCCGTATCCTTTAATAAACTGGTAAATGTAAGCAAGTGTTCCCTGAGTTCTGTGAGCCGCTCTGGCAAATTAATGGAACCCAAGGAGTGGGGGTGATTGGAACTTTCGATCTATAGCTGGTTGGTCAGAAGCACCTGGGCTTGTGACTGGCGTCTGAAGGGGGAGAGGGACAGTCCTGTAGGACTGAGCCCTTAATCTGTGGGATCTTCAGGTAGACACTTCCTCTGGGTAGATAGTGACAAAATTGAGTTAAATTGTAGGACACCCAGCTGGTGTTGCAGAGACTTGCTTGGTGTGGAAAACCCCACACGTATTTGGTAATCAGAAGTCTTAGAAGTCAAGCATTCTTTTTTTTTTTTTTTTTGGCTGTGTTGGGTCTTTGTTGCTGCGCGCGGGCTTTCTTTAGTTGCCGCGAGCAGGGGCTACTCTTCACGGTGGTGCACAGGCTTCTCATTGCAGTGGCTTCTCTTGTTGTGGAGCGCGGGCTGAGCAGTTCTGGCTCGTGGGCTCTAGAGCACAGGCTCAGTAGTTGTGGCTCATGGGCTTAATTGCTCCGCGGCATGTGGGATCTTCCTGGACCAGGGCTTGAACCCATGTCCCCTGCGTTGGCAGGCGGATTCTTAACCTCTGTGCCACCAAGGAAGTCCCAGAAGTGAAGCATTCTGTGTGAGTAGTAAAGGAGACTCACAGGGAAGAAATACACAGCAGGGAAGAACTAGGTTCTTCCCTACTCAAGAAGGAAGAAAACTGGATTTTTTTCCTTCTCATAGACCATGCCTTAAACTTCTTTTCTCTCTCTTCCTAACACTCCCCACAAAGTGCCAACCCAGAGCTGGGTATGGGAGGACTTGACAGAAAAAGGTCATCACAGTGCAACCTCCTGATTTAATTGGAAGTAAAAACAAATTACTGAATGATACACCTATATTCAAATGTAAGCACCAAAAGTATTTCAGAGCAAACATGAGTGGGTTTTTTCCTTTTTTTTTTGGACATCTTATCGTTTATTTATTTTATTATTTTTTAAAATTTATATTTTTGTTTATTATTTTTTTTTGGCTGTGTTGGGTCTTCGTGTTGCACGCAGGCTTTCTCTAGTTGCAGAGAGCGGGGACCACTCTTTGTTGCAGTGCACAGGCTGCTCATAGCGGTGGCTTCTCTTGTTGCGGAGCACGGGCTGTAGGCGTGCAGGCTTCAGTAGTTGTGGCTTACTGGCTCTAGAGCGCAGGCTCAGTAGTTGTGGCGCATGGGCTTAGCTGCTCTGCGGCATGTGGGATCTTCCCGGACCAGGGCTCATACCGGTGTCCCCTGCATTGGCAGGCGGATTCTTAACCACTGCGCCACCAGGGAAGCCCTGACATCTTATTTTTAAATTGTGTTCTGCTGCTGCTTTCTTAGTGTAACCAGATTCGTAGAAACAGTCCACTTTTGGTTAGGTATCTGAGGCAGGGTAAGAGCGTGGTTTTTGTGTGCTTTGTCCAAATATACTTTAAAAAATTGGTAAGTAGTGTAGGATGCTTTTTAACTCCTTTTAAAGTGGAAAATTAGTAACTCAAGTGTCATAAAGCATTATCTTATGGGGAGGGTGGGAGGAAGGGTGATGCAGGAGGGAGGAGATGTGGGGACATATGTATATGTATAACTGATTCACTTTGTTATAAAGCAGAAACCGACACACCATTGTAAAGCAATTATACTCTAATAAAGATGTTAAAAAAAGCATTATCTTATATTGTGATAAGTATTTTGTGAGCACTTCCAAAAGGAGATAAAGACAGTGAATTTCTACTCCATATTAAAAAATTATTACAAAAAGAATAAAAATTTAAAGCAAGTAGAAACAAAATGTTATAAAGAGAAGAAGAGTAACATAAACAAAAAAGAAATGATCCCTTAGGTAGACTTTCTTTGTATACAGTTAGTTGATGTCTTTGTTCATATGAGGGTAAAGTCCTTTTAAAGAACTGCCTGGAGGGCTTCCCTGGTGGTGCAGTGGTTGAGAGTCCGCCTGCCAGTGCAGGGGACACGGGTTCGTGCCCTGGTCCAGGAAGATCCTACATGCCGCGGAGCGGCTGGGCCCGTGAGCCATGGCCGCTGAGCCTGCGCGTCCGGAGCCTGCGCTCCGCAATGGGAGAGGCCACAACAGTGAGAGGCCCGTGTACCGCAAAAAAAAAAAAAAAAGAACTGCCTGGAAAATCTTTTTTGAGTCTGTTATTTAACACTTCTCTCATTTGCTTTATGAGAGCAGCTTAGCAATGATGAACAGAAATGGATGTGAACTTAGACATACAGTGCTTCTACTTCTATAAGCAGGAGGAAGGATGGTGATGTTTCTTTGAATATTTAAGAATCCTAGTAAAATATGCTAAAAGAAAAGTTATATGCTTTTATAAAACACTTTTTATAGTGAGTAGTATGAACTAATATATTTTAAGTAATGGGAACTTTTGATTATTTAATTTTTCATTTTCTTCTTTGCAGAAATGACTCATTTACTAGACTTATATTCAGTCATCATTTACTGAGTGTGTGGAGCCCTGACTCAGGGTTTTTATACCTATCACTGCAATGCTTATTTCTTCCCAGTAGGTTTTGTAGTTTGAGTAGACTGCCTTTAATAATTATAAGACGAGGGACTTCCCTGGTGGTCCAGTGGCTAAGACTCCACGCTCCCAATGCAGGGGGCACGGGTTTGATCCTTGGTCAGGAAATTAGATCCCGAATGCCACAACGAAGATCCCGAGTGCTGCAATTAAGAGCCGGCGCAGCCAATCAATCAATCAATCAATAAAATTAAATAAATAAATAAAATAATAAGACGGAACCTTTATATATATATATTTTTTATTTTTATTTTTTTTGCGGTATGCAGGCCTCTCACTGTTGTGGCCTCTCCCGTTGCGGAGCAACAGGCTCCGGATGCGCAGGCTCAGCAGCCATGGCTCACAGGCCCAGCCGCTCCGCAGCATGTGGGATCTTCCCTGACCAGGGCGCAAACCCGTGTCCCCTGAATCGGCAGGCGGACTCTCAACCACTGTGCCACCAGGGAAGCCCAAGATGGAACCTTTAGATTTCATTGGTAAAATGAGTTAGGAGGTCTCTGTATGTAATAACTATATTTCTGTGGTATTGTCATGGTGTTGACACTGTTTAATAAGGAGCAAGCTTAGTATCATCCTTCAGCCAGGCACTCTGAGTGACTTTTTCTTTCAAAAAGGAATTTTTTTGTTTAGTACAAAAGTAATTGTATCTATAAAGAATACTTCAAACTGAGGGGTTTAAGATGTGTAGAATACAGAATCCGAGGTCTTGAGGAGCTTTAAACTTTTGCAAGATGCAGTTTAGATTATAAAATGTAAAATACGAAAGTGATGGAGAGGAATTTGAAGGAGTCTGTGAAGATGAGATGGAATATTAGGGACAATTTTATGGGGTGTGTGGCACCACACCTAAATGTCTTGGTTGGATTTGAGTAGCTGACAAAGAATATTCCAGGTGGGAGACATGGGGCCAGGTAGGCCATGGAAAGTCAGAGGCCTGGATATATAGCCCTTGAAAGCCTGTTTGTCCTAAAGTGTTGTGAGGACCACAGATTGTTGGCTTGTGGCTGTGTTTGGGCTGCAAGATGATTAAAGAATTTTTTTTTTTTTTTTTTTTTTTTTTTTTGGCAGTACACGGGCCTCTCACTGTTGTGGCCTCTCCCGTTGCGGAGCACAGGCTCCGGACGCGCAGCCTCAGCGGCCATGGCTCACGGGCCCAGCCGCTCCGCGGCATGTGGGATCCTCCTGGACCGGGGCACGAACCCGTGTCCCCTGCATCGGCAGGCATACTCTCAACCACTGCGCCACCAGGGAAGCCCAAGAATTTTAAAAAATTAGTAGCCAACATACTAATATTGAAAAATTTCAAATAAGAAACCTGGTCTTTAGGGTTTTCTTGAAAAATCAGAAGATCCAGCAGCACTGGGCTAGCATTCCTATGTGAGGACTATGGCCAGAGCTGAGTGGTGGCTGCTCTTTGGACTCTCCGCCCCCTTCAGTTGGCCAACAGCCCTTATCCCATTCCCTGTGGTCTCTGTGATACCAGGGCCCAGGGTCAGCTGCCATTTATTGTGGTGGCTGAGATGTTCTTGCCTTCTGAAGGTAGAGTTCAGAGGAAGGTCAAATATTTCTCGTACCCTTGTAAATTTCTCTCAAAAGTGGGAAGATGGAAGATAAAAAAGGCTACATGTTTCAAGAAAAATGGGAGAGTGCTGATTTCTTTGTGGAGATGAAAATATTCTTCTTACCTCTTTACTTTGGAAACATGATGTGTCTCTGTCAGAATAATCTGATGGACTTCACACACTTATACCCTGCCCAGGCCCCATATGGTGGCATTTGAGTTTTGGTGTCTGTGGTGGTGAAGAGCTTGGGCCCTGGAGTCAGTCAGGGAGGGAGCCCTGGCTCTTACACTCACTAGTCTGTGATCTTGAGCCAATTACTTTACATCTCTACATGCCATTTCCTCCCGTGTAATAATAGTACCTTCCTATTTCATTGTAGTGTGGGAAAATGAAGTGAAATTATTTGTTATATAGAACACTTAGTCCAGGGGCTGGCACAAGTTAATATTCAGTGTTAGCTATGTAAATATAAAACCAAGAAAAAGGCAATTTCTACTTCTAACTTGGGGTTGTAGTAAATTGTGATAAGAAAATGGTTTGGGGAGTTTCTGAACCTCAGTTGTTTGTATTTGTTTGTTAATTTAGCTAGTGCTTCTTGAGCTGTAGGCACTGTTCTGTGTTCAGTGAACAAGGCCCCGACCTTCACATTGTTTACGATCTGACAGTGGAGATAGATAAGCCAGCAATTGCAATATAGTGCGGTATTTGGAGTAGAAGATCTTACAGTAAGTTCAGTGATCCTCTGGTTTCATCTTTTGTGGCAATTTTAGTGTTAGAAAAGGTACCAGACAGGGCAGACAGAGTACTTGGTGATGGTGAGCCCTGTTCATAGGAGCATGGCACTGCAAGTGGTCCACCATCTTTCCTTCTTCACTTAGATCATCGTTTATGGAGCAGCTACCATTGATAAGGCAGAAAAAAGGGAAAGAGAAGCCTTTCTCTGGATAAAGAAAGCTCTTATCCTCTGCCTGCCTCCCTGCTCTGCCCCCAGTCTGTGCTGGGAGAGAGAGAAGTTAAGAGGGACCAACCCAACCAATATCTGGGGTGGGGGGAAAGATACTTTTCCTCCTCATCCCCACGGACTTGAAAACAAAAAGCTCAGCAGAGAACCCTACCAGTTTTGAACTTTGGAGCCGCTGCTGGAACCAGGAAAATCTTTCAAAATTTAACTTATTTTTATTTCATGATGTTAATACGATGTACCATTAAAAATTAGTACTTTGTTGCATGTCTAAGAAATAATTTTAAATGCATGAAAGAAAACCAGTGTGACAACTTATATTTATTTAAAATAATTCCTGTGGATTGCTTTGCTTTTATAATTAAACTTTTTTTTTTTTTTTAAGTAGAAATACAGTGCTGTGGGAGAAAGAAGAAGGGAGATGAATTCTTCTTGGGTTTGAGAAGGTGTGTGGCTTGGAAGGACTTGGCAGAGAACTTGATCAGGAGACTTGGGGGAGAGTATGCTGTGGTCAGACTGAGCGGAAGAGGCCAAGGGCAGTTGAGGCAATGGCATACACTGGAGAGCCTCTGGAGAAGAGTTTGGGGCTATGGTGCAGGGATTTGGAGTGTACTGAATGATTGATTTTTCTGGCAGAAAATCAGAGAGCATAGAATAATGTTTCTGGAGTCGTTCTGTGAATAACTTTGGAAGTGGGTGTGTCTCTGGAGAGAGGGGTAAGTGTTTATTATTTCTAGGGTCTCTGGCCCACTCTTCCTTCCTCAGAGCATTCTCTGCTTTTTGGAGAAAGCCCCTCTTGGAGAGGAAGAAGAGCCCACTTACCACCCCAGAAACCAAATGGGCCGGTGTGCTAGCTCCCTTCTCTGATGGGCCTGTGTGGGTATAGGATTCAGGCTCCACTAGTTGGCTGCTCAGTGCTTGGAGGCTGGGTTCTGAGGAGGCTACTGGAGGGCGAGTGGAGGGCAATGGCTGTATGCTGACCAGATGTCTGTGTTGTAGACCCAGGCTGTGCCTCTTGCTGCCAGCCCTGGAGTGCCCGTGGTATGGGCCCATCTTCCAAACCTGGCCCTATAGTCCCTGCTACTCCAGTTTTCTGAGCCTTTGATGTTTCTTCCACTACATTCCTTTTGGCTACAGACAGCCAGACTTGGTTTCTGTTCTAGCAACCCAAGAACCCTGTCTAATATACCCCCTGGGTCGTTTTTTAAGGTAACCTCCTTACTAATCCAGTATACCAGACAGATGTCTGTGTCTTGAGTCAGAATTTTCATTTATTTATTTTTCTGGGAGAGCTTTTCCGTTTTATTTATGGAGCAGACTTTAACATCCCCCCTCCCTTTTTTGTGGTAAAAATTTTTTCATGCTAAAGTTTGTAAAATTTAAATGGCCAAAAAATAATCCAGTCAAATTAGAGCAAATGTAACTAACACTGACCTGAACTGATATTTTTATGAAACGCTTACCAGCATCATACCCTCCTACCCTTGATGCTTATGGTTTCTCTTTTTAGAGTTGACCTATAGAATATTTGGGAATGTGTGATTTTTTTTTTTTTTTTTTTTTGCGGTACGCGGGCCTCTCACTGTTGTGGCCTCTCCCGCTGCAGAGCACAGGCTCCAGACGCGCAGACTCAGTGGCCATGGCTCACGGGCCCAGCCGCTCCGCGGCATGTGGGATCTTCCCGGACCGGGGCACAAACCCGTGTCCTCTGCATCGGCAGGCAGACTCTCAACCACTGCGCCACCAGGGAAGCCCCATGAGAATGTGTGAATTTTTAATATTTTAAAACTTATGGGTGTCAAGGTTCAGATAAAAAATGAATTTTAAAAATGCAAGCTTATGAAAACTGTAGGATGCTTCTTTTTTATTTTTTAATAAATTTATTTATTTGCAGCTGCGTTGGGTCTTCATTGCTGCGCACGGGCTTTCTCTAGCTGCAGTGAGCTGGGGCTATTCTTTGTTGTGGTATGCGGGCTTCTCATTGCCATGGCTTCTCTTGTGGAGCACGGGCTCTAGGGCGCGTGGGCTTCAGTAGTTGTGGGTCGTGGGCTCTAGAGTGCAGGCTCAGTAGTTGTGGCACACGGGTCCAGTTGCTTTGCAGCATGTGGGATCTTCCCAGACCAGGGCTCAAACCTGTGTCCCCTGCATTGGCAGGAGGATTCTTAACCACTGCGCCACCAGGGAAGCCCTGTAGGATGCTTCTTAAAATGCACATCGTAACCAAGTTCTATATTGGTTAACAAGAATTTATTGAGTCCTTACTTTATACAAAGCACTATTCTAGGTGCAGTGATGATTTTTAAAACTGTGGACATGTTCCCTAGTCTCCAGGAAGATACTTTTCTAAACTGATGAATTAAATTTCCTTTAGCCATTTCAGTACAGTTGAACATGTGGCTACTGTGGGTCTTGTGTGGGGTCAGATAGAAAAATTGAAAAGGCAAGACTTAACAGTACTTGGAGCAAATAGAAAAATATGTAGGAAATTCCCTGGTGGTCCAGTGGTTAGGACTTGGCGCTTTCACTGCTGGGGCCCAGGTTCAATCCCTGGTTGGGGAACTAAGATCCCACAAGCTGCGAGGTACCTCCAAAAAAAAAAAAGAGCTGTGTTTTGGAGGTACATCAGGTTGGAGGCAAAATACTGAAAGAGTCAATCTTGGGCTTTAAGAAATGGATGGAATTTAGATAGATAGGAAGGAGGGGAAAGGGTATGTTAGGAGAAGGGGGCTCACTATGATTGGGGTTGGGAATGAGCTTGTTACATGCTCGAGACTGAGCTCCTGAGCCTGGGGTGGGGCTAGTGGTGTGGCAGGGTGAAGGGGGAGGTTTATGGTGTAGAACCTTGATTTCAGAGGATGAGGACTTTGGTTTGATCCCACAGTGGGGAACCATAATTGTCCTTCAAAGGGTTGTTGTGGAAAGGCTTGAGATTGGAATGTAGGATAAACGCTGGGCTTCTCACCACAAGGAACTGTTGGGAGAATGCTACTCTGTGCTAGAATTGAGAGCCATAGCAGCAGGGGAATGAAGTGAAGGACTGAAGTAGGAGGAGTTGCAATCAAAGGAATGGACAGATTTAGTGAAGGATGGTATGTTAAAGATGAAGGGGGGTTTGTTTTTGTTTTTAATATTTATTTATTATTGGCTGTGTCAGGTCCTAGCTGCGGCATGCGGGATCCTTCGCTGTGGTGTGCGGGCTCCAGAGCGTACAGGCTCTCTGGTTGTGGCGCACGGTCTTAGTAGTTGAGGCAAGTGGGCTTAGTTGCCCCGTGGCATGTGGGATCCTAGTTCCCCGATCAGGGATCGAACCTGTGTGCCCTGCATTGGAAGGCAGATTCTCAACCACTGGGCCACCAGGGAAATCCCTGAAGGGGGTTTTGGTTAAAGATGACTTTAAAATTTTGATCCTGGGTGACAGGAAAAATGGAAATTTAGAAGAGAGGTTGGTTTTGGAGAGAAGATGAGACTTTGGTTTTTGTCATGTCAAATTGGAAGTAATGCAGTGAACTGATGTTGTGGGATTAGAGGAGTGAGAAGTCAAGACTATGGGTAGAGAGTTGAGTGTCAGGGACTTAGATGGGGAGAATGGAGAGTCAGCATAAGAGAAAATGCACAAGGAGAAAAGCTGAGGGCAGGGCCTGAGCTTGGGGCCCCATAGCAGCCAGAGAGGGAGGAGAACATTTCAGAAGGGAATGGTGGACGATAGTGTCAGACCTAGAGCAGTCAAATAGTGTGAACGTGAAATGGAGTAATGGAATGAACGATGGCTCTCGAAAGCTGTTCCAGTAAAATGGTAAGATGGACTCATAGATTTGGGTTGATTAGGACAGGTTTTAGGAAAGAAATGCACTTTCTACTGAGACTGGAGGGTGGATAAAAGAAAAAAACCTAGGGACCTCCCTGGTGGTCCAGTGGCTAAGACTCTGGACTCCCAATGCAGGGGGCCTGGGCTTGATCCCTGGTCAGGGAACTAGATCCCGCGTGCTGCAATTAAGAGTTTGCATGCTGCAAGTAAAGATCCCGCATGCCGCAGCTAAAGATCCTCCACTCAGCAACAAAGATCCCACGTGCCTCAACTAAAAAGACCCAGTGCGGCCAAATAAATAAAGGAAAAGAAAAAGAAAAGAAAAAAGGAAACAAACCTAGAGCCTGAATTATACTGATGCGAATTTGAGAAAACTCCTTCCAGATGACCCCATCCTTCTGAGAAAGAGAAGTGAAGTATATTTACTGGAAGTGGTCCGGTGATAGGAATTTGAGAGGCAAGAAGTCTGGCAGAGTTGCAGTGGTTTGGTTGGGATTGAAATGATAGTTTCTAAGGTTGGGGGTTGAATGGTATGTATCCTTAGAAACAGTTGTGGGCCTACTGTGTATAGAGCACCATGGAGGGTAAACTATGAGCAGGAGAGACACTTGTAGAACTCTGGTAACTTATAATCTATTGGGCTCAAAAGAGGATAGAGTTGATGGTGTTTAACTTTTGTATGTTTCCTTATCCCTTTTCACATAGGAGCTGGAGAGGGGAAGGGGAACAGTGGAGATGTTCCAAGGTCTGGGACTGATTTGGGAGTATCGTGTAAGATCAGAAGAGTGGGAGGCTTAGAGTCAGTTTTTTCATCTGTGAAATGGGAATAAGTCGTGCCTAATTCCTATAGTTGCTATGAAACCTGAGTGAAGAAAGATAGATAAAGTGCCTCCCGGTCCATCTTGAGCACTCAGGAATTGTTAGCCATTGTTACTAAGGCCTGAATCACAATGGTCAACAGATAGTTGTAAGTATTGTAAGAAAACCCTTTCCCGAAGGCTTTAGGCTACAGAGGAGTGACTAGTGCTGAATTGGGAAGTTGGAAACAGCGGGAAAGAAGTAAATCTGGGTATTGAAGGGTGAGTAGAATTTTGTTGTCATTACATTAATGCAAATTGTGCAGGCATAAAAAAAGTCAGATCCTGATCATGACAGCCTAACACAGCTGCACAAAGATAGACTTCGGTGTGGACTGTGATCCAAAAATATAGGAACTGGGAAAGAAAGGACTTAATGCATAAATGGAGCTGTGTGGGTTTACTTTGAAAGGGCTTTATATGGAAGGAGGTAGGACCTAAGTTTATAGAATCTTTAAATTTGTAGAAGTAAACTAAGACATGGTCTTTCTAGTCACTTCAGGGAGATAAGGGACCTGAAACCAGAAGGGTGTTCATACCCGTCTACTGTGATATTTCTGGTAAAATAATGTACAGAGGTAGAAAGAATATAAATTTCTTTTGACAGATCCACAAAAGGAGTTAAATGAGTGGAATGGAGAAATTTGAATAAAGATATGTTTCTAAAACTGACTCCCCACACTAGCATTCAAAACAAAACACAACAAAGCAGGTGGAATGAGAGGCTGTGATACAATTATAGGAGCATAATCTGTACCAACTTTAGCAGCATCTGTTGCTCATTGTCACCCTTAGCTGCAGCTGATCATGCATCCGGAGGCAGCATGTGTGTATTGTGGGAAGAAGTTGAATTTATCAGAAACATGGATTTTTGGGGCATATTTTGAATACCAAAGCGAAATATTTTTGAAGGCAGTTTTATTAGTTTTCTTCCATTATAAAGATATTTCACACTCACTGTAGCAAATGTGGGAAAAACACCCCCTCTTTTGAGCCCACTAGATTATAAATTACCAGAGTTCTAATGTGTCTCTCATAGTTTATTCTCCATGGTGCTCTTCACATAGTAGGCCCACAGTTGTTGTGCGGATAAATACCATTCAACCTCCAAATAATTTCTTCTAAAACATAAGGAGGAAATTCTTTTCTTTAATCATTATGGTTTTTTAGTTTTTATAACTTTGTGATTTATTTAAATACAATTTTATAATCTGTTTTTTCCTGTATAATAAACATTTTTTATAATCTGAACTCTGCATACACATTTTAATGTTTATGTACCCATTGAGTGGATGAAAAATTTACTTAAATGTTCCACTCTTGTTGTAAATGACATTGTTAAATCACAAAAGAAGATAATATTTGGCAACTGTAATAATTATTGGCTTATCTTTCTCCAGTCTCATGAAGTACACATTTTTTTGGAATATGGCAACCAACCATCTTAAAGAATTACCACCCTCCGTTTACCACCCTCTTCCCCTAGTGCTCATTAATAAGAAGCAAATGTGAGATTAGTGAAGAGTGGTGGTATTTTACAGGTTTTACAAATCTCTTTAATGTCTGAATTAATTGAAGATAGCTGGGTTTTCATTACTGCATTCAGAATCTTTCAATATAAGTATCTGAAGAAAATTGAGTCTCACACAGAGTATGTAGTGAGTTATTTTGCAGAATGTTCCTTAACTTGTGTCTAATGGTGGTTTCTCATGATTAGATTGAGGTCATGCATTTTTGGCAATAATATCACAGAAGTGATGTGCCCTTGTCATTGCATCATATCAAAGGGTACATGATGGGGACTTCCCTGATGGCACAGTGGTTAAGAATCCACCTGCCAATGCGGGGGACATGGGTTCGATCCCTGGTCTGGGAAGATCCCACATGCTGCAGAGCAACTAAGCCAGTGTGCCACAACTACTGAGCCCACAGGCCACAACTACTGAAGCCCACGCGCCTAGAGCCCATGCTCTGCAACAAGAGAGGCCACTGCAAGGAAAAGCCCGTGCACCGCAGCGAAGAGTAGCCCCCGCTCGCTGCAACTAGAGAAAGTCTGTGCGCAGCAATGAAGACCCAACACAGCCAAAAATAAATAAATAAATAAAAATAAATCAATAAAAGACAAAACCACCATAAAAAAAAGGGTACATGATGTCAGTGTGTCTTATTACTGGTGATATTAACCTTGATTGCTTGGTTAAGGTGAGGTCTTTCTGGTTTCTGCACTGTAACATGTTTTTTCTTGTGATGAGAACTTTTAAGATTTACTCTCTTAGAAACTTTCAAATATATAATACAATATTGTTAACTGTAGTCACCATCCTGTACATTACATCCCTAGAACTTATTGATATTTCTCTTAAAACTGAAAGTTTGGGGAGTTCCCTGGTTGCCTAGTGGTTAGCCACGTAGTTCCCTGGTAGCTTTCACTGCTGTGGTCTGGGTTCAATCCCTGGTCGGTGAACCGAGATCCCACAAGCCATGCAGTGTGGCAAAAAACCCCCCCAAAATCCGAAAGTTTGTACCTTTTGACCATGGGCACACCACCCCACCCCCACCTTTGTCAGCCACCAATCTGTTCTCTGTTTTTATGAGTTCAGTTTTTTTAGATTTCACCTATAATCGAGATCATACAGTATTTGTCTCTCTCTGTCTTATTTCACAAAGCATAATTCCCTGAGGTTCCATCAGTGTTACAAAGAGCAGGGTTTCCTTTTAATGGCTGAATAATATTGCATTGTGTGTGGGGGTGTGTATCACATTTTTTTTTCTCGTTCATCCATTCATGGACTCTTAGTTTGTTTCTATGTCTTGGCCATTGTAAATAATGCTGCACTGAACACGGGTGTGCAGGTATCTCTCAAGATAGTGATTTTGTTTGCGTGGGATATATACCCAGAAATGGGATTGTTGGGTCATATGGTAGTTCTATCTTTAATTTTTTGAGGAACCTCCATACTGTTTTCCATAGTGGTTAAACCAATTTACATTCCCACCAGCAGTGCACAAAGTTCCCTTTTCTCCATATCCAGTACTTGTTATCTCTTGTCTTTTTAATGACAGCCATTCTGACAGGTCTGAACTGATATCTCATTGTGGTTTTGACTTGCATTTCCCTGATAATTAGTGATTAGTGATGTTTTCTTGATGATTAGCACCTTTTCACGTACCTGTTGGCCATTTGGATGTCACCTTGAAAAAAATGTTTATTTAGTTCCTCTTCCTGTTTTTAAAATCAGATCTTTTATTGCTGTTGAGTTGTATGACTTCTTTATATATTTTGGATATTACCCCTTATCAGATATATGATTTTTTAAAAATATTTATTTGGCTGCACTGGGTCTTAGTTGTTGCATGCGGGACCTAGTTCCCTGACCAGGGATTGAACCTGGGCCCGCTGCATTGGGAGCGTGGAGTCTTAACCATTGGACCACCAGGGAAGTCCCCAGATACATGATTTACAAGTATTTTCTCCCATTGAATAGATCACCTTTTCATTTTGTTGATGATTTCTTTTGCTGTGCAGAAGCTTTTTAGTTTGATATAGTCCCATTTGTTTATTTTTGCATTTGTTGCCTTTATTTTTGGTATCTAATCTAAAAAATCATCACTAAGATTGATGCGAAGGAGCTACCCCCTATGTTTTCTTCTAGGAGTTTTATGGTTTCAGATCTTATGTTCAAATCTTTAATCCATTTTGAGTTGATTTTTGTGTATGGGGTAAGATGGTAGCCCAGTTTTATTCTTTTGCATGTGGCTGTCCAGTTTTCTCAACACCATTTATTGAAGAGACTATCCTTACCCCATTGTATATTCTTGGCTCCTTTGTCATTAATTGGCCATAAATGCAGGGGTTTATTTCTGTACTTTGTATTCTTTCCTGTTGATCTGTGTCTGTTTTGATGCCAGTACCATATTCTTTTGATTACTATAGCTTTGTAATATAGTTTGAAATTGGAAGCATGATGCCTCCAGCTTTGTTCTTCTTTCTCAAGATTGCTTTGGCTATTTGGAGTCTTTTGTGGTTTCATACACATTTTAGGATTGTTGTTTTCTATTGCTGTGAAAAGTGCCATTGGAATTTTAATAGGCATTGCATTGAATCTGTAGATTGCTTTGGGTAATATGGACATTTTAACAATATTCTTCTAATCCTTGAGCATGGAATAACTGTCCATTTATTTGGGTCTTCTTCAGTTTCTTTCTTTTTTTTTTTTTGGCTGCATTGGTTCTTCATTGCTGCACTCAGGCTTTCTCTAGTTGTGGTGAATGGGGGCTAGTCTTTATTGTGGTGTACAGCCTTCTCATTGCAGTGGCTTCTCTTGTTGCAGAGCACGGGTTCTAGGTGTGTGGGCTTCAGTAGTTGTGGCACACAGACTCAGTAGTTGTGGCTCACAGGCTCTAGAGCACAGGTTCAGTAGTTGTGCACGGGCTTAGTTGCTCCGTGGCATGTGGGATCTTCCTGGACTAGGGCTTGAACCCATATTCCCTGCATCAGCAGGCGGATTCTTAACCACTGTGCCACCAGAGAAGCCCTTCTTCAGTTTCTTATAGTTTTTATCTCCTTAGTTAAATTATTCCTAGGCATTTTATTCTTTTTGATGCAATCATAAATGGGATTTTTTTCTTAATTTCTCTCTCTGATAGTTCATTGTTAGTGTATAGAAATGCAACTGATTTTTATATATTGATTTTGGACCCTACAACTTTACTGAATTTGTTTAACTTTGGTGGATAGAGTGTTCTGTAAGGTCATGTCATCTGCAAATAGTGACAGTTTTTCTTCTTCCTTTCCGACTTGGATGCTTTTTATTTCTTTTTCTTGCCTAATTGCTCTGGCTAGGATTCCCAGTACTATGTTGAAAATAAGTGGTGAGAGTCGGCATCCTTGTCTTGTTTCTGATCTTAAAATAAAAGCTTTCAGTTTTTTGGCCTTCAGTATGATGTTATCTGTGAGTTTGTCATATGTGTCCTTTATTATGTTGAGGTATGTTTCCTCCATACCCACTAAGTTGAGCTTTTTTTTTTTTTTTTTTTTTGCGGTATGCGGGCCTCTCACTGTTGTGGCCTCTCACGTTGCAGAGCACAGGCTCCGGATGCACAGGCTCAGCAGCCATGGCTCACGGGCCCAGCTGCTCCACGGCACGTGGAATCTTCCCGGACCGGGGCACGAAGCTGTGTCCCCTGCCTCAGCAGGTGGACTCTCAACCACTGCGCCACCAGGGAAGCCCCTCATTGAGCGTTTTTATCATAAATGATGTTGAATTTTGTCAGAAGCTTTTTCTGCATCTATTGAGATGATTATATAAATTTTTATCCTTCATTTTGTTAATGTGATGTATCGCATTCATCGATATGCAGACGTTGAACTATCCTTGCATCCTTGGAATAAATCCTGCTTAATCACTGTGTATAAAATATTATTTTTTAAAAAACTTTGAGGGACTTCCCTGGCAGTCCAGTGGTTAAGACTCTGCCTTCCAGTGTAGGGGGTGCAGGTTCAATCCCTGGTCAGAGAGCTAAGGTCCCACATGCCTTGGGGCCAAAAAACCAAAAAACATAAAACAGTAGCAATATTGTAACAAACTCAATAAAGACTTTTAAAGTGGTCCACATCAAAAAATCTAAAATAAATAAATAGCAGTAAAACAAACAAACAAAACAAAAAAAACTTTGAAATGATTAGCCTCAGAATGGTACCTCAGTAATAATATTAGAAAATGTCATTGCATAAGACACAATAAGGTAAATAATTAACATCATCAAGCCATCATATTTTTGTTTCTTATTTCAGTTTCATCCAGTTTTCTTGGCATAGACTCCTCTTTCATGAATCAGACAACTCCCTGCTATGGTCAGTTTCATCTTTTTCATCATCTTTTGACGTGGATGGTACAGCTGTGGTTTGAGAAATCATGTCTTCTAACCTTCCTTTTTTAAGGAAACAATTCATTTTTAAATCTAAAAAAGTTATTATAGACACATTTTCTTTTATTTGGGAATAAAATGTTGTTACAGGCATAAAATGTTAAAATAGCAGTTTTAGATAAAATTTTAAAATTTAGAAAAGTTTAAAAAATTCAAAAACATTGCAAAATAAAACAAAATGTACTGCTTGTGTTTTTGTGTAGGCATAAGCAAAGCTTCAGAATTGAAGTTATCGATATGTATATTAGACAATATTCAGTTTATAGGAATAGCATGTGTAAGTGATGATAGCTGGTAAGAGTGCAGAACTGAGATGAAACTGAGTTAATCTCTGAAAAACGTATTTGTACCCTAAACCTGTTATCTTAGAAAATTCCAGATAACACAAGACTATACAAGCACACATTCCATTAGTTGTCAGAGTGATGGCATGTAGCCTCTGGAAAACTCCACTGTATACACCTGAGAGAATAAGAGTGGAAAAGGCAGATAACATCTTAGTATTAATATGAAAATAGTACCGGCCCCTCAGAGGCCTGTGGCCCTTCAGGAGTCTTTGAGAACTGCTGCACTAAGTGACTGTAACTGCAGCCGGATGTGAAACTCTGATGGGAGGAAGGGCATTGTTATTAGTCAAGTGCTTTTTTGCCTGGTACTGTGTTAGGAGCTTTACAAGATATAATCTCATTTAATCAAAGTCTTTGTAAGGACTTTGGCAGTGAAATATGAGGATGTGGATCTGGAGTGAGATGGGGAGTCATTAGAGGGTTTTGAGCAGAAGAAGGATATGATCTGAGTTTTTTTTTTTTTTTTTTTTTGGTGGTACACGGGCCTCTCACTGTTGTGGCCTCTCCCGTCGCGGAGCACAGGCTTCGGACACGCAGGCTCAGCGGCCATGGCTCACGGGCCCAGCCGCTCCGCGGCATGTGGGATCTTCCCGGACCGGGGCACGAACCCGTGTCCCCTGCATCGGCAGGCGGACTCTCAACCACTGTGCCACCAGGGAAGCCCATGATCTGAGTTTAAAAGGGGTTTCCCTTCTTTCTGTGTTGAGAATAGCCTATGTCAGCAAAGGGGCAATGATGGGAGCAGAGAGACCAGTTAGGGAGCTGCTACTTTAATCAAAGTAAGAGCTAAGGATTGCTTAGATCAGGATGCTGGCAGAGGAGGTGGTATGAGGTCACAATTGGATTATATTTGAAGGTGAGATTTTGTTAATTGGTTGAGTGTGAAATGGGAGTTGGGTCAAGGATGGCCCTAAGGTTTTTGACCAAAGTAACTGGAAGGGTGGAGCTGCCATTTCCTGGGATGGAGAAGACTACTGAAGGAGCAGGTTTGGGATGGGGAGAAATAGCTGTACATAGAAATTGGTGTTCAGGGGAGAAGTATGGGTTAGAGATATAAATTTGGAAGTTGTCAGCCTGTCAGTGGTATTTTAAGTCACAAGCCTGGACAAGATCACAAAGAGAGTGTAGGTATAGAAGAGAAGACAACTTGAGGACCAAGTCCCTCAGCACTGCATGATTTAGAGGCAAGGAGTTAAAGAAAGAGTAGCACGCAAGGGGGCAACAAAACCAGAAGAGTATGTGTCTTGGAAGCCAAGGAAAGATTGATTCAACGCAGAGTGAATGTCACCATGACAAGGCTACTGATGCGTCAAGTGGGATGAAGATTGAGAGTTGACCATTGGAGGTCATTAATTGGTGACCTTGATAAGGGAATGAAATTCTGTTTGTGGTGGGTTCAGGAGAGAATGGGTAAAGGAGAATATACATCGGTTATTGTAGACAATTTTATTGAATAACTTTGCTATAAAGAGGAGCAGTAGATAGACGGGGGATGTAGAGTCGAGAGGGTTTTGTTTTTTCTTAAGGGAGAAATTAAAGCATGTTTTATGATGATGGAAATGATTTGATCTGGGAGAAAGGTAAAATGTTATGGTGCAGAAGAGGGGGGGAGAATTGTTGGAACAATGTCCTTAAGTAGGGCAGAGAGAAGATCTAATGCACAGGTGGAGGGTTTGATTTTCACCTGGAGCACAGATAGTGCCTCTGTAGTACCAGAAGGAGAGGCAGGGTATGTGGGCGTGGATGTAGGTGGGTAGGTGAATGTAGAGATGGAAACATGTGGGTGTTCTATATTCTCAGCAAAACAAAAACCAAGAGATTGAGGGTGGGGCAATTAAGGGTAATACACAATGTCAAATACAGCTGTGAAAATGGCAAAGAAGCTGCAAAAGGACAGTCTGGGGTAATGTAATATAGCAACAAATTAGCCTACTTGTGAGTTTCACATCTGGTTATCTCAAGTGAATTCTAGGATTAACCATTACAGAACTTCCCATTTTGGTTCAAGGTTCTCACTAAATGAGGTATACTTAAATTTATTTTTTTTTTAATTTATTTTATTTTTGGCTGCGTTGGGTCTTCATCGTGGTGCGCAGGCTTCTCATTGCAGTGGCTTCTCTTGTTGCGGAGCACAGGCTCTAGGCGCACAGGCTTCAGTAGTTGTGGCTCGCGGGCTCTAGATTGCAGGCTCAATAGTTGTGGCTCTCAGGCTCTAGAGTGCAGGCTCAGTAGTTGTGGTGCACGGGGCTTAGTTGCTCCGCAGCATGTGGGATCTTTCCGGACCAGGGCTTGAACCCATGTCCCCTGCATTGGCAGGCGGATTCTTATCCACTGTGCTACATGGGAAGCCCTTAAATTTCTTTAAGTTTATTTAAATTTATAACATCTTATCCTCCATGTCAAGGAATATTTTTAAGTGTACTGTCTGATTAGGGTGCAATGTTTTATATGTGCTCCAATGATTAGCTTTCACAGTCAGGTTTTACCCTAGAATTATCCTTGTTTTAATGGTCATATTATAACTTACAGGTTTTTTTATAGGTAATGTATAAAAATGTTAGAAAAATTTATTAATAGGAAATCAAAAGGGTAAAAACAGTTGATTAATCAGGTCTGTTTTATATGCTAATAACACTAATGAAAACAACCATCAGTTATATAAAATATGTTTATTAACTTTTTAAAAAATATTTAAATATTTATTTGGCTGCGCTGGGTCTTAGTTGCTGCTTGCAGGATCTTCGTTGCTGTGTGCAAGATCTTCGTTGGTGGCACGCGGGATCTTTAGTTGCAGGATGCGGGATCTAGTTCCCTGACCAGGGATGGAACCCGGGCTCCCGGTGTGCGGAGTCTTAATCACTGGACCACCAGGGAAGTCCATAAATGTGTTTATTAACTTTGATATAAAACGCAGATCTGTAAAACCAGTGGCCAAATGATTTCTTTTTTCTTTTTTTGGCCATGCCCTGCAGTTTGTGGGATCTCAGTTCCTGACCAGGGATCGAACCCAGGACACGGCAGTGAAAGCGCCGAATACTAACCACTAGACCACCGGGAACTCCCCCAAATGATTCCTAATGAAGGAAGAAATGCAAACAGATTCATAACTCACATTTTTGTCAAGTCATCCATTCCTAGAACTGTTTAAGGACTTCGCCTAATCAATGATTTTTTTATGCATTTGAAAGTATGTTGCTTAATATTTACTCTTTTGAATGAAATCCAAATTTAGGTTCATTATTAAAGTGTATAATCAAAGTCAAAGCCTTTAAACAGTTAACTTTAGGAGAAGCAGCAAAATAAACAAAAACCAGTGCTGCCTCTTCCATGCTTTTGCAGTTCTTTCTTTGCTCTTGATCCTTAGCATGTCATATATTATCACGGTTTTTTTGTGTTTAAAAATGATGTTGTAGACTGGTGTTATTTCATATGTAAGTTTGAAAAGACAATACATAGATGATTACCCCTTTTTTCTTTTTTTTTTTTTTTTTTTGCGGTACGCGGACCTCTCACTGCTGTGGCCTCTCCCGTTGCAAGCACAGGCTCCCCATGCGCAGGCTCAGCGGCCATGGCTCACGGGCCGAGCCGCTCCGCGGCATGTGGGATCTTCCCGGACCGGGGCACGAACCCGTGTCCCCTGTATCGGCAGGCGGACTCTCAACCACTGCGCCACCAGGGAAGCCCCCTTTTTTCTTATTTGGAGAGAATTTTACTGTCTGGCTGAGACCAGGATTTATGGATCTCGTCTTGGTTGGTGTCACCTCTTAAAGGTAGCACAGTGACCATGCTAGGAAAGAGCTGGCTATCCCTGCTGAAGTGATCAGGCTGATCAGCTTACTGTTGCAGTTGTTTCCCTGCCTGCCCCAGCTGTTACATTGTTGTAGGTTGAGTTCTAGTGTCCTTATTAACCTGTTCCTTTTGCATTCTGGATTGATGATCTAGGAGCTTCTTGATAATGATAATTGTCTTGGTTGTGCTCAGGAAGATCACAGCCCTTTCTGCAGAATTGGCACTATATTTTGGACTGAGTAATTCTGAAGCTGGCTGGGGTTAAAGCTCAGACTTCACAGAAAGAGAAAAACAAATATTGTATATTAACGCATATATGTGGAATCTGAAAAAATTGGTGTAGACGATCTTACTTACAAAGCAGAAATAGAGACACAGACCTAGACGTAGACGTACTAGGTATAAAATAGATAACTAATGAGAACTACTGTATACCACAGGGAAGTCTACTCAGTGCTCTGTAGTGAACTAAATGAGAGGGAAATCCAAAAAAGAGGGGATATAGGGACTTCTCTGGTGGTGCAGTGGTTAAGAATCCACCTGCCAATGCAGGGGTCATGGGTTCGAGCCCTGGTCCAGGAAGATCCCACATGCCGCGGAGCAACTAAGCCCACGTGCCACAACTACTGACCCTGTGCGCTAGAGCCCGTGAGCCACAACTACTGAAGCCCACGTGCCTAGAGCCTGTGCTCTGCAACAAGAGAAGCCACTGCAATGAGAAGCCCGTGTACTGTAACAAAGAGTAGCCCCTGCTCACCGCAACTAGAGAAAGCCCGCATGCAGCAACAAAGACCCAACGCAGCCAAAAATAAATAAAATAAAATAATTTAAAAAAACAAGAGGGGATATATGTATACGTATAGCTGATTCACTTTGCTGTACAGTGTAAATTAACACAATATTGTAAAGCAACTATACTCCAATAAAAAAAAAAAAAGCTCAAACTTTACCAGAAGAATCATGTGTACAGGCAAAGCTTTTCCCTGGTTCCCTGGGAGTTCAGAACTGGAAGCTGTCATCTAATTCCACCCATAGGCATTATGCTGACAGACAAAGAAATAGAAGACTGATTAAAAAAAAATGTCTATACACATTTTAAGATATGGCAGGCAAATTGTATTGATACAATGAATTTGACACCAAGTTCTCTACCAAAGAAGTTAGCTCTGTGGAGTGATAGACATGAACAGCCTTCTCAAGGGCTCTGATACTTGAGGCTGGTGTAGACACACTGAATGGCTTACTTAAACATTTGGTCAGTGCCACCATGCATACAATTAATTGGCAGTACAGGATACCTAAGTCTTCTAGTAACTACCAGAGGAAGAGCCACATAAGAGGGATTACTTAATAAGTGGTCTGGTATATGTAAGCAGGTTACTCAACATCCAGTAAACACCAGAATGGGACTAATGATAGCAGGGGGAGTTAGTTAAATACAAGGGCAAACATCTGACACCAGTGACAATCAGCAAATAAACACTGTAATAGGCTATTAAGTCTTTCCTTAAAGATGGGCTCCATCTGTCTAAAATTGAAATGCAGCCTTACCTGCAGGAAGAGAATGATCTAGTTTTCAGAAGGTTTCTCCTCTAGCACTGGTTTTATAATTAGCAAATGATAAAGCAGTCTTAACTCTCCTTTCTAGATAAAAAGATAATTTCTGTTAAACTTTTTTTATTTACTGAACTTGGCAAAAAAGTTTTTAAAAATGCATGAAGGTCTTTAAGTACCCTTATTCAGCTTTTGAGTAGACAGTCTTATTCTTATAATTTTAGTAATTATTTATTTAGCTGTGCCGTGCAGCATGCAGGATCTTAGTCCCCCGACCAGGGATTGAACCCATGCCCCCTGTAGTGGAAGCGCGGAGTCTTAACCACTGGACCTCCAGGGATGTCCTGGTAATTACTTAATTTATGAAGAATGGTTGCCTCAAAGAAATTCCTTAAGAGGAATTCTAAAATTTGCTTACTTTCCTGCTCTGGTGTTAGAAGCCAATTTTGTGTTCAAAAATATGATTTAAAAGTATAATGGGACCTCTTTTTTTTTTTTTAAAGAACCTTCTTAATTCAGATTTATCTACCAGTAATAATGCCAGTTAGCAGTTTGAACAACATATTGTGGAGCTTTCTTGATTCACAGATACATATTTACATAGCATTAGAGTGTTCCCTGTCAGCGGGGTGGGGGTGGGGGGTCCTCCCTGTTTAGCCTTACCTGACAAGAGTGATTTGTAGTTAACACGGATTATTTTCATATGAACAAGTACTTGAGGATGTTCACATTTTTTTTTTTTGACTCTACTGTTGATTTACTTCACAGGTCATAGATAGACTAAAGTTAAATTTTTACTTGGTTCCTCAATTATAAATTTGGATTAATGATGTCTGAATTAATTCATGAAGCCTGTGCCAGATGCTTCATGTGCTTTTTTGTCTAGAAGATATTTTGATAAATTTAGTCTCCTTGCTGGCCATTTATTTCTTAGGGTCTTAATGGCCCTGTAGTTCTAAGAAATATTGAATTAATGTTCAGGGTGTCACTCTCTAGTTACATGAATTGTTACACTGAATGTTAACATGATAAAATAAAATCATTTAAATCAGATTTAGTTTCTAGCTTCTGTTTTATGCCTGTCTCCTAGAAGTTTTGATAAAATGAAAAGATAAGCCCTTTTAATGTCAATTTACCACATGATACAAAGTAAATGGCCCTGTGATGATGCCTGGAATATATTGCAGAAGGAGTGTTAGTGGTAATCACAAGGGAAGCAGAACGGAGCGAAGTCCTGGGGCCTCTGCTGAAGCATCCCTAAGGGATATCTGCTTGCCAGCCATCTGGAGCAGGAACTGAAAGGAAGTTTCTGGGGTCTGTTAGGGAATTTATCTGCAAGTGTCTTCTAGTCCTTTGATGTTGATTTGGGTGAGGGAGGAGGAGAAGCAACTATGAAGAAGAGTGAGACAAGACCAGGGTGTGGATTTGTGTGGTTATTTTTGGTTGGTAATCATGATACTTCCATCACAGGAATGTTGAGTACTCCAATATCTCAAAGGAAAGACTCTCCAAAGGGAATAAATAAGAACGATTTCTCTGTAGCAACTTGAGGGAAACTGAGACCAAAATAACAAATAATTTTTTATAAATTTAGAATGTGTTTTGTTATAAAAATTTGAAAGCGATTCCCTTGGTAGTCTTAGATAGTAATCATTCAACAACCACTTTTAAAGTGCTGGCTCTCTTCCAGGTCCTGTGCTAAATGCTTAGTATTCACTGATAAGCAAAAATACAGACTCCGCTCTTATGAAGTTTACAGTTAACCACATTCAGAAATATTTGCTCACAAACTGAGGTGACATTGTCTAGGAAAAAGGAACATCAATTAATAGCACCATTTGACAAAAGACCTTGATATGGACATAGTGGGCAGGGGTGTCTCAGGGAGGCTGCCCTGATCTCTGAGTAGGAGTTAATGAAAGCGTTCCAGATAGAGGGAACAGCATGTGCAAACACTCTGTAGTAAGAAGGAGCTTAGAGCAGTTGAAGAATGAAATTAGGCCAGTGCTGCAGAGGTGCAGAGTACAAGCATGAAGTGAGGTAGGTGGGGCCAGACCATGGAATCCTTGTCAGCCATGGTCTTTCTTTGTTTTTTTGGTTGTTCATTATTTTTAAACTTTTTATTGTGGAAAATTTCAAACATATACAGAAGAGAGACACTCAGCGTACTTATCATCTAGCTTTCATCAGTACTTGGTCAATCTTGTTTCATCTGATTATAGTTGTGATTTTAAAAGTAATGGAAGGCATTTGAAGGGTTTTAATAAGAGCAGGAGTAGGTGGGAAACTTGATTTTTGTTTTGAAAGATAATTTGGACTACAGAGAGTGAGTAGACTGGAGCAGGGAGAGTACATATATTGGGAGACGAGTTAGGCAGTCACTATAGTAATTCTGTCCAGGTAAATGCCTTGAATCAGGTTAGTGGCAGAGGAGCTGAGAGAAGTGGACAGATTTCAGAGATGTAGAGAGGAAGATCCCAGAACTGGTAACAGGTCGGATATGAGAGGTCAAGGAGAGGGAGAAGTTGACTCTGGTGACTCCTAGGTTTCTGACTTGAATCTAGGATGGCTGAAGGATCCTGAACTTGAAGGATGGTTGGTGGTATCACAGTGTGAAGACCAAGCACAGGAAGAAGGAAGGCAGCCAGTTTCACCATCTTACCAACTCCTTAAACTTCAAATTCTGTGCCTTTCTCCAGGTTACGTGACAGCATGGTTTCTCACACTGAGGCCAAAGAACTAAGCTGAATTGGAACTGTGCTCTCTTAACCCTCTTCAGAGCAAAGGATATGGTCATGTTTGGGTTCAGAGAACATCCCGAAGATGTCTTGTAGAATGGGGCCAGGAAGGCAGCAAAGCAAAGTCTGTCCTAATGGACAGGTGCAAGTAGTCAGAAACATTTTCTTTGGACTTTGAGTAACACTTGCCATGTTCTTTGAGGAGTCATCAATTCTTTAAAATAAACCAGAAAAAAATGTAACACTTTCTAAATATTGTTTCAGGGTCTTATTCAACAATTTCCTTTCTTTTTAATCTTTCAGGTAATAGACTTATAATAAACTGCCTCTAGGAAATCTTGGCTTTGTCTCCAAGATTATGAGTATTACATGTCTTAGCAGAGGCACTTGTGTTAGTCCTTTTAGGGAGAAGTCAGGATTAGTCTCCTGTCTCTGGAGTCTCTACCAGCTAGCTGCTTGTGCTGCTTACGGTTCCTGAGAAGACCCTCTTGGCCCCTGCTCAGCTCATGGCTAGCTGTAATCGTCTGTAGAAATTTTTAAAAAATCTCTTCACCATCCTGGGGTGGCATGTGATAAACAAATGATTTTAAGTAAAAGATGAATCACTTTAGATCAATTTATTGGTTTTTCTCAGAGAGGTCTTCCCTGGCTCTCTTTAACATAGCTCTCCAAGTCACACACTGTCACATCATGCTCTTTCATCTTCTTCCTAGCACCTATCACTGTCTAATATTACCATATTTCCCCTTTACATGGCTCCCTCCCTTAACACTGAGTCCATGACAGCAGCAGTCTCCTCTGTCTTGCTTACCAGTGTAGCCCAGTGCCTAGACAAGACAAATACACATTCCCAAGAGATAGTTTTTGAATGAATCAGTGAATGTCAATATATATTTCTACCTTTCTCATTCACATAGTTTAAAATAATCACATAAGAGAAGTGATTTGTCAACACGTAAATTGTTTAGTACTTAATGCATATTAAAACGCACAGTGAGATGTAGCTATGCATTATGGTTTACAAAACAGACAAAAGTTGCTAACATGAAGTTTGGAATTTTTACCATTAAATTAAACTACTAGTTTATTTCATTATTTTAGAATAATTTTATTTCTAACTGATGAAAAATGAGAGATTTCAGGATGCTTTTTGCAAGTACAGTATCTTTCAGTATATAACATTGAAGGTGTGAGTAACCTTTAATTCCCACTAGTAAAAAGTCAAGATAGAGATATTACTCATCATTATATTTTTTCTTTTGCTATTAGCTTTTGAAGTATGGGGATATTCATGTCACATACAGATTTTGATCCGTTGAATGCAACTTACAGATCTCGTAGAAATAATTTTGAAAGAAATTTACATAAATATATTTATGTTCCTTGTAAACTTACATTTTTATACTAGTGTTCCTTCTCTATCCTGTATTCAACTATAATAGATTCAATGATCTATTGTAGGTTGTGACATGATAATCATTTGTTTTGATAGTATCTCAAAGGATGGGTAGGATTTACATATTGATTTTTTTGTTGTTTAGATTTAGGTGCTGTCATCAATTTCGAAATTGTTGTTAGTAAAAATACATATTTAAAAATATAAGCATTTTTAAAAAAGCTTCTCCAGAAGGGAAACAACAGGTTAAACTCTTGTTGGAAACATTGAAAATGATGCAGGAGTCTTTTCAGTGCTAGAGAACAAAAGGCTTGAGCTTCTATGTGAGAGCAAAACCTTAGTTCATTTAAATTTAGTTATATTTGCAGTGACTGACAATAAGGACAACTTAAGAGCTATTACCATTTCCTATGCCAGTCTTGTTTTCTGACTTTTTACAATCATCTAAACATGTTTCTTGATGTCCAACAGAGGTAGATAAAAACAGTCTTCGTAATATTGTAATTTGACAGCAGTAGAAAATACCAGCAGAGAAATTTGTGACCTGAAACAAAGTGTGGTCAAGTTTGAGAACTTAACTCAATCTGATTAGTTAGCAAATGGATTCCTTGTGTAGCTTCCCAAGGATGAAGCTGGGAACAGATATTGGGAGACAACCAGGAGTCTCTGCCACATTTCTCTTCTTCCTGCTTTCCCTAGGCTGCCACACCATCACCCCCACCCACAAATCAAGCATGGAGGGTAGAGGAAGTTCCTTTTGACTGGAGGCAGGGGTGCAGGGTGAGTAAAGGTGAATGGTGGGAGTGACAGTTGTAACTGTCAAGATGGGTTACAAGGTTCCATCCAGCGCAGCGGCAGAATCAGTGCTGGGCTTTGACTACATGATTTTTTCCTTTGTGAGGATGCCTGTGGAGTAGGAATCATTTTTCTGGCATTTCAAGAGACTGATAGCTAGACTAATTTTGAACTGGACATGTGAAAGTTATAAATGTGCAATTACTAAAAATATGTGCTGATCGGAACTCTCACCTAGTGGTGTTTAATACGTCTATTTTGGGCCCACTTCCCACTGCCAAGACTCCCTAATCTCCCACAACTGCTGAGTTTGCTACCTACCCTTAAATGAGAAGCCTGCTTCCCTCCCTCCTTTTAATGGGCTAGGATAAAAATTCAGTTATTTATCAATGCTGCAGGTGAATGAGGAGTTAAGTCTGCCCTTTGTGTTTTTATTTCCCTTGTTTGTCACTTCTGCTAATATATTTTGCATAGCTACCTTCCTCTAGTGGAAGTGACTAAAAGCCAGTAATTGTTAACTTGCAAAGGGACCTAAGTAACCCCTTATCCTTCTTGAGGTGAGTGTGTGAATCTGGAGGACTCCCAAGCTCTGCTGGCTTGGAACCGAAGGAACCTTGGCACGCCTGCTAGTGTATAATACAACCTCACAGATCATAAACCAGTTATAAACATCTGTTGGCTTTTGGTTACCCAGAAAAGTGGAGAGGAAGATGATATTCTTGCTAGCTTTGAGTGTTGTGATTGTTACTGTATATGCTGAGCATGTTTTGCAAATTTAAACCACTTGCTGTAGAACTGAAGCTGCAACAAGTGTTATTTGCCCTTTATTCAGCTGCAGACTCCCAGGACTCTCACGAGTGTTAGCTAATGGATAGTGCTACAGCCGTCAAATGGAGTCGGGTGTGGAGGAAAGAACATGTTTTTTGTTTGTTTTTTTAATTTTTAATTTTTTTTTATTGGAGTAAAATTGCTTTACAATGTTGTGTTAGTTTCTGCTGTACAATGAAGTGAATCAGCTATATGTATACCTATATCCCCTCCCTCTTGGACCTCCCCCGCTCCGCCGCCATCTAGGTCATAACATAGCACTGAGCTGAGCTCCCTGTGCTATACAGCATGTTCCCACTAGCTATGTATTTTACACATGGCAGTGTATTTATGTCAAACCTAATCTCCCAATTCGGCCCACCCTCCCCTTCCCCCGCCGTGTCCCCATGTCTGTTCTCTACGTCTGCGTTTCTATTCCTGCCCTACAAATAGGTTCATCTGTACCATTTTTCTAGATTCCACATATATGAGTTAATAGACGATATTTGCTTTTCTCTTTCTGGCTTACTTCACTCTGTATGACAGACTCTGGGTCCATCCACATCTCTACAAATGACCCAATTTCGTTCCTTTTTATGGCTGAGTAATATTCCATTGTATATATGTATCACATCTTCTTTATCCATTCATCTGTCATTGGACATTTAAGTTGTTTCCATGTCCTGACTATTGTGAATAGTGCTGCAATGAACACTGGGGTACGTGTCCTTTTTTTTTTTTTTTTTTTGCTCGTATTGGTGTGGCCTCCTCCTTTTTTGGCCCCCGTCTCCCGACACACAGGCTCAGCGGCCATGGCTCACGGGCCCAGCCGCTCCACGGCATGTGGGATCTTCCCGGACCGGGGTACAAACCCATGTCCCCTGCATCAGCAGGCGGACTCTCAACCACTGTGCCACCAGGGAAGCCCACATGTGTCCTTTTGAATTATGGTTTTCTCAGGGTATATGCCCAGTTGTGGCATATACTATGGTCATATGGTAGTTCTATTTTTAGTTTATTAAGGAACCCCCATAGTGGCTGTATCAATTTACATTCCCACTAACAGTGCAGAAGGGTTCCCTTTTCTCCACACCCTCTCCAGCACTTATTGTTTGTAGATTTTTTGATGATGGCCGTTCTGCCCTGTATGAGGTGATACCTCATTGTAGTTTTGATTTGCATTTCTCTAATAATTAGTGATGTTGAGCATCTTTTCATGTGCCTCTTGACCATCTGTATATCTTCTTTGGTGAAATGTCTATTTAGTTCTTCCGCCCATTTTTTAATTGAATTGTTTGTTTTTTTGATGTTGAGCTCCATGAGCTGTTTGTATATTTTGGAGTTTTATCCTTTGTCAGTTGCTTCATTTGCAAATATTTTCTCCCATTCTGAGGGTTGTCTTTTCATCCTGTTTATGGTTTTCTTTGCTGTGCAAAAGCTTGTAAGTTTCATTAGGTCCCATTTGTTTATTTTTGGTTTTATTTTCATTACTCTAGGAGGTGGGTCAAAAAAGATCTTGCTGTAGTTTGTGTCAAAGAGTGTTTTTCCTCTAAGAGTTCTATAGTATCTGGTCTTACATTTAGGTCTTTAATCCATCTGGAGTTTATTTTTGTGTATGGTGTTAGATAGTGTTCTGATTTCATTCTTTTACATGTAGCTGTCCAGTTTTCCCAGCACCATTTATTGAAGAGGCTTCCTTTTCTCCATTGTATATTCTTGCCTCCTTTGTCAAAGGTAAGGTGACCATATATTTGTGGGTTTATCTCTGGGCTTTCTATCCTGTTACATTGATCTGTATTTCTGTTTTTGTGCCAGTACCACACCGTCTTGATTACTGTAGTCATATGTGTACTTCAGGTTTGTACCCTCTTGAAACCACAGTTTCTTCAAGTGTAAAATAGAAATATGTCCACTAACATCATCTCATTCCTAGGGTCATTGTGAGAATTAAGTTAGATTATATTTACATGCATAGCACTTGGGACATTCTAAATTGCTATAAAAATGTTAGTTACAACTGTTACTAATAATCCTGTGAGTTCAGATTGAGCCTTTACTAGTCCTTTAAAGGAATCCAGCAATAACTTTTAAAAATATATTCAATACCTTTAAAAAAAATATTTTAATACTTTTTTTTTTTTTGGCCACACCGCACAGCATGTGGGGTCTTGGTTCCCCAACCAGGGATCACACCCGTGCCCCCTGCAGTGGAAGCACAGAGTCTTAACCACTGGACCACCAGGGAAGTCCCTAATACTTTTTTTTTTAATAGACTTTATTTTCTAGAGCAATTTTAGGTTCACAGCAAAACTGAGTGGAAAGTACAGAGTACTCATATATGTCCTCTGCCCCCACGCGCTTATAACCTTCCCCACTATCAACATCACCCACCAGAGTGATGCGTGTGTTACGATCAGTGATTCCACATTGATATGTCATTATCACCCAAAGTTCATAGTTTATATTAGGATTCACTTTTGGTGTTGTATGTACATCCTGTGGATTTTGACAAATGTGTAATGACATGTGTCCGTCATTAGAGTATCATACAGAATAGTTTCACTGCCCTAAAAATCTTCCATGCTCTGCCTATTCATCTCTCCCTTCCTGTAGTCCCTGGTAGCCACTGATCTTTTTTACCGTCTCCATAGTTTTGCCTTTTCTAAAATGTCATAGTTGGAATCATACAGTATGTAGCTTTTTCAGATTGGCTTCTTTCCTTTAGTAGTATGCATTTAAGGTTCCTCCATGTCTTTTCATGGCTTAATAGTTAGCACTGAATAATATTCCATTGTCTGGATATTTATCCATTAACCTGCTGAAGGATACCTGGTTGCTTCCAAGTTTTGGTAATCATGAATAAAGCTGCTATAAATGTTTGTGTATAGGTTTTTGTATGGACACAAGTTTTCAACCCCTTTGGGTAAACACAAAGGAGCATGATTGCTGAACCCTTTGGTAAGAGTATGTTTAGTTTTGTAAGAAACCACCAAACTGTCTTCCAAAGTAGCTGTACAATTTACATTCCCACCAGCAGTGAATGAGAATTCCTGTTGCTCTGCATTCTTACCAGCCTTTGGTGTTTTCGTGTTCTGGATTTTGGCCATTCTAATAGGTGTGTAACGGTATCGCCTTTTTTTTTTTTTTTTTTTTTTAATTTGCAATTCCCTAATGCCAAATGAGGTTGAGCATCTTTTCATATGTTTATTTACCATCTGTATATCTTCTTTGGTGAGGTGACTGTTCAGGTCTTTTACCTGTTTTTTAATTAGGTTGGTCATTTTCTTATTGTGAGGTTTTTTGGTTTTTGGTGTTTTTTTTGCTGTACGTGGGCCTCTCACTGTTGTGACCTCTCCCGTTGCGGAGCACAGGCTCCCGACGCGCAGGCTCAGCGGCCACGGCTCACGGGCCCAGCCGCTCCGCTGCATGTGGGATCTTCCCCGACCAGGGCATTCGCGCATCCCCTGCATCGGCAGGCGGACTCTCAACCACTGCGCCACCAGGGAAGACCTCTTATTGTGAGTTTTAAGAGTTCTTTGTATATTTTGGATAAGTTCTTTATTGGATATGTCTTTTGCAAGTGTTATCTCCCAGTCTGTGCCTTGTCTTCTCATTCTCCTGATATCCGGTAAATTTTTACTTTCTGGGAGAAAGAGTCTAGTTAGTTGAGGTTTTTCTTGGGGTTAAGGGGGGAATAAGAGTTTACTATTTCCCATTCTTACTGGTCAGGCATTCTACCTTCCTTCAGAAGTTAAGTAATTATTAGGACATTCTTTTTTTTTTTTTTTTTGCGGTAGGCGGGCCTCTCACTGTTGTGGCCTCTCCCGTTGCGGAGCACAGGCTCCGGACGCACAGGCTCAGCGGCCATGGCTCATGGGCCCAGCCGCTCTGCGGTATGTGGGATCTTCCCGGACCGGGACACGAACCTGTGTCCCCTGCATCAGCAGGCGGACTCTCAACCACTGCGCCACCAGGGAAGCCCTAGGACATTCTTAAAACTAATTTTACCACCTCACACCCACTTTAAGAAAGTGGAAAATAACAAGTCTTAGGATGTGGAGAAATTGGATACCTGTATGCTGTTGATGTGAAAGTAAAACGGTTCAGTCGCTATGGAAATAGTTTGGTGGTTCTTGAAAGTTAAACAGAATTATGTTTGATCCTGCAATTCCACTCCTGGATATATATGGAAAACAATTGAAAACAGGTATTCAAATATTTGTATACAGTGTTCAACACTATTCATGATAGCCAAAGGTAGAAACAACCAAATGTCCATCAATAAATGAATAGATAAAACAATTGTAATATATGCATAAAATGGACTGTTATTAGCCATAAAAAGGAATGAAGTACTGATACATGCTACATTGTGGATGAACCTCAGAAACATGCTGAGTAAATGAAGCCAGACCCTTTGATCACATGTTGTATGATTCCATTTATATGAAATATGCAAAATAGGCAAATCCATAGGTGCAGAAAACAGATTGATGGTTACCAGGGGCTGGAGGTCTGGGGTCTGGAATGAGGAGTAACTAACTGTTTAATGGTTATGAGGTTTTATTTTGGGGTGACAAGAGTGTTTTGGAGCTAGAGGTGGTGGTTTCACAGCATTGTAAATGTACTAAATTCCACCTAATTATTCACTTTAAAATGGTTAATTTTGTTATATGTACTTCACCTCAATTTTTTTAAAAAGCTATTTTTTTAAAAGCAATTTTTTTAAGACTGTAGTAACTTTTTAAAAGTATTCTCTTAAAAATTTTCCTTTTAGAGTGGTCTGTTTTAAATAGCAGTTTATAATTCATTATAATTTCATGGGTAAAAAGGCTTTGTTTTCTGCATACTTCATTGGGTGGGTGTTGTGAGGCCATTTCATTCTCCAAATGCTTTGAAGTATAATTGAGAGACGAATTTAGCATCAAATTGTTAAAGTTTTAGAGGCACTGCAAAAATATGTTCAGAAATGATGCTTTTCCAGAGTAGGGTAGAGTAATTATTGACTTGGCCTTTTGGTGGTTGAAAAAAAAGACTGTCAAGGTTAATTTATTTATTTTTTTATTTTTTATTTTTTTGCGGTATGTGGGCCTCTCACTGTTGTGGCCTCTCCCGTTGCGGAGCCCAGGCTCCGGATGCGCAGGCTCAGCAGCCATGGCTCCCGGGCCCAGCCTCTCCGCGGCATGTGGAATCTTCCTGGACCAGGGCACGAACCCGTGTCCCCTGCATCGGCAGGTGGACTCTCAACCACTGCGCCACCAGGGAAGCCCTAATTTATAATTTTGATATTCTTTACTTTAAGAAAAAGATTTGAGAGAGCTTGCATTAAAAATATATGAAACAGGGACTTCCCCGGCAGTCCAGCGGTTAAGACTCCGCGCTTTCACTGCAGAGGGCGTGGGTTTGATCCCTGGTTGGGGAACTAAGATCCTGCATGCCATGTGGTGTGGCCAAAAAAATTAAAAAAATAATAAATAAAAAATATATGAAACAGATCAGCTAAAAATTAAGAAAGATCTGTGGAAGAGATGTTCCAAGAATGAACAGTTGTCTGCTAAATCTAGTTCTCCCATGCATTAGCTAAAAAGAAAGAAGAAAAGATGATAGGAGTAATGGCTTTTTAATGTCTGATAAAAGAACACATACAAGTTAATATAGAAATAGACTTTTCCTGACATTACATTTTAAGATGCATTATAGAGCAAATTATCATATGTAGGGAATTTGAACATATGATAATGCCTTTAAATGTGGTTTGTACCACAATGAGGTATCACCTCACACCAGTCAGAATGGCCATCATCAAAAAATCTACAAACAATAAATGCTGGAGAGGGTGTGGAGGAAAGGGAACCCTCCTGCACTGTTGGTGGGAATGTAAATTGATACAGCCACTATGGAGAACAGTATGGACGTTCCTTAAAAAACTAAAAATAGAGCTACCATATGACCCAGCAATCCCACTACTGGGCGTATACCCTGAGAAAACCATAATTCAAAAAGAATCATGTACCACAGTGTTCACTGCAGCACTATTTACAATAGCCAGGACATGGAAGCAACCCAAATGTCTATCAACAGATGAATGGATAAAGAAGATGTGGTACCTATATACAATGGAATATTACTCGGCCATAAAATGGAATGAAATTGAGTTATTTGTAGTGAGGTGGTTGGACCCAGAGTCTGTCATACCGAGTGAAGTAAGTCAGGAAGAGAAAAACAAATACCATATGCTAACGCATATATATGGAATTATAAAAAGCGGTACTGATGAACCTAGTAGCAGGGCAGGAATAAAGACGCAGATGTAGAGAATGGACTTGAGGGCACGGGGTTGGGGGGCGGTGGGGAGAAGAAGCTGGGACGAAGTGAGAGAGAGCACTGACATATATACACTACCAAATGTAAAATGGATGGCTAGTGGGAAGCTGCTGCATAGCACAGGGAGATCAGCTCCGTGTTTTGTGACAACCTAGAGGGATGGGATAGGGAGGGTGGGAGGGAGGGGATATGGGGATATATGTATACATATAGCTGATTCGCTTTGTTATACAGCAGAAACTAACACAACGTTGTAAAGCATTTATACTCCAATAAAGATGTGAAAAAAAAATGTGGTTCGTAGAAGATTCAGAATTGTTCTTCATTTGGTCATTTATAATGTTTAATGAGCTCTTATTGAATAGGTAGTACATTTACATGGTTCAAAATTTAAAAGGCACAAGTGGGATACAGTGAAAATTCTCCCTTCCATACTATTCCCCCAGTTACCCAGTTTCTTTCCGCATAAGACAACCTGTGTTATCAGTTTCTTGTGACTCTTACAGTAGTTGTTTAATTATATAAGATTTATTTAGGGCTTTCCTGGTGGCGCAGTGGTTGAGCGTCCGCCTGCCGATGCAGGGGACACGGGTTTGTGCCCCGGTCTGGGAAGATCCCACATGCCGAGGAACGGCTGGGCCCGTGAGCCATGGCCGCTGAGCCTGTGCGACCGGAGCCTGTGCTCCGCAAGGGGAGAGGCCACAACAGTGAGAGGCCTGCGCACTGCAAAAAAAAAAAGATTTATTAATACTCATTTTCTATGGATTTTGAGTAATTAAAACATCTTGGGTCTGTAATAAACCCCCTCTTCCTACATTTACTTCTGTCTATTCTGAGTCTTAGAGCACTGGATTGTCTTCTAGTAAAGAACTCTTAGCCAAGAATTCTCAATCTTAATGCAGTTGCTACCTAGTTTTCTTCTGTGATTTCTAGTGATACTCCCCCATCTTCCTTTTTATGTTGTTGTTCTTATTTTATTTACTTAGTTTTTTATAGATCTTTATTGGAGTATAATTGCTTCACAATACCGTGTTAGTTTCTGTTGTACAACAAAGTGAATCAGCCATATGCATACATATATCCCCATGTCCCCTCCTTTTTGAGCCTCCCGCATCTTCCTAAATAGAGTAAATAAAGTGTAATTTGAGGTAAAATGAAAGTTTGACAGTTAAATTTAGTTCAGTTAGGAACACAAAAATTTGTGAAATATAGTACTTGAAATTACATAAAACTGTTTTCCTTTTTAAAACTATCTTTCTATCTTAACTCTTGTATAGTTAAATGTTTGTTTTGTTCCTGGTGCACATGTATATCTGGCCCAGTTTTTGTTCTTATTTTTTGTAAGAACGATAAGCTGGAGTTCACACACATGTGGTCAGAATTGCAAAAGAACAGTTGTTTATGACCTGCCTGCCCCTGCTTATTGCTCTTCTGGCCCCACCATAAGGCCTGCCTTTCCTGTACATCTGGTTGTGTCTATCTATATCTGATCAATATAGTTTAGCTGGGCAAACTATAGCCATGAAATAAACCGTCATGGTTTAGAATACACTGGTGTAAAGTAAAAATTTCTTTTTTGCTTTTAAAAATAATTTCTCTTAGTCCTGTGATTGTGCTTATGTATGGAATTAAGATTATTTTAATAGTAACCTGTAAAAATTCGTTATGACTTCTTTTAAATAATAAGCAATAGGATAGAGTTATATCAGTAACAAAAAACAGTAAACTTAAGAAATGGGCGAGATCTGTGCAAAGGAAACTTTAAAAATGTTATTGAGAGGACTTGAACATAAAGGTAGTTTATGGATGTCAGGAATGCTATTCCTGTGGCATTGTTTTAATGACCTGAAGAAACTTGAGCATTCTGAATATTTCATTCACTCCGTTTGGCTTTCAGAAATTTCCTAGGGAATAATGCTTGGCATTCTTCTTGCTCAATTATAAAAGTCCGAAATGCTTGTTCTAAAATATTCAAGCTATACACAAGGTTTTAAAGTGAAATGCCTCCTCCTCCTCAGTGCCACCAATTGCACTGTACAGAGGCAACCACTGTTTCTTGGGTGAATGCTTTCAAATGGACGTTTAAATTGAGATTTTAGAAGTTCCCATAATATACGGAAAGTGTAGGAAACTTAAGTTTTCCTGTAGTATCTCAAACTGTTTTTTCCTTTCCCACCTGCTTCTCTCCTGTATTTCTCTCTCTTGAGAAATGGATATCTCTGTCCACCTACTGACCCCAGTTAGAAGCCATAGCCTCTGCATCCCTTTCACGGCGCCCTAATTTCTGTTTAATTACCAGTTCCTATCATTGCTGTCTCCTAAATATGACTTGAATCCACTTGCTGCTCCCCTTCTCCAGGGACGCGGATTACATCCAGCTCCCTTATCCTCTCTAACTGAACTCTGTCCTACCTCCCACCCATCACTCATTCAGCCTCCAGATTCAAGCTTCTGAAACACAGGTGAGATAGCCTTCTTCCTCCTCAGAAACCAAGGAGGATTCCCAGTTGCCTTCAGTTGCCATAACTCTTTGATGTACTTATATGAACTTTTTATACTGGTCTCAGTTAATTTATCAGCTCCTCTGTTGCCCTCTTCTTCCTTCCCATCATGTACCCTTCACCATATCAAACTACTTGAATTTCTCAGCATTCTCTGGATATAATATACTGTTTCCTGCATCTGTGGCTTTGTGTTTGCAGTGCCTCTTGCCTGAACACCTCTCCTTTCTGGGCTCAGTAAATTTCTCCTCTAGGCCCAACTCAAATGTTCCCTCTTGAGAGGTATTCTGGGACCCTCTCAGAATCTTCTTTCCTTCATAATAGTCCTTATCAACATGATGTTGTGGCTGCTTGGGCCCTTCATTAGATCAAGGGTTGGCAAACTTTTTCCATAAAGGATTAGATAGTAAATATTTTTGATCTCTGTGAGGACTACTCAGCTTTGCCATTGTAGCTTGAAAGTAGCCGTAGACTGTTGGTAAATGAATGAGCATGGCTGTGTTTTAATAAACTTTATCTATGGACACTGAAACTTGAATTTCATATCAGGTCACATGTCACAATATTCTTCTTATGATTTTTTTCAACCTTTTGAAAATGTAAAAACCATTCTTAAGTCATGGGCCATACAGAAACAGGTGGTAGGCTAGATTTGACCCAGGGGCCATAGTTTGCATTAGGGGGTGGGCCGTTCAAGGGTAGGCTTTGTATATTTTTGTACATCACCCCCACCCCAACCCCCCATGCCTCAATTCATTTCTAAGCAAGTAATGACTGAATAGCATTTTTTTGTGGAGTAAATGCTTAAGTAAAGAATCACTTGAGAGATGTAGTTTCTTTTTTTTTCCAATATTTTTTAACTTGAAGTATAGTTGATTTACAATGTTGTGCCAGTCTCTGCTGTGCAGCAAAGTTACTCAGTTATACACATATATATATTCTTTTTTTATGTAGTTTCTAAACAAATGTGAAGATTAATGGAACTTCACATTGAGAATTACTAGTCATTTTTTATATTTATTAATAAACATTTTCAGAAAAGAAAGTGTTAAAAAGTTGCATAATATAGAGGAGCTCGTAGTGCCTCTCTATGTAGAAGACAGCTCTGGCCAGGAAAGATATAATAAGTAAGCAAATAGTCTCTGTTCACAGAAGAGAATAGTGGAAAGTGCTCCAAATTCTTGATTTGAATCAGAGATTAGATTAAAATACCTTCTCCATCCTTTCCTTGTACCTGGCCCGGAGAAAATCATGTCATGGCTTTTACCCAGTGGTGGCTAAGTTTTCAGAAGGTTTTTCATATGCTGCTAGCTACATCATGGATGTAACAGGCTCTCAGTCGTCTGGCTGTCAGTCAGGCCTATAGCCTGTGGTTTGAATCCTGGCTCAGTGCTATCCTTTCTGTGTCCTTCACCACATCACCAAATCATCTAAGGCTTGGTTTCCTCATCAGTATAATGGCAAGAATTACATAATGCCTGGTTTGTATGATTGTTTGAAAATTAGGGATAGTATATTAAAAACACATGTAAAACGGCAGCACCTAGCACAAAGTAGGCACTGAATAAATACTACCTGCTGTTGTTTTTGTTTGTTTCCCCCAGTATTAGTCTTTTTTTTGTTGTTGTCTTTTTTTTTTTTGTCTTTTTTTTCATTATTTACAAGAGTTGTGGGAGGGAGTTAAGGTTTACAGGAACAACTCAATCATTCCAGTAAGTTATGTTCAGACAGTGTGATCCAGCAACTTTAAGTCTTTGTTTTTATTTTTATATAACCTGCAAATACAGCCAAGTTTACTGGGTTTCTTTTCTTTTTCAAGATTTTTTTTTGATATGGACCATTTTTAAAGTCTTTATTGAATTTATTATAATATTGCTTCTGTTTCATGTTTTGGTTTTTTGGCCGTGAGGCATGTGGGATCTTAGCTCCCCGACCAGGGATTGAACCCTCACCCCCTGCACTGGAAGGTGAAGTCCTAACCACTGGACTGCCAGGGAAGTCCCTTTACTGGGTTTCTTTAGTCGTCTTTTTAGAAATTAAAAAAGTCATTGAATACCAGGTAATATAAAGTGCTGTGTGTGGTTATCTTAACATTTGGACGTTCATTTGGAAAGACAGGGCAGGACACTCAATCACATAGACCTCTAGCAGTTTACGCCATACCCTGGGATATCTGTTCTTAAAATACCTTGTTCCTCCCAAAGTGAAAACTGTGCAGAATATCTGGTCATATCACAGTCTGTGTACTAGGCAGAAAATTTCCTCTTTTGTTAAATAAACAACCTGATTAGCTAGATAAAATGAAGGGATTTTGTAAACTGTTTATGTCTACTTGTTCCTCCTTTTTAGCAGTATTCTGAGCTCCTGTGTAGGGAAAAAAAATAGCTAAAGGGTAAAATGGCTTTAAAACTCTAAGAACTGAAACTGCTATTGGTTGGCCCTGTGATAATTTATTGATTTAATTTGAACAAGTTATTTCACCTCATACTCAGCATTATTCATCTTTTAGACATTTTATAGGGTCCTTGTGTCCAAGAACTTGTGGCAGCTGTTCTTTAAAACATTCTGTAAAAAATGGTAAATTTGGGGAATTCCCTGGCAGTCCAGTGGTTAGGACTCCACACTTCCACTGCAAGGGACACGGGTTCGATCCCTGGTTGGAGAGCTAAGATCCCACGAGCCAGAGAACGCAGCCAAAAAAAAGGTAAATTTATCTGGAATCCAAACAAGTGCAGATAATTATTCACTATTATGGATCTGTTTTTTTAAAGTAATTAATTAATTTTTTGGCTGTGTTGGGTCTTCATTGCTGAGCGTGGGCTTTCTCTAGTTGCGGCAAGCGGGGGCTACTCTTCGTTGCAGTGCGTGAGCTTCTCTTGTTGTGGAGCACGGGCTCTAGGCACGCGGGCTCAGTAGTTGTGGTGCACGGGCTTAGTTGCTCCGCAACATGTAGGATCTTCCCGGACCAGGGCTCGAACCCGTGGCCCCTGCATTGGCAGGAGGATTCTTAACCACTGAGCCACCAGGGAAGTCTTCTTGTTTTTAAGAAGGGACACATAAACGGTTAGAATGGGCTTAACTGTAAAAGCAGTTTGCAGAGCATGTCACAGATCTGATAGGGTGCAGCCCTTGTGCCATCTGGGCTACCAGCAGAGCTATCTGGCAGTAATGGCATTGTTAAGGGGCTGTCGAATGCCAGGGGCATTGCGTTGTTGGAAATGAGATTATGTTAGGTGCGTTACTGCCTGCAATTTTCTGGAAATTAGTAATGTGTCTAAGATATATAGCTTGCTAATCAGGATTTTCCATGTTGTAGATTATCACCATAGATAATTGATTTTTTAAGAAAAATATTTCCAGAACTTTAACTTGGAATACCTAGAATATATCTACCCCTACTATACTGTTGGCAGTTGAGATTGGAAACTTGCTGGACACCACGGGGAGTGGAGGGTAAGTAGGGGGAATGGGGATAACTCCTCCAGCTAGAGCTTTGCAAATGCACATTTTCTCCCTTGTGTTTGTCTCTTCCCCTCTTTTTAGTGCCTGTCCAACATTTATATGATTATCTACTAGAAATATCCGTTAGACATCTTATTGAACTCTCAAATTCATATGTTCGGAGGACAGCTTCCCTGTGGTTCCTTCCTTCCCCCACCCTTCCACATTCTCCTTGGAGGGCAGCTTCACCATTGACCTGGCCTACATCCTGTCAGTCACCTGGTCCTGTGGACTTTTCCCTTCTGTATATCTGGAAATCTGTCCCTTCCTTCCAACTCCCACTTTTGTCCTCGTTCTTTCTCTGAATCAACTGCAGAAATGTATTTCTGCAGGTCTGCCCATATCCATCCCAAGTCAGAGTGACCTTTCTAAAACCCAAATTGGGTTATGTCATTTCTTCTGACAACCTCAGTGACTTACCCATTGCCTTCAGGTTTCGATCCAAACTCTTTATAATTGGACCTCTGCCTTTTTGTTCAACTTCCCTCATTAACCTTGTCTATTTGCTCTCTGCATTCCTTTTTTAAAATAGTTTGTTCCCTCAGTCAATGGTCCATTCTTTCATTTGCTCATCAAACATTTATTGGCCACCTATATGGGTCAGGCACTAAGCTTAAGTATGAGGCAATCAACGGAACCAATCCTTAGACCTTTCACTGATCTTTCACACTCTTAATCAGGATCAACTAGGTTATATTGCCGTGACATTTATCCTGAAATCTCACTGTTTTAACACAACAGAGTTTTATTACTTGTGATGATGCTTATCAGTCATGGGTTTTCAGAGGCTCTGCTCCACACAGGAACTCTCTTCCATTCAAGGGGTTCAGGCTTATAGCTACACCAGCTGGAACTCACAATGTTCTTGGGCACTGTAACAGAGGAGGAAGGAGACTGGATGGGCTTCTCCCTGTCTTAGCCCAAAAGTGACACGTGTCCCTTCTGCTCATATTTCATTACGCAAAACTAGTCAAATGGTCCCACCTAACAGCAAGGGGAGGCTGGGTACCGTAGGCAAGAGCATGCAATATCTAGTGAGCATTGTGGTCTGTAGCACAGTCACTGAAATATAATTGGTCACCTGACTTATTGTCAATCTCATCCATTGAACTTTATTTATTGGCTGAGTTGGGTCTTCGTTGCTGCATGCAGGCTTTCTCTAGTTGCAGCGAGCAGGGGCTATTCTTTGTTGTGGTGCGCGGGCTTCTCATTGCAGTGGCTTCTCTTGGGGAGCACGGGCTCTAGGCACGCGGGCTTCAGTAGTTGCAGCATGCGGGCTCAGTAGTTGTGGCTCGCGGGCTCTAGAGCGCAGCCTCAGTAGTTGTGGTGCTTGGGCTTAGTTGCTCCGCGGCATGTGGATCTTCCTGGACCAGGGATCGAACCCATGTCCCCTGCATTGGCAGGCAGATTCTTAACCACTGTGCCACCAGGGAAGTCCCTCATCCGTTGAACTTTAAGTTTCTCAAGAGCTGAGGCTGTATCTGCCTTGCTTTGTATCCTAAGCACAGGGTCATACAGTAGGCTTCTGATGATTTTTTTGTTGAATGAGTGTCCTTGAACTTGGATTCAACTCACGTCACTTCCTTTAAGAAACCTTCCCTTACCATCCCCCCTGCCAACCTGGGTTAGGTGTCTCTTCCCATTGTCATTGTGGTATCCTGTGCATACCTCAGCCATAGCACTCCTCACCCTGTATTAGTACTTTTTTTTTTTTTTTCTCCTCTGTCCACTAGATAATCAGTTTCTCTAGGTCAGGGACTATGGCTTTCTTTTAGAAATTCATATTTCTAAAAGAAATATGAATTTTATATTCTTTTGAAAATTCGTATTAAACAATTTTAAAGCAATTTTTTAAAACCTAAAAAATAAAACATTGGGCTTCCCTAGTGGTGGGAAGTGGTGGAATCTGGGAAGATTCCACATGCCACAGAGCAGCTAAGCCTGTGCGCCACAACTACTGAGCCTGCGCTCTAGAGCCCGTGAGCCACAACCACTGAGCCCACTGCCACAACTACTGAAGCCCGTGAGCCTAGAGCCTGTGCTCTGCAACAAGAGAAGCCACCGCAACGAGACGCCCACGCACTGCAACGAAGAGTAGCCCCTGCTCGCTGCAACTAGAGAAAAGCCCGTGCACAGCAACAAAGGCCCAACGCAGCCTAATTAATTAATTAATTAAAAAATTACTGAGAATTCCCTGGCGGTCCAGTGGATATGACTCGGTGCTTTCACTGCAGTGGCCTGGGTTCAATCCCTGGTCGGGGGACTAAGATCTGGCAAGATGCGTGGTGCAGGCAAAAAAAAGAAAAAGAAAAAAGAAATAAAATATTACTGTTTTAGCTGAAGCCCTTTATGTAAATCTCCCCACATTTCTTTATTTTTTCACTACACCCTTGTCCCTAATCAATATAATGATTTTTCTGTGTCCATGAGGATATTAAGTTGTCCGAGGAAGACCACCTAATGTCATGAATCCAAGAGTTCATATATGGATGGGTGTGTTCTGTGGGTTCGTTTCTCCATCTCTGCAGGGATATCACCTATCTTGATGAAAAGAGCTTCACAAGAGGTCTGATACACTTGGTTGGCTAGTCCCCCAGTTTGATCTGCCTCAAAATTGCAGAGGTTCTAACCTCTGCATCTCCTGTTCCTGGCTCATTGTAATGCCTAATGAATATTTGTTGAATAAATGACAAAATTTTTTTTCTTAGTGTGTCATTTTCAGAATCTCTTAGGAGCTTTGCCATTTATTTCTTTTTAGATAATTTGTATTTAAAAATCAAGCTTCAGAATAAGAATTTACTGACCAGAACACCACTTACTGTTTTGTAAGGTAGGAGGGAGTAAACCCTCTGGCTAAAATAAAGAATATTTTGTTTTGGTTTTTGCAGTAAATTTTCAATGGGTTGTCAAGGAAACTTACTGAGGAGAAGAACTATTTGCTGGTAATAGTGTTTGCTTTGAAGTATGACTACAGAGTAATGCAGCTCTCTTCCTCCAGCTGCAGTGTTATATGTAGTCTTACCTCATATAGTCATGCTTTGAATGTACAAAGCAATAACACTGGCTAGATTTACTCATTAATATTGCACATTTACTGATATTTAGAAATTAAATTATACTCTGTGGTACAAGTTTGCTTTTCTTTGCTTTAGCTTTGAAATGTCCCTTTAAAGGTCTTTCATTTGGACTATAACCTAATTGGATGGCCCTAGTCAGGCTTTGAAGCAAATGCTTAGGTTTAGAATGACTGGTAAACACTTTGCCAAGAAGTGGGAAATCTCTAGGAAGAAAGACTACATGTTGTTATTTATATAACAAATCAGTGAAGGATTAACCCATTTTTCTACTTTTTCTTCTTGAATCTCCCTTACAGATTAGATAGATATGACTTAAATGCCATTGTCTAGAGAGTCTTTGGAGGACTTTTTAAAAACTTTTTGGCTTGAATTAACAAAGATGGTTATATTTGGGTTTATTTTTCTTTTGATAAGGAATTTTTGAAAATGTAAAATTGGCCACAGTTATCGAGGAGAATGGGTATGGCAGTGATCCCCTTTTTCCTTTATGGAAATGATTTAATATAGTAAAACTAAGGGTAACCTGAGAGGCCACTCCTCTGGAGTGTAGACTCTGAAGAAGATAGTGATGACACTGACTACTTTAGCTTTTAAAAAATTACTGTGATCTTAAAACTAGTTTTATTTTATTGAGCTGAAGTTCACATAACATTAACCATTTTAAAGTAAGTCCGTGGCATTTAGCAACCACCACTTATGTCTAGTTTCAAAACACTTTTCATCATTCCAAAATAAAACCTGTATCCATTAAGCAGTTACTCCCTATTCTTCCCTTCCTCCAGTCCCTGGCAACCACCAATCTCCTTTCTGTCTCTATGGATTTACCTATTCTGCATATTTTATATAAGTGGAATTATACAACATGTGACTTTTTGAGTCTGGCTTTCACTTACCGTAATGTTCTCAAGCGTAACATTTATGTTCCTTTTTATGGCTGAAAACTAATCCTTGTATGTATATGCCATGTTTTGTTTATCCATTCATCCATTGTTGGACATTTGAATTATTTCTGCTTTTTGGTTATTGTGAATAATACTTCTAGGAGCATTTGTGTCCAAGTGTTAGGGTACCCGTTTTCAATTCTTTGGGGTATGGCGTATACCTGGGAGTGGAATTGCTAGATCATATGGTAATTTTATGTTTAACTTTTTGAGGAACAGCCTAACTTCCACAGTGCCTAAACTATTTTACATTCCTACCAGCAGTGTATGAAGGTTCCTGTTTCTCTACATTCTTGTCAGTACTTATTATTTAAAAAATTGTAACCATTCTAGTGGGTGTTAAGTGGTATCTCGTGGTGGTTTTACTTTATACTTCTCTAGTGACTAATGGTGTTGATCATCTTTTCATGTGCCTGTTGGCTATTTGTATATCTTGTTTGGAGAAATGCTGTTTGTCATTTTGTCCTTGAGTTGTATGAGTTCTTTATATATTTTGGATACTGGACCCTTATCAGATGATTTGCAAATATTTTCTCCCATTCTGTAGGTTGTCTTTTCACATCCTTGATAATGCCCTTCGATGCACAGAAGATTTTAATTTTGATGAAGTCTAATTTATCAAAAATTTTTTGGTTTTGTTTCTCAGGCTTTTGTTGTCATGTCTAAGAATTTGGCCTATGTTACCAAATCCAGGGTCATTAAGATTTACCCCTGTTTATAGTTTTAGCTCTTACGTTTAGGTTGTTGGTCCACTATGAGTTAATTTTTGTATATGGCATGAAGTAGGAGTCCAACAAAGACTCTTACTTAAAAGCATAATTTCATGAAACCTCCACATTGTACTTTTTAAAAATTAATTATTTGGCCGCACCCTGTGGCTTGCGGGCTCTTAGTTCCTCAGCCAGGGATTGAACCCAGGCCATTGCAGTGAAAATGCCGAGTCCTAACCACTGGACCACCAGGGAATTCCCTCACATGGTACTTTTAATATCCCTTGATTAAATATATATACACATCAACCTAAAACTACTGTGGATTTTATATTATTTTAAGCTATTCCATGTTCTATTAATCAAAGCAGAGTTTATATATATTTTTTAAAAATAGTGCTTGTAAGTTTAAGACATTATTTTCTCAGTCCATGGGCTATATATTGGTGACTGTATATGGATTCATGGATTTCCTTCTTACATCTTTTTTTTTTTTTCGGTACGCGGGCCTCTCACTGTTGTGGCCTCTCCTGTTGCGGAGCACAGGCTCCGGACGCGCAGGCTCAGCGGCCATGGCTCACGGGCACAGCCGCTCCGCGGCGTGTGGGATCCTCCCAGACCGGGGCACGAACCCGTGTCCCCTGCATCGGCAGGCGGACTCTCAACCACTGCGCCACCAGGATGGCCCACCTTCTTATATGTTGTGGTCCCCTCTAAGTCTGCAGATCATAGATTTTGTAGAAGAGCATCAGGAGAATCTATCATGGCAAGAAGAAAAGGGATTAAAGATGAAGAAAAAGGTAGAATTTCCAAGGGCTCATAGTTGCAGAGACCTTAAGTGGGAGAGAGAATACTGGAAGGTAGGTAACTGGAAGTTAGTGGTGGGATCTGTGAGTGCCAGAGAGGAAGGAGTGATTTCTTTCAGGCAACAAAGATGACTGCAGAGTAGAAGTTAAGTGCTGGGGAGTGGAGGGGTGGGTGGGGAATACGGTTTGGAATAGGGCCTGAAGCCCAAAAGACATCATCAGAAAGTGATTGTTGAGGGAGCAATTGAGGATTCCTTTAGTTTTGGAAATAATGCCAACCCAATGCTACCTCCGAATTAGGAGTAAAGCTAACTTTATTTAACATCTGTCCTAGGGAGGGTTAAGGAAAAGAAACTAAGGAAATTCTAGATTTTATTTCAACCATGACTCCAGTACTGGTTAAGTTTGAATTAGTAACCTATATTCTGTATCAATATTTTGTGTTTGTTTGGTTTCTTTTCATTTCTTTTTTTAAAATTAATTTTATTGCAGTATAGTTGCTTTACAATGTTGTGTTAATTTCTGCTGTACAGCAAAGTGACTCAGTTATATATATATTCTTTTTCATATTCTTTTCCATTATGGTTTATCACATGATATTGAATATGGTTCTCTGTGCTATACAGTAGGACCTTGTTGTTTATCCATCCTATATATACTAGTTTTCATCTGCTAGTCCCAAACTCCCAATCCTTCCCTCTGCCACTGCTCCCCCCCACCCTGCCCTTGGCAACCACAAGTCTGTTCTCTGTGTCTGTGAGTCTGTTTCTGTTTCATAGATATGTTCAACTGTGTCATATTTTAGATTCCACATATAGGTGATATCATACGGTATTTGTCTTTCTTTCTGACTTACTTCGCTAAGTATGATAATCTCTAGGTCCATGCATGTTGCTGCAAATAGCATTATTTCATTCTTTTTTATGGCTGAGTAGTATTCCATTGTATATATATGTACCACCTCTTCTTTATCCATTCATCTGTTGATGGACATTTAGATTGTTTCCTTGTTTTGGCTATTGCAAATAGTGCTGCTGTGAACATAGGGGTGCATGTATCCTTTTGGTTTTGTCTGGGTATATGTCCAGGAGTGGGATTGCTGGATCATATGGCAACACTATTTTTAGTTTTTTGAGGAACCTCCATACTGTTTTCCATAGTGGCTGCACCAATTTACATTCCCACCAACAGTTTAAGAGGGTTCCCTTCTCTCCACATCCTCTCCAGCATTATTATTTGTAGACATTTTAATCATGGCCATTAAATGTCATTTCTTGATAAAGTTTCCTAGTAAAGGAATTCCAGTTTTATCTCAGCTGAAAGAATGACGAAAAGAAATCTTTCTAGTCCTCATGTCAGTGAGAGAGTTAGGTTCTCAGCACATACTTAGAGCTTAGGGTGATGTGTAGTATCGGCCTATGGCCATCTAATGGAGCAGGAACTGGGGCACACAGGAGTGAGAACCTTGGAGGGAAAGTTGGGACTGTGGTGCCAACTAGGGCCAAGGCCAGCTCTTCATAGCACTCACAGGCTCATCAGTGACAGTCTTTGTTTTTTGTGTTTTTTTGAGTGTCTTTGTCAGCTGTGTGTTCAAAGGGCTTTAGAGAAACGAACAAAGGAGAGGATAGATTGGACAACTGAGTGAGAGTCCGAGGGGGGAACACATAATGGCCACTGGTTCGGATGCCCTTCTGCTTTTACTAGGCAGATTGTCTGCTTTTTCATACAGAAATGAAAGCTACTTTTCAAGAAGTGATTTGGAGAGGTATCAACAAAGAATGGATCTTAGGTATTTTTTTGTGGTGTTTAAACTCTGAATTTGTATGAATGTGTCTTTTTGAGTTTTTAACTACCCATGTGACCTCTGTGACTTTCAGGTGCTACTCGTGAGCAGTAGTCGCCATCCAGACCGATGGATTGTCCCTGGAGGAGGCATGGAGCCCGAGGAGGAGCCAAGTGTGGCAGCAGTCCGTGAAGTCTGTGAGGAGGTGTGCACTGCAAACAAAGGGCATGGCTGTACCTTGTCATCATGAACCTGTCATGTCTGTGTAGTTCATTAATTTATCACCACTCACTGAATGAACAGACTCATGATCACAGAAAGAAAGCACTTAACAGTTACCACATGCCTCCTTGATTAAAGGGGCAGTCAGGTTGTGACATGGTGATGTTTATCAGGCACTCTGTGCAAGGGGAGGGCTCATAGTAGTGACCGTATGTGATTATACCAGACAGGCCTTTGTGATTTCCTATGGATCTCTTCCCACACTGTCTCTGTTACCTGTGGCAGAAGATCAAGAATCAAATAGTTCATCAGCCCATAGAAATAAGAGGAGTAAGCAGTATTGGTATTAATGGCTTATTCTCATTAACCTTTGGGTGAGGAGGAGGCAGCCCTTGTTCTCCTATGCTCCTTGGGTCCTGGCAATAGAGCAGTGGCTAAAGCAATACTTCTGTTAGCCAGAAGTTGTTAATGGTGCACTTTGAGAGACAATAGTATCTTCTTTTTTATTTGGTCACATGATATTCAACATATATATATTGAGTTCTTGGGCCATGCCCAGTATATCTTACTAGATACTCTAGAATAAACAGTCAGAAGTCAAATCTCTTGGTTCCCTTACTTCAAGGGCTTACAATTTCGTTGGGGAAACTGAGAAACAAATTGCAATTCAAAACCAGGAGGAAGGAACTAATGTTTCTCCATAGCCTCTTGTGGCAATACCACGCTCTGCTCTGCTTATGCTAATCTCCTTTAGGAGTCCTAACTCAGTGGTGTGAGTTTTACCACCTCCATTTACTTGCCTTGACTACATAGTGCTTTTTAGATCCATTTCCTTGTTCCAGAAGGGACTTAAGACTGATTCTAAGGACATAAAGTAGAGTTTAGAAAAAGTCTAAATTCTGCATTTCTTTTGGGTCAAGCCCTTGCTGAAGTCTTCTTCGACTAATTTTACTTTGGAATACCCAAGGAATTCTTTCCTTGCTCTGAAGTCCTGCAAACTTGTGTTGACTTGTGCCACTCTCATTTTATCATATATCTGTGTATCTATAACTAGATTGTAACCTCTAAGGGCAAAGATTATATTGCCCATTTTAAATCCTCCCTTCTTGTGCCTAGTACACAGCTGGGTGAATAGAAAGTAATTAATACATGCTTCTATGACAGATGGAACATAAAAGTCCTGAAGAAATACCCCAATTGGAAATTATCAGAGTTCTTTCTGGAGGATCTCAAAGGTTTGACTATTCAGATAAGTGTGGTAGGGCCAATTGGTGGACCTAAGCTACATAATTTTGATTTCAATCCAGTTGGCTTCTGTGAGTTCTGAGGCACCTAAGGCAAAAGTGATGTTTGACAGAGTTATTGCGGCTCTGTGGATTCAGACAGGTTGTTGGAAGACCTGAAATAGACTGATGGTTCTAGAATAGAGAGGAAGGAAAAAATTCAGAGACCTTTGGGCAAAACTTGCTGCCTGGTTTAGAAGTTGTGGGTGAAGTGTGACAGCTTTACCTCTGCAGAGCACATTTGGATTTGGCATCTGTCTCAGGAAAACTTATACCCGTTGTTGTTACTATTGTTTCGTTGAGTGCTACAGTCAAATTGTCCTTGGGTTATATAAGTGCAACTAAGATGTAGAAAACTAGATGATTGCAATAGGAAGTACGTGAGGGAGTTGAAAAGGATATAGGGTTACCCTTTTGTTTCCTGGAAATTACATACCATCCTTCAGTAGGTAAAAGGGGGAATAAAGTGGAGAATAAAGTGGAGTTGGGACATGAGAAGGTGAACAATGCAGCACAAATAATTAAAGTATACTTTTCATATGGTCAGTATCTTACCTACCTCCTGTCTTAAAGGGAATCCCAAGCTTGAAATTAAATGCTGCCTGCCATTCTCAGCCCTGAAGAATCCTGCCTGACTTTGAGCAGATTTTTTACTCTCCAGTCAAGAGTCATATCATACCCTGTTCTTTATTCCAGCATTATTGAGAGGATAAAGAATAAGGTACCAAATAAACCAAATATTCGTACAAACACTATAAATTAGAGAAATGTGTCATTATAAAGACAAACATTTCCATGGCTTACATCAAAATAAAATGGAGGGGGTGGCTTTTCTAATTCCACGTCTATCAACGGAGAATAAGACTTGAATCAGAGAGGATGTAGGTAGATGTTTTTTATTACCCTTGAAGGGTAGCTTTTGTAAGCAGAAACCACTGTTCAGGGGTTTATTTAGTTTTCAAAATGTTATGACTTTTTAAAAGCACACATTCAAAAACTTTGTTCTTTCCTAATGCTTGCAGATCTGATTGCTATATTTATAAGCATAGGAGATTTTTAAGGGGCCTTTGGATAATGTCATTTTTAAGGGGCCTTTGGATAATGCTTAGGCCAGTTCATTGAAGACTTTTAGATGTTTCAAATTACATTTATAAATTTAACTAATTTGATTGCTTTTTAAAGAACGTCAGTTGTCTGACTTTAAAAAAATGAAAACCTTATGAGGCTCTTCAGCAAAAAGTCCTGTGAATGTCATGTATTAAACTTATAAATCAGATGAATCTTAAATATTCCCATAGTGTATATAAACTTACTGAGATTTTCAACTTAAAATCACAAGTCAGAAATAAGTTATTCAGTTATACTTTCAAAGTTGAGGTTACCGTCTAATAGGCCAAATTCTTTTAAACATTAGAAAATCATAAAATATGTCTGGTCTCCTTCATCTTTCCTGTTAAATGAGGCCAGGACTCAGGGGTGGCCTGTTAGGAAAGGTCGATCCAGTTCACTGCAGCTCAGTCAAGACTATAACTTCACAAGGCTGACTAGCGGTCATGGAATCCACGTGGGTGGTGATGGGTACTGAGTGAGCCATCTGTAGTATCTGGCATACTAGACTAACTTTGTGCTTCACCCTGAAGGTCTCTTCCTCCATGCAGTCTTCATGATTCCTCCCTGTAGTCTTCATGATTCCTCCCTGCAGACTTGTTCTCCGTATGTGTTTCCATTGCAGTCTGTACTTCTAGCATCGTATTTATCATGTTTTATTCATATCGCTTGTCTAGTTGTCTTCTGTGCTAGACTTTACACTCTGTGTAGCCAGGTACCATTCTTTCTTGCTCACTGTTGAATCCCCAATGCTTAACACATAACAAGTGCTGAACAAAATAAGTGCTGCAGTTTTTGGCCTGACCGCTAGAGCAGCCACATAAATGCAATTGAGGTAGGCCCTTTTGGGTTGTCAGGAGTAGACATAACATCTACAGGCCCCTCAGTTAATTGAGGGAGAAGAATATGGCAGTATCACAGCAGCTGTCCAGCCAGGCTGTGCAGAACTGGAAACTTAGGTCACAGAGCACAGGCAGGCCTTGCTCGCAGTGGGTGGATGGATGTGGGAACGCACTGTAGCTCAAGAGCCTGGTCACCATACCAGAGGCCCAGCGCCTCTCTTCCACTGTGGAGCGCTGCCTTTCTAATGTCTTCTTAGCCTCCCAGCTTCTGCTTACCACTTTTTTTTTTTTTAATTTATATTATTTATTTATTTTTGGCTGCGTTGGGTCTTCATTGCTGCAAGCGGGGTTTCTCTAGTTGCAGTGAGCGGGGGCTACTCTTCGTGGCGGTGCGCGGGCTTCTCATTGCGGTGGCTTCTCTTGTTGCAGAGCACGGGCTCTAGGTGCGAGGGCCCAGTAGTTGTAGCACGTGGGCTCAGTAGTTGTGGCTCGCGGTCTCTAGAGCGCAGGCTCAGTAGTTGTGGCGCATGGACTTAGATGCTCCGCGGCATGTGGGGTCTTCCCGGACCAGGGCTCAAACCCATGTCCCCTGCATTGGCAGGCGGATTCTCAACCACTGCGCCACCAGGGAAGTCCCAGCTTACTACTTTTTGTTTGGTGTTTTTCCTCCCTTGTGCATCACTAACCTGTCTCTTGACTCACTCTGTCTGTGTATCTCACATTCAGCCTTCCTGAGAGAGGACTTGATGGGTTTTGCCTACTTACAACCTTCAGAGCTGCCAGGCCACATCAGTTTCTAGCCATTTTGAAGATGTCTGCTTTACCTTTGCATCAGTTGCTGATTTCTTATTCCTCTAACTGAGCTCAGAGTGGCAAGGTCATCTGCTATAAAACATGACAGCCTGGGGCTTCCCTGGTGGCTCAGTGGTTGAGAGTCTGCCAGCCCACGCAGGGGACACGGGTTCGTGCCCCAGTCCGGGAAGATCCGACATGCCGCGGAGCGGCTGGGCCCGTGAGCCATGACCGCTGAGCCTGTGCGTCCGGAGCCTGTGCTCCGCAACGGGAGAGGCCACAACAGTGAGAAGCCCATGTACCACAAAAAAAACCACAAAAAAACCATGACAGCCTGTGCTTAAGTACTGCCTGCAGCAGCTGTACCAATGGTATGTAGTAAAAAGATATTTAATAACACAGGGAAATATTTGTAGCACATTCCTAAGTGATCAAAGCAGGTTATGAAACAATATTTATGATAGAAAACCATTTAGTGGGGAAGAAATATGTGTGTCTATTTGTACAGAAAGAACAGATAACACTACTTGTACACTTACTATGTGCCAAGCTGTGTTTAAGGGTTTTGCATATGTCGCCTCATTTCCTCACCAGATCCAATAAGGTAGGAACTGTTATTATCTACATTTTACAGGTTGAGATTCAATGAGATCAAGTAATTTGTCCTGGCACACCAGGACAAATTGTGCCCAGCTAAATGTGCTCAAATGCTCAAGGTAAGATTTGAATCCAGAACATCTAGTCTTAGCACCCACACTCCTAATGCCTTGAAAGAACGCCCATCAGATGTTCACAGTGGTTATCTTTGGGTTAGCTCTTAGATTATCAAGTTTTCTACATTGAACATATATTTGTTACTATAAAAATTTTCTGTATAAACGTGAATGGAATGAGGTTAATAAGTAGTTTATCATGGCATTGTCAGTCCTAGATACCATAAAACTCAACCTGTTCTGAAGCTTTGTTCAACCCAGCTTAAAACTTTTAGCATATTGGCTGAATCTCAGAAACAGATAAATCTGTAGCACTTGAAACATTACCAGTCACATTTAAAGGGCTGAACTTCCGTGGCAGTCCAGTGGTTAAGACTTCACCTTCCAATGCAGGGGGTGCAGTTCTTCCCTAGTCAGGGAGCTAAGATCCCACGTGCCTCTCGGCCAAAAAACCAAAACATAAAACAGAAACAATATTGTAACAAATTCAGTAAAGACTTTAAAAAAGGTCCACATCAAAGAAAAAAAAAACCAAAATCTTTAAAGGGCTGAAATATTCCCTTTTGGAAACTAGCTTCCATTTTTTAGCTGCTTCTAGTTAAAGTCCTATTGTAGTGACCCCTCAAAGGGATGAGGCTTTCTCCCAGGACTGACCATGGGCCTTGGTAACAGTGCATCTCTAGCAAAGGCTAGTATGAGCCAGCCATGTGATGCTCTCTCTGTAATAAAAAAGAAAAGCACTTCTTTGTGAGGTTTTCAGAGCTATTCTTTCTTGCTAATTCAATGGGAAAGGTAAAACTGCTGGCTGACAGGGAAGAAGAGACGCTGGATCTGAAACTGTTCTGTCCTCTGTTCAGCTGTTATGTTTCCATTTCTTTCATCCATTCTGACCTCAGCCAAACCAGGAATGTTATCACAAAGATACAGTACATCTGAAAACAGAAACAGGAAAATATTATGTGCAAACTTCAGCTGCATTCTCTTCAAGGGTGACAAAGATGGGTACCTTCTGCCTTTAGAGAAATGTAGCCAGTGGTAACTGAGAGTGTGGCCAAATGCCAGTTCCTTTTATCTGCTGCCTCATGTCTGGACAAGGTCCATATCCATATCCATTTCTAGCATATAAATTATAAAGATTTTGTAGGCAGCCTGATAATTAACCTGTGACATAGGCCTAGCTTTAAAAAAAAAAAAAAAAGGAACTTGTTCTCTGACTTCCTCACTTGTGTCCTAATATCACACTTCTGTGCTGCTCCTTTGTCTCCTACCACCTGTTGGTTTGCCACATAAATTCACCATCATGGAAATTTTTTCAAGTCAGTGATGTCGCCTTAAACTTCCCTGTACCTTGCTGCCCTCCCTCAAGTTTTTGGGGTTTTTTGTTTTGTTTTGGCCTCACCGCGCAGCTCATGGCTTATATTTCCCCGACCAGGGATCGAACCTGCACTGTCTGCAGTGGAAGCATGGTGTCTTAACCATTGGACCACCAGGGGGGAATTCCGTTAAGTTTTTGATACACTGTCTTATGTAAACATTTCACAGCATGTTTGACTGAATTCACCTTCATTTAAGATAGTTTTTTGAACATCTAGATGCTTTAATATAGTATCAAGGATCTGGTTGCCTTGAGCCCAGAGCTGCTTCCTGATTATCTCTAGCCTTACTAATCTTATTTATGTCAGCCTATCAAGAATTTATTGTAACCCTTCTTGATCTCATTTGTATTTTCAGATAAGACCAGGGAAAATGCCATAGTGAACTTTATTTTTAAAATCTATATCTTCTTATCCCAATTCCTGTACTATGTGTTCCCTGTCCCTGCAAAAAAAAAAAAGGTTGTACTCTCTTTTTTATGTAACATAGCAACCAGAAGGCTCCCGTTGGTATCTCAGAACTGTCTCTGACAGGGAAGCAGTGTTTCATGTCTCTTGTTATATGCAAGTAGAACATTTGAAAAGCCTGTGACTACTTGGGAATAATTTGAAATACAGTTTTGTCAGCCTTTTTCTTAGCTCATAGTGTTAGACTCTGTTTGGAGTGGAGAAAAAAGTGAAGGCTCTGGGGCTTCCCTGGTGGCGCAGTGGTTAAGAGTCCGCCTGCCGATGCAGGGGACACAGGTTCGTGCCCCGGTCCGGGAAGATCCCACATGCCACGGAGCGGCTGGGCCCGTGAGCCATGGCCGCTGAGCCTGCGCGTCCGGAGCCTGTGCTCCGCAATGGGAGAGGCCACAACAGTGAGAGGCCCACGTACTGCAAAAAAAAAAAAAAAAAAAAAAAAGTGAAGGCTCTGTGTGACTGTGTTGTATTTTCATCTTTACTTTTTGGCCCAGCCTAAACAGTTATGAATGGAAGATGGGGATAGTGTATCACAGAATTTATTAGGGAAATACGTTAATTTTTTTTTATTTAGAACTTTAACCACAAAATATATATCATAATATATTAAGAATAATTTCAGTCATTTCAACATGATAAATAAAACAGGGGGAAGTAATGTAGACCAGGGGTCTCCAGCTCATAAGCTTGTAGGGAAGCAGTCAGGCAGTTGACGGTGGGTGTAGCTCTGGTAAAGTGGGGAGAGCCTACCCTAGACCAGAGACGGTCCTCTTCAGGCCCAGCCGGTAGTTTTCATGTGGCAGTTAAGACGCAGTGTGACTCTGCTGTTTTAAGAGAAGCATGAAAGCTGGATTTATTTTTTAATATATATATATATTTATAAATTTATTTTATTTTTGGCTGCATTGGGTCTTCGTTGCTACACGCGGGCTTTCTCTACTTGCGGCGAGCGGGGGCCACTCTTTGTTGCAGTGAGCGGGCTTCTCACTGCGGTGGCTTCTCGTTGCGGACCACAGGGTCTAGGCCCGTGGGCTTCAGTAGCTGTGGCTCGCGGGCTGTAGAGCACAGACTCAGTAGTTGTGGCACACGGGCTTAGTTGCTCCGCGGCATGTGGGATCTTCCCGGACCAGGGCTCGAACCCGTGTGCCCTGCATTGGCAGGGGGATTCTTAACCACTGCACCACAAGGGAAGCCCCAAAAACTGGATTATTATGTGAGATCTCCTGATCTTTCAACATAAGCAACTAATTTTTTATAATTCGTTTTTAAAATGTCAATCAAATAATATACACATAGTAGATTGAAACAACAGCAGTAGTAGTACTAAAAGGCTCATAATGGAAAACAACCAAAAGATGTGTTCTTAATTAGGTGGATGATCTGTTTTGCAGATTTTTACTTTATTTTGAACTGTAAACTGAGAAGCTCCAAGCTCTTGGAAGAAGGTAGTTTTATTTTTTAGTCTCCTAAATGATAAATGAAGGCAAATAAAGGTTTTTAACCTTGGGAATACTGCATTGTTTAATAGAAATGTTAATATGAGAAAATATATCCAGATGTAAATTACTGTGAATCAAGAGAGATCACAAACCAACCCCATTTGTTTGTTGAAAAGCAGGCTTTATTTAGATAGCATTTTCTGAATTTCTGTTATTTAATTTTTAATTTTAAAAACCACATGAAAATGAATTATTAATAATGATGTACATGTATGTTATATGCACCTATAGATTTATCTTTAAAATTGATTTAAGGGAATTCCCTGGTGGTCCAGTGATTTGAATTCTATGCTTCCACTGCAGGGGACCCAGGTTCGATACCAGCCAGGGAACTAGAACCCCACAAGCCACGTGCCAAAAAATTAATAATAATAAATTAAAAAAATTTTTTTCAAAAGTAGGCAAAGGATTTTTCTATGGTTGAAATTTTTCAAAATAAAAAGTTTGGAAGAAAATAAGCTTAAACACTTATCATTTGCCACCTACACTCAAAGTCTTCAGGTGGAAACCACGAAATACAACAATGATGGATGCTACTTTCCCCAAGAAGAATTGTGTTTTTATAAGTACTACCATGTCTTTATTTTTACTTGGTAAAAAGATAGATATTTTTAGCTTCTTTGGTCAAAGCATTATAAAATGTAAGAGTCATGTCTCTTAATGCATTATATTTAATTATCTTATCCTGGTAATTTATTCTTTTTTAAGAATTTAATGGGAAATGTGCCTCAGTGGTAAAACATTTCAGGAAAACCTTTGTTCACCTAACATGGGGATACATGTTTGTGTGTGGCAACATGTTTATTCCGTGGTCCTAGAAAAGCATATACACAGAAATATAGCAAAAGAAGTTAAGAGCTTTTCCTTAGAAAAAGTCATTTTGAATATATAAAATGATCAGGGAAAACATACCATGTCTTAGGTGGAAAACCGCTGGTGTGAGGCCGTTTTATGTTAGAGTACAGATTGAATCCCGCGGATCTCTGGCAAAGGCCCTTAAGTAAATCCGTATTGAATCTCCTGTTTCTGGCAGCTGAGAACTTAGAAAGGGCCTTTCCTCTCAGTTACAGTTCAGGGATGAAAGGAGACCTTGGCATAGACACTGCCTCCAGTGAAGGGCTTGGCTGAGGCAGCTGTGATAATCCCTGTGCTCAGTTTTTGCTCTGTGCTCACATGACCGAGAATGTAATTCAACTCTGGCCCCAGAGCAAGGGAGGCCTCTTTCTCCTTTCAGAGGAGGACTCCTCTCTGCTCCTAGGCTGCCTCGAAATGGTAAATGGCTACTCCTAGGTTACTTCCACGATGACTTCTGGAGTCAACCTTAAAATGATTGAGAATTTTTAGTGACTGTCATTTTGGCTTTTGTAAAAATACTTAATGGATACTCTTGGCTTTATGAAAAGTGTTATTCAAAATGTTATTACATATTTGTGTTACTGACCTTGTTTAAATACACAGGTGCTTTTTTTTAAAGTTTATTATTTATTTATTTAATTTTTGGCTGTGTTGGGTCTTCGTTGCTGCGCACGGGGTTTCTTTAGTTGCGGTGAGTGGGGGCTACCCTTCGTTGCAGTACGTGGGCTTCTCATTACAGTGGCCTCTCTTGTTGCGGAGCACAGGCTCTAGGCGCGTGGGCTTCAGTAGTTGTGGCGTGTGGGCTCAGTTGTTGTGGTGCACGGGCTTAGTTGCTCCGCGGCATGTGGGATCTTCCTGGACCAGGGATTGAACCCGTGTCCCCTGCATTGGCAGGTGGCACTGCACCACCAGGGAAGTCCTACACAGCTGTTTTTGACTAGGAATTTCCATTAGAGCTATTTGTAAAAATTTTAATATTAAGAATAGAAACAGTATAATCTGAACAGGACTCTTACTCTGAGGGCTTTTAAGTGCTCACTCTAGCATTTAGTGATGCTATTAGTGTAGCCAGTTTGATTACTTAAGTAATTAAGCTGGTGACTACTTCAGCTCACCATTTTTCTGGTTATAAAAGTAATACATGCTGGGGCTTCCCTGGTGGTGCAGTGGTTGAGAGTCCGCCTGCCGATGCAGGGGACACGGGTTCGTGCCCCGGTCCGGGAAGATCCCACGTGCCGCGGAGCGGCTAGGCCGACGAGCTATGGCCGCTGAGCCTGCGCGTCCGGAGCCTGTGCTCCGCAACGGGAGAGGCCACAACAGAGAGGCCCGCATACCGCAAAAAAAAAAAAAAAAAAAAAGTAATACATGCTCCTAGCAGAATGAAAAGCCAGACAGTGCAAAGATGATGGTATGTTACCATAGTTCCTTGGCTGATTAGTTTTTCTCCAACTATTTAATTAAGAAATTTTACAAACACGTAAGTAATATTTTAAAAGAGTGAAACAAACACTGTATATCTTCTTCTAGGTATAATATCTGTTGACTTGTTGTATATTTGCTTTATCTCTCTGTGTTTATATCCATACCCTTTTTTTGGCCATTCCATTTGAAAATAAGTTGTAGCTATCATGGCACATTACCTCTAAGTTCTGTTCTTTATTTAGCATGCATCTCTTTAGAATAAGGCCAGTCCCCTACATAACTATATACCATTGTCACACCTAAGAAAATTCATAATAATTCCATAACATCATCTAATATTTACTCCGTATTCAAATGTCCCCAACTATCATGAAATGTCTATTATATCTGTTTGTTTCCTCACACATTACAATTGGAGGTATGTCGTTTCAGGCTAAATGATATAGATATATTTATACAATAAATAGAACCATAATCTCAGCCTTTTCACATCCTGCTCACTATGATGCTGACTTTTTAAAAGAGTCCAGGATCATTGTCTGATAGAATGTCTCATATTATGGTTTTGTTTGATTGTTTCTTCCAGGTGTCTTTTAACTTATTTCCTTATCCTCTGTACTTCCAGCAACTTAGTCTAGAGCAGTGTTGTCCAGTGGAATATTCTGAAATGATGGAAGTGTTCTATATCTGCGGTGTTCAGTGTGGTAGCCACTAGCCATATATGCCTATTTAAATGAATGAAAATTAAATAAAATTTAAAATTCAGTTCCTTAGTCATACTAGGCATATTTTAAGTTCAGTAGCTACATGTGGATAGTGGCTGCCATTTTGAATAGCACACGTCTAGAGGCTTGATTAGATTTAGGGTAAGCATTTTTGACAAGTTGCTGCATAGGTGATGTCAAGTACTTCCTAATACTTAATGTCATGAGGCACATAATGTCAGATTGCCTTGCCATTCGTGATAAAACGTTTGATCAGGTAATAACTGACAGTCTCTCCATTGTAGAAGTACATTTCCCCTTATGTAGCAAAATTGGTAAGTAATCTGTTGAACAGTTCTTCCAGGCTATATGAATCTCTTGTCTCCCAACAACCCAACATTTTTTTTTTTAATTTATTTATTTTTGGCTGTGTTGAGTCTTTGTTGCTACACGCGCGGGCTCTCTCTAGTTGCAGAGAGCAGGGGCTACTCTTCATGGCGGTGCACCAGCTTCTCATCTCAGAAGCTTCTCTTGTTGCGGAGCACGGGCTCTAGGCACACGGGCTTCAGTAGTTGTGGCATGCAGGCTCAGTAGTTGTGGCTTGCGGGCTCTAGAGCGCAGGCTTAGTAGTTGTGGCACACGGGCTTATGTGGCACATGTTGCTCCGCGGCATGTGGGATCTTCCCGGACCAGAGCTTGAACCCGTGTCCCCTGCATTGGCAGGCGGATTCTTAACCACTGAGCCACCAGGGAAGCCCCCAGCAGTCTTTCAACTAACAGTTTTAGCATCTACTGCTGAACCTTACCAAATCAGATAAAAGAGCAGAGACTGAAGAACAGTGATTTTCTAATTCTTTTTTTTTTTTAAGCTGAAATTCTTCTTTAAAAGAAAGCCCTCTTCCTCCTCCCTCCCCACCCCCCTTTTTCCTTATTTTAAATAACCCCACTGGAGTAATGGATTTGTTGGTTAGGACTCCACACTTCCACTGCAGGGACACGCGTTCAGTCCCTGGTCGGGGAACTGAAATCCCATGTGCTGTGTGGCACGGCCAAAAATATATAAATAAATAAAGTCATTGGAGAGAGAATGGTCATATAAGTAAATAAATAAGTAAATAAATAGCCTTGGGGGAACGAAGTTGGACTGGAAGGAAGCCCCTGGGAAATTTTATCTAAATTTTTTTTAGTTTTTTACAACCCCAGAGTCTGGGCAGAAACGTGAAGAGATCAAGCAGTTGAAAAAGTCAGTATTTAAAGTGCTTAATGGCATAGCCATAATCCCCCAAGGAATTCTAAGGGGATATATTTGGGTTCAGAAAGATCAAAATTAGCATTGCTGAAATTTTGTCCTGTATTGTCTTCTTGGGTGCAAGGAAATGAAAGCAAAGCCATCGCTGGGGTCAGATGACAAAGCTTCAGTTACATTTTTTGTTTTTATTTTTGGTTTTTTTTTTTAGGCTTGAGACTTGATCTTGTTCTTCAAAGAATTTTTTTTTTTAATTTAAGTTAGAATGATTGATGAAGATAATGTTATTGGGGCAAGGGATGGTTCACATGGAGATCATCAAGACAGTTTACTGTTTCCAGATGACTAGATTAATCCTTAAAGGAGTATGAATAGAAGTAATCCATGAAGAATCGTCAAATGTGCTAATCTCCCTGAGAACTAAAGAGTATTGCAGTTGGATAGATTTATGTGAACTCTTTTATTGGTGATGCTGACACAGTTGTGTATTTAGAAACAGTTATTGCTGCCTCACAAAACCTAAAACAAGAATAATCAACAAGTTTCTGTGAGACATGAATTCAGACAGCATGCAGCAGGGATGGCTTGTCCATGATGTCTGGCGCCTCAGCGGGAAGAATCAAAGGCTGGGAACAGAATACTGTTGAGAAAAAAGCTTGAATAACTTTTTCTACTAGGCTTCCAGGACTCAATACTTTTCTGATTTTTCCCCTCCATCTGAGTTGTCTGCTGATTCCTCCCTGAAGGCTGAATGTCCTGAAGTTCAGTTCTTTGTCTTTTCTTTCCTTGTCTCTCATCTACTCCTTGGTGGTCTCATCCAATCTCAAGGATTTAAATATAGTAGGTGGGTAGTTGGGTTAGTGAGTAGGTAGGTTGGTGGATGGGTGGATGGATGACCCATCCATCCCCAACCACAGCTCTCCTTAACCTGCCTATTTGGTATTTCCATTGGGATGTCCAGTAGGCATCTGAAACTTAAGATGTATAAAACTAAACTTGTGATCCCATTATCTTCTCCCAAGACTGCTGCTCCTCCAGCAGTCTTCTCCATCTCAGTAAATGTCACCTCCATCCTTCCAGTTGCTTAACTCAAAAAACTAAGAGTCATCCCTGATTTCTTTCTTTTCTCACACCTAGTATTTAGTTCATCAGCCAATTCTGTTGGGTCTACCTTCAAAATACATATATGCAGAATCTAACCACTTTTCACTATCTCTGTCCTTACCACCTTGGTCCAAGCCACTATCACCTCTCACCTCAATTCCTCTGCTCCCCCCTGTACTCTTACCCCTTTAAGTTTATTTTCAGCACAGCAGGCAGAATGATCCTATTTTAAAAAACCTGGTCAGATGATGTCACTCGAAGGCCTTCTAAGCCTTAGAGTGGCCTGTGATCTGGCTTCCTCTGGCACCTCATCTCTCACTCCTCTCTCTTGATCACTGTGCTTCACCCACCATGGTAGCACCCTTGCTGCTCCTCCAGCAACAGATTTGCTGTTCCTTCTGCCTGTAATCACCGTGGTATATACAGTCTTAGACATTGAATCTAGAGTAGAGAGCCTCCATCCTGCTGGTTTTTCCAAATGGTTTATATAGTAATTGCCCTTTATTGGTGAAGAAATACCATAGTATTGAAGATGGGAAATAAACAGTTTCAAAAAACAGATATAATGTGTTTGTACTATACCCAGCAGGTCTACACATTTACATCTGTGCCAAATGAAATACCTTTTCCACCTATCTACCTGCCATTCTTGCTCATTTAGAGCTCTTCCATACTAAACAATCCAGATGAGGTGGCAGTTGTTCATTTCATTTGGCTTGATTTTTCTTTCTCTTTACTCCCTTTTGGGGTTGAGGAGTGACTTGAGGACATAAATGGGCTGTCTAGGATGCCATCTGAACAGCCAGTTTTATCAGTTTAGAGATTTGGTAGGGTTCCATGTCAGGCCCTAGAACAGATATGGTTTTGGTTTCAAAGTAAGTCATAAAAACACTAAAAAGGGCTGAGCTTTTGAAGTGGTTTTTTAGAATGGAGAGGGAGGCAGTTAAAGAAGGGAAGAGTATCATTTTCAACCAAGAGCTCCTCCATGACATGGTTTCACTGAGATTTATGAGATCTGAAAGAAAGACGATCAACTATTTATGCCTGTATGACCAGCAAAGTTCTGGGTGCGAAACTGAATGAGGACCTTGCTGAGAAGATCTGTAGACAGCGGGTGTGCCTGTCTATGTAAGGACTATGATGTTAAGTGGAATTTATTTTTATAGGGTTATGGAAGCACGTTGTTGAAAAGGACATCAAGAGGTTATCTGGTTTAAATCTACACTTTTAGTGAAGCATAGCTAACATTCAAGCCTTCATTTTTTTCTTTTGAATATGTATGTTTGAAATATACTAACTCTTGTACATTATCTTAATGAGTTAACCTTTAATGCCATCCAGCAATGAAACAACCACTACACACCTATTAGAATGGCTAAAATTTTTAAATGCATGCCATTCAACAGCAGATGGAGAGTAAGAAATGCAATTGTAGTTTCTTGCTGCTTTCAAATAAACTGTTCATCCCTGTTGAGTGAATTAAATATATGCAGTTTTAAATGTTTCAGAAATAGCAAGATCACCTTTACAGTGATACTTGGCAACATGAAGTTTTTTGTCATTTCAAACTGAAATTGCCAGTTCTGCCTTTAAAATAAAACCTAGATTATTGGTAAGAAAATTGAGGGGCCTATCAGGTAAAGAACACCAGAATCACTTAAAATTGCTAGACCAGCTTCTCTTAAGCCCCTCCTTTTTAAAATTGATCCTCATACTATTTTTTCAGATTCTCAGGTAGTCTAGAGGGCAGATTTATGTAATACACCCTCAGTTATTGCAAACTCAAAAAATTTAAGATTTCCGTTTATATAACGGAAGATTTAAGATTCCGTTTTTAAGATTTAAAATTCCGTTTAAGATTCCGTTTATATAAGATAACGTTTATATAATCTTGCCTGCCCTCCAGAAGGTGTCCTAATTTATTCTCTCAGCAGCAGAGATGAGGAGGGCATTGGTATGGTTGGTAGGTGCACGGACTGTGGAATCAAAAGACCCCTACGTCCAAATCCTGGTGCTGCCGCGTAACTGCGTGGCATTGGCAAATTATTTATCATCTCTAAGCATCGGTTTTCTTTTCTGGAACATAGGAATCATGATAATACCTGCTTCATAGGTAGACATTTAGTAAGAACTCAAATACTAGTTGTTATTATTATTGGAAAAGATGAATGATTTGACCTGAATCACACAGCAAAGCATGACTTGACCACTCAGGTGTATTTGATTCCAAAGCCTGTACACATACCAACCATATTAAAGCCCTCATCTCCCCCACTCCCATTCCCGATACCCTCATCAGGAGGATGCTAGTGAGATTATTGAACTATATGAGCATTTTAGGTTGCTTTGAATATATATTTAGGAAAGAAAATTGATTTATATTTTTGGCATTGGGTTTATTTAAATTGTTTTATTGTTGCATTTTTTAAAATGCTCATATGATTGGCAAAAATGCTGCCACCACCACCTTTTAGAGTTTTCTGTAGCATATTTTGTGAAGTGTCAAAAAGATTGAAGTGCAAAGGGGGATACTTTATTTTTCGATTTTAAAATGATTTTTTGTCCTGTAATTTTTCAAGATTGAAAATTTTTCCAGTATTTTATTATAAAAATTTTCAGATATATTGCCACACAGAAAAAATTTTATTGTAAACGTCCATATAACTCACTACCTAGATTCTATCTACCATTAGCACTTTACTGTACTTGCTTTATCACTTAACTTACATCTGTTATTGAAACCTTAAGAAATAACCAATACACAACAACAAAAAGTCATTTATATTTCCATCACCTAAAGACAACCTTTGTTAACATTTTAGTAATTTCATACATGCTTACACATCTAAAAATATGTGTATTTCTTTTTAAAAATAATACGGGAATTTAGCCATTTCATTAGCTCATTATATTGTGGACATCCTTTTGTGGTAATAGGCTTACATGTGAATGATTATTTTGAAAGACTATATAATAGTCCATGTTTAAATATACCATAGTTTGCTTGATCATTTTTTGTTGAGCATTTAGTTTGATTGTAATTTTTCATTATTCTAGACTTTATCCTAGTACTTCCAATAAAATGTTGAAGAGGAATCATGGGAGGGGACATCCTTGCCTTGTTCTTGATCTCAGTGGGAAAGCTTTTTTAGTTTCTCACCATTCATTTTGATGTTAACTGTAGATTTTTTTTTTTAGATGTTCTTTACCAAGTTTTATCAAGTTCTATTCTTTGTTTACTGAGAGGTTTTTTTTTTATCATAAATAGGTGAACTTTTTCATGTGGTTTTTCTGCAACTATTCATATGATCATGTGATTTTTCTTCCTTAGCCTGTTGATGTGATGGATTACATTAATTGATTTTTATATGGAACCAGCCTTGCATACATGGGATAAATCCCACTTGCTTGTGGTGTATACTTTTTTTAATATCAGTACATTGTTGGATTCAACTTGCTAACATTTAGTTGAGGATTTTTACATCTGTGTTCATGAGAGTTATTACCTATAGTTTTCTTTTCTTGTAATGTCTTTGTCTGGTTTTGGTATTAGGGTAATGATGGCTTCATAGAATGAGTTTGGAAGTATTTTCTCTGCTTCTATCTTCTGGAAGAGATTATAGAGAATTGGTATGATTTCTTCCTTAAATGTTTGGTAGAATTCATCAGTGTACCCATCTGGGCCTGATGCTTTCTGTTTTGGAAGATTATTAATTATTGATTCAATTTCTTTAATAGACATAGGCCTATTTAGGTTGTCCTTTGTGTGAGTTTTGGCAGATTGTATCTTTCAAGGGCTTGGTCTGTTTCATCTAGGTTATTGAATTGTGGATATAGTACTCCTTGGTTTATTTTATTCCTTTATTATCCTTTTGATGTCCATGGGATTTGTAGTGATGTCCTCTCTTTAATTTCTGATATTAGTAATTTGTGTCTTCTTTTTTCCTTGGTTTGCCCTGTTAGAAACTTGGTTGTATTGATCTTTCCAAAGAATCAGCTTTTAGTTTTTTTGTTTTTTCTCTGTTGATCTTCTGTTTTGAAATTCATTGATTTCTACCGAATTTTATTGCTTATTTTCTTTTGCTTTCTTTGGATTTAATTTGCTCTTCATTTTCTAAAGTGGAAGCTTAGATTATTGGTTTTAGATTTTTTTTTTTTACCTAATATATGCATTCAGTGCTATAAATTTACCTTTAAGCACTGTTACTTGTTGCCTCCCACAAATTTTGATAAGCTGTGTGTTTATGTTCATTTAATTCAGAGTGTTTTAAAATTTCCCTGCAATTTCTTCTTTGACCTATGTGTTTTTTAGAATTGTGTCGTTTAATTTCCAAGTATTTTGGATTTTCCAGCTACCTTTCCTGTTAAAGATTTCTCACATAATCCCATTGTGACCTGAAAACATATATTGTATGATTTCTATACTTTTTAATTTGTTAAGGTGTCATTTATGGCCCATAATGCTGTCTATCTTGGTGACTGTGCCATGTGAAATTGAGAAGAATGTGTATTCTGCTGTTATTGGATTAAGTAGTCTATAAATATCAATTATATCTGATTGCCTGTCTGCCTGCTGATCTGTCCATTTCTGGTAGAGGAGTGTTGAAGTCACCCAACAGTACTAGTGGATTCATCTGCTTCTCCTTGCAGTTCTGTCAGTTTTTGCCTCACATATTTTGATGCTCTGTTGTTAGATGCATGTACTTTTAAGGATCATTATGCTCTCTTGCTGGAGAATCGACCCCTTATGTAACACTCTTATGAAGCATTATGTAAATACTCTTTATCCTTGATAATTTTCCTTGCTCTGAAATCTGCTCTCTCTGAAATTAATATACTTATGTTTTCCTTAGATTTGTGTTAGCATGGTATATCTTTCTCCATCCCTTTACTTTTAATCTATATGTGTTTTTATATTTAAAGTGGGTTTCTTGGAGACAACAGATTATTTTTTTGTCCCCCCTGACAATCTGTCTTTTAATTGATATATTTAGGTCATTGATGCTTAAAGTGATTATTGATATACTTGAATTAATAGCTACCATGTTTGATACTGTTTTCTATTTGTTACCCTTATTTTTTGTTTCTGTTTTTGTCTTCCACCCTTTTCTGCCTTTTGTGTGTATTATAAAGTTGAGTACTTTAGAATAAATTATTCCATTTTCTCTCCTTTCTTAACATAACAGTTATGCTTCTTTTTTAGTGATTGCCCTAGAGCTTGCAATATACATTTACAACTGATCCAAGTCCACTTTCAAATAACACTATACCACTTTACAGGTTATGCAAGTACCTTATAATACAAAATAGTCCTAATGCTTCCCTCCCCTCCCTTCTGTCGTTGCTGTCATTCATTTCACTTATCCTCATGCATATGTCTGTGCATACATAGTTGAATACAGTGTTGCTGTTATTTTTTTTAATTATTTATTTTTTGACTGTGTCAGGTCTTAGTTGCAACACATGGGATCTTTCGTTGCAGCATTGCCGGCTCTTTGTTGCAATGTGCGGGCTTCTCTCTAGTTGTGACGCCCGTGGGCTCTGTAACTGTGGCACGCTTGCTCTCTAGTTGTGGCATGCTTGCTCTCTAGTTGTGGCACACAGGCTTAGTTGCCCTGCGGCATGTGGGATCTTAGTTCCCCAACCAGAGATCGAACCGGCGTCCCCTGAATTGCAAGATGGATTCTTAACCACTGGACCACCAGGGAAGTCCCGCTGTTATTATTTTTAACAAACTGTTGTCTGTTAGCACAATTAAGAGTAAGAAAAATAAAGATTTTATTTTACTTTCTTATTCCATCTCTAATGCTTTTCCTTTCTTTGTGTACATCTGAGTCTCTAATCTCTGTCGTTTTCCTTCTCGCTAAAGAACTTTTAACACTTCTTTCAAGACAGGTCTGTTGGCAACAAGTTCTCTCGACTTTGGTTTGTCTGAGAAAGTCTTTATTTTGTCTTCACTTTAAAGAGTACCTAGGTTGATGGTTTTTTCTTTTCAACATGTTAAAATATTTCACTCCATTCTCTTCTTGTTTGGATGGTTTCTGAGGAGAAGTTGGATATAATTATAAGCTTTGTTCCTCTATAAGTAAGCTGTTTCCCACCCTCCTCTGGCTTCTTTTGAGATTTTTTTTCTTTATGTTTGATTTTCTGCAATTTGAATATAGTATGTCCAGCTAGATATAACTTTTTGTGTATTTATCCTGATTGAGTTTTCTAGATCTGTGGTTTTGTGTCTGACATTGATTTGGGGAAATTCTTAGTCGTTATTGCTTCAGATATTGCTTCTGTTCCTTTGTCTTCTTCTGGTATTGCCATTATACAGTGTTATACTTTTTATAGTTGTCCCACAGTGCTTGGACATTCTGTTCTGTGTGCTTTTTTTCCCCAGTATTTTTTCTCTTTGCATTTCAGTTTTGAAAGTTTCTCTTGACATATCCTCAAGTTCAAGGTTTCTTTTCTCAGCCATGTCTAGTCTGCTAATGAGCCCATCAACGATATTCTTCCTTTCTGTTGACAGTGTGTGTTTGATCTGTAGCATTACTTTTTTATTCGTTCTTAGAATTTCTCTCTGTTTGTGTTAGCCATTATTTCTTACTTTTTCCTTTAGAATCCTTAGCATATTAATCATGGTTCTTTTTCATGGCCTGATAATTTTAGCATCCCTGTCATATCTAAGTCTGCTTCTGATGCTTTTCTGTGTCTTCAAAATGTGTTTTTTCCTTTTAGTAAGAGTAATTTTTTGTTGAAAGCTGAACGTGATGACTGGATGTAAGGAGCTGTGGTAATAGGCCTTTAGTAGTATAGTGGTAAGTTGTGCATTCTGTAGTCCTGTGATGATTAGGTCTCCGTCTTTCAGTGAGCCTGTGTCCTTGGGCTATGAACTTCAGAAGTGCTTCGTAGTAGTTCCAGCTCCTCGCCCTCCCACCCCCACTTAAGATGGGACAGGATGGATGGTGGGGCTGTAATTGGGTATTTCCCTTCTCCCAAGTTGGCTAGACTCTGATAAAACCCCAATAGATTAGGCTCTGGTAAAATAGTTTCTCTTGAAGTCAGCCTTTGTTAAGAGCAAAATGTTACGGAGTATTTAAAAATGGCTATTTTTCTCCTCTCCAGAAGCAGGAGGGGATTTTTGTCCAGTATTCACTATGAAAACCTGGTTAGAGCTCCTGGAGGTAAAACACACAAAAAGCATGGTGGCCCCCCTTGAAGATTTTAGGCTTGTCCTTGAACCTCCAGTGATTGATCAGTTACAGTTTAGGTTTTCTTCCACCCCGCCCCTCACTCCCTTCCCTTGGTGGTTTCTGCTCTGGTAAATTGAGATTCTCTGATTTGGCTGTCTCTCCAATTTGAGGGCAGTGGTTTGCCCTTTGGCTTCACTTTTCTGATAAATCTAAGAATAGTTGTTATTTTTTCAGTTTGTTCAGCTTTTTATTTGTTGTTGTGACAGTGTGGGACCTTCTAAGCTCCTTACATGCTGGAACAGAAACTAGAAGTCTCCTTTACATTTAAATAACACATTTGAACAGGTATTTATTTTTCCAACCACATAAAACAGTCTACTCACACACACACATAACTAGTGTCCTTTTATTGCCCAGCTCTCATTTGTTTCAGTTTGTAACTTTGGGTATAGATTATCATTATTAATAAGATATTATTCTTGAAAATACAAAAAGTTATTTGTTACATTGATAACAACCATAACAATAATTATTTAAATTTAAGACCAATAATTTTTATTGCTTTCATTAATCACAGCTTTTTCTTGCTTTGCCTCCAATATATTCTTCTTTCTTGTGTGCTTTTTTTCTCATGCATTATTGGTTGACTAATGACTTATTGGCCAATGATAATGCTCCAGAGCATGCTTTGAGACCTGGTTTCTTGTCTACGTTTGCCCTTGCAATAGATCAAGGAAGCAAACTTGGAATTTCAAAAAATAAAAGTATTGGACTTCCCTGGTGATGCAGTGATTAAGAATCCGCCTGCCAATGCAGGGGACACGGGTCCAAGCCCTGGTCCGGGAAGATCCCACATGCCACGGAGCAACTAAGCTCGTGCGCCACAACAACTGAGCCTGTGCTCTAGAGCCCGCGAGCCATAACTACTGAGCCCATGCTCTGCAACAAGAGGAGCCACCGCAATGAGAAGCCCAAGCACCGCAACAAAGAGTAGCCCCTCCTCGACGCAACCAGAGAAAACCCGCACACAGCAACGAAGACCCAACGCAGCCAAAAATAAATAAATAAATTTATTTAAAAATAATAATAGATAAAAGTATTATCTGTTATTGTAACACCGACCAGGTGGTTCAGTTCAATTGTTTACCTTTGGTGGTGAGTTATAATGAGGACTATAGTCAACCAGTTGGTAATTCTTTTTTTTAATAAATTTATTTATTTTATTATTTTTGGCTGTGTTGGGTCTTCGTTGCTGCTCACGGGCTTTCTCTAGTTGAGGAGAACGGGGGCTATTCCTTTTTTTGGGGGGTGCTATTCTTCATTGCAGTGTGCAGGCTTCTCATTGCGGTAACTTCTCTTGTTGCAGAGCAGGGGCTCTGTGCACACGGGCTTCAGTAGTTGCAGCACGCGGGCTCAATAGTTGTGGCTCGCAGGCTCTAGAGCATAAGCTCAGTAGTTGTGGCACACGGGCTTATTTGCTCCGTGGCATGTGGGATCTTCCCAGACCAGGGCTCGAACCTGTGTCCCCTGCATTAGCAGGTGGATTCTGAACCACTGTGCCACCAGGGAAGCCCCAGTTGGTAATTATTTATAAGAAAAATATGAGAGTCATTAAATGTTTGATAAAAAATTTTTTTCTTCACACATGAATGGTTTGCCTAATTATTAGACTCCTTGAATAATCTTTTTCCTCAGGACTCTTGACTTCAGGCATTGGGTGTTATAGAGGAAAAGTCTGGTATCAAAAAAATTTTCACCTATGTAAACACATGAAAACTTTTCTTCTTATTCTTGGCGCAGAGATGTCACTGGAGTATGCCTCCTATTTGGCAAGCCCTTTTGGTATGGAGATTCATATCTTTTCTTCTTCAATTATTACCCCATCTTCATCAGTTTCATTTTTTTCTGCTGAAACTCCTATGACATTATATTCCCTTATCTTTTTTTTAATTTATTTTTTATTTTTATTTATTTATTTTTGGCTGCATTGGGTCTTCATTGCTGAGCACAAGCTTTCTCTAGTTGTGGCGAGCGGGGGCTACTTTTCTTTGCGATGTGCAGGCTTCTCATTGCAGTAGCTTCTCTTGTTGTGGAGCATGGCCTCTGGGTGTGCGGGCTTCAGTAGTTGTGGCATGTGGGCTCAGTAGTTGTGGTGTGCGGCTTAGTTGCTCTATGGCACATGGGATCTTCCCAGACTAGGGATCAAACCCATCTCCCCTGCGCTGGCAGGTGGATTCTTAACCACTGCACCACCAGGGAAGTCCCCCTTATCTTTTGTGATAATTTTGATCTCTGCGTTTTTACTCTGTGTGCTGGGAGAATTCTTCAAATTTTGGCCTTCTATATCTCTAGTTTTCTGCTGTATCCGGTTAACCGTTGATTGCCTTTTTAGGGTTATTAGTTTGTTAATAATAATGGTGATGTTATTTAAGAACTGATTTCACATTGCTCTGTATTTGTGACAGCTTGCCTTTTTTTTTTTTTTTCTAATTGTAACATCTTGAATCTTACTGAATAAGAATTAGTTTTTTCTTGGAATAACCTTGTTTCTTAAATCATCAGATTGGTTCCCTTTTTTTGAACTAGTATCTTTCCATACGTTTAACTTTTCTCTGAGTACTCATTTTTAGAGTGAAGTCTGAGTTTGTTTGGTAGTTAATAACTGAAATAAATGCTTCTGATGATTATGAATCTTCTCCTTAGAAACAGTCTCTTCTTCATGACAATAGCTTCTCCAGCTCATCTGCCTCAGCAGTGACCCATGCTAAACCAGCCTGCCAAGCTCGCTCCTTATAAACTGATTCATCTTACAGGACCCCTGTTCCCCATACCCTACAAGGTTAGAGTTCTGCTGAATGTTTAACCTCTGCTTCATGCATGCAGAGTTTAGTAGGACTGTGTATGTGTGTGTCAGGGGCATTTACAGGGAGTGTGTCGGGGGCCTGGGCAGAGATTCCTTTACTTTCCTCACAGGTTTCACTTCCTCTTGTTGATGCTTTTCCATTCACTCCACTCTTATCTGCCCAGTAGTTTGCTAAGATTCAGTGTTGCCTTATGTGTTGGTTATTACAGAAGGAAATTAAGACTGAGGGAGTCAAGCATAATAAATACACCTATCCATCTATTAATAGAATGTCTTAAAAGATATTTTTCCCCCTTGAGTTCTAAAATTGTATCAAAATAATATTTGTTCATGGTACATGGCTCAAAAATAAAATAGGGCTGGAAGACTTTGAATGAAAAGAAATATTCCTTAAGTAATTCCCTAAGGAAAAACACCCAGTAGGTAATATCTTATTTCTTGCTTCACACTTTCACTGTCTCACTGTAGGTTTTGCTAAATAGAATTTTTTTATTGAAAATCACTGTTGTGGGCTTCCCTGGTGGCGCAGTGGTTGAGAGTCCGCCTGCCGATGCAGGGGACACGGGTTCATGCCCCGGTCCGGGAAGATCCCACATGCCGTGGAGCGGCTGGGCCCATGAGCCATGGCCGCTGAGCCTGCACGTCCGGAGCCTGTGCTCCGCAACGGGAGAGGCCACAACAGTGAGAGGCCCACGTACCAAAAAAAAAAAAAAAAAAAGAAAGAAAGAAAATCACTGTTGCTTAAAATTAAGAGTATTATTATCAATATTATGGATATAAATCTGATACCAGTTTGGTTCTTATTCCTCTGGAGATAACCTATTTTTTCTCTCTCTTTACCCCTGAGGTTTTGAAGTATCTCATTGATTTGTCTGTAATTTCTATTAATTAAATATTAGAACCTCTAGACTGAGCCTTTACTCTTATTCTTTTTTGGTCATATTTTTCATCTCCTTGTTTTCTTCTATATGTTTTGGGAAGTTTCGTTGACTTATCTTCTAACTCTTCTAATCAGTGTTTTATTTCAGCAGTCATATTTTTAAGGTCTAAGATATCATTTTTATTCTTGTTTGCTTTTACATACATTTTGTGCTTGTTTAGCATGCCATAGCTTCTCTAATTTCTTTAAAGGATAACTAATATTCCCCAAGTTTTCTTCTGTTTCTTGAATTTTTCTTTTGACCAGAGCCAATTTTCATTAACTTATTTTGATCTTTCTTTTGGCAACTTTCCTTGTATGTCTCGTGACCCATGGTTGTCTCATCACAGTTAGGGTTGAGGCAGTAGCAGCGCTGAGTGGGAGCTCTGTGTAAATGGGTGGGCATATAGAGTGACCTGGAGGGAAGTGGAGCAGTTGTGCCAGGACCTTTCTAAAAGAGTGCCACAATAGGAGGGATTTATTCTGGGGATGTGTATAGACATATAAGCTACAGTAGTTCTTTCCAGTTTTTCTGTTTTTCTGCTTCGATTAGAGCCCTCAGAGTTGTCTGGGTGATAGATGCCTGGGTCCAGACCATTCTCCATGTATGGGCATAGTTGTTTGGTATTTAGACCTTTGGCTTTCAGGACCCCTTCTCATTCTCTGTGTTCCTGCCATATCCTATCCTTGAATCTCTCCAGAGTCTGGAAGCTAAGCTGGCTTCTTTTGCTTTTCTTCATCTTTCAACCCTCATTCATCACTTTGCACATTCCTGGAATTTTTTTTGAAATCTCCTTTCTTCCAGTACCTGCTTTCCAGTCGTATTCCTCTACTTCCATTTTAATGAGGTCTTAGGAGAAAGAAGAGATACTATGCTTAGTCAGTATACCACTACAGGCACACCTCGGAGATGTTGTGGATTTGATTCTGGACCATGCAGTAAAGCAAATAGCACAGTAGAGCGAGTCACACAAATTTTTGGTTTCCCAGTGCATGTAAAAGTTATATTTATACTATACTGTAGTCTGTTAAGTGTACAGTGGCATTGTGCCTAAAACAATGTACACGCCTTAAATATTTTATTGCTAAAAGATGCTAACATCTGAGCCTTCAGCGAGTTGCAGAAGTAACATCAAAGATCACAGATCACCATAACAAATATAATAATAATGAAAAAGTTTGTAATATTTTGAGAATTACCAAAATGTGACACAGAGACACAAAGTGAGCAAATGCTCTTGAAAAATGGTACTGATAGTCTTGCTTGACGCAGGGTTGCCAACAAACCTTCAGTTTGTAAAGAAAACACATCTGCAAAGCACAATAAAACAAGGTGTGCCTGCACGTTAACAAGTTTTAAAATTATTTTTAGGGGGCTTCCCTGGTGGCGCGGTGGTTGAGAGTCCGCCTGTCGATGCAGGGGACACAGGTTCGTGCCCCGGTCCGGGAGGATCCCACATGCAGCAGAGCGGCTGGCCCCGTGAGCCATGGCCACTGGGCCTGCGCGTCCGGAGCCTGTGCTCCGCAACGGGAGAGACCACGGCAGTGAGAGGCCCGTGTATCGAAAAAAAAAAAATTTTTTTAGAATTATATCTCCTCTTTGCCTTTGACTCTGAAGTAATGCTATAAATATTTTTATTTGTTTAAGCTAATCATCTAAGATACTAAATAGGAGTATCTTTCTTTCAATAGATATATCCCCCATCAAAAATAACACAGGTAGGGCTTCCCTGGTGGCGCAGTGGTTGGGAGTCCGCCTGCCGATGCAGGGGACACGGGTTCGTGCCCTGGTCCGGGGGGATCCCACGTGCCGCGGAGCGGCTGGGCCCGTGAGCCATGGCCGCAGAGCCTGCGCGTCCGGAGCCTGTGCTCCGTGACGGGAGAGGCCACAACAGTGAGAGGCCCGCGTACCGCAAGAAAAAATTAAAAAATAACGCAGGTAGGTCATGTGTTTATAAATTGAATCATTTTTATTTCTGATTTATCTTAAACACTAGCAGCTTTTTAAAAGAATCACTTTTTAAATCAAGGAATTGATATTTTATTTATTTTAAGCTTATTAGGAGAACCGAATTTAAAGGTTAGCTCTCTTACTGCAAGTAACTACTCCTAAATTATCTTTCAGCTGTTGTTTTTAAACATTGGAATTTAAAAAAGATATCTTTTTACTCAATTTATCTGTCTACATTATCACACATAATTGAATGCTACACATTGATGAATAGTTAATTCAGTGGTCTAATGTGGAGATTAGAATCTGCCCAGTTAGAGACTATAGTACTGTATTTGAGCTGGTTTCTATTGGAAACCTGAGTAGAGACTGAATTACTGGGATAGGAGCCAGTTCCCTTCTGCTAAATGAATTGATTCCAGATGACTCTTCCAAAACAGATGTATTTGCTTTCCCATCCAGCTCCACATTCCAGGAAAGGATTTTTAGTCATCAGGAAGTATATTCCGTTGACTCCAATACAATTCACAGTGGCTTCAGCAAATACTAAGTGCAATCCTTGCCTCTAGAGACTCCTCAGTCTTTAAACTACTAACAGCCACTGGACCTGGACAGGTCTAACTTATCTGGCTAAAGTGCCACTTAACAGCTTCCTCTTAATTCAGTGAACTTACAAACGCAAACTGCCTAGTGCAGAGCTTGCTACACAGGAAGTAAATTCAAGGATTCTCATTCTAACTTATCTCCAAGGGACCCCATGTGGCTCAGTATTAAAGCTAAGTTTCCAGGTTAAATCACAATAAATGTAACTTGATTATATTTAGTTACACTGACTAATTAATAGACACGTACTTAGACTTAAAAAAAAATAAAACTTGCCATATGCTGTTTTCAAACACAGTAATACTGAATGACTAAGAATGAACGGCTGGTAAAAGATATATCAGGCAAATACTAACCATAAGAAAACTGAGATAGTAATTATAATATCAGGCAAAACAGAGTTTAGGTGAAAAACATTAAAGGGACAAGAGGAACATTTAATATTGATAAAAGGAACAATCTGCCAGGACAAGATAGCAGTCATGAACTTGTGTGTACCTGGCAAGCTCTTCATCGGCATAAAGCAAAACTGACAGAGTTATGGGGAAAAGCTGACAAATCTCCAGCCATATTGAAGACTAAAACATCTCATTTAGAAACTGATAGGAAAAGCAGCAAAAAAAGAAAGGATTGAGTAACAATTAATAGGGTTGATCAAATAGCTATATTGAGGAATAATCTTGCATCCAAGAAAGAATATGTAAATTTTTAAGCACACATGAAAGAATTATAAAAAAGTAACCCTATGTTAAGCCATAAAAGAGGTATTAAAAATCCCAGAGGGCTTCCCTGGTGGCGCAGCGGTTGAGAGTCCGCCTGCCGATGCAGGAGACACGGGTTCGTGCCCCGGTCCGGGAGGATCCCGCATGCCGCGGAGCGGCTGGGCCCGTGAGCCATGGCTGCTGAGCCTGCGCGTCCGGAGCCTGTGCTCCGCAACGGCAGAGGCCACGACAGTGAGAGGCCCGCGTACCAAAAAAAAAAAAAAAAAAAAAAAAAATCCCAGAGCATCCATAATATAGACTATACATACTGTGATATAGTGCAGTAAAATTAGAAATCAATAATAGAGCCAGCTTGATGGAGAAACATACTTGGAAACAGAAGAAAATGTTCTAAATAATCCTTGAGTTAAAGCACAAATCACAAAAACTAGTAAGCAAATAGAGCTGAACAATTATGAAAGTTCATATCATGAAACTTCATATCATGACCTATGGATGCAGCTCATTCACTTTGAGCCCTAGATGATTTTATTAGAAAGCAAAATAGACATTAAATAAACTAAGCAGTCAATTCAAGAAACTAGCATAAAAACAACAGGATACTCTCAAAGGAAGTAAAAGGATGAAAATAACAAGGAAAAGAGCATGAATTAATGGGGGAAAACAGAAATGATCAGCAAAACCAAAAGTGGGTTATTTTTATTTGTCTAATAAAATACACAAACCTCTCACTGAATCCATAAAGGAAACAAGAGAGAAGGCAACAAATAAGCAATAAAAAAGGAAATAACCACAGATATAATAGAGATTTTTAAATTAAGAGAATGCTATGAAAAGCTGCAAACAAAAAAATTTGAAAACTTCAATAAAAATTTTCTAGGAGAAACTACCCAAATTTACTTAAGAAAAATTAGAAAGCCTATATGTAGATCATTAATCCTTATAGAAATTAAGTGGTAATCGCCAATCTCCCCAGCAAAAAGATTCCAAGATCAGACGAGGTGAATTTTACCAAAACTTCCAAAAATATATATTCTTACCTTAAAGAACTATTCCAGAGAAGGATAACTACACACCTCTTGTAAGGCAAGTATGATCTTGATTCAGCAAGCGGCATACTTTTTCTATAAAGGGCCAGATAATAAATACTTGAGATATAGAAGCCATATGGTCTCTGTCACAAATGTTCAACTCTGCTGTTGTAATGCGAACACCCTCATAGACAATACTTAAATGAATTACTGTGGCTATGTTCCAATAAAACTTCATTTACAAAAACCGATGGAAGGGCAGATTTGGCCTGTGGGCCATAGTTTGCTGACCCCTGATCTTGATACTTAAAAGTAGAAAGAACAGTAAATTCTGAACTATGAACATGGATATGAAAATCCTAAGTAAAATAACAGCAAATAGAATCTAATGCTTTGTCAAAATATCATACAACTGGGTTATCCCAAGGGTACAAGGATAGTTCAGTCTTGGAAAATATGTTTATGTAATTTACTTCAGTAAGAGTTTAAAACAGATAAAATTATCATCTCAGTAAATGAAGAAAAATTATTTATTAAAATTCAGTACCCTTTCATCTTAAAAACTGTCAGCAAACATAAAATAAAAGGAAATTCCTTAACTTGATAGAGTAATAAAACCTACAGCAAACATTATATTTTTGAAATTTTCAAAGCATTCCTATGGCAGACAGGAATAAGACAGTTATGATTGCTATCATGCTGCCATTTGTTATTGAACTGGGGTCCTAGCCACTGCAGTAAGACAAAAATAAAGATTCAAAAGGAAGAAGCAAATTGTCATTATTTGCAGATGGTGTGACCATTAATTATAAAAAACCAAAGAAACACAACAGAAACTAGTAGAACTAGTAAAAGCATTTAAAAAGGTTACAAGATAAAGGATCAGTATGCAGAAACCAGCAATGTTTCTTTAAACAAGTGACAATCAACTAGAAAATATGCAACTTTAAAAAATATACATTATTCACAATAGCAACAAAACTATACTAAAACTGAAATACCTTGCTGTAGACTAACAGAATGCAGAATCTTTACAATAAAAATAATAAAACTTCATTAAAGGAATTTAAAAAGACCTGAATAAATGGAGAGAGTCTATTCTTGAATGAAAAAACTAAATATTGTAAAGATGTGAGTTTTTCTCGAATTAACACCAAAATTCAAAAATAAAAGTAAACATCCCCGAAGGATTTTTCAAGAGATCTGAAAAACTGATTTTTGAAATTCGCATAGAAGAATAAAGGTGCAAAAATGGCTTTGAAATTTTTGAAAAAGAACAGAGGCAGAGACTACTCTTCCAGGTATTAAGATAAAGCTATATTAGTACACAAATTAACAACTATATTAGTAAAACAAAGTAATATCCATGGGACTCTTCTGGCTACTTGGGAATAAATTCCCAAATTTATTTTGCTGGATCATAGAAAACATACGGGAGACCAACTTTATGCCATGGGGACAGGGACATGTTTCTTAAAAAGACATTAAACACACACACAAAGGAAAAAAGAAGTAAAATCAGCAATGTCTGGTAAAAACATGTTTAGCAAAGGACATTCAAAAGTAACGATAAAAGACAAATGCCAGATTGGGAGAAAATATTTACCACAGAGGATAAGATATAAATAATTTCTGAAGGTCATTAAGATGGTCAATGAACACATAAGAAAAATGGATAAAGAGTATGAAATCCCAGACGAAGAAATCTGAATGTTCATTAAACATAGGAAAAGTGCACGATTTCAATTTTAAAATTATGCATTATAATTTTACACTCACTATATTGACCCACAATTTAAAAAAAGCTGATAACAAGCACCAGTGTTAAAGAGGAACAAGAGGTACAAGGTACAAGAACTTGTATACTGCCTCTAAACTGGGAGAATATGTCAGTTAGTTGTTGCTGTAAAACAAACTATCCCAAAATTCATTGGCTTAAAAAGTAAGTATTGGCTTCCCTGGTGGCGCAATGGTTAAGAATCCACCTACCAATGCAGGGGACATGGGTTTGAGCCCTGGTCCGGGAAGATCCCACATGCCACGGAACAACTAAGACCATGTGCCACAACTACTGAGACTGTGCTCTAGAGCCCACGAGCCACAACTACTGAGCCCGTGTGCCACAACTACTGAGCCTTGCTCTAGAGCCCGTGCTCCGCCACAAGAGAAGCCACCGCAGTGAGAAACCCATGCACCACAATGAAGAGTAGCCCCCACCCTCCGCAACTAGAGAAAGCCCGCGCACAGCAGCGAAGACCCAATACAGCCAAAAATAAATAAAATAAATTAAATTTTTTTTTAAAAAAGCAAGTATTGCTCACAAGCCCATGGGTCAGCTTCTCGTGTCAGCTGGACTACTCAGTTATCTATAGCCAGCTCTGCGTTGAGTTGGCAGCTGTGCTGATCTTGGCTAGGCTATCTCACTTTGGAGGTCAGCTGGCTGTAGGCTGCTTTGTGATATCCTCAGCTGAGACTGGTCTTTCATCCTTTAGGAGACTAGCTCACATGGCAGTGGCAGAGTTCCAAGAGAAAAAGTGGAAACTGTAAGGCCTCTTGAGGCCAAGACTTGGAACTGGTATACCATCCTTCTGCATTTTGTTGGCCAAAGCAAGTCACAAGGCCAGGGGTGGGAAAATAGATTCTATCTCTTGATAGGAAGAACTGCAAAATTACACTTCAAAGGATATGGGTACAGGGAGTTAGTTCCCTGGTGGTCCAGTGGTTAGGACTCTGCACTTTCACTGCTGAGGGCAGTGAAACTAAACTAAGATCCCACAAGCTGCGTGGCACAGCCGGAAAAAAAAAGGACATGGATACAGGGAGAGAATTGCAGCCATTTCTGCAGCTGATCTACTGCAGAGAGCAACGTGATAATAAGTGGGAAAATTGGAGGTACTTTTACCCTGTGATTCAGAAATTTGACATTTAGTTATAGATCTTGGAGAAACTCCCACACATGGTAAGTAACAAGGATATCTGTAAGAGAAGTTCTTTTTTTGGCAATTTTTTTTTTTTTCGTGGTACACGGGCCTCTCACTGCTGTGGCCTCTCCCGTTGTGGAGCACAGGCTCCAGACGCGCAGGCTCAGCGGCCGTGGCTCACGGGCCTAGCCGCTTCGCAGCATATGGGATCTTCCCGGACCGGGGCACAAACCCGTGTCCCCTGCATCGGCAGGCAGACTCTCAACCACTGCACCACCAGGGAAGCCCGGCGATGTTTTTTATAATAGCATGACTAAATGTCTACCAACAAGTGAACAGATTAATAAATTGTGATAAATTCTTAAAATTATTGATCAAGAGTTAGAATGAATTAACTAAAACCACATGTATTAATATAGCTAAAAGTCAGAAACATGATATTGAAGAGGAAAACGTTGCAGACTTTATAATCCTTTTTTTTAATCAAGTAGAGAAACATGCAGGAAATACTATATACCATTACTAGTGGATATATACCTAAGTAGTAGAAGTGTAAAAACATACAGTCGAATGATAAAAACCAAATTTAGGTGAGTAGTAGTTAGTTACTTCTGGCAGGAGGTGGGGAATACACAAGAGGCTTGTGTTGTACTAGTAGTTTTATTTCTTAAGAAAAAAAATGACATAGAATGATACACTACTATTTGACAAAGCTGGTTAGTGACTACCTGACTACCTGAATGTTTATTTTATTATTTTCTTTACTTTTTTGATATTTGAAATGTTTCATTTAAAAAGCAAAACAAAAAACCTTGGGATGGGATTTCAGTGGACTTAAACTGTCTTCTCATCTACTTCCATCTGTCTTCACTGTGATTCTTTCCTTCTATAATTGACAAGTTTGGTGGATACCAGAAAGTTATGTGTATTGAAGACCATATATTTTTGTTCATAGGTTTCCTCATATAGACACTTGCATTAGAGTTGTTCCCCTGAGCTCCTTTTGCACCTGGGCTTACTGCTTTAATAGAGGAAGATTTTATACTACAGCTCCCTGAATGTACAGAATTTTTCTTTTGGGATATGCAGTCTTCCTCAGAGAGCTGCCGTTTAAATCAAGGGAGGTAGCAGGAAGCTTTCAGATACAGGTGCCAGCGTATCTGACTAAAAGTGGCTTTAACATCACTAATTATTTTTCTCACACAAGAGGTCCAGGGGTTGGCCATTACCCTGTTGCTTCAGCAGCTCAGCCGTCAGGACTTTGGTTCACTTCTTATTGATTTTCTAGGCCTTACCCTTATGATCACAAGATGACTGTTGCAGTTCCAAGTTTCAGGTCCCCACCTGACAAGCAAGGAGGTATAGGGTTTCTTTTTGTACAGCTCTTTTTATCATGATGGGAAATCTTTTTTAGAAGCCTCCAAGAAACGTCCTCTCAGGAACCACTGACCCAGAATTGGGTCATACACAGCACCCCTAAACCTGTCACTGCAGAGGGCAGCAGAACTCCCTATGCAGTTCCAAGTGTGCCATAGCTCTCACCTGAACAGAATCTGAGTCTTACTGGTAGCAAGGAGGAAGGGAGAATTCTTGTGGACTAGACAGCCATCTGTGTCTGCCACCATATCCACCTGAGAGTGAAAAAATTGGTTTCAGAAGGTGATGGTCCACTTTATGCCCATCCAAACTAAGCAGCAAAGCCAGGGATCTTTGTGGTAGGAGATCATTTTAGGGGCAGGTTCAAAGGCCCATCACATCAGTGCCTCTGCCTAGACCTCAACTACACACCCCGGGAGACTGATAGAGGGAAAGAGGGGGTACTGGAGTGTCCCTGATCAGTCCAGCCCTTTACAGATAAATATAGGTTTGGCCAAAAAGTTCGGTTTTTTCTGTAAGATGACTGTAGTAGCACTTAGTTATCTTTAACTTCATTCAAAACAATTTTGTTGGGATTTCCCTGGTGGTCCAGTGGTAAAGAATCTGCCTTGCAATGCAGGGGATGCAGGTTCAATCCCTGGTCAGGGACTTAAGATCCCACATGTCACGGGGCAACTAAGCTCGCGTGCCACAACTACTGAGCTCACGTGCCTCAACTAGAGCCTGTGTGCTGCAAACTACAGAGCCTACATGCTCTGGAACCCGTGCCACAACTATAGAGCCCACACGCCCTGGAGCCTGTACGCCATAACTAGAGAAGAGAAAACCCGCACACCACAACTAGAGAGAAGCCCACGCACCACAATGAAGATCCTGCATGCCTCAACAAAGATGCCATGTGCCGCAACTAAGACCCAGCACAGCCAAAAATAAATAAATAAATAATAAATTGTTTAAAAAAAAATTTGTTAGATTGTATTCTGACAGCTGTCATATCAGCGTGCATTTAAAAAAAAACATTGAAATTGGTGAATTTTGTGTAGCCATTTTAATATTGAAGATGGAAGAAAAAAAGCAACATTTCTGGCATATTATGCATTATTATTTCAAGAAAGGTAAAAACACAACTGAAACACAAAAAAAGATTTGTGCAGTGTATGGAGAAGGTGCTGTGACTGATTGAACGTGTCAAAAGTGGTTTGCGAAGTTTCATGCTGGAGATTTCTCGCTGGACGATGCTCCGCAGTCGGGTAGACCAGTTGAAGTTGGTAGTGATCAAATCGAGACATTAACTGAGAACAATCAACGTTATACCATGGGGGAGATAGCCGACATACTCAAAATGCCCAAATCAAGCGTTGAAAATCATTTGCACCAGTTTGGTTATGTTAATTGCTTTGATGTTTGGGTTCCACATAAGCTAACCGAAAAAAACCTTCTTGACCATATTTCCACATGATTCTCTACCTAAACATAACGAAAACCCTCTGTTTTTAAACAAACAAATTTTGATGGGCTTTGAAAAGTGGATACTGTACAATAATGTGGAATGGAAGAGATCTTGGGGCAAGTGAAATGAACCACCAGCAACCACACCAAAAGCCAGTCTTCATCCAAAGAAGGTGATGTGTATATGGTGGGATTGGAAGGGAGTCCTCTATTATAAGCTCCTTCCGGAAAACCAAACGATTAATTTCAACAAGTACTGCTCCCAGTTAGACCAACTGAAAGCGGCACTCGATGAAAAGCATCCAGAATTAGTCAACAGAAAACGCATAATCTTCCATCAGGATAACGCAAGACTGCGTGTTTCTTTGACGACCAGGCAAAAACTGTTACAGCTTGGCTGGGAAGTTCTGATTCATCCACCATATTCACCAGACATTGCACGTTCAGGTTTCTGTTTATTTCGGTCTTTACATAATTCTCTTAATGGAAAAAAATTCAATTCCCTGAAAGACTGTAAAAGGCACGTAGAACGGTTCTTTGCTCAAAAAGATAAAAAGTTTTGGGAAACCCCAATAAAGATGTTTAAAAAAAAAAAAAGTTTTGGGAAGATAGAATTACAAAGTTGCCTGAAAAATGGCAGAAGGTAGTGGAACAACATGGTGAGTACATTATTCAATAAAGTTCTTGGTGAGAATGAAAAATGTGTCTTTTATTTTTACCTAAAAACCGAAGGAACTTTTTGGCCAACCCAATACTTCCAATCTCAGTAAAACACCCCGAAAGGAAAAAAGACATTTGTGTTTTTTCCTTTTTAAAAAGTAGCCAGTTACTCAGGTAATTTTTGTCAACTAGACCTCAAGTATTAGAATTGATACTGTATACTTTGAAGTTCAAGAAAGCACTCATCTGCATATGGTTGAATAATGAAGGGTAGTAGATATTTTATTTGGAATTCTTACTACTAGCTAAGATGGGCTTTTAAATAAAGACTTCTCTGGATTAGGGGCTTTTGACAATACAGACAGAAATTGTAACTGCTTTCATATGATTTTTAGAAAAACAGGTCTATACCAGTAACCTGACGGGACCAAACTTACATATACCCTGAATCAAATCTTATCCCCAAATGTCTGAGCCAAATATCTGTCAGATGTGACCCTGACACCTACCCCATCCTGCGTGCAAGAATCATATGAGAGGTAAAAATATCTCTCTCCAGTTGCTTGTGGCAGCATTTGAGAGAGAGCTAGGATATGAAAGTTGGACTGTGGAAGATTGTGAAAAAGTAAAATGGTTACAGTGAACTCTGTCTCAGAGAAACTTTGCCTATGAGGAATCTTCCTCTTATCGGCACTATGGCTTTAAAGAACTGAAATCCATTTTCTTACAAAAGAGGAGCCTCCTCCTAAGAAAACTGCTAAAGCCCAGTTTTAAAAACTGGTAAATATAGGAATATTTCTTTGCTTTTTACCATAGATAATCATTGGTAGAATCACCTTTGATAGAATTCTCCCAAGTAGATCTTTCAAGATAAAACTTGAAAGAAACATTTAAGAAATAAAACTAGTGTTGAGTTCGTGCCCCGGTCTGGGAAGATCCCACATGCCGCGGAGCGGCTGGGCCTGTGAGCCATGGTTGCTGGGCCTGTGAGCCATGGTTGCTGAGCCTGCGCGTCCGGAGCCCGTGCTCCGCAACGGGAGAGGCCACAACAGTGAGAGGCCCGCGTACTGCAAAACAGAAAAAAACAAAAACAAACAAAAAACACTAGTGTTGATTAGAAGTGATTAATTAGATTAATTAGAAGTGAAAAGGCCAGTGTATTTCAGTGTACGGATGACAGCATTATTTGATTTACTCTAGACTAGAAAAATGCATCTATTTCATTAAGAAAAATGTTTTTATACTTTGCCCAACTGCCTCTGACACAGAGTAAATCATAGATACATGTTGGTGTTGAATGCAGAAATTACTATAATTAAAAGTTTTAAGTAAATTGTATTGTCATAATATTAAGTTGATTTATGCCTTTAAAATTTGGAGATTATTTCCTTTTCTGCATTTCTGTTTTCTTTTAAGAAAAGTAAATAATTGAACAGTAACTGCTGAAGATAACTTTCTCCACTTTGCAGAAGAGAAATGTGAATGATGTCTTCTGTGAACCTCTATGAATCTTTCCTTGTGCCGCCTCCCCTCTGCCAACCCACCGCGGGCCTCCTTCCCCCAAAGCCTGACGGCTCTATTCCCAGGCCCTGTCAGTGGAGGCCTGTGGCAAGAGCACAGGTGACACATCTCAGGAGCTGATCTGAGCATGTTTGGGCTGCCTAGGATCAGAGTACAGCATTGGCTTTCCAGATGAGGACAGCCTGCCAGCTCGTCCCACTTGTTCAGGCAGCTTCATTGGTTAATTCATGAAGTACAGTCTAGCTAGTGTTAGCTGGCTGTGGAGTGCAATTATTTCTAAAAACATAGAAAAGCAATTTAAATAAGAAAAGGTACACACTTCCATTGAAGTAGACCAAAAGCCACATGGGGAAAAGAATAGATGGGAAAAGAATAGGAAAAGAAATAGGCATGTTGGCAAGAGAAAGGAAAGTAATTCCTTGACAGATAATTAGCAAAAATTAATTTCAAAATAGAGCTCATTTAGGAATCTAGGCCTTTAAATTGGCTTCTGTTGTTTCTATTATTGAATATCTCTAAGGAACTTTTGGAGTACTTATTTTAAATTTTCATTCTATACAAACTTATTGAGCACCTACTGTCTTTAGAAAGTATATATATATATATATATATTTTTTTTTTTTTTTTTTTTTTTTTGCAGTACGCGGGCCTCTCACTGTTGTGGCTTCTCCCCTTGCGGAGCACAGGCTCCGGATGCGCAGGCTCAGCGACCATGGCTCACGGGCCCAGCCGCTCCGCGGCATGTGGGATCTTCGTGGACCGGGGCACGAACCCGTGTCCCCTGCATCGGCAGGCGGACTCTCAACCACTGCGCCACCAGGGAAGCCCAGAAAGTATATTTGCCTTGATTTTTAATGTATTGTACAAAATAACATGGCAGTTGTAATAGAAAAGAAGTTACTGCATCCCCCAGGCATTTCCAGGGAAATCTTTCCCTCACTTCTCACCCCCTCTACTCCTAGCAGAGACAGATATAAAAGGCAAAAGCTAAAAAGACTGCCTGACTCAAAGCAAAGTGGATACCTCCGTAGATCAGTAACAGAGCAGAATTGCAGAACAGCAGAGGAAAGTTTCAGCCTCCATGGCCTTGCATGGCTGGTGGTTGGAGCCCTTGGTGTAAGGGGGAGGCCAAGTACCCAATGGAAAGGACACCAGGAGCTGAGACTTTTAGAAAGATATGGGCCAACAAGAGGCACATGAAAAGCTGCTCAACATCAATAATTATTAGAGAAATGCAAATCAAAACTACAATGAGGTATCACCTCACACTGGTTAGAATGGGCGTCATCAGAAAATCTGCAAACCACAAATGCTGGAGAGGGTGTGGAGAAAAGGGAACCCTCTTGCACTGTTGGTGGGAATGTAAATTGATACAGTCACTATGGAGAACAGTATGGAGGTTCCTTAAGAAACTAAAAATAGAATTACCATATGACCCAGCAATCCCACTACTGGGCATATACCCTGAGAAAACCATAATTCAAAAAGACACATGTACCCCAGTGTTCATTACACCACTGTTTACAATAGCCAGGACATGGAAGCAACCTAAATGCCCATCAACAGACAAAAAGATGTGGTACATATATACCAATGGAATAGTACTCAGCCATAAAAAGGAACGAAATTGGGTCATTTGCAGAGACCTGGATGGACGTAGAGACTGTCATACAGAGTGAAGTAAGAGAGAGAAATATCATATATTAATGCATATATGTGGAATCTAGAAAAATGGTACAGCTGAACCCGTTTGCAAGGCAGAAATAGAGACGCAGATATAGAGAACAAATGTATGGACACCAAGGGGGGAAAGTGGGGTGGGGGGGTGATGGTGGGATGAACTGGGAGATTGGGATTGACATATATACACTAATATGTATAAAATAGATAACTAATAAGAATCTGCTGTATAAAAAAAAGATATGGGCCTAGGTAGGGAGAGGATGCAGATGCAGTGCACAGTAAAGGATGGGGCTCTATCTACAGTATTCACTATATGACCTTGAAGCAGGACCCCTAAATTTTCACTTTAAGACCTGGCTCTGGAGAGCCTGGTGAAAGCAGCGTCACAAGTAAGCCCTTCACCAGTTGGAACGTGAATTTACTTCAGGTAAAATGAATTTTATAGCATGACCTGACAAAGAAGTTAAATATTTTCAGAATGTTCAAAACGTAAATAAAGGAATAACTTTTATTTTAAAAGAACAACAACAACAAAAATCATGGAAGGGCTTCCCTGGTGGTGCAGTGGTTAAGAATACACCTGCCAATGCAGGGGACACGGGTTCAAGCCCCGGTCCGGGAAGATCCCATATGTCACGGAGCAGCTAAGCCTGTGTGCCACAACTACTGAGCCTGTGCTCTAGAGCCCGCAAGCCACAACTACTGAGCCCACATGCCACAACTACTGAAGCCCGCACACCTAGAGCCCATGCTCTGCAATGAGAGAAGCCACCACAATGAGAAGCCCGCTCGCTGCAACTAGAGAAAGCCTGCGCGCAGCAACAAAGACCCAACACAGAAATGAATGAATGAATAAATAAATAAATATTTTTTAAATCATGGAAACAGAGCTGTATGTAATGGAAGCAGGTAGATATGTAAAGAACAAGTAAAGATGAAAAAATCAAATAAAAAGTGGACCAGAAATGGATAACTCTAACCAGGATATGGCTGAAAAGAAAATTAGTAAGTTGGAATAGAGTGAAAAAGTCACCTATAATGCCTCAGAAAGACACAGATCTAAAAAAAAATACTAAAGGGCTGATGGGATAAACAGAGTATATACTACAAAGTCCTAATCACTGTGTAAAGTTGCCCCTCTCGCCTAATTCTCTGTCCATCACATGCTCTGTGCATTCCTGTCATAAAACCTATCATTTAGCAGAATTACCAGATCTTTTTTTTTTTTTTTAATTTTTGTCTGTGTTGGGTCTTAGTTGCAGCACACAGGATCTTCGTTGTGGCGCGTGGGCTTCTCTCTAGTTGCAATGTGCAGGCTCTAGAGCGCATGGGCTCTCCAGTTGAGGCATGCGGGCTCAGTTGCCCCTCAGCATGTGGGATCTTAGTTCTGTGACCAGGGATCGAACCTGCATCCCCTGCACTGGAAGGCAGACTCCTAACCACTGGACCACCAGGGAAGTCCCACCAGGTCTATGTTTTTATTGACTTATTCTTTATAAAGCTCCTGCCAGGTGCTGAGCTCTTTTCTAGTCATGCTGGGTACAGACAGCCAAGAACGCGTCAGATAGGGGTCTTGCTCTCATGGACTTTGTGTTCTAGCCTATTCATCACTATACCTCTGGCATCTACACCATTGTCTGGCTCAGATTAGGCATTCAGGGTATATTGGTTCAATCAATGGGTAAATGAAGGAAGTAATTCATACCTCAAAATATCTTTTGTATGGCTATGGCCTTGATTATCTTTCTCTGTTTGGCCAGTTTTGCATTGGTGAGAGAGACAGGGAAGAGATGAGAGGAATTTCTCTCCCTAGAGCATACCCTGCTGTTATCAGTCTGTGACACAGACAACACCCTGGTATGACCCCCACAGACCTGGAGTCCACCTGAGCTGTGTCCTCTCGTTTTTTTACTTCTGTTTTACAAATTGGTCAAGAAGATTCAGAATGAGGGTTTCCCTGGTGGTGCAGTGCTTAAGAATCCTCCTGCCAATGCCGGGGACATGGGTTCGAGCCCTGGTCTGGGAAAATCTCACATGCCGCGGAGCAGCTAAGCCTGTGCGCCACAACTACTGAGCCTGTGCTATAGAGCCCGCAAGCCACAACTACTGAAGCCTGTGCGCCTAGAGCCCACGCACCTCAAGGAAGAGTAGCCCCCGCTCGCTGCAACTAGAGAAAGCCCGCACACAGCAACGAAGACCCAACGCAGCCAAAAATAATAAATAAATTTATTTTAAAAAAAAAGAAAAAGAAGATTCAGAATGAGACCAGCCAGCAATGTAAGCAATGTCAATGTATGAATCTTTCTTTTTTATTTTTCAGGCTGGAGTGAAAGGGACATTGGGAAGATTAGTCGGAATTTTTGAGGTAAGTCTGTTAAAATCTTTGGTGCAATTGGTATCATATTAATAACCACGTATATCTTCACCATGGGCCATTCAGGCTTCCGTAACAAAATACCAGAAATTGAGTGGCTTATAAACAATAGAAATTGATTTCTCATAGTTCTAGAAGCTAGGAAGTCCAAGATCAAGATGCCAGCAGATTCAGTGTCTGGTGAGGACCCACTTCCTGGTTCATAGACAGCGGTTTCTCTCTGTGTTCTCACATGGCAGAAGAGGGAATGTCTCTGGGGTCTCTTTTATAAGAGCACTAATTCTATTCATGAGGTTCTTCTGTCATAACCCAGTCACCTCCCACTGTCCCCTACCTGCTAATACTATTACCTTGGTGGTTAGGATTTCAACATATGAAGTGGGGGGGGCGGGGGAGGACATAAACATTGTCCATTGCAGTCTTAATCTAGGAAAGATGCCATCTTTGTTTCACCAAGTTTTCACAGCAGTGCAGCACCAGCAGAGAATAACATGCGTTCTTTTTAAAATCCCATAATCTCCTCCAATTAACTAGAATTATTTGTTAGAATTGTTTTTCCCGTGTCTACCTCTCTTCCTCTCCTCCCAAGATGTGAGGAGGGATAGATAAGTGTAAAGGAGACAGAGGAGAAGTGGAAGATAAGTAGCTATAGCACAAGAGACAAACAAGGACATAGTCTGGACTAGAGATTTGGAGAAAGTAGGAAATCAGGGAATAAAGATGAGCAGGGTTAGTAGGAGGAGGGGAGATGTGTGAGATAATCAGCTTGCTCACATTGATGGGACCCCTGCCCACCACAGTCTCTTCTCTTTCTGGTGTTCTAGCTAGTTAAATTTACCTGGTGCCTTTTTCTCAAGAGGTCCCAAATCCTTTTCTCAGTATTGAGAAGTTGCACAGAAAAAAGAGGGTAAAGCCTTGGCTTTGGAAGCCCAGGCAAAGAGCTCACCCTCAGATTCAAGTGTGGCATGTTTTAAATAGGCCAGTTGGTGCTATTCCATATCTGATTGTAGGACGATAAAAAGTGAAAGGAATCCTTGGGTCTAAGCTCTCTGGACGTTTACATAATCTCAGCTCTCTAAGGAAAAACTCTCTCTGTCCCTCTTTGCCCTTCAGAACCAGGAGAGGAAGCACAGAACGTATGTCTATGTGCTCATTGTCACAGAAGTGCTGGAAGACTGGGAAGACTCAGTTAACATTGGTAAGTTATCCCCAGATGGCCTCCAAAGAGCTCCCCACAACCGGCCCTGGCCGTGCCGTAGGTCATTACCCACAACCACAAATGAGAGCCTGATAAAGAAAAGAAATAACAGAAGGATGTCCATTTCTGAACTTGTGAAAGGTACTATTTTGAAATGTTTAAGAGGAAGCCAGAGTTGGGTACATAGTCAACATTTAGAAATGCGGCCCATAAAAATAAGACCTGTTGATTCTAAAACCAAATTGGATCCTCCCAAGCAGGTATTGATCAAGGCCTCCGCAATGCTAGGCCCGCTGCTGGCCATGAACCTTAGGCGGGAGCACGGCCGTGGCTGTTCCTTGCAGTGCTTATTCATACTGTTAGAGAAAACTGTCGGTTTGGTTGTGTGAGCCCCTCCCTCCAGAGCTGTATAGTAGGTGTAGAGTGATGGGAGTAGTTTCCAGTTATATTCATGTTACCCTTCAGGTGCACGTGACTTTCTCCTAAGGAGCCATTTTCTTTGATCTCAGATCACTATTGCATGTATATGTCCTTTTTTTTTGTTTTGGCTGTGTTGGGTCTTTGTTGCTGCACATGGGCTTTCTCTAGTTGAGGCAAGTGGAGGCTACTCTTTGTTGCAGTGTGCGGGCTTCTCATTGCTGTGGCTTCTCTTGTTGCGGAGCACAGGCTCTAGGCGTGTGGGCTCAGTAGTTGTGGTGCGTGGACTTAGTTACTCTGTGGCATGTGGGATCTTCCTGGACCAGGGATCGAACCCATCCATGTACCCCGCATTGGCAGGCGGATTCTTAACCACTGCGCCACCAGGGAAGTCTGTATATATGTCTTTTGACCTAAAAATTGAGGTGATTTTAATGGTTGGCTCATGGTTTAATCTTTTAGCTCTGAAGGAAAGTATATTCTAGGAAAGTATAATATTATTATCTTCTGTTGTAAATTGGCAAACAGATATAATTCATTTACCAAAGCCTCTCCCTTTATTGTTAGTATATGCTTTGCCATCATGCCTCTCACATTGTTGATCTGGGCATTTCATAGCTCTTCAGCTTTTAATGGCTTTGTGTTTGGTAAGAATGCAATAAACTTAAGTATAAATAAATTCAGTGTGGGGGGTATTAAAAATAGACTCCTTGACAGCCAGTGCTGGGGCCTGAAAAAGAAACAGAGGTGAGTGGTGTGGCTGGCCCTGTCCTCAGAGTACTCTGTCTGGTGGGAGTCACACACTTGTGATACTAATTTTTAAGGTACCATTGCTCTATTAATATCCAAACAAGCCTTTCACCTGTACTCCCACTGCTGAGAATTGACTCTAATGAAACAATCTGAATATGGGAATAAGCCTATGAGCCTTCCTTCAGATGAGCCTTTTTCAGATGAAAAATTGGGTCTTAAAATGTACAGGTCAGCAAATGTTAAGTGATCTAAGGTCCATTCATCTGATGGAACGTTAGGCAGTTAAACGCATACTTATGAAAGCTCTACACCATGGGAAAGTGCTTATGAGATCGTGTTGGTGACTGAAAACAGGATACAGAATTGTATATACACTCATTAGAACTACATTAAAATATGAATTTGAAGTGAAAACAAAGATGAGGTACTGGTTTTCACCTAAAGAATTGGCAATGCCAAACAAAAGTTAACAGTGCTGGCAGGAGTGTGGTAAGACTGACATTCCAACACACAAAAGCAGGATTGGGGATCAGTACATCCTTCTGGAAAGCTGTTTGACAGTATCACAAGCCCTATAGTGTTCAAATTTTTTTTAAGTGTAGCATTATTTATAATAACTAAAATTGCAGACTGTTGATGTCCAATGATAGGGAAATGGTTAAGTGAATGACATTATATCCATGCTAGATATTATGATGTAATGCAGCCATTAAATATCATACTTTTACAACAGAGAAGAATGCTTAAGAAACAATGTGAAGTGGAAAAGAAGCAATAACAACAGTAATAGTAAAGCAAACTCTTACAGCATGTACTCTGTCCCAGGTATTGTTCAAATGCTTTACATATTAGCCCTCACAACAGACTTGTGAGATAGGCATTATTTATTATCTCTATTTTATAGATGAAGAAAATGGGGCCCAGAGAGGTTCAGTAACTTGCCCAAAGCTGTGCAGCTCATTAGAGCCATTGATGTGATTGGAGCCCAGCATATTAGCTTCAGTGTCCATGTTCCTAACAACAGCACTCCATCAGGGCCTCTGAGGATTCCGAGCACCTTAAAGCATGATCCCAATTATAGTTGCTCAAATAACTGTGTCTTTTTCAAATAAGATGAAAGAAAAGCAAATGCACTAAGGTATTAAGAGTAGTTACTTCTGGTTTATAAGATTACAGGTAATTATCTTATTTATGCTTTCTTCTGTTTTCCCAATTTTAACCAATGATCTTTTGTTATTTTTGTAAGAGAAAAAATAATGGAGGATTTTAAAACATGCATTTGAAAAAAATGTAAATACACTGAAAAGTTAATAATGATTGTGTTGAGATTATATTTTCCTCTTTTTGAGAAAATATTTTCTTTTTTGTAGATATATCACTCTTATACAAAAATTTTAAAATAAATAACTGATTACAAGTCAGCCATCCTGGTAATTCTGGAAGCTGATGCTCATGTCTGTTTCTGCAGGAGATGGGGTTGCTGGCGGGCTTCAGGCACTTATGTACAAGCCGAGGAAGCCCAGAGGCCCCGGAGCTCAAGAGGAAACCACTAGCAGTGGTTCTCTTTAGAGGGCAGGTTTCACACAATGACTTTCAGCACTTCAGTTTCCAGATTTCTTACCTGTTTTCTGCATTAGACATTTGTGTAATATTTGAAGCATATAAAGTGCTTGCATCACCCTTGTAGGAAAAGAAAATAAGGAAAAATAAACTTACATGTTTTTTAAATGTTGATAACCATCGTGGTCATTTTGTAATGTATAGAAATATCAAATCACTATGTTGTACGCCTGGAACTAACATAGTGTTGTAGGTCAGTTATACTTCAATGTGAAAAAGAAAAGAAAAACACTGATAACCATTGCTTCCATGTTTTTTTCTACATTTTCTCAAAAGTTTTAGGGTCAGAAACCTGCTGCTTTCCTTTTGTACTGATTTCTTTTTCTCTCTGCCTCGACAGGAAGGAAGCGGGAATGGTTTAAAATAGAAGATGCCATAAAAGTGCTGCAGTATCACAAACCGGTGCAAGCATCGTATTTTGAAACGTTGAGGCAAGGCTACTCAGCCAACAATGGCACCCCGCTCGTGGCCACCACTTACTCAGTTTCTGCTCAGAGCTCGATGCCAGGCATCAGATGACTGAAGATTTCCTGTAAGAGAAATGGAAATTGGAAACTAGACTGAAGTGCAGGTCTTCCCTCTCACCCTTGCTCTTTCACCTCTCCTCACAGGCCTCCTCTTTCAACTAAGGCATGATGGGCAGCAGAGAAAGGGTTTATTGATAATGTTGCTGTTTGGTGTTAAGTGATGGGGCTTTTTCTTCTCTTTTTATTGAGGGGGTGGGGGGTGGGTGTGTAATTTGTCAGTACTTTTGTGCATGATCTGTCTCTCCCTTTTCACACCCCTACAATTCTCTAAAGAGGCAAACAGCCTTCCCTCTGCCTTGGATTCTGAAGTGTTCCTGTCTGTTTCATCCCAGCCCTGGCCAGATTTTTTTTTTTTTTTTTTTTTTTTTTTTTAATTAAAAGATACCAATATGAGATGAAATCTTTCAAGAATTTGTCCTGTAATGTGCTGTTAAGTCTGGTAGGCTGGTCACTTTCACTGCAAGATACATTTATCTACACATTATATACTGGGCATATAATATGTAAATAAATGACTTTTAGAAGAGGGATTTAACTGTTTAATTTTTCAAAGTTTTGTTTTTTAAATTCAGGGTGTTTCTGAAGTGGAGAGCCTCACAATTAATTTACTTTTTTGTTTCTGATGCTAGTGGCTAGGTAAAGTTCCCTGTCCTCTCTCTTTTCCCAGTCATCGACTGTAGTTATGTAGGGTATGGGAAGAGTTTAGCTACCTTCATAGTGCTCCCAGGACTCATGGCCTTCTCTTCTCAAAGCTGTGTTTCCATGCCAAGAAAGAAACAGGAAGAAACCTATTTTCTTTTTTATTACCAAGCCAGGAGCAAATGGCCTCAGCTCAGATCTGGAGAAACAATGCTAGAAATTGAATTCCTCCCTACATGTTGACAATAGGGATTTGAACTGGATTCTTGGGATTACTATCTAAAAAACTGGAGCGTCGAGCACTGTTTCTATCCTGCTGGTTTGGAGTTTTTTCCATAATGCTACTTATCGCCGACAAAGGCCTCTCTCCCTGTGCATCCATGCCTTACACCGTGCTGAACTGGATATTGTCCTTGTGCTCTGAAGCATCCAACTATACTTGGCAAGTGCAGCTGTACAGTCCTGTCCCTGTTCTGGGTAACCATGTTACGTTCCTGAAAAGTACACAGGAGGAAAATTCAGATGTTTGCTTGTCTTTGTAATGTTATAGCACTTGTAATTGCACCATGGAGCATGCTCAGAAATATTAAATATGTCTCCCACTGGGATGTGAAAGGTCCATCATCCGCTGAGAAGTGGTATGGGAGAATGCTTAATCAGTTATTAGAACAGCAACATAATGCATTGGCTCCCTGCAAACTGTCTTGTTGGGTTTTGATACAGGTTTGATGCTGGCTTCATTTGCCAATTGTGTTGTTTAGTCGAGAAGTAGGCAGAAAAGGGTCTTGAGACCGGGGCTGGGGGTGGGGGGCACTGATCAATCCCTGGCTTGGGACAGGAGTTTGTTGCTATACTCTTGGTGGCATCTCCATTGTCAAAACATAGCCAAGATGTGAAATTAAAATCGTAGTTCTCTTTATTTAAAAATTCTAATAAATACTCAAACTTTGAAAAGCTTTTGCTCTTCCCTCCCACTAAAAGAAATATAGTATCTGGTAGGCCTGTGTCATTTAATGTTCAGTGTTTTAGGGGACATCAGTTGATGAACTTAAATTTTTGCTATCTATTCTCGGTTTGCATCTTCTCTCCCAGTCTTAAAACACGGAGCCAAAAAGCAGTGCCGGCAGTTTCCTTAGGAGACCGCTCTACCTCTGGGAAAGGAATCCTGTCCCTAAGTAAGGGTCCCAGTGGATAGAAAGCACCATGGGATTTGAATCTAAATGCCAACTCACTGTTCATGTGTCCTACTTAAAAACGAACACACTGCTGCTTATTACCTGATTTAGAGCATTCTGAGGTTCTGTGCAAATAACTAAAGGGGACAATAAAATAAGTTCAGCTCAGCACTAAATGGAGTCCCCAAAACAATCTTCAAAATAAATTCTACCTTTATGATACAGATTGAAAGAGCTTTGCAGGAAAACGATTAGTACTCTTGAAACAGGAACTGCATTTGTTAATAGTATTTGTGCAGTTTTTAGTGACCTGAAGATGTTTTCACTGGGCTGGTATAATAATACACTACCCTACAAAGTCCTGTTTGGATGGTTGTTGGCGTCTTTGGGTCAGGAAAGTGAACTGTGCCAAGAAGTATTTGTCAGTGACATGAATGGATCCCATTAATGCAGTTAACTGGCGAGGTTGTGCTGATGCTTCCTTAACTGACAAAAGGAGGCTTTGTCCAACACCAGAATTGTTGAAACTGATGCGGTTATCTGTTGCACTGGGATTCTGGTGAGCAGGGGTCGGTGTTTTTCCCTCCCTGGCATCATAAACACCATGGCTATCTCCTGACGTGTAGTCACAGCCCTTTTGTGATACATTACTTAGACACATGGTTGCAGTAACCTTTCTATCTCCCCCAAAGAAAGCAAGGAAAAACAGAGGAAAGCTCAAAGTTTACCCTGCTTGCAGAATATTTAGACAACACTGATTTGCCATTAATTCTGCAAGTACTCACCTTATACTCACCTTATTCAGGCTTGGCAGAAACAGGTTCCTGTGTTCAGGGCAGATATCGAGTCTCTCTCACAGTGAACGGGCACATCTTAGATTCTGATTATTACCAGAGTGCCCATCAGAGTCCACCATACTCAGGATGGAGAAAGATAGCAATGGCTTTTTTTAAATTAAAATTTGTTTTTGGTTTATAAATTGCAGCCCTTGGGGAAACAACAGTGAGATCATGCCGTTTTTTTGGACCAGGACTGTGTGTGAGTGAGTGAGTGTGTGTGTGTGTTTGTGTGTGTGTGTGTGTGAGAGAGAGAGAGAAAGAGGACTACCAGGAGTCGGCCACGTTAGGTTTTCTGGTCGCCTCTCAGAACAGTGCAGCCCATGAAAGAGGAGTCTTGATTTTTCTCATGGTAAACAAAACAGGATGGAAAAGTTACCGAACTGACTGTTTTATTTTTACAAGTGTCTGCTGCCCCATCTGCCCTGTGAGGAGAGGGTTTCCTCACTGCTGAGTCTGAGCTGAGGCCATCTGGAGGGATCAGAGAGTGTGGGAGTATCACCCTGCTAAGGCTGAGCAAGGCCTAGAAGGTGGCTTCGCCACAGGATTTCCGCCCTGTGCATTGCGTTGCCAGTGCTGTGGAAAGTGAGGCACTGGAGGCCTTGCTTCCCGCAGCCTCTGGGGAGCAGAGTGGGTCACTGCCCTCTGAGAGCGTTTGCAGTTTTTTGTACACTGTTGCTACATAGTCAAGTTCCTTCATGGCAGAGAAATATTTTCTGTTTCAGTGTTAGGAGTCAGCCCATGTAAAGTCTCTTAGACTTGCTTAGAAGAAAAAAAAAGTCACCTTTTGTTTTGAGAATTCTAGGAGGAAGAAGTTCCCCATAGAACCATGCTTCCTCCTTCTCCTTCCCCTTTCTCTTCTCCACGTACAGTGCTTATTGAGGGCTTCTTCTAAACCTCTTCAACAGAGGGGAGTAATCGGTCTTCTGATGGACATGGATGTGCGTTTCATACCTTGTACTTAACATATTTGTCATTTCCATCTAGTGCTGTGTTAATATCTTTGTTGATCTCCCCACCTGATCTTTTTTTTTAAACAGCTTAGCCTGAGCCATATTTTTGTTCATTTACAAAAAGGATTTAATAACCACAATGTGGTTTTTGCCACAACTGTATAATTTTTAATATTTCTGAAGTGTTCTCTAAGCCCATCCTAGTTGAGAGTGGATTTAGCATTAGAAGAAATACCTGGAGAAATCTCCACAGTGGGATGAATTTTTGCTTAAAGAGAAATGAGGGTTGATAATATAACTCTATATCCTGGTCCCACCTGCATTTCACATCTACATCTTTACAAAAAATAGGAGACATGCAGGATAGTCAACTCAAGCATTTCTAGGGAGAGGAGATTGTTTAATGGTGATTAAATAATGCAGATGGCTCTTTGAGTTCTTATTCTTGAAGACTCTAAAAGAAGTCAGACCTGAGGCTGTGCAGTTTATACTGCCCAGTTGGGGTGGCAGTCGTTTCTTCTGAGCACTGCTGGGATAGAACCTATTTCCCCAAGGCTCTGCAGCTGTCAACCTTAGTGGCGTCAGCCTTGCTCCATCAGGGCACCCCCCCCCCCTCACTTGGGGTAGGTGGGAAAGCACCCGAGTCAGCCTCTGCACTCTGGGGTGAGCTTGCAACAGAGACCACACCATCCAGAAGAGCTGTGTATTCCACGTCACCTGACATGTCACCTAAAGCAGTAAGACATTTGAGATTTTCAAGTAAATTGTGAATTGCTAAATACTGCAATCTATAGAATATACTACATCAGGTTGACTTGAGGTCATCACAGGCCCTGGGAACCTCCTTTTAGGCAGACTCTCCTTTGGAAGCCAGGAGCCTTCCACTCCTGTCTCTGAAAAGGCGGCTTCACACTTCGACAATGTTTTTGCATTAGCTTGATAACCTTTCAGGGATGGGTGAAGCCTAATCAGGACATTTAAAAAGTGATATCTCTCACCTTCAGAGTAATCCAATAGTTTGTCCTCCTAATCCCCTTAAAAATTAATAAATAAAAAGAGAAATAAAGAATCCCATTTGGTGTTGATTATAACAGACTCCTTGAGCTGAGGCTGGCAGTCACGTGATTTGATTTTGTGTGTCTGCTACGTGAAGCTTTTGAAGTGAAAAGGGCATGTCTCTCCCCTAAATCTTTGTTGATAGTAATGATCTGTGAGCCTGAGCTTGTCCTAGAAAATGAGACTGTCCACCTGGCAAGGGGAGCGCAAAGAAAAGCCTCCTTAACTCAGAATTGAGCACAGCAGGAGGGCCTCTGCGGAAGAAGGAAGTGCTTTTGGCTGAAAAAGCAAGATTAATATCTAGAAGGTGGCGAGTCATTGCTTCTGTTCCGCCAGCAATTAGGTTGTTGAATTAAATAGGTTTCCTTCAGTTTACATTCTGAGTTCTTAACCCCAAACAGGGGCCACTAGAACAGCAAAAAAAAGGCATTTAACCCCCTGGAGATAGGCTTTAAAAGATACAAAAGCAGCAGCCTTGTCATTTTCCAGGTTCATCACCATTTTGATGTGCTACCCGCCCTTCCACCCCCACTGCAGCCAGGCCAGATGTGAAGATTCTATAAATATTTGAGTTGGGGAACATAAATTCTGGTTCTGGAACAATTACCTACTAAATTGCTCACCATCTGTGGACGTTATCCATGGGATGCGCCTTTCAGGGAACATTTCACCAATACAGTAAAATCACTCTTCTGGGCTTGAGGCCCTAATCAGGCATTAAGATCAAAATCTTAAGTCTTTGGAACTTCTCAGGAAGAAAGCAAGATACCCTTTCCCGATGCTGGGCCTTGAGACTGGACTCCCTGTCTGTACAGTGGGGTGGAGTGGCTCACCTTCAGGAAGTCATTTCTCCAGTAATACTGGAAGTAATACTGATACGAGCCTGGCTTTCTGAACACTTTTGTGCTGAATTGAAAATGTTAACCTAAAGCAATAGATCCATGTAGCCTCTTCTACCTCATTACTGTCCCATTGGAAAAAAACAGCATTTCAGTGTTAAGGCTTGGTCTTAACATAATAGATATGACTTATGCCAGGGAAGATAGAGGCTGATTATGGAGACACCCACAACCGGAATAGATAGGCCTGCTCCACGTAAGGCCTCCACGGGGGCAGGTTGAAGTTAGGTCTTGGAGAGCTTCCAAAGCACTGGGGGGAGGGGAGGACTTCAAGGGCCTTCGCCCAGCCAGCAACTGGCCTGTGCTCCTCCTGAGGACATGAAGGATTCGAGGGAGCTGCAGGCACCTAAGCCACGGTGCGCAGACACAAACCTGCCCTTTTGCCTCCTCCCACGTGACTGAGAGCATTTTTTGCTCAGAATCCAAAGGGATTCTGTCCTCCAAAATCCAGTTTGCTTCAGGTGTTTTGTTTTGCCTCTGAGAACCCCACCCTTGCACTCACCCATTCATGGCCATAGAAGTGCTGCTCAGGGCACAGATTCACGAGGGAGTCCAGGGCCCAGCAGTTGCACAGTGTTGCATTTTGTAGTTAGAAAAACAGTTGGTCCACTCTATTATAAAAGAGACACAGTGTGGGGTGCAGTTTTATAAATGTCAGGTCCGTTTTTATTGTCTCATGGTCTGAAAACATTCAAACTGATTTATAATTGAAGAAAAAGTTGGTGGTTAAAATGAATAAAATGTCAGTTAGTGCATCTATCTTAAAGATAACTACCAGTGTACACCACGTGTTTAAGGAAGTAGGAGCATTTGAGGACGTTGTAAAAGTAAAGCAGGTATCTCTGGCCTACCCAAGTGTTTCAGAGGGAGGATGTGGAAGCCTGTTAGTAGCATCTTTATATTTGATTTTGTATAAAGAGGCCAGTCTTTATTTCAAGGACCTTTTTCCCACCTACTCAATCACCTTGGTAGGGGATGGGCTCTAAGGAAGAAGCAGTGAGACCCCAGCTCTATTTGCTGAGCTACAGGGTATGATCTCCAAACAGCATGAGGCGTATTTGAGGGGTTTCCCAACTCTGCTCACCTCCACTCCACTCATCTACCATCAGCACCAGAAGGGTTAAACTCCCTGGGACCATTCCAGTTCTGAAACAGATGAACTAGAGGTGCTTCTGAACCCTGTCTTCTCAAGTGTATCGCACAGGTGCAGTCTCCCTTTGGCCAAGTTCAACAGGTGTTTCCAGGGAACCCTTTGGATGGAGATAAAGTAGCCAAGATGTATTGAGTTTAACTTTTTCTGAAGGACAAAGTCTTTGTCCCTTTCCCTTCATGTTTTAGCTGAGGCCTAAATGACAAAGTCTCCAGAACTGAGACAGAGCCAGGGGCCCATGTACCCAGGGACCAGTCCCCTGGGGATCACACAGACTCAAACCAGACTATTCTGATTCCACCAGAACTCCACTGCTGTCCCCTTCCATCAGGACCACCCAGAAAAGCAAACAACTTAGCCTTTCCACCCCTAGGTCACCTGGTTCCTTGGTGACCATTCTGCAGAGTGAGAATGGATCACCTGTTTAGGCAGTGTGCTGTATATTTCTAGAAAGGGTAAAAAGTGGAGTGGCCAATGGGCTGAGTACTCATCCTTGGAGAGGGTAGCAGAATAACCCCAGATGAGCTCAACAAAACCCCAGGGAATCCAAGGAAAGGCGCTTGTGTGGGAGGAGGGGTTGGTTATGGTCCCTTAGCCTCTTGCGACCTTTCACAACTGGGGTTTGGAATAACGTCGCCCTTACCCCTATCCAAATGTGCTCCAGGACGTAGGAGCTCCTAACCCAGGGGTGCATGGTCTTGTTTTCCATTTTTTCGTTTGCAAAACAACCTTGCTTGGTATTGTATGGAAAAGCGAGTTTTCCTCCCTGCCCACTTGGAGCCGCCTGCCCAGGCCTGGCTTCTTCCCCAGTCTCTCAGTGCTCTTAGGAGCTGAGGGGAGCAGAATGGGTCCAGAGGAGGTGGAAGGAAACTGAGTTTTCCTGCACCCTTTCTCTAGGAGGCTGTTCTTAGGCTTCCTTCATACCTCTCTTTCCCGTGGGGGCAGGCGGGTTGTGGGGGAGGGCTGAAAAGAAAGTTCAGGTTTGGGTCTGAGACAGGTGCACAGCAGATGCAAGTCCCCCTTTTCCCCCTTTAATAGCCAGCCAGCCGTGTGTAACCGTCCCCTTACTAAAGCATCCCCTCATGTGTGCCGGCAGCAGAGGACAGCAAAGCCCTCCCCCATAGTCTAGCTGGAGCTCTGGTACTATCCCTAAAATCCCACCACCCCTATATCTGACTCCTTTTTGTAAAAACAAATGCTTAAACCTGTGAGTGTGCTGTTCCTTTCTGTGTGTTAATCAGTTTCTTTCCACTTGAACTGTGTGGGAGGGAAGGGCGTTGGAACTGTAGGTTGTAATATTGTGCCAACCAATAAAAACCAGTATTTCACACACATCCCTGCTTAGTCTCTGGTTTCTTTCTAAAAGTTTTCTTCGAGTCCTTCTCATCAGTCTTCTTTTGATTTTACCACCACCCTCTGCTGGACTCTGGAGAGTTGCCCCAGAGGTCAGAGGTGGCCGCATGGAAGATTTGCTGTTCAGGGAGTTCAAGTAAGGAATGAAGTGAAGCCCAGGAAGGTAGTGAGAGTCAGTGCCAGGGACCCCCCGGCAGACACCCAGTGCTTCACTAGGAGCCCAGAGGGGCATGAGGGGACAGAGGTGAGCCACATCCAGGACAACAAGGGAGCACAGCAAGGGGTGCTCTCCTGTGTGGAAGCAGAAGTTGGGCCTGGTGGAGTCAGGATGGGCTGGAGCGGCGTTTTGAAGATGCATGCTGGTAGGACTTGCAGGCAGAGAACAGGCAGGGCACCGCCAGGGGGAGAGCAACATGAAGTTAGCTGTGCCCCTCCGGCTGAAGACAGATGACAAGCATTATGGGCTGAAAAATAAAGCATGATGAGGCCAATTTAGGGAAAGCCGCAAAAGCCAGGCCAAGGAGTTTGGCTGCGTACGTGTGAAGTGCTCTTGAGCAGGGCAGTCGTGTAGAATCAGCCATGTTTGAAGAGGAGGCAGGAGAGGTTGGAAAGGAGCCACCTGGAAACTTGTGATGCCAGGCCTTACAGACTCAAGGAGTGGACCTGGGGATGGAGAGAGGGCTGGAGAAGCAAGAATAAAGAGTGTATCACAATCAGATAAACGTGTTCATCCACTGAGGGCCCCTGGCCTCGCTGGGACTCTGGTGGCATCACCACTTCGTTCAGCCCCAGGGCAAATTCCCAGTCAACTGGTCAGAGCACCCTTTCCTCCTAAAATTCTGATTCTGCAGGCCTCCTTTATCCCATGATGATCACCGTCCCTTCCTCTATCAAAGGATTCTTTTGCCAGATTTAGTGTGTGTGATGAGGCTGTGAGCTTATGAACGCCGATGCAAGTGCTACATGCAGGAAACCACCAAATGGCCACCTCTAATTGGGATCTGGGGTTCCGGAAACTCTCCGCTCGCCCACATCAGATCATGATGGGCCATTCTAAAGGTGACCCATCCCCATCACATTCACTACATGTTGATTGTTCTTCATTCTCAGGGTAAATGCAAACTTTGGGATTACCTTGCTGCAGCCCAGTCTCCTCATAGTCTGCAGGACTTGTGGCAGGAGGGAGGGCGAGTGGGAGAGAAATCTCAGAAGGCCCCAAAACTTTGAGCATGAGTGACCAGAGGAAATCAGCCCAAAGAACACGAATGCCACCCTGACATTGCTGAAACCAGCACTGGGGACAGTGCTGCGACACGCATTGCACTTCCTACGCCCTTTGTTATTCTGAGGTGGCAGCTTTGACCAACTCAAGCCAGACTGAGTTGGCAGAATTCCTGCCCAAACCCCAGTCAGGCTGGCTCCCATCCTCTCTGGAGACCTGATAACCATGCTGAAGAAACCCTGTTGTTATAAACCATGGACTTGTTTGCTTTGTGGTTTCAAACACATTTGAGGTGTGAAAGGTTTCTTTTATCTCCTTGGTCTTGTGACACCCAGCTAACATCTCGGCATCTGCGATGCAGCCATGAGGCTCCATGTTCTATGGCCTGAATTCCAGCAATGTGCTCAAGCCAGGACATGCAGTCCTCACAGAGGCACCTGCTGGGGTGCCTGGAGGTGGGGTGAGGGGCCGATGGAGAGAGCTTGGGCAGGGGGACCGTGGAAGGGTAGGATGAGTAAGGGATTCGGAAAAGGGAGGGAGGATAGGGCAGGCTGCCTGCTATAATAGAAGGTGTGAGCTTTGGAATTAGACCAGGGTTCAGGTCTCCGCTGAGCCGTTGACAAGCTCTGTGATCTTGAGCAAGTTACCGTCTGTGTTCCTTCCTATTCACTGGGGGAGAAGTCTACTTTGTGGGGTCGTCGTGAGCGTTAAGTAAGTGAAGGAGTGTATGTGATGCCAGAGTTGGTGTGTGATCATTAAATAGTGGCTGTGAGTGAACACCTGTTTGGAAAATGCCAAGGACTGTGCTGAGTTCACTAAATAAGACAAGTCACAACAGACACAATCACAATGCAAAGTGACAAATGCAATAAAAAGAAGGCAGAGAGAGTGACTAACTCCATCCCAGTGGAGCCACCGTCTGAGAGGATTCATGAAGGGTAAAGGAATTCTCGACCAAGGGGACAGCATGTGCAAGGGTGCTGTGCTCGGTTAACAGCGAGTTTGCGGGGGCTGGAACATGATAGCCGTGATGGGGAGGGAGGAGGGAGAGCCAGGAGGTGCCACGGGAAAGGTCAGCTGGGGTCAGGTGGCTTGGCTGGCTGTTTGAACTTTACTCCGCATGACTGGGAAGCCAACAAAGGTTTTAAAACAGCAGTGACTACATCGGGTTGGGCATTTGTGGAAGATGATACTACTCTCTCCTGAGTGCTCCTGGGTTGTTGTTCCAGGCCTTTATACCAGGTGGTGTGTTCTCTGCTTTACAATTTCATCTTTGCCATCCTTGTGACACATAGGACCTTTGGTCATCACCTTCGTGATGGTAAAGGAAATGGCAGCCTAGGGAAGCAAACTACTTTTTAAAAGAATTGGAGAAACCAATTCTAAAAATCACAAGGTAGAGTGCCAAGGATGTCTAAGACAGTTTTGAAAAACTACAAGGAAAAACACAGGACTACAGGGAAGTCCTGTGTTCTATCAGTATCAAGACTTTAAAGATAAAGTAACTGAAGCAATGTGATAAATGGGAATAGCTAGATAGAGAAGTGAATTAGGAAACTGAATAGAACAGGGGACCAAGAAACAGACCTATGCGTATGTGGGAATATGGTAAGAGCCAGAGGAGACATGCACCCCAGGGAGGAAAGGATTGGTCCTTCAGTAAATGGTGTTGGAACAATTGGCTAGACAAATAAAAAAAAATAAATTTAGATCCCTACCTCACACCATACAATGAAAATAAACTTGCAAATGTGTAAAATGAGTCATAAAGCTTTTAGAAGAAAATACAGAGGTTAAGTAATACATCCAAGATCCCACAGGTAATAAATGGAAGAACTGTAGTCAAACCCAGGGGGTCTGACTCCAGAACCTGCCTTCTCACCCACGTAGTAGTACTCTCTCCTGGTCACTTCAGAGTGCAAGATGGACCAGAGCAAGCAGAAACTGAAATCAGGGAGGTGGTGAATGAATTTGCATCTGGTCCCCAAACACCTGACATGAAGGGTTGCTGAGGAGGCAGAGGGAGAGAATTCCTCATGTCCTCATGTAATCACCATCACTCAGCCAACAGGTTGGGCACTGCTGAGGTGCCAGCACACTGCCAGGTGTCTGTGAGGGAGATCATCAGGAACTCCACGAATAGGTATTGAGAGTGTATGGGTAGCCATGACACTTAAGTAGGTGTGAAGAGGATAAAACTAAGGGAACAGTGGTGAATCATTATGTGGTTAGGCCTGGAAGGATTCTAGGGATCATCTAATCCTCTCATTTTACAGATTGGGAAATAGGCACAGTGAGAAGGGACTTTTCACCAGTATTCGAGTTTGGAACCCTGAGCAAAGAATACATATCTCTGGCCATGCTGTTAATAGGCAGCTCTTCTGGCTCTGTGGACATGAAAGTATATCTTTTAATGGTTATCCCATTCTTGGCCACCAAACTCTATCTAAGCCGGTGCCAAGTCTAAACCCACGTCCATCACTTCATCACTCACTCACCATTATTTACTTGGTATTTCTTGTCCCCATCTCCTCCCCCTGCAGCCCCCCTACAGAATCCCAATCCTGAATTCACCCCTCCTATGCAAGAGCTGAGCCTGCCCAGAGAAAACCATGTCCTGTGGGGTCACTACGGGTTTATGCGTCCCCTCTAGTGGGCCTCCAGTGCCGCCCATCAATGGCTACTGACTGGCACACTGACAAATCCAAAGGCCACCTATCTTCTCCCTGACTTCACTGACCCCTCCCTGCCACCTGCCCCCACCACCACCACAGTGTCCTGGCTACACTTCTGGTTCTCCTCCTACCCATAGCTTTCAGAGTAAAGTTCTAATACCCTAGAGTAGTACCCAATATCTTTTGTGATTTGGCCCCTGCCCACCTCTGCAGACTCATTTCTTGCCACCCACCTTGCCCTTCTTTTTCCCTGGCCTCATAGAACATTTTGCAGTTCTTCAAAGGTACCATGTACCATTGCACTGCTTCACAATTCACATGTGCTGTGCTATTCTTTGAGAAAGATGTCCAAGATTCTCTCCCCTAGGAGGAGCTTAGTGACTCCTGTGCATGCCCCCATTCTGAAGGCCGGGAAATATCTCTGTTCTTTGCATCCAGCTGAGTGGTTCAGAGCAGGTACCTAGGAAATGCAGGTTGGAAGAAGCAAAGAGCTCCACAGCACAAAGAATGTCTGCCTAGTGTCACTCTGTTCTCTCAACAACACACACACACACACACACACACACACACACACACACACACACACACCCTTCACTTTCCCCCAGACCTGGAAGCAAATGTAGAACTGCCCTCAGGGATGGGGAGAGAGAAGTTTGGAACAGGTGGAGGTGGGGGTAGTTAAGGGTGATATTCAACCAGCGTGGTGCCCACCAACAAATCAGAACAAACACCCTATTGAAGCCTGTCCTCTGAGACCCCTTCCCCAGCTTCCTCTTCTTGCCTGGAACTTGGGAGTTAGAGGGAAAGCGGGGAGGAAACCCCCAGTTCCTGCTACTCCGCTTACCTCTCAGCCCAGGATCCTGTGAACTTTCCCAGGTGGAGGGCAGGAGCTAAATGGAAGGCTGGTCACTTTCAGCACAGCCTGTGTCTGAAACAGGCAAGGAAAGCCAAGTTAGGATTCAGACTGGAGAAGGGAGGGGTGGTTATGGGGATTTGCAGTTTTGGGGGGTGGAGTCGAGGGAAATTTGTTTTACTTGGAGGGAACTTGATCTGAGGAAATTGAGTGGACCGATTATAACAGCTAATATTTGACTGTGCTTTCCAGTTTACCAAGTACCTTCCCATCAGTTCAGACAATTCCTTGAACACTTACTGCCTGTACAAGGCTAAGGGCTAAGGGCCAGGACACTGACCTTCACATCTACCCTGAGAGGCAGGTACTTTGATCCCCAGCTCACTGTCGATGGAGCTGGAGCCTGGAGGAGACTGAAGGACAAGGGAAAGTAGATTGGGTGTGGGTAAGATTTAGAAGGTGAAGGAAAGCTGCAGGGAAGCAAATACCTTGAAGTCAGGCCTCTGGTGCTGTCAGGGGCTGGCCAGTAGGGACCCCGAAGTGGAGGGAGCCCCAAACCTCCACTCCTCAGGCTGCCAGTGATGTCACAATGGCAGGTGTGGGAACTGTGGGGTCCCTCTCCACCTCAACCCCACTGATCTTTATCCCGGAATGGGGTGAGGGCCGGCTCCACTAGGCAGCGTCTCAGAAGCTCGTTTTCCACTCCTTCCGGAGCAGCCCTCTGCTCCGCCCTCCAGAAAGAGGCCAATGGGCTTCTGGAAGGTGGAGAAGAACAGCGGAAGTAAAGGTATGGAGGTGGGAAAATGGGATGCATGCAGAAAACCAGGTAACTGCACAAAAATAAATGAGCCAATGTAAGAAAGAGTCAGGAAGAAAATACCCTCTGAAAGTGGGATTATGAGTCATTTAATTTTCTTCTTTGTGACTTTGTATATTTTCCAACTCTTGGTAGTAATTTGTTTTTGCAATCAAAAACAATCAGATTGTTTTGTAATCCCTTACGTTTATGGAGCATGTTATTATTTACCTAATGCTTAAGCCCATAAATTTTTTTTTGGCCACGCCATGCACAGCTTGCAGGATCTTAGTTCCCCGACCAGGGATTGAACCCAGCCCTTGGTAGTGAAAGCGCGGAGTCCTAACCACTGGATCTCCAGAGAATCCCCCATAAATGTAATTTCTTTCAGTCAACAATAATCTTATTTATGAGGTGGGCATTATTAATTACGTTTTGGAGTCAGGGACTCAGGTTCCAAGGTGTTGAGTGACTTAGTTGAAGCCACAAGGATAGCCAGTAGTGCGGGCAGGGCACTTTGGGCCAGCCTGGCAAGGTTGAGCCTGGGCAATGTGATGGTGGTCAACAAGATTCTGCTACAGTCTTGGTTCCTTTTTCTTTGTATGTCTCCCCCTTCCCAATCCCTGGGCATTGGCCTATTGACTCACCTGTCATTAACTCCATTAACTCATTTATAAAATAAATATGCATTGATCCATATTTATTGAGTCATTCTTTACTCATCATATTTTTAAAAACTGTATTGAGGGGCTTCCCTGGTGGTGCAGTGGTTAAGCATCTGCCTGCCAATGCAGGGGACACGGGTTTGAGCCCTGGTCCAGGAAGATCCCACATGCTGCAGAGCAACTAAGCCCGTGCGCCACAAATACTGAGCCTGTGCTCTAGAGTCCGTGAGCCACAACTACTGAGCCCACGTGCCACGGCTTCTGAAGCCCGCATGCCTAGAGCCTGTGCTCTGCAACAAGAGAAGCCACTGCAACGAGAAGCCTGCACACTGCAACGAAGAGTAGCCCCCCACTCACCGCAACTAGAGAAAGCCCACATGCAGCAATGAAGACCCAATTCAGCCAAAAATAAATAAAAATAAATTAATTTTTAAAAACTGTATTGAGCTACAATTAACATAAGCTGCACACATTTAGAGTGTACAATTTAATACATCTTGACATATGTGTTCAAATGAAACTATCATAACCAAGGTAATAGACCTATCCCTCACCCCCAAAATTTCCTTTGTGCCTCTTTGTGACCCCTCTCACCTGACCCTCACACATCCTTCTTCAAGTAAACACTAATCTGCTTTCTGTCACTATAGTTTAGTCTGCATTTTCTAGAGTTTCATATAATAGAATCATACATTAGAATTTGTATATATTGCAAGGTATGGATTCAAGGTGATAATTTTTGCATATAGATAACCAGTTGTTCCAGTACCATTTCCTAAAAAGTCTATCCTATTCTTAGTTTGTTGTGTTTTTGGTTTTGGTTTTTTGTTTTCTTTTGTTTTGGCCACGCCGTGTGGCCTGTGGGATCTTAGTCCCCCAACCAGGGATCGAAACCATGTTCCCTGTACTGGGAGCACGGATTCTTTTTTTTTTTTTTTAATCATGAAAATGTCATTTAATGCAAGTTTCTATCAATATATACCTCCCATGCTTGATTTCCTAATAGTGTATTCTTTTTTAATAAATTTATTTAGGCTGTGTTGGGTCTCCATTTCTGTGTGAGGGCTTTCTCTAGTTGCGGCGAGTGGGGGCCACTCTTCATCTCGGTGCGCGGGCCTCATTGTCGCGGCCTCTCCTGTTGCGGAGCACAAGCTGCAGACGCACAGGCCCAGTAGCTGTGGCTCACGGGCCCAGTTGCTCCCCGGCATGTAGGATCTTCCCAGACCAGGGCTCGAACCCGTGTCCCCTGCATTGGCAGGCAGATTCTCAACCACTGCGCCATCAGGGAAGCCCTATAGTGTATTTTTGTTTGTTTTATGAATGTTTGAAGATGTCTTTATCTTCATTCATTTTTTTTAATCATGAAAATATCATTTAATTCAAGTTTCTATCAATATGTACCTGCCATGCTTGATTTCCTAATAGTGTATTTTTGTTTGTTTTTTGAATGTTTGAAGATGTCTTTATTTTATCTTCTTTTTTTTTTTTACATCTTTATTGGAGTATAATTGCTTTACAATGGTGTGTTAGTTTCTGCTTTATAACAAAGTGAATCAGCTATACATATACATATGTTCCCATATCTCTTTCCCCCTGTGTCTCCCTCCCTCCCCCCCTCCCTATACCACCCCTCTAGGTGGTCACAAAGCACCGAGCTGGTCTCCCTGTGCTATGTGGCTGCTTCCCACTAGCTATCGGTTCTACATTTGGTAGTGTATATATGTCCATGCCACTCTCTCACTTTGTCCCAGCTTACCCTTCCCACTCCCTGTGTCCTCAAGTCCATTCTCTAGGTCTACGTCTTTATTCCTGTCCTGCCCCTAGTTTCTTCAGAACCTTTTTTTTTTTTTTACATTCCATATATATGTGTTAGCATATGGTATTTGTTTTTCTCTTTCTGACTTACTTCACTCTTCACTCTAGGTCCATCCACCTCACTAAAAATAACTCAATTTCATTTCTTTTTATGGCTTAGTAATATTGCATTGTATATATGTGCCACATCTTCTTTATCCATTCATCTGTCGATGGACACTTAGGTTGCGTCCATGTCCTGGCTATTGTAAATAGAGCTGCAATGAACATTGTGGTACATTACCTTTTTGAATTATGGTTTACTCAGGGTATATGCCCACTAGTGGGATTGCTGGGTCGTATGGTAGTTCTATTTTTAGTTTTATAAGGAACCTCCATACTGTTTTCCATAGTGGCTGTATCAATTTACATTCCCACCAACAGTGCAAGAGGGTTCCCCTTTCTCCACACCCTCTCCAGAATTTATTGTTTGTAGATTTTTTGATGATGGCCATTCTGACTGGTGGGAGGTGATACCTCATTGTAGTTTTGATTTGCATTTCTCTAATGATTAGTGATGTTGAGCATTCCTTCATGTGTTTGTTGGCAATCTGTATATCTTCTTTAGAGAAATGTCTATTTGGGTCTTCTGCCCATTTTTGGATTGAGTTGTTTGTTTTTTTGATATTGAGCTGCTTGTAAATTTTGGAGATTAATCCTTTGTCTGTTGCTTCATTTGCAAATATTTTCTCCCATTCTGGGGGTTGTCTTTTCATATTGTTTATGTTTTCCTTTGCTGTGCAAAAGATTTTAAGTTTCATTAGGTCCCATTTGTTTATTTTTGTTTTTATTTCCATTTCTCTAGGAGGTGGGTCAGAAAGGATCTTGTTGTGATTTATGTCATAGAGTGTTCTGCCTATGTTTTCCTCTAAGAGTTTTATAGTGTCTGGCCTTACTTTTAGGTCTTTAATCCATTTTGAGTTTATTTTTGTGTATGGTGTTAGGGAGTGTTCTAATTTCATTCTTTTACATGTAGCTGTCCAGTTTTCCCAGCACCACTTATTGAAGGGGCTGTCTTTTCTCCACTGTATATTCTTGCCTCCTTTATCACAAATAAGGTGACCATATGTGCATGGGTTTATCTGGGCTTTCTATCCTGTTCCATTGATCTATATTTCTGTTTTTGTGCCAGTACCATACTGTCTTGATTACTGTAGCTTTGTGGTATAGTCTGAATTCCGGGAGCCTGATTCCTCCAGCTCCGTTTTTCTTTCTCAAGGTTGCTTTGGCTCTTTGGAGTCTTTTGTGTTTCCATACAAATTGTGAAATTCTTTGTTCTAGTTCTATGAAAAATGCCATTGGTAGTTTGATAGAGATTGCATTGAATCTGTAGATTGCTTTGGGTAGTGTAGTCATTTTCATAGTGTTGATTCTTCCAATCCAAGCACATGGTATATCTTTCCATCTGTTTGTATCATCTTTCATTTCTTTCATCAGTGTCTTATAGTTTTCTGCATACAGGTCTTTTGTCTCCTTAGGTAGGTTTATTCCTAGGTATTTTATTCTTTTTGTTGCAATGGTAAATGGGAGTGTTTCCTTAATTTCTCTTTCAGATTTTTCATCGTTAGTGTATAGGAATGCAAGAGATTTCTGTGCATTAATTTTGTATCCTGCTACTTTACCAAATTCATTGATTAGCTCTAGTAGTTTTCTGGTAGCACCTTTAGGATTCTTTATGTATAGTATCATGTCATCTGCAAACAGTGACAGCTTTACTTCTTCTTTTCCCATTTGGATTCCTTTTATTTCTTTTTCTTCTCTGATTGCTGTGGCTAAAACTTCCAAAACTATGTTGAATAATAGTGGTGAGAGTGGACAATCTTGTCTTGTTCCTGATTTTAGAGGTAACGGTTTCAGTTTTTCACCATTGAGAACGATGTTGACTGAGGATTTTTCATATATGGCCTTTATCATGTTAGGTAAGTTCCCTCTATGCCTGCTTTCTGGAGGGTTTTTATCATAAATGGCTGTTGAATTTTGTCAAAAGCTTTTTCTGCATCTTTTGAGATGATGATGTGGTTTTTCTCCTTCAATTTGTTAATATGGTTTATCACATTGATTGATTTGCGTATATTGAAGAATCCTTGCATTCCTGGGATAAACCCCACTTGATCACGGTGTATGATTCTTTTAATGTGCTGTTGGATTCTGTTTGTTAGTATTTTGTTGAGGATTTTTGCATCTATGTTCATTAGTGATATTGGCCTGTAGTTTTCTTTCTTTGTGACATCTTTGTCTGGTTTCGGTATCAAAACCGGTGATGGTGGCCTCGTAGAATGAGTTTGGTAGTGTTCCTCCCTCTGCTATATTTTGGAAGAGTTTGAGAAGGATGGGTGTTAGCTCTTCTCTAAATGTTTGATAGAATTCACCTGTGAAACCATCTGGTCCTGGGCTTTTGTTTGTTGGAAGATTTTTAATCACAGTCTCAATTTCAGTGCTTGTGCTTGGTCTGTTTATATTCTCTATTTCTTCCTTGTTCAGTCTTGGAAGGTTGTGCTTTTCTAAGAATTTGTCCATTTCTTCTAGGTTGTCCATTTTATTGGCATATAGTTTCTTGTAGTAATCTCTCATGATCCTTTGTATTTCTGCAGTATCAGTTGTTACTTCTCTTTTTTCATTTATAATTATATAGATTTGAGTCTTCTCCCTTTTTTTCTTGATGAGTCTGGCTAATTGTTTATCAATTTTGTTTATCTTCTCAAAGAACCAGCTTTTAGTTTTATTGATCTTTGCTATTTTTTTCCTTCATTTATTTTTCATTTATTTCTGATCTTATCTTTATGATTTCTTTCCTTCTGCTAACTTTGGGTTTTTTTTGTTCTTCTTTCTCTAATTGCTTTAGGTGTAAGGTTAGGTTATTTATTTGAGATGTTTCTTGTTTCTTGAGGTAGGATTGTATTGCTGTGAATTCCCCTCTTAGAACTGCTTTTGCCGCATCCCATAGGTTTTGGGTCATCATGTTTTCATTGTCATTTGTTTCTAGGTATTTTTTGATTTCCTCTTTGATTTCTTCAGTGATCTCTTGGTTATTTAGTAGTGTATTGTTTAGCCTCCATGTGTTTGTAGTTTTTTACAGATTTTTTTCCTGTAATTGATATCTAGTCTGATAGCGTTGTGGTCGGAAAAGATACTTGATACGATTTCAATTTTCTTAAATTTACCAAGGCTTGATTTGTGACCCAGTATATGATCTATCCTGGAGAATGTTCCATGAGCACTTGAGAAGAAAGTGTATTCTGTTGTTTTTGGATGAATGTCCTGTAAATATCAATTAAGTCCATCTTGTTTAATGTATCATTTAAAGCTTGTGTTTCATTATTTATTTTCATTTTGGATGATCTGTCCATTGGTGAACGTGGGGTGCTAAAGTCCCCTACTATGATTGTGTTACTGTTGATTTCCCCTTTTCTTGCTGTTAGCATTTGCCTTATGTATTGAGGTGCTCCTATGTTGGGTGCATAAATATTTAAAATTGTTATATCTTCTTCTTGGATCGATCCCTTGATCATTATGTAGTGTCCTTCTTTGTCTCTTGTAATAATCTTTATTTTAAAGTCTATCTTGTCTGATATGAGAATTGCTACTCCAGCTTTCTTTTGATTTACATTTGCATGGAATATCTTTTTCCATCCCCTCACTTTCAGTCTGTATGTGTCCCTAGGTCTGAAGTGGGTCTCTTGTAGACAGCATATATATGGGTCTTGTTTTTGTATCCATTCAGCCAGTCTGTGTCTTTTGTTTGGAGCATTTAATCCATTTACATTTAAGGTAGTTATCAATATGTATGTTCCTATTACCATTTTCTTAATTGTTTGGGGTTTGTTATTTTAGGTCTCTTCCTTCTCTTGTGTTTCCTGCCTAGAGAATTTCCTTTAGCATTTGTTGTAAAGCTGATTTGGTGGTGCTGAATTCACTTAGATTTTGCTTGTCTGTAAAGTTTTGAATTTCTCTGTCGAATCTGAATGAGATCCTTGCTGGGTAGAGTAATCTTGGTTGTAGGTTTTTCCCTTTCATCACTTTAAATATGTCCTGCCACACCCTTCTGGCTGCAGAATTTGTGCTGAAAGATCAGCTGTTAGCCTTATAGGGATTCCCTTGTATGTTATTTGTTGTTTTTCCCTTGCTGCTTTTAATATTTTTTCTTTGTATTTAAGTTTTGATAGTTTGATTAATATGTGTCTTGGTGTGTTTCTCCTTGGATTTATCCTGTATGGGACTCTCTGTGCTTCCTGGACTTGATTATTTCCTTTCCCATATTAGGAAAGTTTTCAACTGTAATCTCGTCAAATATTTTCTCAGCCCCTTTCTTTTTCTCTTCTTCTTCTGGGACCCCTATAATTTGAATGTTGGTGTGTTTAATGTTGTCCCAGAGGTCTCTGAGACTGTCCTCAATTCTTTTCATTCTTTTTTATTTGTTCTGCTCTTTGGTAGTTATTTCTACTGTTTTCTCTTCCAGGTCACTTATCTGTTCTTCTGCCTCAGTTATTCTGCTATTGATTCCTTCTAGAGAATTTTAAATTTCATTTATTTTGTTGTTCATCAATGTTTGTTTGCTCTTTAATTCTTCTAGCTCCTTTTTAAACATTTCTTGTATTTTCTCCATTCCATTTCTAAGATTTTGGATCATCTTTACTATCATTACTCTGAATTCTTTTTCAGGTAGACTGCCTATTTCCTCTTCATTTGTTTGGTCTGGTGGGTTTTTACCTTGCTTCTTCATCTGCTGTGTGTTTCTCTGTCTCCTCATTTTGCTTAACTTACTGTGTTTGGGGTCTCCTTTTTGCAGGATTCAGGTTCGTAGTTCCCGTTATTTTTGGTTTCTGCCCCTAGTGGCTAACGTTGGTTCAGTGGGTTGTGTAGGCTTCCTGGTGGAGTGGACTGTTGCGCGTTCTGGTGGATGAGGCTGGATCTTGTCTTTCTGGTGGGCAGGACCACGTCCAGTAGTGTGTTTTGGGGTGTCTGTGACCTTATTATGATTTTAGACAGCCTCTCTGCTAATGTGTGGGGTTGTGTTCCTGTCTTGCTAGTTTTTTGGCATGGGGTCTCCAGCAGTGTAGCTTGCTGGTCGTTGAGTGGAGTTGGGTCTTAGTGATGAGATGGAGATCTCTGGGAGAGATTTTGCCATTTGATATTACATGGAGCCATGAGGTCTCTGGGGGACCAATGTCCTGAACTCTGGGAGCATGGATTCTTAACCACTGTGCCACCAGGGAAGCCCTCAGCTGTGTTTTTATCATGAAAGGATGTTGAATTTTTGTCAGATGCTCTTCTGCATCTATTGAGTTATGTGGTTGTTTTTCTTTGTCCTGTTAATGGGCTGTATGACATTGATTTTCCTATAGTTGAAACACCCCTTCCATTCCTAGGGTAAATCCCATTTGGTCATTGTGTATAATCCTTTTTCATGTGCTATTGGATTTGGTCTGCTAGGATATTATTGAAGATTTTTGTCTATGTTTATAAGGAATATTGATCTATACTTTTCTTATGGAATCTTTCTCTGGCTTTGGTATCAGGATAAAGTTGGCCTCAAGGAATGTGTTCCCCTCCTCTAATTTTTGCTAGAGTTGATGTTAGGATTGATGAATTGGATTGATGTTAATTCTTCTTTAAATGTTTGGTAGAATTGGCCAGTGAAGACATCTAGTCCTGACTTTTCTTTGTTGGGAGGTTATTGATTCCTGATGTAATCTTCTTGCTTATTACAGGTCTGTTGAGAACTTCTATTTCCTCTTGAATAAGTTTTAATAATTTGCATGTCTTTAGGAATTTGTTGATTCATCCAGATTATCTTGTTTGCATATAATAGTTCATAGTGTTCTCTTATAATCCTTTTAATTTCTGTTTTCATTTCCAGTTTTAGTTATTTTCATCTTCCATTTTTTTTAGTCAAACTAAAGTTTTGCTATCTTTTCAAAGAACCAACTTTTGATTTTGTTGATTCTATTGTTCCCCCCCCCCCATTTAATTTATTTGTGCTCTATATTATTTCCTTCCTTCCTTCCTTTAGTTTGCCCTACTTTTTCTAGTTCCTTAGGGTTTTTTTTTTTAAGCTACTGAACTATTTTATTTTTCTTTATTTTTTTGGCTGCATCGGGTCTTAGTTGCAGCACGCATGATCTTTGTTGAGGCATGTGGGATCTTTTTGTTGTGGCACGTGGGCTTCTCTCTAATTGTGGCATGTGGGATCTCTCTCTAGTTGCAGCATGCAGGCTCCAGGGTGCATGGGCTCTGTAGTTTGCCACATGTGGGCTCTCACTGAGGCACATGAGGTCAGTAGTTGTGGCACACAGGCTTAGTTGCCCAGTGGCATGTGGGATCTTACTTCCCTGATCAGGGATCAAACCCATGTCCCCTGCACTGGAAGGTGGATTATTTACCACTGGACCACCAGGGAAGTCCCTCTAATTCCTTAAGGTTTAAAGTTTGGTTGTTTATCTGAGATCTTCTATTAATGTAGGCATTTACAACTGTAAATTTCCCACTGAGTACTGCTTTTACTATATCCCATAAGTTTTTGGTATGTCTCAAAGTATTTTCTAATTTCCCTAGTGGTCTTCTTTAATCCACTGTTTTTTTAAGAGTGTGTTGTTTACTTTCTGCATATTTGCTAATTTTCCAGTTTTCCTTCTGCTACTGATTTCTAGATTAATTCCACTGTGGTCAGGGAAGAAGCTTTGTATGATTTTAATCCTTTTAAATTTATTGAGAGTTCTTTTATTACCTTACATTTATATTAATAAGAGATATTGATCTGTAGTTTCCTTTTGTGTGTTTGTCTGGCTTTGGTATGAGGGCAATGCTGAGTTAGAATGAGTTAGGGAGTGTTCCTTTTCTTTCAATTTTTTGGAAGAATTTGAGAAGCATTGGTATTAATTCTCCTTTAGATTTTTGGTAGAATTAATCAGTGAAGCCATCTGGTCCTGGTCTTTTCTTTGTTAGGAGGTTTTAAAATGTATTAAAATTTGTTTGGCGGCCTAACATATGATCTGTCCTGGAGAATGCTCCACGTGTACTTGAGAACAATGTATATTCTTTAGGACAAGTGTTCTTTATGTCTTTTAGGTCTAGTTGGTTTATAGTGTTTTTCAAGTACTCTATATCCTTATTGATCTTCTGTATAGGATATTCTTTCCATTATTGAAAGTAAGGTATTGAAGTCTCCAACTATTAGTGTAGAACTGTCAATTTCTCCCTTCAGTTTTGTCAATATTTGCTTCATATATCTTGGGACTGTGTTGTTTGGTGCATATATAATTGTCATAACTTCTTCATGATTTTCCCTTTTTATCAATATAAAATGTCCTCCTTTGTCTCTTGTAAGAGTTTTTGACTTAAAATCTATTTTGTCCAATATTAATATAGCCACCCTAGGTCTCTTTTGGTTATTCTTTACATAGAATATCTTTTCCATCTTTTCACTTTCAACTTATTTGTGTCTTTGGGTCTAAAGTGAGTCTCTTGCCAGCAGCATATACTTGGATTGGATCGATCTCTCTCTCTCTTTTTTTTTTTAACATTTTAAACTGTTTCTAAGTGTACAGTTCAGTGGCATTAAATACACTGTTATGCAAGCATTACTACCTTCCATCTCCAAAAAGTTTTTCATCTTCTCAAGCTGAAACCCCGTACCCATTAAACAATAGCTCTTTATTCCCTCCCACCCAGCGCCCCCCCGCCCCAGCCCCTGGCAACTACCGTTCTACTTTTTATCTATATGAATTTGACTACTCTAGGTACCTCATATAAGTGAAATCATACCTTATTTGTTCTTTCGTGACTGGTTTCTTTCACTTAGCATAATGTCTTCAAGGTTCATCCATGTTGTAGGTGTGTCAATATCCCATTGTACATATGTACCATATTTTGTTTATCCACTTACCTGTCGATGGGCACTTGGGTTGCTTCCACATTTTGACTATTGTGGAGAATGATGCTATGTACTTGAGTATACAGATATCTGTCTGAATCCCTGCTTTCCATTCTTTGCAGTATATACCCAAAAGTGTAATTGCTGGATCATATGGTAATTCTATTTTCAATTTTTTGAGGAACCACCATACTGTTTTCTGTAGTGGCTGCACCATTTTATTCCCACCAGCAGTACACAAGAGTTCCTTTTTCTCTACATCCTCACCAACATTTGTTATTTTCTGTTTTGTTTTGTTTTAAATAATAGCCATCCTCATGGATATGAAGTGGTATCTCATTGTAGTTTGATTTGCATTTCCCTAATGATTAGTGATGTTGAGCATCTTTTCATGTACTTATTTGGCCATTTGCATGTCTTCTCTGGAGAAATTTTTTTTCAAATCCTGTTAGATCATTTTAAAATCCATTCTGCCTTTTTTTGTGATAGAATATACATAAAATTTACCATTTTAATCATTTTGAAATATACAAATCAGTGGCATTAAATACATTCATAATATTGTGCACCTATCACCAATCTCTGTCTTTTAATTGGTGAGTTTAATCCATTTACATTTAAAGTGATTACTGATATTGAAGGACTTACTTCTGCTATAGTACTGTTTTCTGTGTGTGATATCTTTTTCGTTCCTTAATCCTTCCAGTACTGACTTCTTTTGTGTTTGATTTTTCTCCTAGTATGTACCATTTTGATTTCCTCTTCATTTCCTTTTCTATATATTCCCTACTTGTTTTTGTAGTGGTTACCATGGAGATTACAATTAACATCCTAAGATTAACAGTTGATTTATCATCAGAAACCCCAAAGGCTAGAAACCAGTAGAATGATATATTTAAAGAACTGACAGGAAAACACAAACAAAAACCTGTCAACCAGTAATTCTATATCCAGAAAAATTGTCCTTCACAATTAAGGAGAAGTTCAGACATTCCCAGATGAACAAAAACTAACAGCTTAAAGAAGATGTGGCACATATATACAATGGAATATTACTCAGCCATAAAAAGAGACGAAATTGAGCTATTTGTAATGAGGTGGATAGACCTAGAGTCTGTCATACAGAGTGAAGTAAGTCAGAAAGAGAGAGAGAAATACCGTATGCTAACACATATATATGGAATTTAAGAAAAAAAAATGTCATGAAAAACCTAGGGGTGAAACAGGAATAAAGACACAGACTTACTAGAGAATGGACTTGAGGCTATGGGGAGGGGGAAGGGTAAACGGTGACAAAGCGATAAAGAGGCATGGACATATATACACTACCAAACATAAGGTAGATAGCTAGTGGGAAGCAGCCGCATAGCACAGGGAGATCAGCTTGGTGCTTTGTGACTGCCTGGAGGGGTGGGATAGGGAGAGTGGGAGGGAGGGAGACGCAAGCGGGAAGAGATATGGGAACATATGTATATATATAACTGATTCATTTTGTTGTGAAGCTGAAACTAACATACCATTGTAAAGCAATTATACTCCAATAAAGATGTTAAAAAAAAAAA